>NC_053390.1:774205653-774886724 GCF_905171765.1 Bufo bufo | reverse complement strand
AGGCACATCGTTCCTTAATATTTCCAATAACTTTAGAATCCACTCCTAGCTTTGAACTGAAAAAACAGCAGGAAAATCTGTCTCAAAACCTAAAAAAACGTAATGTGTACCTACCTTTAGAATATACTGTGTATTTTCTGCTCATGCCTCCACTACATGGAACCCCATCCAGAAAGGATTTTTTTATTTCCCTCTTGATTTTTGCTTACAATATGTCCCGTATAACAGTCATATCTAAAGCAGCATGCAAAATTCTTCGCTTTGCTCAGCTGCTGTATAGCCATGTATAATAACTGCCTTTCCACTCCAGATGACTGGCTGCATTGTACGGCAGCTGCTAAAAGACTAATGGACCTCTATCTCCAGGCTGCCATGAAATGTTCTAGTTCTGTAGGCTGAGGTCAAACAGCCTCGGCTATTGGCACCAACATATTAGCATATTAGCACGTGCAGATTGATTCCTAGCAGAATTCTGAATGCAGCTGTGGAGTATAAATTTGGCCAAAGCAAAAGGATAATAGTGGGCCAAAGCATCCTTGTGCCAGCTAGCACAAATGATCACATAATGGTCATCCTCAAGCCGAACATGGTATTGATGGGAGAAAAGAAATGACCGACCAGACACGGACGTGGTAAAATGCACCCTGTCCAGTTTTATCCTTTTTAACCTGAATTTTAGTGAATTCCACTTCTGCTCATCCACTAGCACAGAGATGCCTTGGGCAGACATAAAGCGTGTTGCCTTTGCACAGAATAACATTTATTAATGTTTAATATACTGATTATCTTCCCGCATCTCAGTCTGGCTTGTGAAAACAGCATAGAAAGGCTGCTCAGATTCTTCCTGGCGTAGCTGAGGGTTATTTCTTCACAATACTGGGGGATGCTACACAATTATTAATGAAATGTTAAGCCAGTGAATTGTCCTCAGTGACTGTCTGGTTCTTTGTCCTCTGCAGTTGCCTTCAAGGTCAAAACATGGAAATGGATTTGTCTCACTGTATCATAGAACGGAGTTTGCAGAGCAGCTTGACAATTAGCAGAAGTCAGTTCGATGAAAAACTAAAATGAACGCAAAGCGCAATTATGGATGAGCGGCTGTCATTTCAACTTGTGTTTTTAAATGTCTAGTGGCAGTGATGTTAATAACTTTAGTCATATACTTTATCGGGGAATTTTGTGTAATTTTATTTAAAAAAACAAAACAAAAAAACTGCCTCTAAAGGGTCCCCTTAGCAACCCTCAGTATTGCTAAAGAGAACCTTGACTGTACGATGCAGAGGCTGCTCAGCCTGCCTCTGGCCTCCCCGCCCCAGATCCTGGCTAGTCTCTAACCTATTTTACAGCCCTGCTCCTCTCCAACTTCCCAACCTAACTAGTTATACACTGGGGAGATAGAAGAGGGAGTACGGCCATTAGAGATCAGGACTGACAGTAAAGCGCTGCATACATGACCAGTTACCGTCAGCGCTAATTGTTGCAGCCCTGCCCCTTTCTAATTTCCCCAGCGCATCCCTGGTTAATTCATGAGTGCTAGGAAGACAGAGAGGAGCGAGGCTGCCAGCAAATCAGATGGGCAGGGATTCTTAGAACAGGCAGAGGCTTTGTAAAATAGGTTACATACACATAGGGAGGCAGCGGCTGGGGCAGGCAGAGCAGAGGCAGGCTAAGAAGCCTCTGTAACTGATAGTTATTCATCTTCAATGTTCAGTAGACTCTGAAGACTGGTTCTCCTTAGCAGTGCTCAGTTAGAGGGTTGCCAAGGTGAGACTTTACATACAGCTTTCTAATAAAAATGAACATATTTCCCCCAATATTATCTGCTGAAGCCCTAAACTTGCAAGGAACCTCCACCATGCTTCACTGTTGCCTGCAGAAACTCATTATTGTACCGCTCTCCAGCCCTCCTATGAACTCTGATGAGGCCGCCAATGGCAAACAACAGTGTTCAGGTTCTGCCTTGGTACCAATAATGGCCACATGAGCGTTTACAGAAGGGCTGGAGAGCGCTTACCGCCATCATACATGGTGTGGCGACACACAGAACCAGCACCAGGTGGTAATGGTTTGGGGCGCTGTTAGCTACCATGGCCGTTTCAGTCTGGTATTTGTGGAGGGAACACTGACCAGTCTTCGCTTTGTCCAGAACATTGTGGAACCACTCAGGAGCTGTGGTGCTCCAACAAGATAACATTGCCCACACTACACAACATGCTCTTCAGGGTTTCCAGCAGCTCCTCTGGCCTGCCCAATCACCAGATCTCTCCCCCCATCTAGAACGTACTGGATGGATGGGGCGACGGATCTCCCATGCACAACAGCCAACAACCACCTTGGCTGAACTGTGGGTCCAAGTTGAAAGAGCTTGGAATGGCATATCACAGGAGGATATCCAGCATCTGTATGACCATTAGGGCTATTTCACACGAGTGATTTTATTGTGGGAATCACAATGTGATCCTCTGTTCTGGACTTGCAGAAGCGCAGGGCATTATCATGATTTATAATGCTGTGTGCCTCTGCTTGACCTTATTTCTACAGGATCATACTGACAGCTTTATGTCACTACAATTCTGTAGAAGTAAGGTCATTAATCCTCCTGCAAGTCCAGAACGGAGGATCATGCTCGCACACTGAGTGTGATTCCCACAATGCACTCACCCGTGTGAAACCATACCAGAGTAGCCACCTGTTTCACAGCAAGGGGAGATGCCACCCATTATTAACCCCTTTGCGTATCTGGAGGTAACTGTACGTCCATAAGTAATTTAGTGCATTTGGACCTACAGTCACGTCCAAACTGCTTACCAGGGCTTTGACACTATAAAGTGTCACAGCCCCTGAGTCTCCGCTCTCCCAGAGAGCAGACACCGAGAAGCCGGCAAGGGACTAATCGGAGTGGTCCCTTGCCGCCAAGCGCCCCAATTGGTTAGTCTCTGCAGACTAACCAATCGGAATGCTTTAGTGTGAAAATGCCGGTGTTGAGCTGTGATCTCGACGCTGGAGATCACAGCCTGAAATCAGGCATGACTGCCACTGTGCCCCCAGGGTCTATTATTATACTGCCCCCAATATGCCCTCCATATGCCGCCAAACATGGCCAATGTCCCCCAGATGCCTCCTCTGTCCACTGCTGGCTCTGATGGCAGCGGCTCAGGAATGGAGCCGCTGCTATCAGCAGAGTGTGTCAGCTTTAATTTACAGCTTTAATCAGTGCTGGCACCGATCTCGACCGTTTAACTCCATAGATGCCGCGGTCAGTAGCCGCCCGCGGCAATCATGGGGTTGAAAGGGAGGGAGCTCCCTCTCTCTTCTATTGGGCCGCAGCGGCCCGATGGTTGCCATGGCAACCAGACGGCCTTACAAAGGCGTCCGGGCTGCCATGTACCAGCCTTAGGGCTCATGCACACGACCATATGTATTTTGTGATCCACAAAAAATACGGATAACATCTGTGTGCATTTCGTATTTTGCAGAACGGAACAGCTGGCCCCTAATAGAACAGTACTATCCTTGTCCGTAATACGGACACTAATAGGACATGTTCTATTTTTTTTGCGGAATGTGCATGGAGTAACTTCTGTTTTTATTGCGGACCCGTTGAAATTAATGGTTCCGCATACGGTCTGCAAAAAAAATGGAACGGACACGGAAAGAAAATATGTGTGCATGAGCCCTTAGTGTAAGTGTAGCACTGACTATACAGTGCATTGCAATAAATGACTATTGCAATGCACTGTATAGCCATTAGGCCCACTGGATCTTCAAATGGCTCTTTTTTTTTTTTTTCTTTTATCAAAAGTGTAAAAAAGAAAAAAAAATTAAATGGTCTTTTCTTATATACGTTGTCATTAAAAAATGAAAAAAATAAAAAAACTACACATAATTGGTATCGCTGCGTCCGTAATTACCTGATCTATAAAAGTATCATGTTACTAATTTCATGTGGAGAACGCCGTAAAAAACAATGACAGAATTGCTGTTTTTGTCACCTCACCTCCACAAAAAAGTTATAAAAAGTGATCAAAAAGACGTATGTACCCCAAAATGATACCAATAAAAACTACAGCCCGCCCGCAAAAAACAAGCCCCACACAGCTACATTGGTGAAAAAAATAAAAGTTATGGCGATGCAAAATATAATTTATTTTTAACACAAAAGGGATTTTATGCTGAAAAAGTACTAAAACATAAAAAAAACTATATAAATTTGGTATCACATAACCGTATCAACCCACAGAATAAAATTATCTTATATTTACCACAAGAGGAACCCTATAAAAAACAGACAATTGTCATTTTTACCAAAATCACCTCCACATCAAAAAGATGTATGTACCCCAAAATGATACCAATAAAAACTACAGGCAGTCCCTCAAAGAACAAGCCCCCACACAGCCACATTGGTGAAAAAAATAAAAAAAAATATTGCCCCTAAAAACAATATTGGCAAATTACGTTACCAAATTTTGATGCCGCTCCTTCCCTTCTGAATGCTGCCATGTCCCCAAACAGCGGTTTACGACCACATATATGGTGTTGCCAAATTCAGGAAAAAATGCATTACAAATTGTGGGGTGCATTTTCTCCTGTTACCCCTTGTGAAAAAAAAAAAAAATGGGGCTAAGGCAACATTATATTGGAAATAAAAGTTAATTTTTCATTTTCTCAGCCATGTGTTTCTAAATTCTATGAAACGCTTGTTGGGTCAAAGCATTCACTTCACCCCTAGATTTATTCCTTGAGGGGTTTTGTTTCCAAAATGGGGTCCATTTTTGGGGTTTTCTTTCTGGGGTACCTCAGGGGCTCTACAAATGTGACATGACACCTGAAAACCATTGCATTGGATTGGTTTCCACCAAAGGTGTTTATGATATGGGCATTATAGGCCTGCGCATGCACCATGGTATCCAGCTTTTGGGGCAGGTGCAGATTTTCCCCCTTTACTGCACTTTACAACACTTGAGTGCACATGTGCAATACTCCAGTGAGGAGAAAAGGCAGTCAGGGCACCACAGAGCCTGCAAAGAATAAGGCTTCAGGAATCCGGCCAAAGATAGAGATGTACCGTAAATCGAGAAGCAGTTAGTGGGGGGTGGGGGGGGGGGGGAAATAGCTAGCTAATACTGCATCTGATTATCATAGAGTCAGACGGGTTTTTCCACTATGGAGAAAAGCTATGCAGCTAGAATTAGGTAAGGCGCCAATGTACTACAATTGTGGACACCAAGGGGGTGAGTATGGTTTGGTGGCTTAAAGGGAACCTGTCACCAGTTTTATGGTGTCCTAACTAAGGTCAACATAAATAAGTGACTGATTCTCTTAGCAAAATGTTGGGTCACTTTCTTTAATTGACCCAGTCAATCTGCCAACATCTTGTATTGAAAAGCTCCAGCTGATAATGATGAGTCATGAATATTCATGAGCTCCTGACTCTCCCCGCCTACTTGCTGCTGATTGACAGTTATTTTCCATATGAATCAGCAGCAGGTGGGCAGGGGAGTGGCTATAGCTCTGAATTAAATATACGCTGGACTTAATGACCTCACGCTGGACTCAAATCAGCTCATTAGCATGTGGCATCTTTGTGTGTATATTATGAGGTAACCATCTGTCACACCAGTAAGTGAATACATCTAAGGCACTTTTTAGTAGTTAATGATTGTATATAATAAGTTAGATTATAATCAAATATCCACATGACAGGTTCCCTTTTAATGCTGATGAAAGGTTCCCTTTAAAGGGGTTGTTCAGCCTGTTTATATTGATTACCTATCATCAGGATAATTCATCAATATCTGATGAGGCATGGCTTCATGCTTCCTCTTCATTACACTGCCCGTCCTCTCCTTTGCCATGGCGGCACAGTGTACCTACAAGTACTCGTGCCATTCAAGTGAAAGGAGCGAGTAGTTGTAATTACACTGCCCTTCCAAGACGACGCGCAGTGTAATGAAGAGGAAGTGGTGCTTGCATGGAGCACCTCCTCTTCAAACAGCTGATCGGCAGGGGTCTGATCAGATATTGATGACCCATCCTGAGTATAGGCCATGAATATATACTGCACTACCCCTTTAAGACCTGCGTCACATGCACTATTTTTCAGTGTTTTTAAAAGAAACCGCTTTGAGTTTTCAACATTTTTTCTTTGTGGCCTTTTTATTTTGGAACATTTAAAACATTTTCTTTCCAGCATTTTTTTTTTCATTATTATTATTATTTTTTTTTAAAGCTACAGTATACCCAAGAGCATGCAATGCCTCAGACACAAAGCTGTGTATATAGATGTTTCCATAATTTGCTGTACACTGTAAACTTAAAGCAACATTTTTTTTAACCCCCAAAAAGTTAAAAACACCGAAAATAAAGCATAAAAAAGCGCAAAATGCTGTGTGATTCCAGCCTCAAGTGTTTTTGACAGGACAGCAGGTTAATTAGATCCTACAAATATGACAAGAGTGGGTCCAGGCGCTGAGCACCTCACCCCAACGTTAACGAGAACAAGGCGCCTCAGGCCCACACTCTGCCGTCTGCAGAAATGATGGTCTCTCATGAACAGCCAGGTGGGAACGAGGTCAGTTGTTGGCTACTGTCAGGTTGGTTTAAAATTCTGTCCAACCATTTCTGAAACGTGATGTTAGGAGTATCCAGACTATACTACAAGAATACATCGCATCCTGACACTCCACAATAGAAGTGGTCTACTTTTTATTTTTTTTGTCAGACCGTACTTGCTTAGCCTGGGAGACTTCTAGAATAAGGGGGCATCCAGCAGAGCAAGAAATCGCCCACAAAGGCTGCTGCCAGCTGCCACTGGGGAGGGGGGGGGAGGCGAGGGGGAGCTTTTGCATATATTTTTACATGACTCTAAGAGGGAGGACTTAAAATAAGGTTTAAAGCTGAACAAGCACTTTACGGTAGGTCCGTCAGCTTAATATGCTGGCCTAGGTAACGTCAGCATATTACGGCAACATGTCTGTACTAATAGTAGCCAAAGCGGCACAAAAAACGCGGTCCCGTTAGGTTATTAGCGGACGCGCAGTTTGAGTTTGGTGTATTCATGAGCTGCGTGCTCCCCACGGCCCCTCTCTGCGGTGACTGTACATATACATAGCAGCCTGTCAATCACCAGATTGAATACACCCAACTCATATACTGTGTGTCCGGTGTACTCTTTCAGTACGCCTAGTAGCCATATGGCACCACAGTTGTTGTGCTGTTTCGACAACCAGTAACCCTTGCATAGGACAGCATATTCAGCCAACAGATTTGCTTTAAAAACTGCATAATTTGGTCCAGTTTTCAAGGGCATCTAGCAGCAGTTTTGTACCTATGACACTGGCTGACCTGTTACATGTACGCTTGGCAGCTGAAGACGTCTGTGTTGGTCCCATGTTCATATGTGTCCACATTGCTGAGAAAAAAATGATGCTTCACTATATGCAAATGAGCCTCTAGGAGCAATGGGGGCGTTGCCGTTACACCTAGAGGCTCAGCTCTCTCTGCAATAGTCATGCCCCCCTGCACTTTGATTGACAGGGCCAGGTGTGATGACTTTTCCACTGCCTGGTCCTGTCAAAGTGGAGAGGGCGCAGCAGTTGCAAAGAGAGCAGAGCCTCTAGGTAGGAGTAACGTTGCTCCTAGAGGCTCATTTGCATAAATTTAAAACCTGGACATATATGAAAATGGGACCAACACAGATGCCTTCAGCCAGTTTCATAGATACAAATCTGCTGAGAGATGCCCTTTAAATCTAGGACCTAAGAGACAGCCTGCTATCGAATCTTCTGGATTATCAGGCGATCGTGGCAAAGTTTATTAATATATAAGTAGAAGCAAATTTTTCTTAGTATAAAAGCTTTGCTAAGAAAGCTCAAATTAGACTATTAAAAGAACGGTCTGCCCTATGGCGTGCCAGAGGAAAGGGAACAATGCTCTGTGAGTCCCAGTAAAGCACCTGTTATCTTTGCTGTGATTCCACTTTACTCGTGGATTTTGATGGTTAAACCTTTTCACGCAGTTGCTTGTTCTATCTGCTCCACGCTTGTATGCATAAATCAGGAGGCTTGTGCGTTAAATCTAGCGAAGTTAAGAATCCAGACCTTGTGCATGACGCGGGTGTTGCTAGAACGATGATTTGTCACGCCTGGTTGGTGCAGGGAGTGGATATGTAAAGATGATATGTTTTAGCGAAGGCCGATACATCTTCCTCATGTACTCCCAGTAATCCTTCCAGATGAGGGATCTGATCTTTTTTGATATCCCTTTTATTCCCGTAGACAAATCTTACCGGCTAGATTGATTTTTAAAGATGAATGCCGTCTGCTGTCGGCGGCGATGATTGCTTTTCTACCACCCAAACTTTAACCAAGTGTGCCGCTGTCTGAATGACTACCGTGCAGCCGAAAAATGTGCTGGATGTCCCTGCTATTAAAGCGCGGGCAGCGGGAAATGCTGTCAGAGTGATATCTTATTGGAAATGCTTGACATAGCATAATAAGAAATGAGCAGCGCTACAAATGTTGAGTAAATAAAATGAAGGCGGATCGGCACTCCAATTTTAGGATCACTCCGAGAATCAATTTCTTTAAGCCGAGTACATCATAATTCATATAAATAACCTAAAAGATTCCACGGAAAAACGAAAGCTAAAAATCAATAAAAGTCGATAAAGAACAACAATAAAAAGTCCACAAGTATAAATAGAAACGGCAATAATGAGATAAATTCCGGAAAGTCCATCCAATTTACACAGTATCCAAGGTGTATTCTGCGCAGCATAAATCCATGTTCAAATGGGTATATAATGTGTCTTGGGTACTTTCACACTTGCGGCAGAGGATTCCGGCAATCCGGACGCAAACGAATGCATTTGTGAGACGGATCCAGATGCGGTTGTATGACCGTAATGTTCATTAGGAATATGAAGATCACTTAGCATGCATTGGGGATCATTCCCATGTGTTGCCCCATGTTGGTTATCATAACATGTCCATTCAGTTGTGCTGGAGTTAGCTATATTGGTTGTATTAGTTGCCTCCTCTCTATCAAAGCGCAGATTAGTTAGTTTGATATTCCTACTCACAGTTCTGTGTTCAAGGGGTTGGAGTCGTAGTGCCTGCTGTGGCATCCCACGTGTTCATCGGCCCTGCGAGCTTACCTCCGAATCTCCCCTCCCGCCTGTAGGTCCGTCTGTGTAGACGCCGTCCGTGCGCTTGGAGGAGGCGCAGTCAGTGTGTAGGCGTGGTGCATAAAAGCCGGCCGGCCGCCTTTCGATTTGAATGGATACAATCCTGGAGTGCTCCTTTTTAAAAAGAGTTATAATTGGAAGTCCATCTTGAAATATCCATACATAGGGGGCAGATTAAACACCAAACGCGTTTCGGAACATTTTCATATTTATCTTGTGCTTGTGGTTTCTCATCTAGATGCCATTTAAATCAAAATTTCAATCCAAATCAAAATTCAAATCAAAATTCCTCGGTGGATCAATGGGTGGAGGCTCTCCATCAAGGGGGGGGACTGAGTCCCCCAAATAAATACAGGACTCGGTCCTCCATCACGGGGGGCATCCACCTGTTTACAAGAAGCCAAAAAGTTCCAACTCTGCATTTGAATTGAATTCAAAAATACGTCTTGATTCTATTCTTGACATTCTACTTACCCCCCATCCCCCTCCATTGTCTTTCTACTGTTTCTAAAGCTGCATATGTTATTCCAGTCGGATCTTTATTGTGTGTTTTGTTTAAAATGACTGGATAATGAATGTTTTTCATACCCATTCTTAATGTTTGCTATGTGTTCGGAGATTCTCTTTTTGAGCGTCCATTTTGTTCTGCCTATGTACTGTCTATTACATGGGCATTGAGTTACAAATGTTCTTCATTAAAAAAGGTTGTGTCTCCATGGTAACAGACTGCAAAAGCAGCATGTGTATGTAGTCTGACCCTGCAATCAGACACCCTTCCATCCAAACGAATGGCCGGAAGAAGTAAAGGGTAGGTAAAAGGATTATGATTGCATGATCAGACTACACAGGGTTTGTTTGTTGTCTGTTACCATGGAGACACACAGGAGTTGTAGATGCAAGTCTAGGAGATTTTTAATGGAATTTTGCACTGCTTCCTTTTTCATCTTAGATGCATTGATGATGAAGGTGTTCATAGCTCCAGCACTCCTTTAGCACTATTTCTAAAATCTGCATATTGTGGATTTGTAAGCCCGATTGGCAAGTTCACACGGTAACTTTAGGAAATGTCTCAGCAATGCCAAAAAAGTCCGGATACATCATTGAGCATTACTAACCTCTGTGAGAAACTGTAACATGGGTCATAATAACAGTACAGGGTTAGAAATGCATGCATGAAAATGTGAGAAAATAATGGCGCTGCCCATCTCATTGGATCAGAAAGACCGGAGTTAGGCTACTTTCACATCTGCGTTTTACTTTTCTGGTGTTGAGATCCATCAGAGGATCTCAATACCGGAGAAAAAACACTTCCGTTTTGTACTGAACAGAACAGAACGGAGTGCACCAGAATGCATTCCGTTCCATTGGTTGCGTTCCCATCCCGGAGAGCAAACTGCTGCAAGCTGCGGTTTTCTGTCCGGCATGGGATGCGGAGCCAAACGGATTCGGCATGACCCACAATGCAAGTCAATGGGGACGGATCCGTTTTCTCGGACACAATAGAAAACTGAATCGGCACCCATTGACTTCCGGTGGAGTTCGTGACAGATCCATCATTGCTATTTTAGAAATAATACAACCGGATCCTTTCATAACGGATGCAGTCGGTTGTATTGTCAGAAACTGAAGCGTTTTTGCTGATCCCTACTGTTATATCAAATTAGAAGTTCTTTAATAACGCGTTTCTGGGCCTTACTGGTCCTTTCATCAGATTCAAACCAATGCCTTATTCCTGCCAATAAAGAACTTCTGATTTCATATAACTGACTCCAGTCCTTCTAATCCACCGAGACGGGCAGTGCCACTATTTTCTTAGATTTTCCTGGTCTCTGACCATGACCGTGTGAGCAGCAGCTGTGGTGGTTTTACCGATACGCTTAGCGGGGTGTTCTGCCTTCCAGCACAGCTATTTCAGGTGAGCACCCCATCTACTTGCAAAGGGTGAAGGCTTTGTGTGCACTTCTTCTCTTTTCCAGCTTAATGCATGCATAGCGGACATCTCCGGTTATGTAATGGCTCGCCATATATAATTTGTTTTCTTACAGTTTGAACAGGAGAACCAAAGACTTGTCAGCGAGATGAACAATCTGTGCGATGAAGTAAGGTAAACTTGTCCCATGATCTTCTCTTTGTAGCTAGTAATAATAATCTAATATAGCACCAACCTATTCTGCAGAGCGTTACAATCAGAAGGTTCATGTACAAACTAAATCCTACACTACATAGCAACAAACAGCCCTGCTCGCAAGAGCTTACAATCCGTGAAGAGATAGGGGTGACACAAAAGGTAAAACCACTTATATTCAGCTAATACATTATTGCATAGAAAAGAGGAATAAATATATTGTATGCTAAAATATTGGCCAAAGCCTGAGGCTGCACCTCTGACATTTCCTGTTCTGATTTCTGTGCGCTTACGTGGTCATGGGCACCTTGGGGGTCATTTACAAAGACCGTCCTTTCACGCCGGTCTTTGTTCCCTCCCTGCACTGGCAGTGAAAGCGCCCAATTTTTGATCATAAAAGGGCTCACTGCCGGCAGTCTGCGCACTTGGATTAAAAACGACCCCTGACTGGAGTAGTTTTCACTCCGCTTTCATGCCTGGAACAGAAAAAAATAATAAATATGCTGGGCCCAATCCTCCCCACTCCCCTCTCCATAGACTTGCATTGACATGTGTAATATGATCCTCCTGCAGAGATGATCTGTCCTGGACGGGATAAAAGACATTTTTCAAGGTGAAAAGTAACAAGCAGGGGAGGGGCTGGTAAACGGCTAATGACGGGAGAACTAGACGTTTCTCACTGATAAGACCTGTTACAAAGTTTCTTCTGGTCGCTTGTACTATGTCATTATGTGAAAAGTTAGCAACTATTTAAGTGTATTAGACACTTTTTATGACTCGCCCGACAATGGAACGTGGCTTAGCAGAAAGGGGAAGTGACTTATATGCAACATCATGCATTTAAAAATGGTGTTCATTTTTTTTTTTTTAAAGACTAAATATAAACTGCGAAAGAAATCCTGAATTTTTTTTAAAATTGACCTTAAACAGCTCTTCTAGCACGTATCTGTACTTGTATGCGGGGCTTGAAGGGTTAGCATGCAGTAAGTGTTCCAGGTGCTGCCAGCATCCAGAAAAATATCACTTAAGAGCAGGTATTTTTAAACAAAGCGGGTCTCCATGGCAACCCCACAACAAGGGACGAGTTGTCACCGTCACTGTCCTCTTTACCAAGTGGTCCGGCTGTATTCTTTCTTGCAAAATGTTAGTCAGCAGACCGCCCTGAGGAGACCATTGCCATAGAAATGGCAGTTCAGCTGAAGCCTGCGAACCCATAATAGCCTGCCGTCCGTGTAATTACGTCTGCAGAACTGCATCTCGGGGCTGCGTGCTGTCATCTTGTAAGAATGATGTTCCTGCCATTTAAAGTGGATTTCCATCTCGGATGTCACCAATGTACAGAGGATCTGATGTCTGGTTCAGTAAATGCTTTTATTCCCTATAAAATAACGATTCCGGAGCATCTTTTCTTATATATCGAATTCTGCTGTTCCTCTGTTATTCCATCTGGAAGAGTGTGTCCAAATTGACAACTGATAGCTACCATTCCCTTACATCGTCAGCACTGATTCGGCAGTTTAGGGACATTGGGGCACATTTATTAAGACCAGTGTTTTAGACCCCAGTCTTAATAAACCCCTAAGCTGGTGATGGTTCCGCCGAAGTTATAAAGAAGCGCCGGCCTCTTCATAACTTCGGCAGATCGTCCGCCAGTTCTAAATGTAAGACCGCTTTCATGCTGTCTTACATTTAGACCTTTTTTCCCCCTGTTTCAGGCGTAGAAAATGGGAAATATGACGGGCCTACGGCCCTTTCGCGCCACGCCCGTTTTTTTTAATACCTGGCGTGAGCTGGGAGAAGTCGCAGATTGCGGCACAGTGGTTAATCTACGCCTGAAATATGCCTAATTTAGGCATGTTTCAGCATCATAACCCCCCTTTTCTGTTGAAACGGAGTATGGTAATGCCCAGTTGTTAATTTATTCATACATTTACAGGAAGAATAATAGAGTAGCAGCATTATATATATATATATATATATATATATATATATATATATATATAATTATTTTTTTTTTTGGTTCAAGGTGAATCCAGGGATTTACTAAAGCAGATGTTTCATGAGAGCGGACAGGCCCTCTTTAACATCTGTATGGCCCCATTACCTGCTACTATCAGAAGCAAACTGACGCCTCCTGGTAGATTTTTATAGATTTATTTTTACTTTAGTTATAGCTTTTCTACCCTGCAGCTCCGCTCATCAATCTGACTAACATATGAATGCCTGATTCTGCATTGGAAATTCTGCATGCATTAATAAGCAGGACTGCGTGGGCTCTTAAAGGGGCAGCAGTATTTCTCATAAAGAGGCTTTTAGTTCTTTAGCTTGTGCAATCTGATCTTTGCAAGGGCTTCTCGATATGTGGGTGAGCAGGGCAAGCCATGTATGAAGTGGCCTTGACCTTCATTCAAGGTAGCATCAAGTTAGCAGGACATAGCTTCCCAAATCCCATATAAATTATACCCTTGTTTTCTCTTCTACACTGCCGATGCCTTTATCTCAGAGAGGACCGGATACAACAATATTCACAGGCAGCAAACAGAGTTATTGAAGACAGCATGGACCGAGCAGTTCGTAAACTTGCAGAGCTTTTTATTATATTTAGATTGAAGCTTTAATTGCAGTAAATCTCTAGGGCAAAGTGACAGGCGGTAGAATTTGACCGCCGTGAATCTCCGTTATTGGCGTAGAAAAATGAAACTAACAGAAGTGCTGGACTGAGAACTGTGCCTGGCAGACCTCATCGACAGTGATGGGGTACCATTGGGTTTTCGCCAAGTGTCCACTCTAATTTCCCAGACAAAACAGCACAGCATCTTGCCACTTCTGGCAGAATCTGCAAAGGAGAACCCGATGCAGATGTAGACGCAGCCTTACGTGATTTTGTGGATCAGTGAAATCTGAGGTGGAATCCATGGCGTGCTTCTGCTTCCAGGCACTTTTTTTCCTTTCTACAGGTGGATGGTGTTTTTCAGACCCCATTCATATGTATTCCGCTGCATTTTGCAGAATTCTCGCCAAAAGTCGCATCAGAACGTGGTATTAGGCAGAATACTGCGGTCACCAGGTGCTCTGATGCTATATTGCATGGGGTAGTGCAGTATTCTAGTCCTGGGGGTATCTGCAAATGTTTTATTCTGTATTGTTATGTTTAGGCTGTGTATTCCAGCAGAAGAGGTTAACCACCCTGTTCCTCCCCTCTTGGTAGGAGTGGCCTGGCCCTACTTCCGTAGTAATAAGTAGTTATTTGAGCCCAGACAAAGTGGAGAGAGGAAGCACATGCCAGAGCTCCTTCTTTTGAGACCCTTACCCCAGGGAAATTGCCAGAATTAAGACCACTGATTCTAAGAAGCTTTAGTGTGCCTAGACGGCAGATTAGTCGGCGAAATCACAGCTTTAAAGACATTGCTGCAGTTGAGGGACTACGGCTCAGACACCTATTACCTAGACCTCTTCCAGGCCAGTCAGACAAAAAGCCTGTATCTCACAGTGGACACTTATATCTATAAGCGCCTGCCAGTGCGATTTAAATGAGACACAACCAGCCACCATACCTACTCATCTGGTGCCAGAAACTGCAGTAGCAGTATGGCGGTTATACACATTTATGCTTCTAAGGTGCAGCCTGCTTCTCTAAAGCAGCCATCCTGTATATATTATGGTAGGTCCTTGCTGATAACTGATGTACGGTTTTCGAATGCACCTAGTAGCTGCTTGTATATATAGCAGAGCTCCAGCCATTGTGGTCGTACTTGTTGGTGCAGAGACTGGAGTATTGGAAGGTAAAATGTACTTTAGAGATGTATGTGCTGTCTGCCCCTTCATATACTGATATTTATGGTTCATGTGCCCATCAACTTTTAGTGGTTTATCCTTGGATTTACACGTTGATTAAAATTCTGAACAAGCTTTTATGAAATCCATTATTTTCCCTTCATCCATGACAGCACCAGAGAGAGAGAGAAGGATCCACCCCCACAGCTGGACAGGAAGCCTTAGAGAAATTAAAAGGGGACACCCACTTCCTCCTTCAGTGGTTTCCTGTCCTCCGCACAGAGTAGCCTGGAGCATGCAGCTCCTGGGGTTGTGAAGCAAGGAACACCTTAATAATGGAATGAAGCCACGATCTGCATCAAATACTTAAGTCTAGTAGGCCTCTGGTGCTTAGTCCTCCATTGTGAGAATTATTACCTTGGGCTTCCTCTGCTTTACTTTTTGGTGTCACTTGGGGTCTACTGGATCTTTCTTTAGAAGTAAGAACTTAAAAGCAGTTGTTTCTCCCTAGGGGTTTTATCTCCTTTTCTGTCCTCTTTCTGGTGCTGTCATGGGAAGAGAGGAAAAATTATATTTACACTTACAAATAATTTTGATTTTCCAGAACCCATGACAGCACCCTGCTTATTTTTTCCTTCACACTTGTAGATGATTATGGGAATTCTCTCTCTTCGCCTTCACTTGATGGCGGAAAAATAAGTAAACAAAAGATTAAAAAAATAACATTTTAAGTGCATTTGTCCAGCTACTACTGATCTGCTTTGGAATCCAATAAAGTAGGAAGTGGGTGTTCCCTTTTAATTTCTTTAAGACTTCCTGTCCAGCTGTCTCTCTCAGGTGCAGTCATGGATTCCGGAAAATCTAATTATCGGTAAATGTAATTATCAGTTTCCTTCACTATAAAACAATAACATGTATTGCCTGTAGGACATGCTGTTCGGCAATAGTTTCCCAAGTAAATAGAAAGCGAAATTAAAAAGCGTGAAAATCTTCTCCATTACCCACTACTAGGGCATTTTGAGGCCCCCTCTCTATGAACCAGAACAGGGAGAGTCTACGAAGAACATCTGGAGGATCCAGTACATCTGGTTATTACTTGGACGATTCATACTTTTCTATATGGTTAGGAAAAGCGAGGACTCGCCCGCCACTTCCATCAGGGATGTAAGGACCTGTTTAGAACCTGTCCTGTATTTTTGTTATGAATGAGTATTGTGTAAGCCTTAATTTCCTCACTGATGGTGCTGCATTAAATGTAACACTTTCCCACAGATTACAGCTGATAGTCAGGGGCCCATCACTCATGATCTATAGACCCTTCTAACAAGTATGGATTGCCAGAAGCAGAGAACTTCTTCCATCACTGTATGCAGATTGTTTTTCCTCTTCTTCTTAGAACTGTGGATCCCTTTTTGACATTTTCGGGGTTTTGCAGACTGGTTCCTGGTAGTGGCGGCTGGATTGCGCCCTCTTTGCGTTGTGCATGCGCTTGTGACATGTACAGTGTGTGCAACGCTGCAAAATCATCGGAGAGGAAGGGCTGACTGGCAGCGCCTGTTTCTCCACTCCCTACAGTGGTTCTGGTTCCTCATGGATTGCAAATGTTAGTCTAGTGCCACCTATAGGCAGGAACGGCGTTGGGGGGGGGGGGGGGGGGGGCGGGACAGGGCAATGGACCAGGGCCCCATCCCAAAATGGGGCCCCCTGCTGAGCTGCCCAGACAGAAGTGGAAGAGAGCTTGTGGCCGCACCTGAGAAGAGCACAGACAGCACAGCAAGGAGCGCTGGTCCCTGGTCTCCCGCCCAATGTAGTCCGCAGGGTCCTTATGCTGTAGTGAGAAGCTGGGGGCTGCATCCATAGCAGGGGCTCCACAGCAGTCAGGCAGACCTTGGCCCCTTCCCCTCTCTCACCGGAGGCCCTGCACTGTGAAGGTAATGGCCTCCTCTGCTCCTGTGGTTTACTGGGGAGTTCAGAATTTCACCCCGCTTTGTTGGCAGACATAACCTAATAGGTACAGGAGGAGAGGCAGCCTGCAGAGAATATACAGGACCCCCCCAAAAACACACACTGTAGCTTTTTTTTTAACTATTTTCTGCCTGGAACACAATTGTCTAAATATAATGTAATCTATCTTCCATCTATCTATCTATCTATCTATCTATCTATCTATCTATCTATCTATCTATCTATCTATTATCTATCCCATATCTATCTATCTATCTATTATCTATCTATTATCTATCTATCTATCTATTATCTATCTATTATCTATCTATCTATTATCTATCTATCTATGTATCTATCTATCTATCTATCTATTATCTATCTATTATCTATCTATCTATTATCTATCTATCTATCTATCTATTATCTATCTATTATCTATCTATCTATTATCTATCTATCTATGTATCTATCTATCTATCTATCTATTATCTATCTATCTATGTATCTATCTATCTATCTATGTATCTATCTATCTATCTATTATCTATCTATCTATGTATCTATCTATCTCATATCTATCTATCTATTATCTATCTATCTATCTATCTATTATCTATCTATCTCATATCTATCTATCTATCTATTATCTATCTATCTATGTATCTATCTATCTATCTATCTATGTATCTATCTATCTATCTATTATCTATCTATCTATTATCTATCTATCTATGTATCTATCTATCTATTATCTATCTATCTATCTATCTATCTATTATCTATCTATCTATTATCTATCTATCTATCTCATATCTATCTATCTATCTATCTATCTATGTATCTATCTATCTATCTATCTATTATCTATCTATCTATTATCTATCTATCTATCTATGTATCTATCTATCTATCTCATATCTATCTATCTATTATCTATCTATCTATCTATCTCTCTATTATCTATCTATCTATCTATCTATCTATCTATCTATCTATCTATCTATTATCTATCTATCTATGTATCTATCTATCTATCTATCTATCTATTATCTATCTATCTATGTATCTATCTATCTATCTATCTATTATCTATCTATCTATCTATCTATCTATCTATGTATCTATGTATCTATCTATCTATCTATTATCTATCTATCTATCTATCTATCTATCTATCTATCTATGTATCTATCTATCTATTATCTATCTATTATCTATCTATCTATCTATTATCTATCTATCTATGTATCTATGTATCTATCTATCTATCTATTATCTATCTATCTATCTATCTATCTATGTATCTATCTATCTATCTATCTATTATCTATCTATCTATCTATCTATTATCTATCTATCTATCATCTATCTATCTATCTATCTATCTAAAATTCTGGAAGAAAGGCAGCATTTTGACTGCAGTGAAACAAGTGGGTCCTTTATTCCCCCGACCCCCCAGCTCCCTCCTGTTGGCCGTTTATAGACTTGGCTCCAGTGTGTATTATTTGCATTCCTTGTTACTGAGACATTGCATTTTTTTTTTTTTATCGAATCTTGGTATAAATCTGGCTTTTGCACACAAACCGGCCGTGCCGTGCATTGGGGACAGCAATTTGCAGTCCCCAATGCACAGGCACCATCCATGCGGTTGCCGCAGACGGAAACAGACCCATTCAACTTGAAAGGGTCCATGATCCACCCGCACCGCAAAAAAATAGAACATTGTTCCATTTTTTTGTGGTGCGGAGGCACGGAGAGAAACCCCACAGCAGCGCTCCATAGTTCTTCCGTGCCTCTGATCTGTACCGCACCTTCTGGATTGCAGACCCATTCAAGTGAATGGGTCCACATCCGTGATATGGTGAGCACACGGTCGGTGCCCATATATTGCAGACGAGCGACGGCCTTAGGCCTCATGCACACGACCGTTGTTTTATTCCGTGTCTGTTGTGCCGTTTTTCGTGATTTTCTGTGGACCCATTGACTTTCAATGGGTCCGTTGAAAACTCGGCTAATGCACCGTTTGGCATCCGCGTCCGTGATCCGTGGTTCCAGTCCGTAAAAAAATATAACCTGTCCTATTATTTTTGCGAAAAACGGTTAGTGGACCCATTTAAGTCAATGGGATCGCAAAAAAACGCGAAGGCACACAAGATTGTCGTCCGCGTCTGTTTTTTTCCTATCATTTGCATGGCAAACCTGTCTTAGACTTTTTTTTTTTACTTTAAAGGAAGACACACGGAAACGGAACCCCATTTTGCGGAACGGAACACAACAACGGTCGTGTGCATGAGGCCTTAGGCTGAGTTCACACTTCAGTTATTTCCATCAATTATTGTGAGCCAAAACCAGGTGCAGGTGAAAAACACAGAACAGGAGGACATCTTTGCCTGATCTCTGAGTCGCCTTCACTATTGGTTTGGGCTCACAATAACTGATGGAAATAACTGACCAAACAACTGAACTGGGCCTGACCTGCTTCCTGACACTGGCTCTCGGCTCCGGTGCTCTCCGACCTCTGCTCAGGTCCCTGGATGTCATCATCCATTTTGACGCTGCCTGCAACCAATGGTGGGCCGTGGCGGGGACTTCTCCACTTGCGTCAAGTGAATAAATGTGACTGTTGATACAGTACTTCAGAATTTGGGGCCCCGCTTTTAATTTCACCCAGGGCCACATTTTGTCTAAAACCAGCCCTGCCTATATAGGTACCTATAGTCAATGTCCAACTTACAGGGTAGCTACCTATAGGTGGCACTATGAGACCGTTTCTTCCTGCTGGAGGATAACTGATTTGCATCACCATAATTAGGACAGGTGTCCTCTGTGCTGCACCTTTCACCTGCTTCCTCATGACCTAAAATGGTAATCCCAATGATTAATGTAAAAAAATCACACGTCATATAGTACATGACAAACCTAGAACCAGCCCTGTACCTCGCATGGAGATCTCCCCATTCATTGCTCCCATTGCTCTGCTAGATTTATATCAAGCTGGCAGCACAAGGGGAGTGTCCTCTGTGCTGCAGCACACTGGGGGGTGTCCTCTGTGCTGCAGCACACTGGGGGGTGTCCTCTGTGCTGCAGCACACTGGGGGTGTCCTCTGTGCTGCAGCACAAGGGGAGTGTCCTCTGTGCTGCAGCACACTGGGGGGTGTCCTCTGTGCTGCAGCACACTGAGGGGTGTCCTCTGTGCTGCAGCACACTGGGGGGTGTCCTCTGTGCTGCAGCACAAGGGGAGTGTCCTCTGTGCTGCAGCACACTGGGGGGTGTCCTCTGTGCTGCAGCACACTGGGGGGTGTCCTCTGTGCTGCAGCACACTGGGGGGTGTCCTCTGTGCTGCAGCACACTGGGGGGTGTCCTCTGTGCTGCAGCACACTGGGGGGTGTCCTCTGTGCTGCAGCACACTGGGGGGTGTCCTCTGTGCTGCAGCACACTGGGGGGTGTCCTCTGTGCTGCAGCACACTGGGGGGGGTTCTCTGTGCTGCAGCACACTGGGGGGGGGTCCTCTGTGCTGCAGCACACTGGGGGGTGTCCTCTGTGCTGCAGCACACTGGGGGGTGTCCTCTGTGCTGCAGCACACCGGGGGGTGTCCTCTGTGCTGCAGCACACCGGGGAGTGCCCTCTGTGCTGCAGCACACCAGGGGGGGGGTGCCCTCTGTGCTGCAGCACACCGGGGGGGGGGGGGTGCCCTCTGTGCTGCAGCACACCAGGGGGGGGTGCCCTCTGTGCTGCAGCACACCAGGGGGGGTGCCCTCTGTGCTGCAGCACACCGGGGGGGGGTGCCCTCTGTGCTGCAGCACACCGGGGGGGGGTGCCCTCTGTGCTGCAGCACACCGGGGGGGGGGGGGGGTGCCCTCTGTGCTGCAGCACACCGGGGGGGGGGGTGTGCCCTCTGTGCTGCAGCACACCGGGGGGGGGGGGGGGGGTGCCCTCTGTGCTGCAGCACACCGGGGGGGGGGGGGGGGTGCCCTCTGTGCTGCAGCACACCGGGGGGGGGGGTGCCCTCTGTGCTGCAGCACACCGGGGGGGAGTGCCCTCTGTGCTGCAGCACAC
The DNA here is from genome assembly GCF_905171765.1 of Bufo bufo. NCBI lineage: Eukaryota > Metazoa > Chordata > Amphibia > Anura > Bufonidae > Bufo > Bufo bufo. The sequence goes on along the minus strand of NC_053390.1, from coordinate 774,865,632 downwards.
CGGGGGGGGGGGGTGCCCTCTGTGCTGCAGCACACCGGGGGGGGGGTGCCCTCTGTGCTGCAGCACACCGGGGGGGGGGTGCCCTCTGTGCTGCAGCACACCGGGGGGGGGGGGTGCCCTCTGTGCTGCAGCACACCGGGGGGGGGGTGCCCTCTGTGCTGCAGCACACCGGGGGGGGGTGCCCTCTGTGCTGCAGCACACCGGGGGGGGGGGTGCCCTCTGTGCTGCAGCACACCGGGGGGGGGGGGGTGCCCTCTGTGCTGCAGCACACCGGGGGGGGGGGGTGCCCTCTGTGCTGCAGCACACCGGGGGGGGGGTGCCCTCTGTGCTGCAGCACACCGGGGGGGGGTGCCCTCTGTGCTGCAGCTCTCTCCCTATCACAGCTCAGGAGGCAGTTGAAGGATGAACTCGGTGCAGGATTATATATATATTTTTTTTTTTTCTAGATAGTGACACTTAAAAATAAGAAAAACTCCAAAATATTGATTTAAACAATAGGTCGTTTTCTGATGGCACATTCCCTTTAATAGAGACTGAATGACTGGAGAAGACTGTTAGATGACTCGTGGTTTATTAGGGCAATGTGCAGACAGGTTCATACACTGTCCTGTGCCCATCCATGTGGTGCTTCCCATTCCGGAGTATGAATCAGATGCCTTCTGTGTCATTTCCAGAAAACAAGCTCCTTCACCCCATTAACAGGATTCAATTGATATCGTCTGCCGAACGAGGGCAATTTAATGAAAACCCAGCTGAACAGGAGCATTAGCTACATATGACTGAAGGGCTATTAATAGGGATGGTGTGGGTGGTTTCTTTGCTGCATGGAGTGCGGAACATTGAAAATGTAGTCAGAACGTTCTGCCACCGATATTGATTGTTCTTCAACCTTCCTCTGGTACTGCAGGCCCGGTTCTATTCAGAAAAAGAGACAGGATGACCTTTTATTAATTTCTTATTCTTCATGGCTATAATCCTAAGCGAAAAGGAACAAATAAGTCAAGTACGCCTTCCTTCCTAAATCTTCAGTTGCAGTGATGTGCCTTCCACAGAGGTCAACTGGAATTTATTAAAGGGAGTCTGTCATGTCATTTTCACCAATGTAACTAACAGCATTGCCCCACAGAAGATTGCAAACACATTGCAAACGTACATATGTGTACTAAGGGGGTCATTTATGACCACATATACGCCACTTTTGTCCCGTATATCTGGCGCTGATTCTGTTGCACGGCATGGTGCGGCAGAATCTGCGACTTCTTCCCCGCTCACGCCAGGTCTAAAAAAGTGTCATGCCGTGGGCGGGAAAGAGGACGGGCTGGCAGGCTTGTTTCATTCATCATTTTATAAGTCTGCTTTAAGCCTGGTCTTGTTTGAAAGCTGGCATTCCAAGCTTTCAAACTATACCAGACTCCCAAATCACAGCATTATATCCGGTACGTCGGAAGATATAGCCATTAGAAATCAAGTCGGGAGTGAAAGCAGTGAAACCTGTTTTTACTTTAACTTTGAGCTGCATTCACTGCCATTACGATATCTAACAGCCGATGCAATGAATATCATGCTTTGATTCTGGTATTGGTATAGCTGCTACCAATCCCAAGATATGAGCAGCTCTCTTCTTAAGAGCTCATTCAGACAGCCGCTGTTCGCAAAAATGCGGATTCGTTTTTTTGTGGACCGTTCAGCATGTCTTCCAAAAAAGGATTTCATTCTGCATTTTTGCGGACCCATAGACTTCAATGGGGCCATGTCCTGATTTTCACTGACAAGTTTAGGACATGTTTTATGGAGCCATAGAACAGAAGAAAAGGGACCCCCTAGGAGTGAATAGGTCTGCATCTAATCCGCAAGAAAACGGATCCGCATTTTTGCTTCCGTCGAAATGAGCCCTAAGGGCTCTTTCACACCAGCCTGTGCAGTCTAGAAATCACGCTCCGTGTGTGGGCAACGCTGTTAGATTGGTGAAAATGAGGTGACAGACTCCTTCTAATAACATACAAAAAGCCGTACCTTTGTCGTACCCTCAAAGCCGCAAAGGCAGTAAACATTCTGCGGCTCTCGGCCAAACACCGACTTCCCCATGGACATGCTCGAGTCAACTGTGCATGGGGGAAGTGGGATAAGCCGCTCCCAGAAACCTATCGCCCTTGAACACAGAGGATTGGGCATGTTGAAATTCAGCATGCCCAATTATTCTCTTCTCAAAAATGTGTCTGGAAAGAGCTGGCACTGCCCCGTGCACATAATTTGGCCAGTCCTGCAAAAATCGGCTTATTCAGATCACTTTTTTAGAGATGAGCGAATTTCATATTTAGAAATTCGTTCACACTTTGTGTAAAAGGTGAATTGCCTTATGGAATCCATTACCACGGACCATGATGCGATTCTATGACGGAGACGGAATAAGCGGAAATTCGCTCATCTCTCATCACTTTGATCTCATGTCTGCTGTCCTGTTATGTTCTAGTACAGTGGTCGTACTTTCCGCTGGGAATACAGCAATATAGCAGAATTTAGTCGTCATACCCCTGCCCTGTAATCATAAGGCTATTTTACCAATACTTCACCCATTATTCTAAAAGTTCCTTAGGCCGGGTTCACATCTGTTTCGTGAATTCCAGCGTATATGCCAGCTTTCGATCAGACAAAAAAAAATACTACACGCAGCATTTTTATGTCCAGCCAAAGGCTGGCATCTCTGCCAGAAAGCTGCCAGATCCCCGCTGGATCCCGATACTGTAGTGCGTGGTGGGATCTGGCTATGCCGGGGTCTGTGCTTCTGCCAGAGTTCACAGCATAGACGGGGAGGGCTCCGGTACCGTCTCATCTCGGGAGCAGCTAGAAATGTGTAATTGGTGAAGGATTTCTTAGAATATTTGATGCACTTCTACTTCACTTTTACAGGGTTTTTTGTAGTTCGATTTGGCAGTAAATGAGGAAATCACTCTTTTTACCACCATATGTTGCATTCATTCCGTGTGTTTGAATAGAAATCTTCTGCAGACCTGCCCTCTTTTAGATTTGCATCCTTGGATCGCAGCAGCCGCTTTTCTTGCAGAGCTTGCAGTCTAATTGTCTTACCGTATATATGCACACATTGAGGAGCAATATTATGGGAATCCAGATTTCAGGACTGTGGGATGGAGCCATCTTGTCCCTAGGACATGTCCTAAAATTCTGAATGGTATTGGTCTAAAGGGACTAACAACAGTCCCTATGCACTATCCTCTGCACAGCAGCTCTCCGGCAGACTGCAGCTCCGCGCCATTCAGTACATGCGCTGCCCTGTACAAATGGGCGGCAGGAGAAAATGGCGAAGGCCGTCATTCAGACTACCACTGATCAGAAAGTGATGGCTCATCATAGTGATCCTGCCCTAGTTGTCGTGACTTTGTTCTTTTAGCGTTTGTCACGCCCGTTTTTATAGATGTGCCTCCTTCTTCCCCTCTTCTATGATTGGCTCTTCTTAAATTTTACATTGAATGCATTGCTGGGCCTATGTCAGGTATAGTGTGATCAGAGAAATCCCGTTTTATAGTAATACCTGATTAAACAGAGAAATGTACTCTTGTATTTGGGTTGTTCTTTTCCCCTTTTATACTCTATATACTTTTTTTTTCTACAGGCAAATAGAAGGCAAGGTGGTTGAAATATCCAGACTTCAAGAAATATTCACGGAGAAGGTTCTTCAGCAGGTAAAACAAGGAACAGACTGCGCACCAGGAAAGCGCTCTTCAGGGACTTTCAGTAGTAGCCCACCGCCTAACCTGTGCTAGGGACCCTTTCAGTATCCTGTTCTTGCCTTGGCCTAGAGCCCTCTTAGTTATGTGATTAAGGAACCCATGCTCACACAGCGGCAGACAGCAGCAAGATGACTGATTATGGGGGTCTCCTCAGTGACTTCGAGAAGGTGGTTCCCTGGAGAAAGAGGCAGGCCAGTCAGCATCCTCTATGTCAAGAAGTCCTCTTGGCCACCTGATGCATCTGTAATGATAAAGCGGGTAGTTTTAATCTGACCAATTTTTATATGGATGCATATGCTGGTTGAGATGCTGTAGGCTGCCTGTCTGTATGTAGAGCAGTCGTATGTCCCTTGTGCAGGTGATGGGGGACTAGGGGCCCACCGGAGGATTCATCTGCTCCTCTGTGGGCCAGTCTGAGCTTGTTGATCAGATATTGATGACTTATGCTGAGGATATAAAATTCTTAGGATCAATTAAAGGGGTATTCCCATCTTGGTCATTAGGGTCATATTGCTACAGTGTGCCCCCAATTTCTTATAGGTGCAAGTCTCAACTCTGGGACCGGCAGGTATCCTTAGAACAGTGACCACGCATGCGCAAGCACCCTCTATACAATTCCTAAGGGGCGCGGTGCGCTTCTAATTAATTTCCACGGGACTTCTGAAAATAGCCGAGCGCGCCGCTCGGCTATTTTTGTCACTCCAATAGAAATGAATGGAGGGCGGTCCAAGCATGCGCAGTGCAGTGTCCTTCACTTTGCCCGGCTCCGTTCTAAGGAGGTGGCACCCGCACCTATCAGAGATTCTAGCAATATACCCCCAATGTCCAAGATGCAACAACCCCTTTAAGTCAGATTTTCTGGATAATTGGACAACCATAGAAAAGTGGCTTATATTGCTGAAAACACGTGTCAGACGATCAGACTGTCTGGATTGTTGGATGCCATTATAAAGGTTTTTTACAGTATAGAAAAACATGGCTGTACACCGCTCTCTAGAGAATGTCTGATGGCTAGGGGTTCCCTGCCTGACACCTACAACCTGCAGTTGTCGGGCAACATGTCCACGGCCACCTGTACGTCTCCTGTCTTCAGCTCGAGGGCACACAATTAATTTTCTCTCTTATAACCATACATTTAGGAACCTCCTAACACTGTAAGTGTCATACCCCAGTATTGTCTGATGAGTAAATGGTTAATACAGGATGCAACTAAAATTGGACATCTGGCCTTTTACTGTTCTGCTAATTACTGCATCAAGCCATTTCCGCTCTCGGCTGGAGGTACCTAGTTATGTGCCTTTTAATGCTTGAAGAGCATCTTATCTGTGCTAGTACTAAATTAATCCCTCATTGCTAGTAAGTATGGCACAAACAGATTGAGCATGTAAAGTAATGTTCAGCACTGCAGCTAATGAAGGAGCTGCATTATCACAGTGCGGAGGGGCTTTTCCACTCGCATCTTTCATGCCTTCAGGATGTCTTCCTGCGCCTTCTGCAAACTGTGTGTGCCCGGTTAATGAAGAGTATCCCCCCCAAAAAAGAAATATTAGAAAATAAATCCTTGAGTCCTTGTCTGTGCCCCGATGGTACTGTGTGTTTCTGATACGGATGACCCAGTACAGTCATTGCATAATAGCTCCATTTTCTGCTGGACCTGTAATACACTTGTGAGCCACCAGAGGGCACACACACATGCATCTTCCATTGGGCAAAGAAGCTTCAGGTTACACCTCTAACCATCTGGGATTAGAAAAACATGGCTACCTACTTCTAGAAACAGCACCCATCTGTCAGTGGGTTGTGCCTGGTGCTGTATGTCAATTCCACTGAATGGGGTTGGCCAGTTTACAGTGGTATTTCTCAAAATGCCATAAACCGTAATATATATGCTCCAAACAATCATCCATACATGACTTTGTAGTGTCCCCCAGCTGCCCGGTATTGGCAGAGTAAATATTGCGACTGGGCACCCTCCGCATCTATGGGCTGCTATGGGGCTGCAAGATGGTGACAGTTGTGCGACTTGGTCACATTACAGTACCTTAACCTTGAACGGTTCCTGATGACCAGTACCGCCGCACAGGCATTGAACGCCAAGTGCAGATACAGGGGGTTCTGTTTCCTGTAGGCGCCGAACACGTCCACTTGTCTGTCAATGCCTATGCAGATGTACTGGTAGCCTGGAACATCCTAAGGATGCTGTACTGAGAACAAGTTACATGGCTGCCACCATCATGCAGCCCATGGTTGTGGAGGATGGCAAAAGAAAATTTACACCACCAATACCAGGGAAGCGGGGGGCCTTTACTACCATATCTGAGAGACAGTACAAAGTAATGTATGCTTGTTTATTGCTTATTAACCAACACCATTGTTAATTATGACCTGTCACCACAAAATACAGTGCAAACTGTAGGCAACAAGTTATAGAGCAGGACGAGCTGAGCAGATTGATATATATTTTGTGGGAAAAGATTCAGTATCTTATTTAATTTATGCATTTATATCTCTATCTCTATTTTTGACTTCATTGTTCATAGGAGCAGCGTTGTCAGTGTTTGATAGCATTCTGTGTGTATGTGTATACAGAGATAGTTGTCAGTCACTGGTAGCTGTACATGGGGAGGTGTTATCAGTGATTGATAGCATTCTCTGTGTAAGTGTGTATACAGAGATAGCTGTCAGTCACTGGTAGCTGTACATGGGGAGGTGTTATCAGTGATTGATAGTATTCTCTGTGTAAGTGTGTATACAGAGATAGCTGTCATTTACTGATAGTTGTACACATTGAGGTGTGATCAGTGATTGATCGCATTCTCTTAGTAAGTGTGTATACAGAGATAGCTGTCAGGCACAGATAGCTGTACATGGGGAGGTGTTATCAGTGATTGATAGTATTCTCTTAGTAAGTGTGTATACAGAGATAGCTGTCAGGCACAGATAGCTGTACACAGGGAGGTGTTATCAGTGATTGATAGTATTCTCTGTGTAAGTGTGTATACAGAGATAGCTGTCAGTCACTGATAGTGGTACACAGGGGAGGTGTTATCAGTGATTGATAGGATTCTCTGTGTAAGTGTGTATACAGAGATAGATGTCATTTACTGATAGTTGTACACATTGAGGTGTGATCAGTGATTGATCGTATTCTCTTAGTAAGTGTATATACAGAGATAGCTGTACACAGGGGAGGTGTTATCACTGATAGCATTCTCTCTGTAAGTGTGTATACAGAGATAGCTGTCAGGTACAGATAGCTGTACATGGGGAGGTGTTAACAGTGGTTGATAGCATTTTCTGTGTAAGTGTGTATACATAGCTGTTAGTCACTGATAGCTGTACACGGGGGGTGGGGGTGGTATCAGTAACTGATATTAGTGTGTTTACAGAGAGAGCTGTCAGTCACTACTAGCTGTACACAGGGGAGGTGTTATCAGTGACTGATAGCATTCTCTGTGTAAGTGTGTATACAGAGATAGCTGTCAGTCACCAATAACATCTCCCCCTGTGAACAATGAAATCAAAAATAGCAGAGATACAAATTAATAAATAACACGTTTTACTGAATCTTTTCCCATTTACCTATATATCTATCTGCTCTGCTTCTCCGGCTCTATAACATAATCCCCGTTGATTGCATTGCATTTTGTGGTGACAGGCCGGCTTTGACTGTTCAACCTCCTATAATGGGTCTGAGCTGCAATACCACAGACAACCAGGTGTGCCACCATTGTTATGGAAGAAAGCAGCCATGTTTTTATAATCCTGGTCTACTGGTTATTTTAACCAGACCTTTTTGAAAAAGGTCTTGAACCTAAGTTTATTTTTAGAAAAATCAGATTTTTACCCATAGCTCGAGATGGTGATTTAGTGTGATGTGACTGCTGCCAAACTGCTCTATCCTCTCTTATCAACATGGGTCAATCCAACTTTGCGGTAAATAGCAATATACCTACTGTAATCAGTCTATTCTATAGGCTTGTCAGGCAGCAGCTCCATAGCAAGAGGAAAAGAGGCCTGTCAGTACTCACACCAAATCTTCCCCCATGCTTTTACTATAGTTGTAGAGCATATGTAAGGCCCTGTTCACATCAACTTAGAGCCTTCGGTCAAAGGTATACATTGGGAGTAAGACCTAACATATACTTTCAAGGATAGGCTCTGACATTTGACATATTTTTATGGGATGCTTCTACATAGAAAAAGATATACAGATGCATATCAGCCCAGAGGAGGCTAGATTGGCCTCCATGAGATGATTGGTGCCTGGGGATACATTTGGGAGATAAATGCGATGTAAGAAATTTGCAAGAAACATAAAAAATAAATAGGTTGAGGTGTAATGTTCTCGTCACACGTGTTCCTTGCGGAAAGGGATTAAGTTTCTTTTCCTTTGTGAGGTCATTATAGCAATAATAATGAAGTAATACCATGGGAGTCCTATGGGTTAATGTTCTCTTCCCTTCTTCTCATCTGGCAGGAAACAGAGATTGACAATATCCATCAGCTAGTGGTGGGCGCCACAGAAGATATCAAAGAAGGAAACGAAGACATCCGAGAGGTAATATTCTTGGCCAAAGCCATCAGAGCTGTAATCGCGTTTCTGCGTCTGGAGTGGCAGGGGAGGGGAGGATGATACGTGGTGTATGGTTCTTGTGTGTTGCTGTCTCCCACTTGTTGTACAGCAGCTCCACACGTAATGCACCATAATCCTCTATTTACACACTTCACAGTAATCGGCCTAAACTGCGCCTCATTCTTGGAAATGCATTGTGTAGAAGCAAGCGGTGTGTGAGCACAGAAGGCACGCGTTTTTTCTGGAACATACAATTATGCCTCACTATACACAACGTGCTGCACTGTCCCGAGCAGTATACAGGAACATGGCCATTATAAGCAATAACCTTGGTGGCACTCAGCAGTATCTCAGCGTTTCCTTTGTGAACGTTGCGTTTTCCTACTGAAGCATATCGCACAAGAATATACCTGCAATACATGCACCACACACACAATGGGGGTCATGTGCTAACCTTCTACCTCCGTTTTTTGCATAGAATATTGAAATTGCTTATTTTGAAACAATATTTGTGACATTTTAGATTTTTCCAAAACCTTCGCCACTTTATCCAGTCAGAAGCTCCACGACTCATTTAACGACTTCACATCAGAAATCTATTCAAGCTCCGGCCGGAGTAGATTTCTGTTCTAGTGCACAGACAGCAGTAGATGCAACAAATTTAAAATCATTAAAATATATATATATATTTGGACATTGACACAATTATTTAATTTTTTTACCTGTTTACTAAAACATATTCAAGTTATAGTTATGTAATGGACATAAAGTCCAGACTTTTAGCTTTCATTTGAGGGTATCCACATTTAAATTGGATGATGGGTTTATGAGTTTCAGCTCCTTTACATGTGGCTCCCTGTTTTTTAAGGGACCAAAAGTAATAGGACAATTGACTCAAAGGCTGTTTCATGGGCAGGTGTGGGCAATTCCTTTATTATTTCATTCTCAATTAAGCACATAAAAGGCCTGGAGTTGATTTGAGGTGTTTTGCTTGCATTTTGAAGATTTTGCTGAGAAGTAAACATACGGTCAAAGGAGCTCTCCATGCAGGTGAAACAAGCCATTTTTCATCTGCGAAAACAGAAAAAAAGGATCCGAGAAATTTCTACACTATTAGGAGCGAGAAAATCTACAGTTTGGTTCATCCTGAGAAAGAAAGAAAGCACTGGTGACCTCAACAATGCAAAAAGACCTGGACGCCCACAGAAGACAACAGTGATGGATGATCGCAGAATAATTACCAAGGTGAAGAGAAACCCCTTCACAACAGCCAATCAAGTGAACAACACTCTCCAGGATATAGGCGTATCAATATCCAAATCTACCATAAAGAGAAAACTGCATGAAAGTAAATACAGAGGGTTCACTGCACGGTGGAAGCCACTCATAAGCCTCAAGAATAAGAAGGCTAGATTGGACTTTGCTAAAAAAAAAAAAAAAAAACATCTTAAAAAACAGCACAATTCTGAAAGAACATTCTTTGGACAGATGAAACCAAGATCAACCTCTACCAGAATGATGGAAAGAAAAAAGTATGGAGAAGGCATGGTACAGCTCATGATCCAAAGCATACCACATCATCTGTAACATGGCGGAGGCAGTGTGATGGCTTGGGCATGCATGGCTGCCAGTGGCACTGGATCCCTAATGTTTATTGTTGATGTGATACAGGACAGAAGCAGCCGGATGAATTCTGGGGTTTTCAGAGACATACTGTCTGCTCAAATCCAGCCAAATGCAGCCAAACTGATTGGTCGGCGTTTCATAATACAGATGGACAATGACCCAAAACATAAAGCCAACGCATCCAAGGAGTTTATTAAAGCAAAGAAGTGGAATATTCTTAAATGGCCGAGTCAGTCACCTGATCTGAACCCAATAGAGCATTTCACTTGTTAAAGGCTAAACTTCAGCCACAAACAAACAGCAACTGAAAACCGCTGCAGTAAAGGCCTGGCCGAGCAATAAAAAGGAGGAAACACAGCGTCTGGTGATGTCCATGAGTTCAAGACTTCAGGCTGTCATTGCCAACAAAGGGTTTTCAACCAAGGATTAGAAATAAACATTTTATTTACAATTATTTAATTTGCCCAATTACTTTTGAGCCCCTGAAATGAAGGGATTGAGTTTAAAAAATGCTTTAGTTCCTCACATTTTTATGCAATCGTTTTGTTCACCCTCCTGAATTAAAGCTGAAAGTCTGAACTTCACCTGCATCTGAATTGTTTCGTACAAAATCCATTGTGGTAATGTACAGAACAAAGATTCGAAAAATGTTGTCTCTGTCCAAATATATATGGACCTAACTGTATATAACCCCAGTTCCAAAAATGATGGGACATAGTGTAAAAATTTATAAAAAAAAAACAGAATGCAATGATTTGCAAATCTCATAGACCCAAAAAGTGAAACATTTACCTTTTCATGAAAAAACTAAAGGAGTTGTGCAGGGGTTTTATTTTGATGACCTATCCGGTCATCAATATCTGATCGCCGAGGATTAGACACCCGGCACCCCCACCAATCAGGCAACACTCCATGCGATCGCGACTTCCTCTTCATTACACTGCAAGTCTCCCTTGCAGCGGCGGCGCAGTGTAATTTAAGTGAATGGAGCAAGTACTTGTAAGTACACTCGATTTCGAGATGACAACCAGTGTAATGAAGAGGAAGCAACGTTTGCACTGAGTGCCCCCCCTCTCCTTCAAGCAAGTGATCAGTGTGGGTGCTGGAACCCTGCTGATCTGACTATCCTAAGGATAGGTCATCAATATAAAACCCCTGCACAACCCCTCTAACTCATTTAGAACTTGATGCCAGCAACGCATCTCAAAAAGAGGGGCAACAAAAGGCTGGAAAAGTAAGTGGCACTAATAAAAATTAAAATAAAACAGCTGGAGGAGCAATTTCACATATAAAAAAGAGAATGTTAGAGAGGCAGAAAGTCTCTCAGAACCAAAGATGGGCAGAGGTTCACCAATCTGCAAAAAACTGCAATTTCAGAAAAATGTGGACTTTGACCATGATCTACTTTACATAATATCGTCAAAAGATTCGGAGAATCTCCAGAAATACATGTGTACAAAGGACGAGTCCGATGGTCAGTATTGGATGCTCATGATCTACGGACCCTCAGGCGGCACTGCATTAAAACAGGCATGATTCTGTACTGGAAATGACTGCATGGGCTCAGGAAGACTTCCAAAAAACATGGTCTTTGAACACAGTTAACCATTTTATCCACAAATGCAAGTTAAAGGACTTGTGCAGCTGTTTGACATGGAGGTGGCGCTCCATGGCAAGCACCACTTCCTGGTCATTACACTATGCGTGGTCTCCTGTGGAGCGGTGGTGCAGTGTAATTAAAAGTACTCACTGCATTCAAGCGAATGGAGCACGTACTCTTCCTAGACGAAGTGCACTGTCTCCCCTTCAGACAGCTGATCGTCAGGGGTGCCGGGTTTCGGACGCCCGTAGATCAGATATTGATAACCTATTCTGAAGATAGGTCATCAATATAAATCACTGCACAACCCATTTAACACTGTATTATGCAAAGAAGAAGCTGTATGTCAACATGATCCAGAAATGCCGCCGTCTTCTCCGGGCCAAACCTCTTTTAGAGGCAAAATAGAAAACTGATGAATCAAAATGTAAAATTCCTTTTGGAAATAATGGATGCCGTGTCATGCGGACTGAAGCGGAGAGGGACCGTCCAGCTTCTTATCAGAGCGTAGTTCAAAAGGCTGCATCTCTGATGTTGTGGGGTTACATTAGGGGGGTGGGCAGTGCATGAGGTGGTTTTTAACACCGTGGTGAAGCCTATCGTGTGCATGTATGAATGAAATTGATTATATACTGTAGGTGGACTTAAGAAGTAGCCTGAAGGCAGCGCGCGGCTGTCGGCCTACTAAGTGACATACACAAGTGATCAAGAATTTCAGCACTAATAACAGTAGATAGGCGACACCCCTGATATTTTTATTTTTCTGGTCAGGTTAGGATATTATAGGAACAATAATAGTTAAGTTTTAGGGGTTAGAAATTAACACATGGCAAGATGAGGCAATTAGTAGTCTAAAGCGGAAAGGAGACGGAACTGATGCACTCGGAGCGGATCCTTTTCCATTCAGATTGCATTAGAATGCAAACTGATCCGTTTTGGACCGCTTGTTAGAGCTTAGAATGGATCTCACAAACGGAAAGCCAAAACGCCAGTGTGACAGTAGCCTAAGACTAAATGTAAATTAAAGAATGGGACAAAACTCCAGCAATTGGTCTCCTCATTTCCCAGATGTTTACAGACTGATGTTAATGATGACATTTCTTTCATATCACGTCTGATATATGCTCTATGATATATTGTGAATAAAATATGGGTCTGTGAGGATTGCAAAACATTGCTTTCTGTCATTCTGTTTTTATGTACATATTACATTGCCTTTCAGTTTTTTTGGTATTGTATGCATATACACACACGTGGACTACATTTTTGGGTACCCTTCCGTTAAAGAAATAAAAACCCACAATGGTCACTGAAATAACTTGAAGCTGACAAAAGTATTAAATAAAAAAGTTACTGAAAATCAGCTAATGAAAATCAGACCTTGCTTTTGAATTGTGGTTCAACAGAACAATAAAAAATAATAAAACTGTCCTGGACAAAATGATGGTACCTCTAGAAAAGATTTTAAAAAATTTGACCATAGGGACATGTTACACTACGGTGTTTCCTGTAATTTGCTTCACAGGTGTCTTCAAACTCGTAATCTGTCTGCCTGTTTATAGGGTGAAAAGTAGTCCCTGTCCTGTTTGGGATCATGGTGTATACCACACTGAACATGGATCAAAGAAAGCTAAGGAGAGAGTTGTCTCAGGAGATTAGAAATATAATTATGACAAACCACTTAAATGTAAAGGCTATGAGACCATGTGTATGTGTATATGGATGAGCAAATTGATTCTAACCAAATAGATTTGGCTTCTTAGCAAATGTTCTTCACTTTTTGAGGGGTTGTCTCCACAGGTGAAGAAGCTCCCACCTGCCTGTTGATTGACAAGGTGGGACATCTCGCCCGGCCTTGACAGTCTGAGACACAGCCAAACTATCAGACACACAGGCCAAAACTATCAGTCTGATATCTTTTAATCCCAATCTTCACCCTCTTTGCTCTTGTCTGGTCTTCTCCACACACAGTTGTCTCCAGAATGTCTCACTTTTATACCCCATAATCTGGAACTTGGTACCCCAGCACATCAGATTGTTCCCACCTTTGAAACCTGAAAACTCCTCTCTTGAGGAAAGCCTACAACCTACAATAACCCTGCCGGCAGTACACTACCATCTGAACGGCTTCTATCTTCACCTACTGTCTCCTCTCCCTGTGTACCAGTCTATTATTCATTTAGTTCATGCTTATTTGTATTACTTTTTGGTTTCATGTTGTTTACTTAAATTGTATCTGCACTGTAAAAAAAAAATAATATACGTTAGGTTTTGATCATTGGAGGTCAGAGTCCTGAGACCCCCACTGATTGCTAGAATGAGGAGAAAGAATTGCTCGCACTCCTCCCACTGCAGGAGACAAACTCGAGACGGGCACATACACTTTCTATTAAACCCGTCTTCAGCAGCGAGGAGAGAGAGCGCTGTGTGAGCGCTACCCTCTCCTCGTTCTAGCGATCAGTGGGGGTCTCAGCACTCGGACTCCACAATCAAAATCTTTGATATGTCGCTATGACCTATGAAAAAGTTTAGTTTTTGTTTTGTTTGTTTTTTTGTTTTTTAAGTACAGGCACTTTAAAATGGTAATTTCTATCTCACATCTATCTAGCAGTTTCTAATTACTTCCAGACTGTTTCCAATTTAAATAATCAAATTATTGGACAAATCCATAGTTTTTGTGGGACATCTTCTCTGTTGGAATTTGCAAGCAAATTTCTGACATGGCATAAACACTGAAGAAAAAGTCTAAGGGTATGTTCCCACATGGCGTGTATATACTGCAAATTTTTCAGCGCTGAAAATCCCCACCATACATTGACCTGTGATGCGGATTTCCAGCTTTGCAATGCATAGGCTAAAATCTGGGGATAACCTGTCCAATTTGGTCATACCATAAGAGTGAAGAGACAGCATGTGCAGTACTGCACCCTGCCTTGGAGATTATACTGGTGGACATAAGGTTTAGGGCTTGTTCACACGGCCATTCCATTGGGGTCTCCAATGCACGGGCAACATCCGTGCGGCGGCTGGGACGGATCGAGACCCATTCAACTTGAATGGATCCGTGATCCGTCCACTCCGCAAAAAAACTTTTGCGGTGCAGAGGCACTGCCAGAAACACCACGGAAGCACTCTGTAGTGTTTCCATGGGGTTCCGATCCGTGCTTCCGTTCCGCATCTCCGTGATTGCAGACCCATTCAAGTAAATGGGTCCGCATCCGTGATGCGGAGTGTACGCAGGCTGGCGCCTCTGTATTGGGGACCCACCGTGTGGGGGCCACAATACGGCCATGGGCACACAACAGCCGTGGGAACAAGCCCTTAGGGTTACATCGCCGAGCCGTACACACTGCCTAATAACATTCAGTGGAACATTTGTTGCCAGCAGACTTTCCTTGCGAAAATATCCCCGTTGGTCATTAGAACAAGCCAAGAAGTGTGTGCTTAAGAAATCTCGGGCCGATTTGGTTTTTCCTAAAACTAATTTATTACAAAATAAAGGTACATGCGGGGGAAGAAATGAGTCAGTTCCGATTTTCGTTACTAATTATAGTTTGGAATACTCACGCATACGCCAAATAGTAAGGAAACACTTGTCTGCTCTTAGCTATGATGAGCAGTGGACGGACATTGCTCGCTCCGGGGTGAGATGCATTGCCCGCCGTGTGCCCAATCAGTCCTAGTATGTTTTCTGATGGTAATCGCGGTCTGCCCACATGGTTAAGACACAACGGCAGTTATAAATGTGGACATCGGACCTGCACATGTTGCAGGTTTTTACAGATGGGATGTTGCATTTTTTTCTATTGTGAACCAACAATCTTATGAATTAAAACAATATATTAACCGCAACACTAGTTTTGTGGTGTATTGTAGAACCTGCTCCTTGTGTCATCTCCAATATGTTGGATGTACCACGAATAGCTTGAAGGTCAGAATCCGCAAACCTCTTTCTCACATTGCGCATGTTAAAACCAGAAATGTTTCTGTGGTGAGTTTACACTATGCGGCTGTCCATGGAGGAGACACTTTGGGTTTTCAGGTCCAGGGTCTGGAAGGGGTTAATCCCCTCCCCAGCCGGGGTGGAGACCATAGGAGAAAACTTCTAAACAGGGAATCCTTTTGGATTTTCCGTATGGGTTCTTGTTTTCCAAAGGGTTTGAATCACAAGCATGATCTCATATTACATTATTGATTCTTATTTATTTTCTTTGTTTTTAGGATATATTTTTGTCTTTCTGATCTCAAAAACATGTATTGGAGGTGTTTCAGGTTGATTGTGGCCACCTGATACCGTAGGTCTTAATTATTTAAATTCAGGTTAGTGTGTCCATTTTTTGTCATGTGAGGATCGATACTATGATATCCGAAACGCGTAGACATGGACTGTATGTCGGATTTTAAAGAGGACCTTTCACCGATCCTGACATTGTGAACTAAGTATACAGACACGGAGAGCGGCGCCCAGGGATCTCACTGCACTTACTATAATCCCTGGGCGCCGCTCCGTTCTCCCGTTATGCCCTCCGGTATGTTCGGGGACTTGGTTATAGTAGGCGGAGTCTGCCCTTGTTCTGCGGGCGTCTCCTTCTCCTAGGCTGTAGCGCTGGCCAATCGCAGCGCACAGCTCACAGCCTGGGAGAAAAAAACCTCAGTGAAAGGTCCTCTTTAATGCACTTTTTTTTAATAAAGGCTGTCACAATTTTTGGAAGCTGGATCCCCGTCTCTGTTTTTGGTATTTGTCTTGCGCTAGGTTTCCAGCGCCTTCCGTGCTTCCTTCTATTATTACCAGCCAGGTGAGCACCGCCTTTTTGATTCAGCGGAACATATACCGGAACATTGAGCAGTGATGTGTAACCTCTCCGCAATGAAGATCTTCTTCCTCCACCGTTTGCTCCCTCCTTATATATCAGTCTGTCTACATATACTGTAATAGCAGTTTAGTTATTAATGATGGTTTTCAAGTTCTCCCTAAGGTCATACTGACAATTCTTAGTATAATTTCCTGGATAGCTGACATATTTCCCCCCGCAGAAGCTTAAATTAGGTTAAAAGTAGCACTGAAATAAATCTGCTGCAATTAATTCACAGGATTTTAATAAAACTTTTTTCCTAAAAGCATCTGCAGATTTTCTAAAAGAGCAGTGAACGGAGGAGACAAGTTTGATGGATGCGTAGACTGTAGAGATGACAGCTGTCTGCAGCCATCAGGGCTGTGGATATACAGCGGCATGCTTCCAATCTCCAGTCACCGCCATTAGCTGTACACTTCATTGCCTGCTCAGGAGAGATCTAGCTCACCTGTGTGATGTCTGGACAAATCGGAAGCACTTCGGCCATTATGAGCTATGCCGCCATAGGCATGGGATCAGTGCTATCAGTCCTGACTCCTTCATCAACTATTGCGTGTGCATTGGTCTTAACACTGTCTGACTCTTATGCATTTGAGCAGGGAGGCGATAAACTGGGGAAAAGGGAGAGACTCATCTCAGGGACAGGACTCATCTCAGGTTAATTTGCATATGTTTCAAATCGTTTTTTTTACACGATAAAAGCACACAGAGCTATGGGGACTGGGTATTGCGGATTGTGCTAGCGGCCATCTAGCAGCCCATGTCCTCAGCTCTATTCAAAAAATCCCGGTGACAGGTTCCCTTTAAAGGGAGTCTGTCATCTACTTTGAGCATTTTAGACCACTCATATCACGTTCTAGCACAGTTGCCCAATATAAAATTGATACCTTTATTGTGTCTGTACCACATCCAGAAGCAGGAAAAAAAAACATACAGATACTTTTTTTTTTCCAGTTTCTGGACGTGTCACAGACACAATAAAGGTATTGTTTTTATATTGGGCAACTGTGCCATGCCATGAAATGAGCATTCTAAAAACACTCAAAGTAGGTGACAGACTACCTTTTTTAAGTTTTTTTATTATTATTATTATTATTATTATTATTATTATTATTATTATTATATTAGAGCTCAGAAAATTCAATTTAAATATTGTGCTGTGTTAACTATAGGAGTTTAGGAAGGGGGCCTAGTATAGGTTGGACACCTAAGCTACATGTACCTGAACGCATAAACATTAAAAAGCACCATGAAATAATACTGAAATGTTGCATTGGTTGAATAAAGTAGCCTTATCTTATTTGCTATATTTAGATTAACATTAAAGTCAAATATACTTGTGAATATCGAATGCTTAGAGCAATTGATGTCGTTATTTGCATAATTACGTGAAAAATCTGTAGCTCAAAGCTTCCAGACACTGATTTCTATTCTTGATAGGATTATTGCAGAAATAAAAATGTCAGTGTTCGTAGATCCTCATGTACAGAAAATTTGTGAAACTTTCTCCCTGAAGCTCAGCTGTTTTTTGCTGCAGGAAGTTGTTCTTGTTGTCTGCCATATTTTATATACAGTGGAGCTGCAGCCTGGTCATGGTCACTGCTTCTACTATACACTACTTAAATCAGTGCTCAGGCTGCTGTAATCACAGGACTTTATTAACTATCAAGTTCCCTCCACGGACACACAAACAGTTTGTTATTCCTTATAAGATATGTTATTTCATCTGCATCTCTATCTACCACTAAAGCTGAGATCAGCAGGGAGGAAGTAAAGGGCTCCAGAAATTCAAGCCACCTCCTACTTTGCACCAAATTGAAATGGAGTGTGCTGCCAGTGAGGTTAATAACAGAGCGCTCTGTTTTTATTCCTGTTGTTCGAGTAGATCACTGGAGGGTGCACTTCAAGCACTTGTTTTTTTTTGTTTTTTTTTATAGGTCTGCTGTTTATGATCTTCATCCATATCTCATCTTTACTTTCTTGTGTTTGATTGCAGGCCATCAAGAATAATGCAGGCTTCAGGGTCTGGATCCTCTTCTTCCTAGTGATGTGCTCATTTTCTTTACTGTTCCTGGACTGGTATGATAGTTAATAATTGAATGGAACCTTCCAGCCATAACATAATAATTGCACAATGTTAAATATCTGAGAAAATGCCACTTCTCCGTCGTATGTCTCCCTCCTGAACATTCGCTTGGATATGTTAATAAATGTCACTTGTGATAATGAGGTCGCGGAGGTGTCTACAATTAACTGGAAGATATTGAGCTGTTTGTATTACCTGCAGAAAGGCCAGACATGTCGACGCTGTTTGCACAATGGCTGGTAATTGTAATGTCAAATGAAGCAGAGTCGTTTTTTCTTTTCTTTTTTTTTCTTTTTTATGGATCCAGCAGATATAATTTTTCATCTGACAATGGCTCTGCTCTTTGGGGACTATAAAACTATGATACTATGTGCAACATCTGTACTTTTAATAAAGTAAGTTATTTGAAGAGAGGACTGTGAAGCAGTGGTGGACATGAGCAGGGCTGATGCTTCTGGCGGATCCCTGAGGATATTGAATCTCTTTTCTTTACTGCTGAGGCTTTAAAGCTATCACTCAAAATACATACCAAATCTTCAGTCCTTCTTAGCCGGCTTGTATTGTGCCCTGGTACGCTAATGCAACAGGACTAAACACCCTAGAAAGGTAGCCTCATACCATTAATGGTGGAATTAGCTGATGATCTAATTTGTATGGAGACTAATAATACCACTATGCTTGCCTTTCTTTGGCACCAATGACTACGTTGATCATGCACAATGGAAAATTTCCAGCTGAAAGACATCAGTTCCACACATTAAAGGGATAGCAATTCCACACATCAAAGGGAATCTGTCACCAGTTGCATGCTGCCCTATCTAAGGGCATAAATATTCAGGTCAAGATGTATATGTATATGTATGTGTATTTTTACTTCCACTT
Source organism: Bufo bufo (assembly GCF_905171765.1). Taxonomy (NCBI): domain Eukaryota; kingdom Metazoa; phylum Chordata; class Amphibia; order Anura; family Bufonidae; genus Bufo; species Bufo bufo. The sequence continues at coordinate 774,846,263 of NC_053390.1, read as the reverse complement.
ATCATAGATTAACTTAAAGGGGTATTCCAATCACATACAATGGGGATATATCGCTAGGATATGCCCCCATTGTCTGACAGGTGCGGGTCCCTCCTCTGGGACCTGCACCTACAAGAAGAATGGAGCAGGGAGAGATGTAGCTGGAGGACCCCAGGTTGTCCATCCACCACCAAGCGCTGCTCCCCACTGTTCCCATAGAATTGAATGGGAGCACACTGCGCATGGGGGACCCCTGCTCCCATTCTTTTCTGGGGCAGATGAAAATGGCCAAGCCAGCGCTCCGCTATTTTCGGCGGCCCCATTGAAATTAATGGAGGGCGCATGCGCAGTGCGCCCTCCATTCATTTCCCTGCTCCTTTTTCATTGTAGGTGCAGGTCCCAGAGGTGGAACCCGCACCTATCAGACAATGGGGGCATATCCTAGCGGTATGCCCCCATTGTATGTGATGGCAAAACCCCTTTAACTATAACTATACATAACATAACTATAAAGTCTGTATGCTTCAGTACACTCACCTCGAAAAGGACAAACACTACCGAAACCTGGTGACAAGAACTGGGACCTTAAAGGAAACCTGACATTTTGATTTTCAGCATTTTACACCTTTGTAAAAAACATCATCTGACTGATTTTCTGTAACTCCTCCTGTGCACATGGGAGCACGCACTGTCTCCCTCTTCCGCCGCGGCCCCCCCGCAGTCAGGAGCGCTGTTTTCGAAGCTGCCAGGTCCGACACACATGAAGCCTCGCCCCTCACGGACATCTCGCTCACCAGGAGCAGCTCCAGAGTCTGGACTAAACACTACATTGTGGTTACAGGACCTGTGGTGATGTCACAGTCATGTGATCAGCCATGTCTGTGGGAGAAGTTAGGGCAGGGCTGGCCAACCAACGGCTCTCCAGCAGTTGTAAAACTATTTCCCACCATGTCCTGCTGCAGGCTGATAGCTGTAGGCTGTCTGGGCATGCTGGGAGTTGTAGTTTTGCAACAGCTGGAGAGCCGCAGGTTGGCCATCCCAGAGTTAGGGGAACACAGGCTCCTTATAGGACTGTGCTGGTGGAGAATGCAGAGGTACTTTATCTATGGAAGGTGTGTATAAAGCAGAGCTATCTCAGTGTAACCAGTCTATTCTACAGTTTTCTGTGTGCAATGTGCACACAGTAGTTCTGTCTGTGTAATGGACATGTAGCAGAGCTGTGTCTGCAATGTGTATATAGTAAACTATCTGTGTAATGGGTATGTGGTAAAGCTGTGTATGTAATATGTATATAGTAGTTTCAGGTGGCGCAGTGTATGGCAGCAGTGGTCTTATGTTTAGTGTATGATGTTGGATAAATGTAAAATTGTCTACATTTATTTTTGCATGGGAGACTAGCAATGGTTTCCCTGCAGAAATATCAGCCTCATAACGTTATGTGGGCCTATGCATTATACACTGCTCAAAAAAATAAAGGGAACACTTAAACAACACAATGTAACTCCAAGTCAATCACACTTCTGTGAAATCAAACTGTCCACTTAGGAAGCAACACTAAGTGACAATCAATTTCACATGTTGTTGTGCAAATGGGATAGACAACAGGTGGAAATTCTAAGCAATTAGCAAGACACCCCCCAATAAAGGAGTGGTTCTGCAGGTGGTCACCACAGACCACTTCTCAGTTCCTATGCTTCCTGGCTGATGTTTTGGTCACTTTTGAATGCTGGTGGTGCTTTCACTCTAGTGGTAGCATGAGACGGAGTCTACAACCCACACAAGTGGCTCAGGTAGTGCAGCTTATCCAGGATGGCACATCAATGCGAGCTGTGGCAAGAAGGTTTGCTGTGTCTGTCAGCGTAGTGTCCAGAGCATGGAGGCGCTACCAGGAGACAGGCCAGTACATCAGGAGACGTGGAGGAGGCCGTAGGAGGGCAACAACCCAGCAGCAGGACCGCTACCTCCGCCTTTGTGCAAGGAGGAACAGGAGGAGCACTGCCAGAGCCATGCAAAATGACCTCCAGCAGGCCCAAATGTGCATGTGTCTGCTCAAACGGTCAGAAACAGACTCCATGAGGATGATATGAGGGCCCGACGTCCACAGGTGGGAATTGTGCTTACAGCCCAACACCGTGCAGGACGTTTGGCATTTGCCAGAGAACATCAAGATTGGCAAATTCGCCACTGGCGCCCTGTGCTTTTCACAGATGAAAGCAGGTTCACACTGAGCACATGTGACAGACGTGACAGAGTCTGGATACGCCGTGGAGAACGTTCTGCTGCCTGCAACATCCTCCAGCATGACCGGTTTGGCATTGGGTTAGTAATGGTGTGGGGTGGCATTTCTTTGGAGGGCCGCACAGCCCTCCATGTGCTCGCCAGAGGTAGCCTGACTGTCATTACCGAGATGAGATCCTCAGACCCCTTGTGAGACCATATGCTGGTGCGGTTGGGCCTGGGTTCCTCCTAATGCAAGACAATGCTAGACCTCATGTGGCTGGAGTGTGTCAGCAGTTCCTGCAAGACGAAGGCATTAATGCTATGGACTGGCCCGCCCGTTCCCCAGACCTGAATCCAATTGAGCACATCTGGGACATCATGTCTCGCTCTATCCACCAACGTCACGTAGCACCACAGACTGTCCAGGAGTTGGCAGATGTTTTAGTCCAGGTCTGGGAGGAGATCCCTCAGGAGACCGTCCGCCACCTCATCAGGAGCATGCACAGGTGTTGTAGTGAGGTCATACAGGCACGTGGAGGCCACACACACTACTGAGCCTTATTTTGACTTGTTTTAAGGACATTACATCAAAGTTGGATCAACCTGTAGTGTGTTTTTCCACTTTATTTTGAGTGTGACTCCAAATCCAGACCTCCATGGGTTGAAAAATTTGATTTCCATTTTTTTATTTTTGTGTGATTTTGTTGTCAGCACATTCAACTATGTAAAGAACAAAGTATTTCAGAAGAATATTTAATTAACTCAGATCTAGGATGTGTTATTTTTGTGTTCCCTTTATTTTTTTGAGCAGTGTATATGTGAATTATCGCAAAATTTGTACTCCTCCTCGGCTAAAAATACTTAAGAGGAGTATTTTTACTCTTCTGGAAAAAATGTAGAGTGACCTCTGCTGTCAGCTGTAACAGTAAACGTGAAAAAGGAGAAAAAAGAGAACGAGGTCATCCAAATTCTTTCAAGGGATCAACTAAATGACCCTGAAGAAGTGGAGAGAGGCGCCAACAGGACTGTGACTACGTTACATAAAAGTAGGTGAAGGATGTAAAACAACAGAGTCGAGTTTTTGTGTGTCTGCAATAACATTACAGTTCAGTGGAACGCGCATGTGGTCCTATGCGTTCCACGAGCGTCACATCCGGCTCCGCCCCCAGATACCGGACTAAACAAGTAACTTAGAAGATCTGTTTGTATTACCTAAACTTCCATCTGTGAATTCAAACAACAACATTTATTGATACTGCCCAGGATTATTGTAAAGCATTTTATATATCTAATGGCTTTTAATTATGTATACCTGTGTATGATGTCATTTCCGGGGCCCCGCCCACAAGGGTTTGGTGCCTTTTTTACCTGCCCACTTGTGTGTGTATATAGATCTGTGGATTTTACATACCTTTTTTTATCTGCTCCTGATGAAGGGGGTATTGTATGGACCCCCGAAACGCTTAGCCGTACATTTATTCCATAATAAAGAGAGATTTTTTGAAGCTGAGGATCCGGCTGCTATTTTCCATCTCCACTGCAGACCTGGCCTACTTACCTGCATCTCTACCATTCTACGAACGATCCCTGCTCAGGAAGGGACATACCCCAGGTGTCTTGAGCTTATCCTGAAGGTGACCCCCCCCCCCCTTGTGAAGTGAGTGGAAAGTTCTACTTTTCATTTGGTATATAATTGCCTGTTTTAATAACATATTAATTTCACTTTTATCCTTATTGGGCACATCCACACACTGGTATCCAGTTCATTTCTGGTCACAGTGATTGATTGGGTCACCGGTACCATCAACAATTTATTATATTTTATTCTTCTCCTTATTTCCTTGTTTGTAAGGTCATTTATTTATTTATTTATTAACCACTACATAATATATTTAGCCTTCACCACATCTGGCATTAGATTTGAAGTTTGGCGCTCTTCTTCTCCTTCTCGCTTATTGGTGTTGTTTTGTCCAACAGGCTTGGACAGAATCACTTCACTGGTAATTGATTTTTCTTGTATAATCACGTCAGCTGTAACCTACAGTGGACAGTCTGCTTCAAACTGCAGACATAACCCCTTCCATGCCATGGTCCTTAGGGACCGCTGTATGGAAGGGGCTAACCATCGGGCTGTTGCTCTTCTGTGGCAGCGGCCTGATGCCGTCCCTCCCCCCCCCCCCCCTTCAGGATGGCCGACGCTGCAACAAGCCCCCCCCTTCCTTCAGGATGGCCGGCGATGCAACAAGCCCCCCTCGCCCCTCCCCAAGTCAAGGTTTGCAGAGCGGCAGCGGGGCAGAGTGTAAGCTGTAACATGCAGCTGACATTCTGCTTGAAACGGCCGACATCTGTGCTGGCACCGATGTCGGCCGTTTAACTTTTCCCATGCCGCGGTCCTTAGGATCACATACTTTTACCGCACGGTGAACACCATTAAAAAAATGAAAAACTATTATGGAATTGCAATTTTGCCCACTGCACTTCCCACAAAATGGTATAAAAAGTGATCAAAAGAGTCATATGTACCCCAAAATAGTACCAATCAAACCATCATCTTATCCCCCAAAAAATAAGCCCCTACCTAAGGGCTCTTTCACACTTGCGATGTCTGGATCCGGCGTGTACTCCATTTGCCGGAATTACATGCCGGATCCGGAAAAACGCAAGTGAACTGAAAGCACCAAAATGCGTTCAGTGTTACTATGGCAGCCAGGACGCTATTAAAGTCCTGGTTGCCATAGTAGTAGTGGGGAGCGGGGGAGCAGTATACTTACAGCCCGTGCGGCTCCCGGGGCGCTCCAGAATGACGTCAGAGCGCCCCATGCGCATGGATGACGTGTCCATGTGATCACGTCATCCATGCGCGTGGGACGCCCTGACGTCACTCTGGAGTGCCCTGGGAGCTGCACGGACGGTAAGTATACTGCTCCCCCGCTCCCCACTACACTTTACCATGGCTGCCAGGACTTTAGCATCTTGGCAGCCATGGTAACCATTCAGAAAAAGCTAAACGTCGGATCCGGCAATGCACCGAAACGACGTTTAGCTTAAGGCCGGATCCGGATTAATGCCTTTCAATGGGCATTAATTCCGGATCCGGCCTTGCGGCAAGTGTTCAGGATTTTTGGCCGGAGCAAAAAGCGCAGCATGCTGCGGTATTTTCTCCAGCCAAAAATGTTCCGGTCCGGAACTGAAGACATCCTGAACGGATTTCTCTCCATTCAGAATGCATTAGGATAAAACTGATCAGGATTCTTCCGGCATAGAGCCCCGACGACGGAACTCTATGCCGGAAGAAAAGAACGCAAGTGTGAAAGAGCCCTAAGACAATCGCCCAAAAAATAAAAAAGTTATGGCTTTCAGAAAATTGAGACACTAAAACATGATTTTTTTGGTTTCAGAAATGCTCTTATTGTGTAAAACCAAAATATATTTTAAAAAAAAGACATATTAGGTATCGCCACGTCCGTAACAACCTGCTCTATAAAAATATCACATGAGCTAACCCGTCTGATGAACGCCATAAAAAACTAATTAAGTAAAAACCATGCCAAAAAGACATTTTTTTTCATCACCTTACAACACAAAAAGTGTGATACCAAGCAATCAAAAAGTCATATGTGCCCCAAAATGGTACCAATCAATCTCATCCTGCAAAAAATGAGCCCCTACATTAGAAAATCGTCCAAAAAAAATAAATAAATAGAGCTTTCAGAAAATGGAGACACTAAAACATAATTTTTTTTAAATGTTTTTATTGTGTAAAATAAAATATAAAAAAATGCACATATTAGGCATGACTGTGTCCATAACAACCTGCTCTATAAAAATAGCATGTGTTCCAACCCGTCTAGTGAACGCGTAAAAAAATAAAATAACAAATGTGCCAAAAAAGCCATTTTTTATCACCTTCCATCACAAAAAGTGTAATACCAAGCGATCAAAAATTCATATGTGCACCAAAATGGTACTAATCAACCATCATTTCTTCCAGCAAAAAATGAGATCCTACCTAAAACAATCGGCCAAAAAATATAAAAAAATGGCTTTCAGAAAATGGAAACACAAAAACATGTTTTGTTTTTTTTTGCCGGTATCGCCGCGTTGTTACAACCTGCTCTATGCAAATATCACATTATATACTGTGTCAGGTGAACAATGTAAAAAACAAAAAATAAAAACTGTGCTAAAACAGCCATTTAATAATATAATATATATATATATATATATATATATATATATATATATATACACTGCTCAAAAAAATAAAGGGAACACTTAAACAACACAATGTAACTCCAAGTCAATCACACTTCTGTGAAATCAAACTGTCCACTTAGGAAGCAACACTGAGTGACAATCAATTTCACATGCTGTTGTGCAAATGGGATAGACAACAGGTGGAAATTATAGGCAATTAGCAAGACACCCCCAATAAAGGAGTGGTTCTGCAGGTGGTTACCACAGACCACTACTCAGTTCCTATGCTTTCTGGCTGATGTTTTGGTCACTTTTGAATGCTGGCGGTGCTTTCACTCTAGTGATACCATGAGACAGAGTCTACAACCCACACAAGTGGCTCAGGTAGTGCAGCTTATCCAGGATGGCACATCAATGCAAGCTGTGGCAATAAGGTTTGCTGTGTCTGTCAGCGTAGTGTCCAGAGCATGGAGGCGCTACCAGGAGACACGCCAGTACATCAGGAGACGTGGAGGAGGCCGTAGGAGGGCAACAACCCAGCAGCAGGACCGCTACCTCCGCCTTTGTGCAAGGAGGAACAGCAGGAGCACTGCCAGAGCCCTGCAAAATGACCTCCAGCAGGCCACAAATGTGCATGTGTCTGCTCAAACGGTCAGAAACAGACTCCTCGAGGGTGATATGAGGGCCCGACGTCCACAGGTGGGGGTTGGGCTTACAGCCCAACACCGTGCAGGACGTTTGGCATTTGCCAGAGAACACCAAGATTGGCAAATTCGCCACTGGCGCCCTGTGCTCTTCACAGATGAAAGCAGGTTCACACTGAGCACATGTGACAGAGTCTTGAGACGCCGTGGAGAACATTCTGCTGCCTGCAACATCCTCTAGCATGATCGGTTTGGCATTGGGTCAGTAATGGTGTGGGGTGGCATTTCTTTGGAGGGCCGCACAGCCCTCCATATGCTCGCCAGAGGTAGCCTGACTGCCATTAGGTACAGAGATGAGATCCTCAGACCCCTTGTGAAACCATATGCTGGTGCGGTTGGCCCTGGGTTCCTCCTAATGCAAGACAATGCTAGACCTCATGTGGCTGGAGTATGTCAGCAGTGCCTGGCATTGATGCTATGGACTGGCCCGCCCGTTCCCCAGACCTGAATCCAATTGAGCACATCTGGGACATCATGTCTCGCTCTATCCACCAACGTCACGTTGCACCACAGACTGTCCAGGAGTTGGCAGATGCTTTAGTCCAGGTCTGGGAGGAGATCCCTCAGGAGACCGTCCGCCACCTCATCAGGAGCATGCATAGGCGTTGTAGGGAGGTAATACAGGCACGTGGAGGCCACACACACTACTGAGCCTCATTTTCACTTGTTTTAAGGATATTACATCGAAGTTGGATCAGCCTGTAGTGTGTTTTTCCACTTTAATTTTGAGTGTGACTCCAAATCCAGACCTCCATGGGTTGAAAAATTTGATTTCCATTTTTTTTATTTTTGTGTGATTTTGTTGTCAGCACATTCAACTATGTAAAGAACAAAGTATTTCAGAAGAATATTTAATTAACTCAGATCTAGGATGTGTTATTTTTGTGTTCCCTTTATTTTTTTGAGCAGTGTATATATATATATATCGCACAATGCACAACTACTTGTAGCAAAAGATTTATATACTGCAGGAATAACACGAATATAAATATATATAATAATAGCAGCACATCAGGCCAAATATAAATATGGAGGTGCAGGCTAAAGGACTCGGCAACAAATCCAGGACAATATAAGAATTAAAAAAATGGCAGCACTCTCACAAAAAATGAGTGAAAAGAAAAACACTTTAATCACCCCTGTGGTCGCAACTAGGGAGGAGCAAACTTGTGTTTCAAGTTTGGCGTACAAGGTTCAGGTTTGGGTTTTGTAAGAATTCTGTTATGGATTCTGCTACCACGGACCATAACTAAGGGTCCATTCACACGTGCTCATAATGGATCCGCATCCGTTCCGCAATTTTGCAGAAGGGGTGCGGACCCATTTATTTTTAAAAATAGAGCATGTCCTATTCTTGTCCGCAGCCACGGACAAGAATAGGTATTTCAATCATAGTGCCGGCCATCTGCGGTCCACAAAATGCGGAACACACATGGCCGGTGTCCGTGTTTTGCGGATATGCAATTTGCGGACCGCAAAACAGTTGCGGACATGTGAATGGACCCTTATGGTTCGTGGTAGCGGAATCCATAATGGAATTCTTAGATAACCTGAACCTTGTAAGCCGAACTTAAAACACCATTTTACTGAACACTAGTCACAGCGTTTTAGCTCATAGCTTGAAAAAAAGGCTCTGTGAATGAGCTGAAAACATTGCGACCAAAGGGGTGAATAAAGTGTTTGAGAGTGCGGACATTATATATATATATATATATATATATATATATATATATATATATATATATATATATCATTTATTAAACTGGTGTAAAGTAGAACTGGATTAGTTGCCCATAGCAACCAATCAGATTCCACCTTTCATTTTTCACTGCTTGATTGGAAAATTAAAGGAAGAATCTGATTGGTTGCTATGGGCAACTATACCAGTTCTACTTTACACCAATTTTGATAAATCTCCCCCAGTGTGTACTTCTATGTGTACATAGCATTGTGTCGTCACACTGTACTAATCTGTGTGGGAAAAGTGACCGCTCACTGTGCGGACTGCACACAATACTGTATTCAGGAGAGAGTGCATGTGGTGAGAGCGTCAGTAATGAGATCTATATCCTGCTTATAACGCCTGGTTCTGACTGTAGATCGCCGCACTAACGTTACCAACAGAAATATCTATTGTGTCTACAAATATTGTGTCTACAGATTGGAAAGTGAGAAATAGATCTGTTGATTACAGGTTGTAGCATACTGTAAGACTCAACATGTTGTGGATTGGAATGAAATTTTACAAGTTCCAGCAGCCTATATGTAAGTGGCTGCTAGCTGTGCTGTGTAACAGGATGTGGGGGCGGGGCAGCAGAGCTGTGCTGTGTAACAGGATGTGGGGGCGGGGCAGCAGAGCTGTGCTGGTGCATGTGAAATCCACAGGAACGCCCACAGATTCTCACAGGAGATGCCAGCAGTGAGCAAAACTCATAGAACCAACTATAGGCCAGTAAGCCTGACATTAATAGTGGGGAAATTAATGGAAACCATACTTAAGGAGAGGATTGTGGAACATCTAAAATCCCATGGATTGAAAGATGAAAAACAGCATGGGTTTACTTCAGGGAGATCATGTGAAACTAATCTTATTGATTTTTTTGATTGGGTGACTAAAATAATAGATGGAGGAGGTGCAGTAGACATCGCTTATCTAGACTTTAGTAAGGCTTTTGATACTGTCCCACATAGAAGGCTTATCAATAAAGTGCAGTCATTGGGCTTGGACTCCCATATTGTTGAATGGATTAGGCAGTGGCTGAGGGACAGACAACAGAGGGTTGTAGTCAATGGAGTATATTCAGACCAAGGTCTTGTTACCAGTGGGGTACCTCAGGGATCTGTTCTGGGACCCATATTGTTTAATATCTTTATCAGCGAAATTGCAGAAGGCCTCGATGGTAAGGTGTGTTTTTTTGATGACTACACAAAGATTTGTAACAGGGTTGATGTTCCTGGAGGGATACACCAAATGGAAAAGGATTTAGGAAAACTAGAGGAATAGTCAAAAATCTGGCAACTAAAATTTAATGTTGATAAGTGCAAGATAATGCACATGGGGCGTAAAAACCCAAGAGCAGAATATAAAATCTGTGATACAGTCCTAACCTCAGTATCTGAGGAAAGGGATTTAGGGGTCATTATTTCAGAAGACTTAAAGGTAGGCAGACAATGTCATAGAGCAGCAGGAAATGCTAGCAGAATGCTTGGGTGTATAGGGAAAGGCATTACCAGTAGAAAGAGGGAGGTGCTCATGCCGCTCTACAGAGCACTAGTGAGACCTCATTTGGAGTATTGTGCTCAGTACTGGAGACCATGGGCCAGATTTATCATGACTCTGACAGCTCACTCCACTTTAACATATGGCTAAAGTCAGTTTTAGCCAAGTCAGATTTATGATTGGCCCTTTAAGACTGTAATAAATGTGGTTTGACGGTAGCAGTTTATCCGTCAGTAAGCAGCTTTACAAAAGTCGCACATCTTTACGAAAAAGTCGCACGTTTTTATGAAAAAGTCGCATGTTCTATTAAAAAGTCTCATAAGATAAGCATGGTTCTGACTGGAGTGAAATTGCGACTTTTTTGCGACTTTTTAAATAGTCCCAATAGTAAATCTGTCTAGAGATTCATTTACATAAGAAAACACGCCCACTTTCAGAAAACTGGCGAGCATAGTGCAGAGCAGAAAAAAGTCGCAAATTTGTGCGCAGTTTTAGCGTTTGGGACTTTTTTTGGGACTTTTTCACTCCATTATTCTGACCTGAGCTAATGATAAATCTGGCCCCATATCTCCAGAAGGATATTGATACTTTGGAGAGAGTTCAGAGAAGAGCTACTAAACTAGTACATGGATTGCAGGATAAAACTTACCAGGAAAGATTAAAGGACCTTAACATGTATAGCTTGGAAGAAAGATGAGACAGAGGGGATATGAGAGAAACTTCTAAATACATAAAGGGAATCAACTCGGTAAAAGAGGAGAGAGTATTTAAAGGGAGTCTGTCATCACAGTTTCACCTTTTTAACCCTTCCCATAGCTTTCTAGCAGCATTACAGTTGATAAAAATGTTACCTTTATAAGCAATTGTGGACTTATAAAACTAGCAAAAATCATCTTAGTAGGATATGCAAATGAGGGCTCGCAAGTGCCCAGGGGCGGCGTCAACCTCGTAGGTGCCCAGGCAGCTCTGCCTTATCTTCGCTTCCCCCCCGCCCAGTCTTTCCCTCCTCCCGCCCATCCTTTCCCTCTGCCAGCCCATCTTCTTACTTCTTCTCTCGCTGAGATCCCGCGCCTGCGTGCTGAGTCCGTCGGCTGGCGCATGCGCACTGCGATGTCCATTGCTGGTACGGCATCACAGTAATTAATGCGCATGCGCCAGCCGACCGACTCAGCGCGCAGGCGCGGGATCTCGGCGAGAGAAGAAAAAGATGGGCGGGCAGAGGGAAAGACTGGGTGGGGGGAAGCGACGATAAGGCAGAGCTGCCTGGGCACCTACGAGGTTGACGCCGCCCCTGGGCACTTGCGAGCCCTCATTTGCATATCCTACTAAGATGATTTTTGCTTGTTTTATAAGTCCACGATTGCTTATAAAGGTATAGTATTCAGTATATTGGGCAGACTAGATGGGCCAAATGGTTCTTATCTGCCGACACATTCTATGTTTCTAAGAGTATTTCTCAGGGCATGTGAAGCAAAGCTGATACCAGTAAACAAACAAGTGCAATTTTATTATGTGCTGCAGTACGGTAAGATATGGGCTTATTGATTTTTAGTGCACAAAGGTGTCCATAGCCTTTAAATATGCCCATTACCTTGTTCTTTCTGTCATGTAGTTACCATGGTGGTCCTTATTCTGCTTTTGTGTTGCGTGGCTGATGTGAAAAATCACTTGATTCAGCGATCCTGCCATATGCAAATTCATGCATACTTTGAAGTCAAGGAGACAGGATCTTCAGTGCTGCAAGTCAAGCTTGCCTGGTCCTCTTCCTACTCTCTTTCCCTTGATGGACTTTTTATACTTGTGTCAACGTCATCTTCTAGTTTCTGCTGCTTTTTTTTGCAAAGGAACACACTGTCTTCTCCCTGGCTCCTGCGCGGTGAGGCTGGGTGTACATCGCATGTGCAGAGAAGCAGTGAAGCCAGGAGCCATGGTGGAGACAGTGTGCATCTTCTCCAGAAAGCGGCTAGAATGAGAAGTTGACGTGGACACAAAAGTAAAACGTCCATCGAGAGGAAGAGGGAGCAGCAAGCTTGATTGCAGCACTGAAGATCCCGCTTCCTTGACTTCAAAGTGTATATTTGCTTATGGCAGGATCATTGAATGAAGTGATTTTTCACATCAGACACGCAACACAAAAGCAGAATAAGGGCCACCTTGGGTACTACATGACAGAAAGAATAAGGTAATGGCCATACGTAGAGGTTATCCGACTTGCGCCGTGCTCCTGGTCCAATTATATGCGGCGGTTACTTCCGGGATCCAATGTCATACATTGGACATGTGATCCTAGCCTAGGGTTAGAAGCCACAGCACATGCATAACCATGAATCTCTTGCCACTGCTGCGGGTTCTAACCAGGCTAGGATCACATGCCCAATGTATGGTACGTGATCCCAGAAGTGGCCGCTGCATATAATTGGACCGGGAGTGCAGCGCAAGTCAGATAACCCCTATAGGGGTCCATTCACACGTCCGCAAATGGGTCTGCATCCGTTCTGCCATATCGGGAACGGTTGCGGACCCATTCATTCTCTATCGAGCCGGAAGAGATGGCTTAGACCCCGAACTTCCGGGCCGCAGCTCCGCCAAAAAACAAGAATAGGCAGTTCTATGGGGGGTGCCGGCCGGGTGTATTGCGTATCCGCAATACACCACGGACGTGTGAATGGACCCTCAATGTTGAAAACAATCAGGATGTCAGGTTCCCTTTAAAAGGGTTTTCGGAGATCCTCTGTGCTCCTGTGAGCGCCACTGCCTTCTCACAGCTCACCGAGCACAGCGCCGTACATTGTATACCGCCTGTGCTTGTTATCGCAGCTCAGTCCCATTCAAGTGAGCTGCTTCTAGGAAACCTGAACGATAAACATTTACTGACATAAGAAAAGCAGAGAGAAGGCTGCGGACAGCTGATCCACAGGGGTCCTGGGTGTCGGACGCCCAGAGATCAGATACTGATGACCTATCCTGAGGATAGATAAAAGAAGATGGTTCCGGCAGCATTCCGCAATATCAAAAGTTCTTTAATAGTCATCTCAAGACATAAACAGCAATGTTTCGACTGAAGCACAGTCTTTGTCAAGCCTAATAACATCAATAATGATAGGCATATATATACACCCCACATAAAATACACGCCCCATTACATCATCAATCCGAATCAATGCATAATAGAAGACATATGTATACATACTAGTTTACATCTGGTGATACATCAGTCACAGTCGTGATGTTCGCCTCGGCGTTCCCACATGTGTAGTGCGCAGCCGTGCCTCAATCCATTTGCATAGCCGGATGTGTCATCCGTCACCATGGTAACCGGCGGCGCACGTGTCTCCAGCCAATCAGCTACTATAGGTAACCGCTGACGTCACTGGCCGTGTGCCCACCCTGTGGACTTCCTTTCAATGCGCATATCTATGCGTCCGCTTCATGAATCACATGGGACCCACAGCCAATAACAGCACAAAGCAAGCGCCGGTATCCTGGTAACGATGACGCCTCGGCAACGCAACTTCTTATGCTACTAAGTAATGCAATTTATATTTACATCAAGCAGATATATATGCGATGCTTCTGATCAATCATACTGTAGGACACATGTCCATCAGCGCGATCGCAAAATTAGCAAACAGCAGCATTATAGATTGCACATACCAACACATATGACCGTGATGGAAATCTCATATACCAAAACAGATACAGCAAACATTAACCACACACAGAGGATCTGTGGGTGGTGTATCATACATATATTTCCTATATATATATATATATATAAAAAAACAACAAACTGAATCATTGCAATATGGATTTGGGATAAATCACCCAGGGGTGTGCTACATATATATTTTTAAAATAACATGATGTCCCTATACCTAAAGGGCAAAACAGTGACCAATATCAGTGGATGAAATGTGTAATAAGTTCAGTAAGAGAGGATACCCCATCAAACTGCTTAATCGGATCAAACAAAAGATTATATAGATTGCTGTTGTGCGTTTGCTAATGAGCCTAGCTCACTAAGGTGTTACATTTGTTGCTGGGGGAGGAGTTTGGGAAGGAGTGTGTGTATATATAGAGACAGACTCATTAGCTGGCCTAATTCATTAGCTGCAAGTACTAGCTTCAAGTACTACATTAAGTACTAGTAAAGAGATATTGCAGGAGATAGTCAGGAGGTAGGCTGGAAGGTGGAAACAATACAAGTACTACATTAAGTACTAGTAAAGAGATATTGCAGGAGATAGTCAGGAGGTAGGCTGGAAGGTGGAAACAATACAAGTACTACATTAAGTACTAGTAAAGAGATATTGCAGGAGATAGTCAGGAGGTAGGCTGGAAGGTGGAAACAATACAAGTACTACATTAAGTACTAGTAAAGAGATATTGCAGGAGATAGTCAGGAGGTAGGCTGGAAGGTGGAAACAATACAAAAAAAAAAGGTAAGATTTGTTTGATTTGTTTGATTTAAAGTTACAAATTTATTTTTTTATTTTTCTCTCCTCTTTAAAATGGCAGACTTGGTTCAGTGCAGGAATTGTTGTGCATTTATTTCATGTTCCACTCTTTGGAGATTCGGATGCTGTCAGATCTGTAGACAGTTCTCCTTACTGCAGCAGGAAATTGCATTTTTGAAAGCTGAAATATTTAAATTATCTGTTTAAACAAACTCCAGCTAGGACCGCTGCAATGCCACTGCCACAGAGGACCCCCAGAAATGGCAGATGGGTTAATGTAGGTTCTGGAAGTCTTAGAGTGGTGGATAGAAGACATGTCCCACAGTCGGTGGTTCTCCATAATTCATTTGCAGCACTCTCAGAATGTAAGGACAACATGGATATGGACTCAAGCACAGAGGGTGAGAAACCATCGACTCCTATGTCTAATGTATGCAACAAAAAAGATAAAGTGAAGTCTCAAAGGATGCAGCTGTTGCTGGGTGATTCAATCATAAGAAGTGTGGAGCTTAAAGAAAATGGTTTTGTGAGATGTCTCCCTGGGGCTACTGCTAGAAGAGATAGAAGACGTATTATTAATATTGTTAAGCAAGCAAAGCAGGAAGGGGACGTGGATGTTCTTGTCCATCTAGGGACAAATGACCTGGCTTGCAATGAAGTGTCAGAGGTGAAAAAATCTTTTATCACACTTGGTAATGACGTACAGGATTTTGCATCCACCATTTCATTTTCTGAAGTTCTGCCTGTGCATAATGTTCAGAATGATAGGCAGAGGCGCATAAAGGAGTTCAACATATGGCTTGGTAAATGGTGTCAAGAGCAAGAATTTGGCTTTGTTTCTCATGATAGCTCTACTTGGAATAGAAAGGAACTGTACAAAAAAGATGGTTTGCATCTTTCTCTCAAAGGAACAAATGTACTTAGTGAACAACTCCAAGAATTTGCGAAAGAGTATTTAAACTAGGAAGGGGGGGCAAAAGAGTGAAAATAAAAGAGTCCAATTGCCCCCCGAAACAATGCCAGAACAGGTCAGAAGCACAGAGGTTAAGAAATGATAACCTCAGAGTCCTGTCTACAAATGCTCGCAGTTTAGGTAAAAAAATCAATGAACTTGGGTCAATAATGGCATCTGAGAATGTAGATTTAGTGGCTGTTACGGAGACATGGTTTAATGAAAGAAATGACTGGGACATAACCATACCAGGGTACTCTTTATACAGAAGAGACAGAGAAGGCAAGAAAGGAGGAGGAGTGGCCCTGTATGTGAAAGATAGCATTAAATCTAACCTAATACAAGTTGGTGAGGCCAACATAGAGTCAGTTTGGGTTACGTTGCAGTTTGCTAACCATGCAGTAACTCGTGTAGGTGTGATATATAGACCACCTGGTCAAGTTAAAGAACTAGATGATCTACTAGTTGAAGAAATAGCTAAAATGACAATGAAAGGAGAAGTTATCATTATGGGAGATTTCAATCTTCCAGATATAAACTGGAAAACCAAAATAGCAAGTTCTACCAGGAGTACAGATATTCTAAATTCCCTACTGGGGTTATCTCTACAACAAGTGGTTGAGGAGCCAACCCGGAGGGAGGCCATTTTGGATTTGGTATTCACAAACGGGGATTCGGTATATGATGTCATTGTAGGCGAAACCTTGGGATCTAGTGATCACCAGTCAGTGTGGTTTAATATAAGAACTGTGAAAGAGTCCCACCACACAAAAACAAAAGTTTTAGATTTTAGAAAAACAGACTTTTCAAAAATGAAATTAGTCATAAATGAGTCCTTATCAGACTGGAACGGATTACATGGAGTCCAGGAGAAATGGGACTACTTAAAAGGTGCATTATTGAAGGCAACAGAAAATTGCATTAGACTTGTCAGTAAAAGCAAAAAAAGGAGGAGACCAATGTGGTACTCAGCAGAAGTGGCCCAAATCATTAAAAATAAAAAGCTAGCATTTTGTAATTATAAAAAAAACCCAGAGCAATGAAGATAAGGAAATCTACAAGATTAGGCAGAGAGAGGCCAAGCAAGTTATAAGAACTTCTAAAGCGCAGGCAGAAGAAAAACTAGCTCAGTCTATGAAAAAAGGGGATAAGACATTCTTCAGATATATAAATGAAAAAAGGAAATTAAAACAAGGAATAACTAAATTAAAAACAAAGGACGGAAGGTATGTAGAAGAGAATAAAGGGCTAGCCGACTGCCTTAATGAATACTTCTGTTCAGTTTTTACAAAAGAAAAAGGAGAAGGACCTCCACTAGAAAGAATGACTATTAAATCGTTTGATGCATGTATCTTTACAGAGGAAGATGTTCTAAGTTTGCTGTCTAAGGTGAAGACAGATAAGTCACAGGGGCCTGATGAGATACACCCAAAATTATTAAAAGAGCTTAGTGGTGAGCTGGCAAAACCGTTAACAGATTTATTTAACCAATCATTAGTAACAGGAGTCGTCCCGGAAGATTGGAAATTGGCAAATGTCGTGCCCATTCACAAGAAAGGTAGTAGGGAGGAATCGAGCAACTATAGACCAGTGAGTCTGACATCAATAGTAGGCAAATTAATGGAAACCCTATTAAAGGATAGGATTGTGGAACATCTAAAATCCCATGGATTGCAAGATGAAAAACAACATGGGTTTACTTCAGGGAGATCATGTCAAACAAATCTTATAGATTTTTTTGACTGGGTGAATAAAATAATAGACGGTGGAGGTGCAGTAGACATCGCATATCTAGATTTTAGTACGGCTTTTGACACTGTCCCACATAGAAGACTTATCAATAAACTGCAGTCATTGAGCATGGACTCCCATATTGTTGAGTGGATTAGGCAGTGGCTAAGTGACAGACAACAGAGGGTTGTAGTCAATGGAGAACATTCAAAACAAGGTAATGTTACCAGTGGGGTTCCACAGGGATCTGTACTGGGACCGATTTTGTTTAATATCTTCATAAGTGATATTGCAAAAGGCCTCCCTGGTAAGGTTTGTCTTTTTGCTGATGACACAAAGATATGTAACAGGGTTGATGTTCCTGGAGGGAAACGCCAAATGGAAAAGGATTTAGGAAAACTAGAAGAATGGTCAGAACTCTGGAAACTGAAATTTAATGTGGATAAGTGCAAGATAATGCACCTGGGGCGTAAAAACCCAAGGGCAGAATATAGAATATTTGACACAGTCCTGACCTCAGTATCTGAGGAAAGGGATTTAGGAGTAATTATTTCAGAAGACTTAAAGGTGGGAAGACAATGTAATAGAGCAGCACGAAATGCCAGCAGAATGCTTGGATGTATAGGGAGAGGTATAAGCAGTAGAAAGAGTGAAGTGCTTATGCCGCTGTACAGAACACTGGTGAGACCTCACTTGGAGTATTGTGCTCAGTACTGGAGGCCATATCTCCAGAAGGATATAGATACTCTAGAGAGAGTTCAGAGAAGAGCTACTAAACTAGTACATGGATTGCAGGATAAAACTTACCAGGAAAGGTTAAAGGACCTTAATATGTATAGCTTGGAAGAAAGAAGAGACAGAGGGGATATGATAGAAACTTTTAAATACATAAAGGGAATCAACTCGGTAAAGGAAGAGAGCATATTTAAAAGAAGAAAAACTACCACAAGAGGACACAGTTTTAAATTAGAGGGGCAAAGGTTTAAAAGTAATATAAGGAAGTATTACTTTACTGAGAGAGTAGTGGATGCATGGAATAGCCTTCCTGCAGAAGTGGTAGCTGCAAATACAGTGAAGGGGTTTAAGCATGCATGGGATAGGCAAAGGCCATCCTTCATATAAGATAGGGCCGGGGGCTATCCATAGTATTCAGTATATTGGGCAGACTAGATGGGCCAAATGGTTCTTATCTGCCGACACATTCTATGTTTCTATGTTTTCTATGTTTCTATTATATCTATGGAACGCAGTTCCACCTCTTCGAGGAAACCACAGAAGCAGGAGACCCCCCGGATTCCTTTTGTCTCCATCTTTGGAAGTGATAGCGGCAACATTGCCACCATCCTAAGACAGGAATGGCAGATCCTGCAGAAAGGATTGCCTGCAGTCACCGAATTTTCAGTTTCCCCAATGATGGCATACAAACGGAGTCCTAATCTACGTGATAGATTAGTGAAGGCTGACATAGGGGGTAAGGATAGTGAGAGACAGAAAAGGTTGGCACCACTGAGGAATGGTAATTTCCCTTGCCTTTCCTGTTGCAACTGTGGTGGCATCATGAAAGGTGACGGTTTTACACACCCTTACAGTGGTAAACGGTTTAAGATAAAAGGTCACTATACATGTAGATCCACTGATGTGGTGTACATGATACAGTGCCCATGTAGTTTGATTTACGTGGGGGAGACCACGATGGAATTGAGGGAAAGAATAAACAAACATAAAAGCACAATTATAACAGGTGCACTCGACAAACCGGTTGCAAAACATTTTATTGAATGCAAACATTCCATAAATCAATTGAGATTTCGGGCGATCGATAGTGTAGGATACTTGAGAAGGGGGGGCGACAGGAAGGGAATCCTGAGGAAAAAGGAGCTTAAATGGATCCATACCCTTAGGTCCCTACAACCCTTTGGCCTCAATATAGAATTCAATGTCACATCCATTGGTTGATATTGGTCACTGTTTTGCCCTTTAGGTATAGGGACATCATGTTATTTTAAAAATATATATGTAGCACACCCCTGGGTGATTTATCCCAAATCCATATTGCAATGATTCAGTTTTTTTTTTTTTTATATATATATATATATAGGAAATATATGTATGATACACCACCCACAGATCCTCTGTGTGTGGTTAATGTTTGCTGTATCTGTTTTGGTATATGAGATTTCCATCACGGTCATATGTGGTGGTATGTGCAATCTATAATGCTGCTGTTTGCTAATTTTGCGATCGCGCTGATGGACATGTGTCCTACAGTATGATCAGAAGCATCGCATATATATCTGCTTGATGTAAATATAAATTGCATTACTTAGTAGCATAAGAAGTTGCGTTGCCGAGGCGTCATCATTACCAGGATACCGGCGCTTGCTTTGTGCTGTTATTGGCTGTGGGTCCCATGTGATTCATGAAGCGGACGCATAGATATGCGCATTGAAAGGAAGTCCACAGGGTGGACGCACGGCCAGTGACGTCAGCGGTTACCTATAGTAGCTGATTGGCTGGAGACACGTGCGCCGCCGGTTACCATGGTGACGGATGATACATCCGGCTATGCAAATGGATTGAGGCACGGCTGCGCACTACACATGTGGGAACGCCGAGGCGAACATCAATACTGTGACTGATGTATCACCAGATGTAAACTAGTATGTATACATATGTCTTCTATTATGCATTGATTCGGATTGATGATGTAATGGGGCGTGTATTTTATGTGGGGGTGTTAGCGCAATTCATGCGCTTCTCCTTCTTCTTTGTGTGGTGCCAAATCAATTAGAAGAATAAGTATGTGCATGCCATACAGCTTTATAATGAGACCAGACAAACTAGGTGGTTTCATGAAAGCATCTTCTCATCTTCCTTGAGCCCTGGTGGAAGAGGGGGCGAGATCCTTTTATTCACAGTACATTCACTTAAATAGCAGACATGACATCACAAAAGGGGTGTTCCTTAAGAAGAGACTATTGGCTCCTTAACCTGATAGGAGTGGTTTCACTGAGTCTATAGGTGTATTTGAAGACTGTAATGTACTCCCCTCTTCCCCCTCCATTATTGACCTTCTCATACATATGGTTTGCGGCCATCTAGTGGACAAAAATGTGTACTACAGAATATTCCAATTATATATGGATAAAATAATAAATCCTTCTCTCACAAATCCCTCCTTTTGCGGGCAATAGACCAGAGGTGAACAGGCAAAGTGAGGTACTCTCCCAACGCCCTAAACAGCGAAGAGCTGGACTTTCCTTATTGCTTCACCAGGTCCCCTCAACTCCCTTTCGGGTTTGCCTTCACCTTGTCCTATTTACCCCGCAACCATCAACAAGGTTTTATTTACTTAAGGATGGAATAATCTTTGTCTTTGACAGGGGCACAGCAGATATACATAGTGTGGGCATGGATGTATTATACATTTTCCAAAACAATCTTCCTAAAATGTAGAACTATATGACAGCCTGTTAAAACCAAATTCTAATAACATTGTAGTCGCTGAACCAGTTCCCAAAACATTATTCTGGCCATGATATTAATTTCAGAATTTTTCCCGTCAGTTCATTTGATAAAGTCTATCAGTTTCTTCAGATCCTTGGTGATCCTTCCATCAGTTTCTTCAGATCCTTGGTGATCCTTCCATCAGGGGCAGTGTTGTCCGGGATGTAGATGCAGCAGTTCCTGTAGACTCCTCCTTTTTCTGCTGTCAAGGACCAGTCGGTTCTGTAGAGTCATCACTGGAAAAGAGCTCAGTTGTTCCACTATTCCCTTAACAGCATCACAGATATAATTCACAAATCTCTGTTGATGACAATAGAGATGTTAATCCAATCAAAAAACATTAATTTTTTTATTTTTACTAATCATGGGAGTTAATGACTCGAATCCTGCAACTATCTGACTTTTTGCTTTAAATTAATCAGAAACTCTTCTACAGATTCCTATGGCATCCATGTATCCATGTATAAACGTGAGTCAAAGGATGTGGGGAGTCACCTCCTTTGTCGTGACCGGACAATGTTTTCTGATTTGATCCCACTCAGGAGGTGAGAATAGAACAAATGGCATCAGTACCCGATCAGGACTTGATCAGGGTACATTGGCCACTTCATTCCACCTGCATCCTGGTTTGGAGTTTCAAATCTCCACACAATCACCAGATATCTGCGTTTTGATCATTTTGGTTGATAAACCAACTGTCAGAGTAAACGTTAGAGTCACTACTTGTCTTCTTCAGCTGAATTATGTAAGAACAATATCCTGGAGGGAAAACACCAAAGGGCTTTCCTGTATATAATCCTGTCTCTAAGGTCAGTTTGTCATTATATTTTAAATTTGGCCAAATATTTAATGCCAACTATAGGTAAGGATGTAGGAGCCACAGATGCAACTGAACTTTGAGGTTTCTCTCTTACCAACATTCTAAATTTTCCTAGGGGATCTTTGTCACTTACACATGCTCCTAACACATACAGTCATGTGAAAAAATTAGGACACCCTTTGAAAGCATGTGGTTTTTTGTAACATTTTTAATAAATGGTTATTTCATCTCCGTTTCAACAATACAGAGAGATTAAAGTAATCCAACTAAACAAAGTAAACTGAAGAAAAGTCTTTTCAAGATCTTCTGTAAATGTCATTCTACAAAAATGCCTATTCTAACTGAGGAAAAAGATAGGACACCCTCACATGTATTCCCTCTTAAATTGGCTCAGATCTCACACAGGTATATCACACCAGGTGCACATAATTAGTAGATCGTTACTCTGCATGTTGAATGAGGCTTGCCCTATTTAAACCTCAGACATTTAGTTTGGTGTGCTCCTGACTGTTGAAGTGAGAGTGAGCACCATGGTGAGAGCAAAAGAGCTGTCAGAGGACTTCAGAAAAAAGATTGTAGCAGCCTATGAGTCTGGGAAGGGATTTAAAAAGATCTCAAAAGATTTTGAAATCAGCCATTCCACTGTCCGGAAGATAGTCTACAAGTGGAGGGCTTTCAAAACAACTGCCAACATGCCCAGGACTGGTCGCCCCAGCAAGTTCACCCCAAGAGCAGACCGCAAGATGCTAAAAGAGGTATCCAAAAACCCTAAAGTGTCATCTCGAGAACTACAGCAGGCTCTGGCTACTGTTGATGTAGAAGTACATGCCTCTACAATCAGAAAGAGACTGTACAAGTTTAACTTGCATGGGAGGTGTGCAAGGAGGAAACCTTTGCTTTCCAAGAGAAACATCGAGGCCAGACTGACATTTGCCAGCGATAAAGTTGACAAAGACCAGGACTTCTGGAATAATGTTCTTTGGACAGATGAGTCCAAAATTGAATTATTTGGACACAACAGCAGAGGACATGTTTGGCGTAAACCAAACACAGCATTCCAAGAAAAGAACCTCATACCAACTGTGAAGCATGGAGGTGGAAGTGTCATGGTTTGGGGCTGCTTTGCTGCAGCAGGACCTGGTCAGCTCACCATCATAGAATCCACGATGAATTCTACTGTGTATCAGAAGGTGCTTGAAGAACATGTGAGACCATCAGTTAGAAAATTAAAGCTGAAGCGGAACTGGACCATGCAACATGACAATGACCCAAAACATACTAGTAAATCAACCAAAGATTGGCTGAAAAAGAAGAAATGGAGAGTCCTGGAATGGCCAAGTCAAAGTCCAGATTTGAATCCCATTGAGATGCTGTGGGGTGACTTGAAAAGGGCTGTACGTGCAAGAAACCCCTCAAACATCTCACAGCTGAAAAAGTTCTGCATTGAGGAGTGGGGTAAAATTTCCTCAGACCGATGTCGAAGACTGGTAGATGGCTACAAGAACCGTCTCACTGCAGTTATTTCAGCCAAAGGAGGTAACACTCGCTATTAGGGGCAAGGGTGTCCTATCTTTTTCCTCAGTTAGAATAGGCATTTTTGTAGAATGACATTTACAGAAGATCTTGAAAAGACTTTTCTTCAGTTTTCTTTGTTTAGTCGGATTACTTTAATCTCTCTGTATTGTTGAAACGGAGATGAAATAACCATTTATTAAAAATGTTACAAAAAACCACATGCTTTCAAAGGGTGTCCTAATTTTTTCACAAGACTGTATATCCCCGAATCCTGTTGGATAGGATTTCTAATGGACAGGAACAGAGGATTACACTCATCATGTTTACAACTGTTTGGTGGGGTTCCCTTCAGGATAGTCATTCTTTGCAACAAACCTTCAGCTTTTCTGACTCGAGAGGTAGTTTCCACTAGTTTATATTTCTAACACTTTAGATTAGTACTCCATTCTGTTAATTTCCAATATCCACAGTTGGTATGGTCATATTTAAATACAATTACCATAGACTGGGTCAGTCCCCGTCACACAGATGTACTTATCAGACCAAAACCAAGTGTCCTATCTGTCATCTGTCTTACAGTCCACTATACTGCAAAAGTCAGCTTAGTTGTTCCTGACTCATCTTGATAATATAACACCGTTGGAATTTGATTTGACTGTGATTTCCCCTTTGTACAATATGGAACAAACAATAAGGCATGAAACAACATTATGGCTCTTATAGTCCTGGCACTTGATTGCAATACGATCAGTTTCTCCTTGCAATTCGACAGCAGTGGCGGCGGTTATCAGGACTTGATGTAGATCTTCAAACCGTAGCTCTAGGACTTTCCGCCCGTCTCTTGTTTCACCACTATCCAATCTCCTGATTGTGAAGAATGAATCGCTTCTATACAGTCTGGATTCTAGGAAACAACTAAAACTTGGAAATACACATTAGACAATAACTTGTGCAACAGACAACATAATTTGGAAAACTACTATGCTGCATCTGGAACTATTGGGGAAATAGACACCTAATTCAGGAGCATTCCCAAAGAGTACTTCATAAGGACTTAGGCCTATCTTCCGGTTAGATGTATATCGGATGGAGAAAAACCCCAGGGATAGGTACTCTCACCTCAGTCAGTATCTTTTAGCTGTAGTCTTTGCTACAGGCCAAATCTCCGAATATCCTGGAAAGAGATCAATATAGACACAGACATATTCACACTGTTCCACCTTTGTTCTGAATGTAGTCAATCCGCAGTCTCTGAAATGGGTAAGATGACCTTGGCATATGCCTTCCTGGAACTCCCATAGTTCTCCCATCATTATTACAGCATTTACCTAGTGGCAGCATTGTTGGACCCAGGAGCCGTCCACCACAGAACCCAATGACACCTTCTCTCTCTCGATTTGCCCATGTTCTAAATCCATCCTCTTTAGGTAGAGTGCCCTCTGAAGGAAGAGTTTATTACCAACTCTCCAGAGTCCTATCATCACTTCTACCTTTATCCTTTGATGTTTCCTTTCAGCTTCTGTAGCCTGTATCTGAAAAAGACAAACTTTTTGGAAGTCCACTGGCCTTAAGCCATCCTATATCACACAGATTTCCACTTAGCGTAGACTTCAGGTAATAATGTAGCCTCTACCTTCTGAGGCAGCATCAGGGCATCAAACATCTTTCATACACTCAGCATTCATTATTGATGGGCTTAGCCATGGATCCAACAAAATCTCTGCTTCACTAGATTAGACCATAATAATGAGTGATACCGAAGGCATACCTGGATGTTACCAGTCTTACCCTCAGCCATCTTACCAACCTCAGCGAGTGTCTTCAGCTCTGTCTCCTGCACTACCATTGCTGGACGGAGTGGTTCTTTCTTGACAACATCAGATTAAGTAGGAACAGCATATCCTGTTCGAAATGATCCATCTTCCAGGAACCTGAAATGATCTACCAGAAACTCAAAAATGTGGTTATTAATTGGATACATTAAATTTGAATTTGAATTTTTATATTTTTATTTACTACTCCCAGAAAGCACTTTTTATTTTTATTTACAGAGGTGGGAAAAAGTATTTGTATTTACTACTCCCAATCTCCCCCCCCTCCAGATGCAGCAGAGTGATCGGATCTAATTTTGCACACCCTTAAGACAGTGATTAATTGGTGAGAGGAGTAGGAATTGCATTACTAGATGCTCCTACACATGTGATACTACCCTCAGTCATGAGAGATCATGGAACATGTTTGCTATGAGGCAATGGAATTAGATCCTAAGGACTGTATAGATAACAGGGATCCAGTATTTGATTCTGGGTTGTTAATTTCCTATGGGTGTTTCATTTGAAGGGGCTGAACATTTGTCTTCCTCCCACAGGCGAGGAAGTGGGCAAGTACATACAAAGTCTTCCTCCCCCCCCTTGTGGGGAGGACTGATAGGCAGCCACCCCCGCCTTAGGTCTTTGTTTGATTTAACTTTAACAATATGACAAAATAGGGACAAAATTAACTTCTCTCAAGCCTAGCCAACACTAGACCTTTCTAGATGATTCTCAAGATCATACACAAAGGCAGCACTTAGGATTTTCTCATGCATAGCTAAAGTAATCTCAAAAATCCAAATCCACCCAACTTTTCTGGAGTCTAGTGAAAACTTTCTCCACACACTCTGTCCTGAGGACAATGTGACTGACCGATGATCTAAACACTTGATCACAGACTCACTGATCTTCACTATGTATTAAATCCCCAGCTCTACATTGGACTCAATTTTCCAAATCTCATAAATAATATGAGAAAACTCTCCATATTTTAACTAATTTTCTATAAAGCAGCATAAGTAAGTCCTCTGAATTGGGAATTCTATTCATCATGGCAAAATTGATGTTACTACTGGGTGTGGAAGTAGTAAATGTCATATATCATATAATGATGCAGATATCCCTACACTTTCACTCATACCTGAATAAGGACTTAGAATGGGTGCAATCTAGATTGAGTAGACTGGCCTGGAATATTTCTAGTAGGCATCATAGGGGCAATTACTGCAGGTACCTTTTTAACTGATGGGACAAACAATTGGTTAGGGTTATTTTCAGACATCACTGGATATAATCCAGTGTTGGAAACTATGATAGAAACTATGTCCTGTCTTTGAGATCCACAGACAACAGCATGTTACTCGCACACACACTCATCCCCCATAAGGCCTAAGGAAAGAGTTTTTGGGGGGTGGGGAAGGGCTAGAGGGAGCAGAAGGCACAGTGGGTGGTGCTGATTAGCACATTCCAGCACCTGGTGTAGAGGAGGGGCAGAAAAAGCAATAGTATTCTATGATGGACCACAATACCCAGGATTACTCTTTTTTTTTTTTCTTTAAGTTACAACACATGTGGGGGGGGAAGGGAATGCCGCATGGGCAACTCTCTTTGTTCCCTTACCACACCCAAATCCTCAATTTTACTATATCAATTGTCCATTCTCCTCAATTACTTTCAACTTTCCATATACAGTTTTCCACAAACTTTAATTTGATCTATCTCCTACTGCATTTGCAACATCTAGGGGGAACTTTTACACAAAACTGCATACTTCCGGATAATACCGGAAATCGCTGCTACTTAGTATGACAGAATGCTTTCAACTTTTATTTCTAACTGAAACTTTTCCTTTCTTTTTCTCTCATCAACTGAGCCGCTGTTAATATCTCTTTTCACTCGGTCCTGCAACATTCGAATTTCCCATTATTGTAGTTGCACAAAGCTCTAACAATTGCTACTTATCAAACCCGCAAACTTAAGCGTAGTTGCACAAAGCTCAAACGGAATCCGATTACTATAAGTAATCGCCACCGAACCCACAAACTTAAGCGCAGTTGCACACAGCTCAAATGAAATAATAGTATTGAACCCACAATCTCTCAAAGTGAAGACCCCTAGTCAATTCACCGGGATACAAAATCTTAATAACTTCCAATTGCCTATGAGACAATTGGTATTAACCCTTTTCCCAAAGTTCTCGTCAGAACCTTGACTGGGAACTAATTCTGCGTCACAGGATATCCGGCTCAGCTGTCTAACAATTTCCTTTTAGTTTCAGCATGTTCTACCACACAAAGAAGGAATATTTCAACAGGTTCTTTCTAACAGACAGATCAGCTATAACTTGAACCCTTTTATCGCGATAACACCAATTCAACTCTTGAGAACCCACAAAAGCGGAAGTTACAGAGGAGATTTGTAAGAAATAAAGCTTTCTTACCTTGCCGGCATGTGATCTCGTCTGATGGTTCCGTTTAAGTCGCTCTCGTGGCGTTTGAATCGGAAGTTACGCAAGCTATCTGCCCCACGCTCGGCGCCATTTTGTTAGCGCAATTCATGCGCTTCTCCTTCTTCTTTGTGTGGTGCCAAATCAATTAGAAGAATAAGTATGTGCATGCCATACAGCTTTATAATGAGACCAGACAAACTAGGTGGTTTCATGAAAGCATCTTCTCATCTTCCTTGAGCCCTGGTGGAAGAGGGGGCGAGATCCTTTTATTCACAGTACATTCACTTAAATAGCAGACATGACATCACAAAAGGGGTGTTCCTTAAGAAGAGACTATTGGCTCCTTAACCTGATAGGAGTGGTTTCACTGAGTCTATAGGTGTATTTGAAGACTGTAATGTACTCCCCTCTTCCCCCTCCATTATTGACCTTCTCATACATATGGTTTGCGGCCATCTAGTGGACAAAAATGTGTACTACAGAATATTCCAATTATATATGGATAAAATAATAAATCCTTCTCTCACAGGGGGTATATATATGCCTATCATTATTGATGTTATTAGGCTTGACAAAGACTGTGCTTCAGTCGAAACGTTGCTGTTTATGTCTTGAGGTGACTATTAAAGAACTTTTGATATTGCGGAATGCTGCCGGAACCATCTTCTTTTATCTACGCATACTATATGGCCTGATGGATCAAGGGCCTACGGTGAGGCTGCTGCATTGAAACGTACGCATTATCGTGATACCGCATAGTGCTGCTTCTACCCTACCACTTGTATCTATCCTGAGGATAGGTCATTCGTTAAAAAAATATCTCGGGAAACCCCTTTAACAGGCAAGACTAATGAAGTGCCTGACAATTGTGCCTAATTGAAAAACCTGTGTGACTTAGAGAAGCTGTGTTGGCAGCAATCTTGGTGGTCACCCAGCTTTCTCAGAAGCAGATATAACTGTGGAGCAGCAGAATATTGTAAAGTTCTTGTCCCACATAGGATGTTTATTACAGGATGAATGTCTGTATAGACAATAAATCTAGCAACAGGCACGTAGCCACAGATCCATTCAAACCTCTCCT
Source organism: Bufo bufo (assembly GCF_905171765.1). Classification (NCBI taxonomy): domain Eukaryota; kingdom Metazoa; phylum Chordata; class Amphibia; order Anura; family Bufonidae; genus Bufo; species Bufo bufo. Next base: position 774,817,620 of record NC_053390.1, on the reverse strand, counting down.
CACTGTGGTCGTACAGTAAGGAGGAATGGAGCTTTTGGGCGGTGCTTTGAGGTCCCAGTGGTGGTGCCCACAGCGATCACTTACCCACCTATCTTTTGGAGAGGAGGAGTGACGAGGATCATCTAATACCAGTACAGTCTTTGTTCTAGGAAGGCGAGACCCGTGCAGCCTAATAGACTGCTAACTGTATAATTCAGTTAAATACAAGCTGTTCTTTATGCAGTCTCCATTTTTACAACCATTCTGCAATAAAATGTATTGATATAAAACATTAGTCGGTATGTGGTTATTCACAAATAGATGGTTGATAACGTTACCTGGACATCCAGAATCCATACCTTCTGACAATCTCACACGAGAGACCTGTGCAGCAAAACGAAGTCATCTTTTTGATAAGATTGTTATGATGGGAGACTGCTCCTTTGGAGCACATACACTGTAGTATCACACTCTTATAATGGATTTAGCTCTATCATGTGGATTCAGCGCTCCTTCCTAATCTCCTGCTGAGTGAGGAGATGCTACTTCATGCCCTCATCATATCCTTCCTAGTCTGCAAACATCCCTGTCTCGCTTCCCCTGTAACACTCTTGCACCCTAATCGATTCTCTACTCTATTGCTCGGTTATCCATCTCATTCTTCTACCACCTCTCTGCCAGTCCCTTCACTTGCTCCCCACTGCTCAGGAAATACATTTCAAAATACTGACTGTGATACAAGGCCGTCCATAACCTGTTCCTTCCTTATTCTCCTGATATATCCCCATATGTAATTTTGAGTCCTCACAAGACCACCTTCTCTTGTCTGCTCCTCAAGTTATTATCTTCCAAGATTGTAGCCATCCTCCTGAACTTGCTTTCATCAACACATCACTTATCTCTACCATCATATAAACAACCTGAAAACCGCCTCTTGATAACAGCTCGCACCCAACCATAGCCCCATCTCTGTTGCACTAATGTCTAAGCAGCTTTCACCATCATCTACTGTCTCTCTCATTCCTCGGGGGCAGGGCCATCTCTCAGTACCAGCCCACCGCTCAGTAAGTGTATTGTGTTTGCTTGTTTTTACCATTTGTTCATGCTATGCATTTGCCCTATAGGGATAAGAATGTGAACAATTTTCATGATTGATAGTTAGATCGTACATTGACCTCATTTACTTCGATTAAAGAAGAGGACAGTTGTATTTTTTCACATTTTATTTAATAATAAAGAATGGAACAATCAAAGTGTTCACCGGCAAAAGAGAAAAATAAAACATTCAGTCAGCATGAGAGTAAAATCATGGCAAACATTTAGTCTCTAAAGTACTATTTGTCATCAGCAGACAAGTTGGAGACTAGTATGGGAGGGAGTGAAGGGCTATCTGTGAATGGTGTAGTGCGCGGTGCCAGTGACGTGTAACTGTGTGAGACGTGAGCGTTATGTGCTACCTAAAATGTCTATGTATGCAGAAAGAGACGTCAGCCTTATGGATGTTTTTGCATGAATTTGCCATATACCATTTGACCTAAGATGGATCCCAGCTTAGTCCATTATGAACATCATTCTTAAAAATGTTGGTTTCCATTCTTTGAGTAAGATTGGGCACTTTTTTTTAGCTTAATTTAACTTTAGTTTGCACAGTATGGTAAGAATCGGGCTTCCAAGTAGTTTTGTAGTTTGCCAGTGTTTTCTCTTTGATTTCTTTCCAATTACCGTTGCATAACCCATAGGTTTCCAGTTACCATTGTATGATCCATATGCTTCCAGTTACCATTTATATAACCCAGAGGCTTCCAGAAACCATTGTACAACACACAAGCTTCCAGTTACTGTACCACTGTATGATCTATAGGCTTCCAATTACCATTGTATGACCCACAAGCTTCCAGTTACTGTACCACTGTATGATCTTTAGCATGGATGCTCAACCTGTGCCCCTCCAGCTGTTGCAAAACTACAACTCCCAGCATGCCTGGACAGCCTACAGCTATTAGGGCATGCTCAGAGTTGTAGTTTTGAAACAGCTGGAGGTCCGCAGGTTGAGCATCACTGATATGTAGGCTTCTAATTACCATTGTATGACCCACAAGCTTCCAGTTACCATTATATCACACATGACCCATACACCTACAAATACCACTGTATGACCTACAGGCCTCCAATTACCATGGTATAACCTTTGGCCGCCAATCACTATTGTATCACCCATAGGCCTTCAGTCAACATAATATGAGTCATAGTCCCCCAATCACCATTGTAAAGACCTGTTTCTCCAATGGTCATTGTATGACCCATAGACCTCCAATCATCATCATTATATGTCCTATAGAACCCAAACACTACCATATAACCCATAGACCTCCAATCATCATTATATGTCCTATAGAACCCAAACACCACCATATAACCCATAGGCCTCCGAACACTACTGTATGATCTACGAAACTCTAATCAACATTGTAAGACCTCTAGGCCTCCAGTCACCATTCTATGACCCATTGCCCACAGTTACAAACTTTACACACAAGGTGAATGCAGGATTTTTGTTGGCTGAAGCAATATGTATGAGATTATAGTCTACCAGTTCACTAAAAGCAAACAAGGTCATAGAGGCACAGAAATGTATTGGCATAGGTTATTTTAACAGTTCTCTACATATTTACATAGACAGACTACTTGCCATCGAAATGACAGATCAGATTCCCATTAAAACAGTAGCCAGGTTATACCTTGTGCACCTTAAAATTTATATCCAGGCATATTTTTTAAGAAAAAGTGGGCACAGATGACAGCTGTGAGATGTGGGCGCTATCAGAATGCACTCTGATTATTTTTTTATTAGAGCCAACTGTGTTTTTGTCCTGTTGCAAAATTCTCCATCAGCCCCATTAGTTAGTGCTACCATCACGTCTGTAATCTTAACATGCTTTAAAGCTTAGGAATAGGTAACTTCTGAGGGAAAAACCTACACAAACCATGACTCAAAATTATGTATTGTGTGGAGAGGAATAGGAGGCCTTGTCCATGGTGGCAAATTAGCTGTCGATTTGTGACCAACTTGATTGCAGTGACGTCATATTATATTACTGCAAATATTTAGTAGCACATCCCCCTTCCACACCCAACTGGTGTGATATGTGGCATGTAATATACTGTAGTGTGAAACGTGTGTGTGCTACAGTGGTTTTACATTTCCATATATACTTATGATTAACATATCCTTTTAGTGTTACACATAGTGTCCATGACTGGGTGTAAATGTGCAGAGTAGTAACAATCAGTAATTAACTATAACTGCTATTCCGCTTGTTCACTAAGGAAAATTCAAGCAGAATTCCTGATAGCGGTCTAGGTTAAGATAACGATTCCTCATATGGAAACAGATACATATAGTATATGTTCTATTTGTGCGATTTCTAGGCACTCAAAGCTGACATTCAACAAATGTTCAAGAGCATAATAGGTGAAACTTTGCACATTGCTCTGAATCTGATTATTTTGACGGCCATTTTTTCCATTAATTGTATTTTGTAACTATATAATGCCAATTTCTCCAAGATTAGAAATAAATACCAGCTTTTTTTTAGCAGCTTAACCCCAAGTGAATGTGGCTAAGCTGCAATACCTGGTACAGCCCATAAACCAGAGTGGCACCATTTATGGCAAAAAGTCAATCTAATTTCCAAATCCAGACAAACCCAACTTTATTTTTTGTAATGTTTTATAAATGATGTGGTCAATGCATCCTGCTAGTTTTCTCTAGAATAAAGTATAGTTAGATTGGTCAGAGTATTAGTTTTTTGTATTCCAAATCCTTAGGGATAGTTAATACAATTCTTTCTGTCTGCACTCACCACTAAGGGGAGCTTAGAAACCTGTTACATTTTGTACTGTATAGTATGCAATATGCTCCTAAGCTCCCCCTAGTGGAGGCTGCAGCCAGTAGAATTTTAGCATTACGATGCAGTTTATTCAGACAGTGTTAAGCTCTGAACTTGGTTTAGATATATTAAGAAATTAATCTGCAAAGAGTTGGATCTAAACACAAAATTTTTAAAGGTAAATGTTCATTTTAAGAGTACTACAGTAAATTTGCTCCAACTTTTTAAATTTTTATTTTCCAGAGGATAAGAAAGCTGTCTAGATGTATAGAATGTTTGTCTTTTTATTTACTCTGACCCCCTCCACTCCCCCCTAAAAAGGAAGGATTCTTTCTATTTATTACATTCACAAAAGCCCAAGTTTCTAGACTGCACCAATGCAAGGAAGTAACAAGCACTTGGTTTCAGGCCTTTTAACCACACATGAAGTCGCCACTTTTAGTGATCAGTGAAATCATAAACCAGCAACACAGCATTTTATCATCTAGAATTACAACCACCACTGACATAAGAAATTTCCTGCTACTTCACGGAACTCAAGTATAAAAACATCCAAAAATATCCAGAGATTTACATTCCAAATATGCATTTGTGTATTCTTATTGCAAATGCAGAGCATTATTTGTCCTCGTGTATGAAAGATTAGATTGCAGGTTTAGACTAGTTCAGTCGTAGCCTCTCATCATGGCATCTATCTGTAATTTGATAAAGTGGAAAGAAATGTAAAAAAAAAAAAATTTTTTCAATGTCAAAATGTCAATAGTTTTAACAGATATTGCTCCAGAAAAAAGAGTTTTTAATGACAGAGCCTTAAACTGACCTACAGGCAAAAATGATGAGGAGGCTTATTATTTTTTTTTTTTAGGTTAAGTCTTAATGAAATGTAAAAGAAATTGATTTATATTCCAAAAATGAAAATATGATGCAGAAAAATATCCATTGGTTGTGTTTCCAAAAATGTTGGGAAATGGAACCAAAGAGAGGCTCCACTTTAAACAAACCAACCAGATAGCCTTGACAAAGATACAATTTGTATGGTAATATCTAACCAACCTAGAACTCAACACAATTGGTATGATTTTATATAGTCCATCTTGACCTAGACACAGTAAATATTGGTCATATCTAGTCAACCTCGACACAATAGGTGAGGTTACATCTGGTCAACCTAAACCTCAACACAATTAGTATGATCTTTAGGAACTTGAGCTAGACACAATAGGTATGGTCATATCTATTCAATCTAGACACAATAAAGGTGGATTCACAGGAATGAACATTCCTGTTAATGCTCGTTCTGAACAATCTGCCTGTCTGAAGGTGCAGCATATCACCCAATGAACGAGTGAAATGCTCATTCATCGGGTGATCCTGTCATTCGTGCAGGCATCTAAATGATCTTTTCTGGGCAGCAGATCATGCTGGCTAAACAGCGATCTGCTGCCCAGAGACAATGCAGCTGTATGTGGATGAGAGATTGCAATAGCAACCACTCGTACTCATTCTGTTAAAGTGATCACTGCATATAAAGGCAGCGCTTCACCTTTACTGAGTGAGCAGCCGACTGTTGGGAAAGAACGTCCCCTTCCCACAATCGGTTTCTCGTCGGCACTTGTAAATGCACCCTAATTATGCTCATGTTTAGTTGATCTAGACCTTGCCACAATTTGTACGATCTTCTGAATTTTGACCTAGACGCAATAGGTATGGTCATATCTATTTAACCTAGACCTAGACACAATAGGTGTGGTCATGTCTAGTTAACCTAGGCCTTGAGACAACTGTGTTGGTCTTATTGTTTCAGCCTTGAGTAAAGGGTGTATTAGACGAGGTGTTCCCTCCCGGTAATCGCCTGCTCACTTGCTGAGGAGACCGATGTTATTACAAGCAGTGAGGAGCGATCATGATGTCATCGCTCGTCCAAATGCTGTAGAGTGGTTTTCCAGGACTATCTGCCGCTGGCATGCTGAAAGATCTGTATTGCCCGATGAACGAGTGTTTGCTCGGTCATCGTGCAATCAGCGGCAGTATTACACTGCAAGATGATCGCTAACGAGGGTTCATGTGAACGCTTGTTAGCGATCATCGGGCAGAAAATCTGCCTGTCTAATACACCCTTTAGACTCATTTCATATAACCTTACCTAGTTAACCTTAACCTAAACACAATTGGTATATTCTAACTTTATCAACTTTGACCTAGACACAATTGGGATGGCCTTATCTAGTCAACCTTAACCTAGACTTAATTGGTTTTGTCTTATTTAGGTAACCTAGACTCTACAGAGTTTTTATCAAGTCAACCATAACCTGAACACAATTGTGATGGTCTTACAAAGTCAACCTTGACCTAGACAGAATTGGGATGGACTTTTCAGTAACCATACATAGTCATTCTTCATCTAAATCTGTTAAATAAAAAAAAATAAAAAATTTACTTTACATTCTATCCTACCAACTGATACTTTATATAAGGCTACGTTCACAGTAACATTCTCAAATCCAGCAGGCTGCTTCGCCAGAGGCCGACATTTATGACAGCTGGTGTTTATGCCGGAACAGGCTGCCAAATTTATTAACGCTAATTTGAACCTAGAGAAGGACACCTTGGTCCCAACCAAATCATTCACATGAATTTAAACAACCATAAAAAAAGAAAAAAAATCTGCAAGTTTCCCTGCTGTAAAGTTACTCATTTAACTATGTCTGATTTGCTGTTGATGTGTATCCATTTATGATCTGTACAGTTATGTATGCACAGCAATACCAGTATACAGAAGCGTGCTTTGCTTAAACATAAATACAAGTAATTTCTAAATGAATCATAACCACTTTTTTGCCGTAGAGGCAGCGCAGTTAATTAGGATTTTTCTTTTAAAGTTTCTTTCGAGTTCTCTCGACATTGAGAAACAATTTATGGGCACAGCTAAGCTGACTTCTGGGAGGCTTCTGTCTCTTGCTCGGACAGCTTCTCTTCTGACAGAACAGTCATCCATGGCGATACGGAGCGTGTGATGGTTTGTTTGGCCAGGTTGTAGTGATTTATGACTGTGTAGAACTTCCCTTGAGCGCTGGTGTCCTGTTCAGTGTAGTAGTTGTCAAGAGCCGCAGGGATGCATCTATTGTTCTGCAAATAGAAAAAAAATCAGTGGCCTTCAAGAATCACTGTACTTTTGCACAATTATAATTTTTTTTACTTCATTTAATAGAGAATGGTTTGAATAGCAAATTTGTAGATAATTTCTCTTAAAAAAAAAAAAATGCCTGGATCTACCTGAAAAAAAGGTGTAAAGTCATGGCCACTAGGGGTCTCACTTCCACCTAATTTGCAGTCCACTGCCTGTTGTCACTAGTAACAGAAGACAGCAGAGAGGAAGTGGAGGCGTGTTAGAGCTAGCTGAGATCCTGAGCCTGATAAAAGACCTGCTTCTGAATTCACAGGAGCCTCCTGCCTTTTTGTAAATGTGACCTCTCCCTCAATATCTGTTCTGTGAGCTCTGGAGCTAAAAAACATAGTGGGAAGTAACGGAAAGGACGTACAGTACTGGCAGATTCCACAGAAAGGAGACTCCTCCTGCTTGTGAGAGAGATGCATCTAGCTGTACAGCTGAAACAAAATAATATGGCTACAAAAGACATTAAGGAACCTATTCCTTCACAGTTATAAATGTACAGCCATTATGCAATCTTTTTTTTATTTTTTTAAACTCCGGTACGTTTTCAAGTCTACAAAGTTCTAGTTCAACACCTCTCCTCACCTTTTCTATTTATCTACATAAACCTATTACAAAAAAAAACATATAAATATAGTAAGGCCTTATTCACACAGTCAGTGTTTTTCACTTAGTGTTCGTTATCCAAAACCAGGAGTAGGACCAAAACACAGAACTGCTCCAAATCTTTAAATTATACTTTTATCTTGGTGGAGGGTGCACTACTAGTTTTGGATAACAATCACTGATGTAAAACACTGACGTCTGAATTAGGCCAAAGGGGCCACAGATGATGTGGAAAAGAACAAAAAGGGTGAATAATTTTGCTTGCTCTTGTTTATAGAAAATGAGTGCAGCCAGCTGCTGCTTCTTTATTTTTTTTCATTATTGAATACAAATGTCCTATTTATATTGCCGCCATCCACTATACCAGGGATGGCCAACCTGAGGCTCTCCAGCTGTTGCAAAACTACAACTCCCATCATGCCCGGACAGTCTACAGCTATCAGCCTACAGCAGGGCATGGTGTGAGTTGTAGTTTTACAACAGCTGGAGAGCCGCAGGTTGGCCATGCCTGCACTATACTGTCATCTGTGACAGTTTTTTTTTCCTTTATTGAATTGAAATTTGTATTTGTTTCTTGCTTTTTTGACTGAACCAGTAATTAATAAGCCCAAAATCTCAGCAGATTCATGTTGTTTCTGTAGGTTTATAAAGAAGGCCTAGCTGTGATGGCTAACCTCCGGCACTCCAGATGTGGTAAAACTACAACTCCCGAAATGGACACTTGCTTGGCTGTTCTCAAAAGTCCACAGAAATTAATGGAGCATGCTTGAGGTTGTAGTTTCACCACAGCTGGAGTGCCAGAGGTTAGTCATCACTGGCCTAGGCCAACAGGCATTTGTTCCTGTGGTTTTTAACATTATATTGGTTTTGGTATCACCTTTCATAGCAAAAACTAATTGGTCAGGCACAGATACTACAAACCGGATTCCAAAAAAGTTGGGACACTAAACAAATTGTGAATAAAAACTGAATACAATGATGTGGAGATGGCAAATGTCAATATTTTATTTGTAATAGAACGTAGATGACAGATCAAACGTTTAATCCGAGTAAATGTATCATTTTAATGGAAAAATACGTTGATTCCAATTTTCACGGTGTCAACAAATCCCCAAAGAGTTGGGACAAGTAGCAATAAGAGGCTGGAAAAAGTAAATTTGAGCATAACGAAGAGCTGGAAGACCAATTAACACTAATTAGGTCAATTGGCAACATGATTGGGTATAAAAAGAGCTTCTCAGAGTGGCAGTGTCTCTCAGAAGCCAAGATGGGTAGAGGATCACCAATTCCCACAATGTTGCGCAGAAATATAGTGGAGCAATATCAGAAAGGTGTTACCCAGCAAAAAATTGCAAAGACTTTGCATCTATCATCATTAAGTGTGCATAACATCATCCGAAGATTCAGAGAATCTGGAACAATCTCTGTGCGTAAGGGTCAAGGCCGTAAAACCATACTGGATGCCCGTGATCTCCGGGCCCTTAAACGACACTGCACCACAAACAGGAATGCTACTGTAAAGGAAATCACAGAATGGGCTCAGGAATACTTCCAGAAACCATTGTCAGCGAACACAATCCACCGTGCCATCCGCCGTTGCCAGCTGAAACTCTACAGTGCAAAGAAGAAGCCATTTCTAAGCAAGATCCACAAGCTCAGACGTTTTCACTAGGCCAGGGATCATTTAAAATGGAGTGTGGCAAAATGGAAGACTGTTCTGTGGTCAGACGAGTCACGATTCGAAGTTCTTTTTGGAAATCTGGGACGCCATGTCATCCGGACCAAAGAGGACAAGGACAACCCAAGTTATTATCAACGCTCAGTTCAGAAGCCTGCATCTCTGATGGTATGGGGTTGCATGAGTGCGTGTGGCATGGGCAGCTTGCATGTCTGGAAAGGCACCATCAATGCAGAAAAATATATTCAGGTTCTAGAACAACATATGCTCCCATCCAGACGTCATCTCTTTCAGGGAAGACCCTGCATTTTTCAACAAGATAATGCCAGACCACATTCTGCATCAATCACAACATCATGGCTGCGTAGGAGAAGGATCCGGGTACTGAAATGGCCAGTCTGCAGTCCAGATCTTTCACCTATAGAGAACATTTGGCGCATCATAAAGAGGAAGGTGCAACAAAGAAGGCCCAAGACGATTGAACAGTTAGAGGCCTGTAGAATGGGAGAGCATGGGGAGACAAGAATCGGAGAGCATTCCTATTTCTAAACTTGAGAAACTGGTCTCCTCGGTCCCCAGACGTCTGTTGAGTGTTGTAAGAAGGGGAGATGCCACACAGTGGTGAAAATGGCCTTGTCCCAACTTTTTGGGGATTTGTTGACACCATGAAATTCTGATTCAACATATTTTTCCCTTAAAATGGTACATTTTCTCAGTTTAAACTTTTGTTCTGTGATTTATGTTCTATTCTGAATAAAATATTAGAAGTTGGCACCTCCACATCATTGCATTCAGTTATTATTCACGATTTGCATAGTGTCCCAACTTTTTTGGAATCTGGTTTGTACTTGGAAGGATGCGTTATCTCAAAACCATGCTAAACTGTCTTATCTACCAGTAAGCGGAACCTACTGCGTACTGTTTGTTCATTGAATGCAATACTAATGCAGTATGCAGTAAGCTCCCCCTAGTAGTGGCTGCAAGCAGGCAGTATTTTGGCTGTTTGATATGTCTATACAAGAGATTTGAATCTCTGTAATGAAAAAATGGAGCTCTAGCCAAATTAATTTGCACAAAATGTTGGACCTGAAAATGAAGTAATATTACATAATGGACATTTAAGTCTACTTTCAACAATAGGAGGCATTAAAGTAAATTTCCTGTTTTACTAATTTGTTTAATGATAAAAATATATAAAAGATGATGTTGTGGCTAATATAGGGGGTATCACACGCTCCACACATGGTTAACCTTGTACTATAAAAATACGTTTAATTAGAACAGAATGTACTGACGCGCACTTAAAATATCTGAACTAATTAGTTTCCTACATGGAGCGGCCGCGGTCTAATGCTTTGCTGTCTGCTCAGGAGGTTTGTTGTAGTCTGATATGGAGGCAGTGGACTAGCTGGTGCGTAATCCCTGGGCTAAAGAGAAACTGCTGCAGCTATGGAAGAGTAATCATGAGTGATCACTACTTACTTCCTGCTGTGTGCAGGCTGGCATTTATAGGGCAATGTGTCGCCAGAGATAATTAGCAAGTTGCAGTCACCGGCTAATTATTTATTTGTGTTTTAGGGTGCCAGGATGTTAAGGCCATGTCTTATGCATATTACACAAGTGTCATGTCGTAGAATGAGCTAGTATCACATTCAGATGTAAAAATGAACAGACACCAGTGGTATATACACTGCTCAAAAAAATAAAGGGAACACAAAAATAACACATCCTAGATCTGAGTTAATTAAATATTCTTCTGAAATACTTTGTTCTTTACATAGTTGAATGTGCTGACAACAAAATCGCACACAAAAAAAAAAATGGAAATCCAATTTTTTAACCCATGGAGGTCTGGATTTGGAGTCGCACTCAAAATTAAAGAGAAAACACACTACAGGCGGATCCAACTTTGATGTAATGTCCTTAAAACAAGTGAAAATGAGGCTCAGTAGTGTGTGTGGCCTCCACGTGCCTGTATGACCTCCCTACAACGCCTGTGCATGCTCCTGATGAGGTGGCGGACGGTCTCCTGAGGGATCTCCTCCCAGACCTGGACTAAAGCATCTGCCAACTCCTGGACAGTCTGTGGTGCAACGTGACGTTGGTGGATAGAGCGAGACATGATGTCCCAGATGTGCTCAATTGGATTCAGGTCTGGGGTACGGGCGGGCCAGTCCATAGCATCAATGCCTTCGTCTTGCAGGAACTGCTGACACACTCCAGCCACATGAGGTCTATCATTGTCTTGCATTAGGAGGAACCCAGGGCCAACCGCACCAGCATATGGTCTCACAAGGGGTCTGAGGATCTCATCTCGGTACCTAATGGCAGTCAGGCTACCTCTGGCGAGCACATGGAGGGCTGTGCGGCCCTCCAAAGAAATGCCACCCCACACCATTACTGATCCAATGCCAAACCGGTCATGCTGGAGGATGTTGCAGGCAGCAGAACGTTCTCCACGGCGTCTCCAGACTCTGTCACATGTGCTCAGTGTGAACCTGCTTTCATCTGTGAAGAGCACAGGGCGCCAGTGGCGAATTTGCCAATCTTGGTTTTCTCTGGAAAATGCCAAACGTCCTGCACGGTGTTGGGCTGTAAGCACAACCCCCACTTGTGGACGTTGGGCCCTCATATCACCCTCATGGAGTCTGTTTCTGACCATTTGAGCAGACACATGCACATTTGTGGCCTGCTGGAGGTCATTTTGCAGGGCTCTGGCAGTGCTCCTCCTGTTCCTCCTTGCACAAAGGCGGAGGTAGCGGTCCTGCTGCTGGGTTGTTGCCCTCCTACGGCCTCCTCCATGTCTCCTGATGTACTGGCCTGTCTCCTGGTAGCGCCTCCATGCTCTGGACACTACGCTGACAGACACAGCAAACCACCTTGCCACAGCTTGCATTGATGTGTCATCCTGGATAAGCTGCACTCAGGGGCGTAACTAGAAGTGACTGGGCCCCACAGAAAATATTTGTAAGGGTCCCCCCAGCGCGCTTCGCACCTCCCTCCTCCTGTGTAAACCCCACTCCTTTGGCACAGTGTAGCGGTATACTGTATATTGTGTGGCACAGTGGATGCTATATGTGTATAACATAAACATATTTCATAGGAAAACTTAGTTACTTGACTTGGCCCTTGGGGATCTCGGACACCACTTCAACACTTTGGCCGGGGGCTCGGCGGAGCTGATGTTGTGCTTTATCCTAATGAGAAAGATTTCATAATAAGGATTTGGAGAAGGGGCAGAGGAATAGCCGAGCAGGGAGAGGCTGGTGCTGCTACTAGGGGGTCATATCATGGGGGAGTAATAAAGCCCACTATAATGCCCCCCCCCCCCAGTAGTAATAATTCTCCTTATAATGTGACAGTGCAAAAATACCCCCTTGTAATTCCCCCAGTTGAGCTAATGTCCCCATAGTGCCCCCATAATGTCCCAGTATAAAATACTCCTATATAGTGCCCCCAGTAAATTCCCCCATAGTGCTCCTCTCCACCCTTCCTGCTAGTGCCCCCCATAATGTACCAGTATAAAATTCCCCATATATAGTGCCCCAGTAGATGCCCCTCAGTGTCCGGCCTCTGATAGGCTGCCGGCCTAGTGTCCCCCATAATGCCCCCCAATAATGTGCCAGTAAGTGTCCCCATAGATGCCCCCCCCATCATGTGCCAGTATCAAGTGCCTCTCTTCTCCCCCCCACATGTCCCAGTATCATAGTGCCATCTCCCCCCCCCCCACCCAATGTGCCAGTATCAAGTGCCTCTCTCCTTCCCACCCCCCATGTGCCAGTATCATAGTGCCAAACCCCGCCATGTGCCAGTATCAAGTGCCTCTCTCTTCCCCCCCATGTCCCAGTATCATAGTGCCATCTCCCCCCCCCCAAAAAAAGTGCCAGTATCAAGTGCCTCTCTCCCTCCCCCCCATGTGCCAGTATCAGGTGCCGACCCCCCCCTCCCCCCATGTGCCAGTATCAGGTGCCAACCCCTCTCCCCCCCCCCCCATGTGCCAGTATCGGGTGCCTCTCTCTCCCCCCCATCCCCATGTGCCAGTATCAGGTGCCAACCCCCCTCCCCCATGTGCCAGTATCAAGTGCCCCCCGCTCCCCCCCATGGCAGTAACAGTCGGGTATTAAAAAATAATAATAAACACTTCTACTTACCTCCATGTCAGCGATGCGATGCAGTCTCTTCCTGTGTCCCGCCCTGTATGTCCATATATGGAGTCAGTGCTTGTATTTCAGAAAAGTTTCTGCTGGGATTCGAACCCACAACCTTCTGTATCAGAGGCAAAGCACTTAACCACAAGACCATAAGAGCTGCCTTGCTGCTGACTGAAAAAATATGAGACTTCTACTATTATAGCTGGCTAAGTGTACATCTATACACATAGCAGCTGCTCATATATAGAGATATAGCAGAGCTGAGTGTGCTGGGACAGCTGTCATATAGAGATATAGCAGTGCTGGGTGTGTTGGGGCAGCTGTCGTGTATAGATGTACACTTAGCCAGCTAGAACAGTAGAAGTCTCATATTTTTTCAATGCAGCCTTTATGGCTGTGTGGGTAAATGCTTTGCCACTGATACATTGGAGGTTGTGGGTTAGAATCCCAGACACATCAGGAGACAGTAAGATTAGATCACATTAGCGAGGGTGTCTAGTCAGCCTATGCTGCTGTGAAGGGGCCCTGAACATTAAGACAAGAATTGATATTTAACTAACTTGAAAATAAACTGTCACACACGCTACCGGGGCGCCAGGCCCCCTTGGCAGCCCGGGCCCCGAAGCAGCTGCTTCCCCGGTAGTTACGCCTGTGTGTAGGGTCTGTGTGTGTTAATAAAAAACAAAAACTGAATGCGGTCCGGACGGGCCCCCAGTGGCGTAGGGCCCCATAGTCACTGCTATGGCGATCCCTACGCCACTGGCTGCACTACCTGAGCCACTTCTGTGGGTTGTAGACTCTGTCTCATGCTACCACTAGAGTGAAAGCACCGCCAGCATTCAAAAGTGACCAAAACATCAGCCAGGAAGCATAGGAACTGAGAAGTGGTCTGTGGTCACCACCTGCAGAACCACTCCTTTATTTGGGGTGTCTTGCTAATTGCCTATAATTTCCACCTGTTGTCTATCCCATTTGCACAACAGCATGTGAAATTGATTGTCACTCAGTGTTGCTTCCTAAGTGGACAGTTTGATTTCACAGAAGTGTGATTGACTTGGAGTTACATTGTGTTGTTTAAGTGTTCCCTTTATTTTTTGTGCAGTGTGTGTGTGTGTGTATATATATATATATATATGTATAATAGAAGAATAACTCATTTATCAATAATAGTTGTACCAAAAGTAAGTAGAAGTAATCACACATCTAATCCATTATGGGGCGAGTCATCTTTAGAAGAGGCAATTGTTTGGCCCCATAATGCCTTGGTATTGCACCACCTACCCCAAAATATATTGCTTTATCACAGTGTACATCATCTGCTATAAGCATCTGAGGGTCAGTATCCTGAAAGAAGTGCAAGACTATGAATGAATGATGAGGCACTTTCTCTATATTCAGTCTGCACAGTGCTTATGATACCATGTGCAATGCACATGGTAAGCGACCAGTTTCATCTATTAGTTGTCCATTATGAGAACTGACAACTCCGACAACTTCACTGTTGGTCAAGTGTTCCTAATAAGACCAACATCTGTATCTAGAAAGCATGCAAGTCTAAGTATGCAGGCAATGGAAATGAATATGAGTTTTGTTGTGACCTCGTATTCTGAAGGATAAATGTTAGGCTCCAAAATAGGCGTGAATCCCACTGGGGGTTTAGGAAAACCCCCCAAAATCATACATCCTCCTTGTGGCATACAATCCTATACTGAGCTGTACTATTGCCCTCTGAATAAGGCCTCATGCACACGACCGTGCGGTCCGCAAAAAATACGGATGACATCCGTGTGGATTCTGTATTTTGCAGAACGGAAAAGCTGGCCCCCTAAGGCCTCTTGCACACGAACCTTTTTTTTCCCCCCCCGTTTACATTCCGTTTTTTGCATTCCGTATACGGAACCATTCATATCAATGGATCCGCAAAAAAAAAAACAGAAGGTACTCCGTATGCCTTCCATTTCCGTATTTTCGTTCCGTTCAAAGATAGAACATGTCCTATTGTCCGCATAACGGAAAAGGATAGTACTATTCTATCAGGGCCCGCTGTTCCGCAAAAAATGGAATAGACACGGATGTCATCCGTATTTTTTGCGGATCCGTTTTTTGCGGACCGCAAAATACTGAAAAAGCCATATGGTTGTGTGCAAGAGGCATTATACAACAGTCCTATCCTTGTCCGTAATGCGGACAATAATAGGACATATTCAATTTTTTTCGCAACGGAAACGGAATGCAGGCAAAGTACCTTACGTTTTTTTTTTGGGGACCCTTTGAAATGAATAGTTCCGTATACGGTGCGCAAAAAAGAACGGAAACAGAATGAAAATAAGTTTGTGTGCATGAGGCCTAAGGCTTTAAATCGGGGGCGTAGCTATAGGGGATGCAGAGGTAGCAGTCGCTACCGAGCCCAGGAGCCTAAGAAAACACCGGTATTATAGAAAGTGTTTGCAGGTCAAGTTACACATCTGTCTGGAGGGAAGGGGTTAGGTCAAGAATTTGGCATGGGGGGAGGGGGGCCCAAGCTGAACTCTTGCACCAGGGCCCATGAGCCTCTAGCTACACCCCTGCTTTAAATGCAAAGGTTTGGTCCCATAAAGTACTCTTCCTCCAGTACGCTGCCCAAATTTGCCATCCTTATGTCAAACTGAGAATTACATTTCCTGCTGCAACAGCCAAGATGAGAAGGATTTTCGCACCGCCTGCATTGCTTTCTGATGCTAACCGTGCACATACCACATGCTATGGCGGCAGCCATGTCTGCCGCCGCTCTGCTCCCTGGATTCCAACAGTTCGGACCCGCCAGTGTCTCTCTCTCTGTATACTCAATGGGTCTGGCCACTGGAATAGCTCTGTGTGACCTGCTCTTTGACGGCATTCCTTGCCTTCATGCAGGCTGTAGAGCGCTCCCTCCGCCTCCTGAAGGACGAGCGCACACACCCTAATCTTCGCCAGCCAATGCCTGGTCACCTTGGGATACTTAAGCAGATTTGTACCTGTGAAACTGGCTGACCTGTTGCATGTGCGATTGGCAGCTGAAGGTGGATTGTGTGGCCTTTTTTTTTCACGATTTGTGCGACTGTGTGAACATAGCCTTAGAAGAAACTTTGTGCAGGTCCCTCGATTTTCTGCTCACCTGCTGCAAAGACTTAGGAGAAGACTATGGTTGGTAAAGAGAAAATCAATCAAGAGAATTGGTGCAGCACAAGAGGAAACCAAGTGACCCTACAATATGAGACCATTATCTGCAGGTTATAGTTTACTAAACCAGTCAGACTTGTATGTCCCCCGCGGCTGGCCCCAGCCCGTTTACTGGAATATCTGTGATTTTTCTGTCAGCTGGTCCAGTTAGGCGACAACCACTTCAGTATTTCTGAACGTCTGGTTTAATCTCTTTGTCCCGGAGGCTGATAAGCCGTAGTGTAATATTTTTTTGGCATGTCCTATAAAAGTAATTGCTATCAGTTACTTCTAGTGTCCTCGATAACAAGCCGCACACATATGCTTCATTACCTCGAGAAATGTGATTAATCGGGCCGCACACTGTGAGGACGGCGCTGCTGACGCTGATTGATTGAGGTGGTAAGAAGCATTTAAAGTTGGAAATATCAGATGCTGCCAGGCAACCCAGCCAGTCACTTCATCAATTATACTGTACGCCCGCCGCCCTTACCCCCAATAATCTGGGGGCCATTCTACATTCCACAGATATGAGACCCCCCTCCTGCATCCAGTCTAATGTACTGCTGCCTAACCGACCAATGTACACCATATATTTTAGTTAGAACACTATTAAGATGGAAATAGATGTGTAATTATAGGGATGACTAACACTACGTTTGATGATGTATGTGGGGTTGTCTAGACAATGCAGGGCCCTTATGTTATGAGTAATACTTTTAGAGCTTTCTATATTTGCTTTAATGTCCTATACAAATTTTAAAAAGACCGTCTAAAAAAAGAAAAATGGGCCCCTGACGGAGCTATTTTGCATTTTCACTTTTCGCTCCCTACCTTCCCTGAGCCATAACTTTTTTTATTTCCCATTTACATAGCCGTATGAGGGCTTGGTTTTTGCAGAAAAAATTGTACTTTCTAATGGCACCGTTTTAATTTTGCAAAGGATGTAGTGGGAAGCTGAACGTTCACTCTGTGGTAAAACGAACTTGTGTTCTTCTTTCTCCAGGTCAGTATGATTACAGCGATACTACATATGAATAGTTTTTCTTGCATTTTAATACTGAAAAAAATAAAAACTTTCTTTTCATCGCCATATTCCGACTCCCATAATTTTTTTTATATGTCTACGGAGCTGTGTGAAATTTCATGTTTTGTGGGACAATCCATAGTTTTTATTAATACCATTTTGGTGCGTGTAGGACTTTTTGATCATTTTTATTAAATGTTTTTGGGAGGTAAAATGCTGGGGGGGGAATGGCAAATCTGTAATTTTTTTTTTTTCCTTTTACGCCATTAGTACGGGCGTTTTCACACACGGTGATGCCCATGATGGTAATTTTTTATTGTTTGTTTATATTTATTTTCGATTTTTGGGAAAGGAAGGGTAATTTGGATTGTTATATTTTTTATTTTTGTATATATATTTTTTAAAACTTTTTTTTTTAAGGATTTTTATTTTTTTAGGTCCCCAAGTGGACCCCAACATGCAATCATCAGATTGCAATTTATATAGAGTAATAAAATTTTCTCCATTATCCTGAAATTACTATATTACAATTCAGTGCTGCCACCTGCTGGCCTGAATTGTAATATACAAGTAATGAGCCTAGAAGCCTGGTACAGGCTCAGGGTCATTACTCACAAGGAACGCCTCTCCCGGATCTCTGCCCGGGGGAAGCGTTTTTGCCCATGAAGCGCACACATCCGGGCTTTAGGCTTCACATTTGACAACAGGATCTGAGGGGTTAAGGATCTGTTATCAGCATTGCTGCCGATCGCGGACATTAGCCACTGGCGTCAGCTGTTTGATACAGCAGTCACCCAGTTGCTGTGGTGCTCGCTCTGCTCTGGAGAGGACGCCATCTTTAAAGACCCAACATCTGCTGTACATATAAGCCAGATTTTAGGTGTTTAAAGGGGTTGTTCAGGATTAGAGAAACAGCACCACATCTGTCTATAGGTCGTATGTGATATTGCTTTCTCTTCTATATATTGTTGGATACTGAGAAAAGGCACAGGAACCCCGAAATGCGTATAGCTGTTTTTTTTATCCACTATATGTGAGGAACATTTTTACAAAATGTATGCCATCGCTCCAGGTTCATCTGAACTCTGAAACAGTGAAGTAGATGGGGTACTTTCAAACTTGCGTTGTGAAGATCCGGCAGGCAGCTTCGTCGCCGGAACCGTAAATCCGTGTGCAAACGGATAGCATTTGTAGACCGATCCGGATGCGGATCCGTCTGACAAATGCATTGAAACACCGGATCCGTCTCTCCGGTGTCATCTGGAAAAACGCATCCGGTATTTATTTTTTAGCATTTTTTTATAGAAAATAATGTCCGATCCGGCATTCCAGCAAGTGTTCCTGATGCATAGTGAACAGATTGCTCTCCATTCAGAATGCATAAGGATAAAACTGATCAGTTTGTTTCTGGTATTGAGCCCCTAGGACGGAACTCAATACAGGAAAACTTTAACGCTAGTGTGAAAGTACCCTAAGATCTACATTTAAAATCTGCTTCTCATTACCAGCGCTCAACACTGCGGAATTGGTGTGCAGCCAGAGAGTACAGCGTTCTGTACATTGTGGAGAGCGCAGCCAGCTCAACCATTGTACTGTGCAGGCGCAGACTTTTGCTCGGAGCCAGATCACTCTCTGAACGGTGAGGACTCCAGCAAGAAGCGCCGAAGAGTCCCTCAATTTAATACCAGGAGCAGTGATGCAGTGTAGACTATATTATTGTATTGGAAGTTTATACATTTAACCTTAATTATTACTAATAAAGCGCCTGCACTTATATATTTCCGAGCCTACCTATATCCACTTTTCAGTCAGTGACGTATGTTGGACCCCAGCCTATCCTGAGGATAAAACCCCTGCACAACCCTATTAAGACTATATGTGCACCCTTTAGGCAGTGTTTGGATGTTGTGTGTCATAATATATTGAGAAATTGCCTTCATCGTCAGTGTTAATCTTATGTATTAAATATATTCACGTAAAAATTATTCGCTGATTTCCAGAAAAGCGGAGTAAGGCCTAGCCGATTTCTCACATGTATTGGGAATCGGTATGATTCTGCAGTTGCCATTGCATGGGATATAAAGCCTTCTGTATACAGTTAGTAATTGTGGATTACATCATATGGGGACTTGAGTGGCCTCTCATGGGAAGAATTAATTAGTTGGATATTTCCTGATCCTATTATTCTACCCTGAGACGAGCTGTGCCAGAGATCCCTCGCAGTTGCTGACCTCTCTGAAGATTTATACTGCACAGGATTACCAATGTCCAGGAAATTAGATTACAGAGACTTCGCTTTAGGGGTGTAACAGCTGCATCCCGGACCAAAAGACCACCTGACACACTAGAGGTCACCAATAGGGTTGAGTGAATCGGGTTCAGATTGCTGTATCCGAACCTGGTTCTTTTAAAAACTCATGTTAAGAATATGGGCTCCGTCCTACTGTAAAATGTATGGCCTCTGCTGAGGTCTTTCCAAAGTTTCAGCAAATATCGCGAGACTAAGGCCTCATGCACACGACCGTTGTTGTCTTCCGTTCCGCAAAATGGGGTTCCGTTGTTCCGTGATCATTTTCTGTTTTTGTTTCCGTGTGTTTTCCTTTATTTTTGGAGGACCACCAGACATAAAGGAAAGTAAAAAAAAGTCTAAGACAGGTTTGCCATGCAAATGATAGGAAAAAAACGGACACGGACGAGGATGACAATCTTGTGTGCCTCCGTGTTTTTTAGCGGTCCCATTGACTTGAATGGGTCCGCGAACCTTTTTCCGCCTTAGGCCTCATGCACACGACCATTGTTTTATTCCGTGTCCGTTGTGCCGTTTTTTGTGATTTTCTGCGGACCCATTGGCTTTCAATGGGTCCGTTGAAAACTCGGCTGATGCACCGTTTGCCATCCGTGTCCGTGATCCGTGGTTCCAGTCCGTCAAAAAAATATAACCTGTCCTATTATTTCCGCTAAAAAACGCGGAACACAAGATTGTCATCCGCGTCTGCGTCCGTTATTTTCCTATCATTTGCATGGCAAACCTGTCTTAGACTTTTTTTTACTTTCCTTTATGTCTGGTGGTCCTCCAAAAATAAAGGAAGACACACGGAAACAAAAACGGAACAACGGAACCCCATTTTGCGGAACGGAACACCACAACGGACGTGTGCATGAGGCCTTACTTTGTCTCGCCTCTATCACGTGTCCCTTTGTTTACTCACATGAATGACTGTATCAAAATACAAAGCCAAACCTGCCATGATTGTATGCTTATTAGGCCACATGCACACAACCATACTTTTCATCTGTGTGCTATCCATAATTGTTGCAGATAGCACACTGACCCATTCATCTCTATGGGGCCACATCTACATTCATATTTTTATGGATCCGTGTGGCCGTTCCACAAATTGTAGAACATGTTCTATTCAGGTCCTCTGAATAGTTATTTCTATTGATGGGAGTGAAGAAAAATGCAGAGTGCACAGGAAGGTATCTGTATTTTACGGATCCGTGTTTTGCGGACTGAAGTACAGATATGGCCATGTGCATGAGGCCTAAGGGTGTTGGATAAGTACAGCCTAAGGGCTCATGCACACGACTGTTGTAGTTTTGCGGCCTGTTTTTAAGGGTTCCGTTGTGCCGTATCAGATTTTTTTTTTTTGTGGCCACATCCGTTCCGTTATGCCACAAAACCTATCCGTCTGCGATCCATTTTTTGCGGATCGCAAATGGAAACATGAAGTTTGTTATCATTACTGTAATGTACAGTAATGTTTGCAAACGTTAAACACATGGGCAAAGTGGGCATGGATCCGCAAAATATGGATGTGTTCCATGTGCATTCCGTATTTTTTTTTTCCGGACCCATTGACCTGAATGGAGCCACGGACCGTGATTTGTGGACAATAATAGAACACGCACTACTTTTTTGCGGAACATCCAAGCGGGCATACGGAAATGGAATGCAAACTGAGTCATTTCCGTTGTTTTTGCGGACCCATTGAAGTGAATGGTTCCGCATACGGTCTGCAAAAAAAAAACAGAACGGACACGGAAATAAAATATGTTCGTGTGCATGAGCCCTAATAGTCAGCCTGTCGCTGTTACAGTGATCAGCTATTACGCATTGGTATACAAGGTATAGCTATGCATTATGAAAGCAATCAAAAACTAATAAATGTTAACAAAGTGTATTAAAAAAACACGCACATGTTTTATGGTTTAGCTGTGTTCAACACAAGCTGTATAATAAAGATAGAACGACATATAAAGAGGTTGTGCAACTTTTATTCAGACCCCACAGAGTGGTCTGACCCGCGGTTGTAATCATACTTATCTGGTCGCTGCCGCTGGGTTCCGACTCCATTGCTCCACAGTTGGCTGCAGCAATCTCGTGTCCCCCGTCAACAGGATGTTTATGCGAGCACACCCGGGAACTGCAGAGCCGGTGGTGGAACGATGGACCCAGAACCTAGCGGCAGGGCCCAGCTGAGTATAATCACTAACCGCAGGTCAGGCCACTCTGTGAAGTTTGAAAAAGGTTGTGCAACCCCTTTAAACCGCCCATTTTACACGTAAAAAAATAAAATAAGCACAAAATTATGTAACTGCTTTCTTTCCCCATTTCTTTTCCTCCCCAAAAATAAATTCAGTACATGTTAATCAATAAGTCTCATGTACCTTAAGTGGTATAAATTAATCTACAGCTTGTCTCAAAAATAAACTAAACCTCATACGGCTATGGAAAAATAAAAGTTATGGCTCTAAGAATGCGGTGACACAAATACAAAAAAAATATATGATTCCTGTGGCCACTAATGCTAAAGTAGTCCGGGTACTTCAAAGGGTTTTCCAGTCAGTAGATATTGATGACCTATCCTCAGGATAGGTCATAAATATCAGATTGGAAGGAGTCCATCATTTGACACCTCCAACCGCCGACACAGAAAACAAGCAGTGGAAGGAGCCTGAAGCAGAAGGCGCTGTCCACGGTTTAGTGGCCATGCTGGGGTACTGCAGCTCAGCTCCCTGTCACCTGCACCCACCGTTCTGATATTGATGACCTATCCTGAGCATAGGTTATAAATAATCCAGGGCTGTGGAGTCGGAGTCGAGGAGTCGGAGGCAATTTTGGGTACCTGGCATCGGCAAAAAAAAACCGACTCCGACTCCTACTAAATTTAAATTGGAATAAAAAAAAAAGTTATAATTAAAGGGAATCTGTCACCTGCTTTTAGCATTTTAAGCTTTCAACATTGCCATGTTCAATAAAGTACCATATTTCCTGCAGTGGTCTTCTTACTTTATTTCGTTTTGTCATTTTGATAAAAAAGAT
This sequence comes from Bufo bufo, assembly GCF_905171765.1. NCBI lineage: Eukaryota > Metazoa > Chordata > Amphibia > Anura > Bufonidae > Bufo > Bufo bufo. The sequence continues at coordinate 774,794,614 of NC_053390.1, read as the reverse complement.
ATTTTTCTGATATGCTAATGCAGCTCCAAGGTGCCCAGAGGGGTGTTTTTTTCCCCCTCTCTGGAGACCAGTGACGGCCCCCCTGCAGTGCCCAGCCCGCCTTAATTTGAAGCCCAAGAACGCCTCCTGATCCTGAAATATCCTCCCACAGCCCCGGCAAACGGTTCCGCCCCCTCGCCATGTCATATTCTACCTTCAAGAAATGCGCCGTTCTTCTTCCTGTCGGCCACCAGAAATCTCGCGCAGGCGCAGTACCGCCTGCACGATCGAAGCTCCTGATGGCAACAGCGCTCAGATTACGTCACTGGCCTCGGCGCATGCCCAGTGAGACTTTTGAGGCTGTTGCCCCTCAGGAGCTTGATGATCGCGCAGGCGGTACTGCGCCTGCGCGAGATCCTCCCACTGCCCTATCTTCAGCAGAAGATCAGCACACAAAGGAGAAGGCAACAGCTTCTGCCCAACTACCTCACTCTGCTATAAGAGCTTAGAAGAACAGCCGTATGTTGCCTTTCTTTCCTTTAAGGAATGTAAAAAATACATTTGCATATTAAATACAGAGCCCTGAAATAATCTATAGACTGGAAAATCCCTTTAAGGTGTTATGTTACGCCTCTATATGACTAGAAGATGTGTGTTGCCTACAACGAGCATTGCAATATGAATATTGGGAAAAAGGCTAAGAATTGTGAGGTGCTATTGTTCTTCTACGTCATCCTTCATGTATCTGCTCTACAGAAGGAATCCTCCCACATCCAGGACTAGCCACTAATAAATATATCTGTGTTTCGATGATGTGATGGCTTCCTGTGATCTCTGCGCTTTCATCATCTCTCTGCAGCTCTGATCCTCCACCCCGTCGCTCAGAACCGCAAACCTAAGTCTGCTGGAGCTGCACATCGAAACTCTTGGGATCTAATTACTGAAGAGGCAACAATTTTAAGCCCGTGAGCAGAATATTTTACCAGCCGAATTCTTCAGATTTCTGCAGTCAAATATATTCCACTTTACAGTATTTTTTTTTTTGGTCTACATGAGACATCCTAAATATTTTTTGGCAAAAACAAGAGACGTTGTCGCAGTTAATCAGCTGCTGACTTGTGGATGGACACCATGCTTGTGATGAAATGTCTGCCTTATTCTAATCGTATACGTTTTCTTCACTCATTGAACACTGATAGGATTATCATGAGCGCTGAGGGCAGTGTGACGGGGCCGTGCTGTCTGCAATGCCACACTGCAGATTAAACTGAGTGGCACACGCGTTGCATCCTGATGCAACATCTGCAGTGCTCGCTCTCATGTAACATAATCAGGGACAACAGCTGCGCTCTACTCAACAGAGATCTCTAGATTTCATGCTTTAAAGGGATTCTGTCACCAACCTGACCGCTTTTAAACCAATCACATAGTTCAGTGGGACACAAAGACATGACACAGATGTTACCTTTGTTTCGTTTTTCAGATCATCCAAATCGCCCAAAAAGTTGTTGTTATGATATGCTAATGAGCCGTCGCAAGTGCCCAGGGGCGGAGAGTTTGCTTAAAGTGCCCAAGTTCCCCCGCCTCACTCGCGCCTAACTCCGCCCCTCAGTAAACTCCAGCCAGCCCTGTGGCTCTGTGACATCATATTTCCCTATAGGCCGTTCGTGCATCGCAGAGGCACAGAGATATGCAGTGTGCATGCGCCGAGTTTACGGCAGTAACTGGCGCATGCGGGCTGCATATCTCTGTGCCTCTTCCCACTGTGGGCAGAACACTGCGCATGCCCGGGCTCGGCAGCGATGTGCGAACGGCCTATAGGGATATATGAAGTCACAGAGCCACAGGGCTGGCCGGAGTTTACTGAGGGGCGGAGTTAGGCGCGAGTGAGGCGGGGGAGCTTGGGCACTTTCAGAAAACTCTCCGCCCCTGGGCACTTGCGACGACTCATTAGCATATCATAAAAACGACTATTTGGGCGATTTGGATGATCTGAAAAACTAAACAAAGGTAACATCTGTGTCATGTCTTTGTGTCCCACTGAACTATGTGATCGGTTTAAAACCGGTCAGGTTCGTGACAGGGGTTCTCTGGGTTATACCATTGTTGAACATCAGTGTTTTTTTTACTAAAGTCTGCGTAGGTTTTGAAGGAGCTGGAGGACACAAGATAACATATAACATACCATTTGCTCTATGGACTTATTAGGTGGGGGCTAGTGTTTGTGATACTAAGCATAGCCGCTTTACAATGGACGGCGCTGTGTTCGGTGAGGACGGAGAAGTTCACAGCACTCACTAGAGTGCCGGTGCCTTCTCAAATAGGTGATTGGCAGGGGTCCCAGGGGTCAGACTCCCACCAATCAGATACTGATGACCTATCAACAGGGTAGGCAGGGCGGCGTCATAACCCGGGCAAGTGCCGGGGCCCAATACTCCTGGGGAGACCACTGAGCTGCTATGAGCACTTCCATCAATACAGATGGAACTCTCATTGCTGTCATTTCACTTACGCAGTCACATGAGGCCGGCTGCTGCAGAGACTCAGACACGCCCCTTCTGCACAGGACATTCTGCCTGAGGAGAGAGACCGGCAGGGCTGGAGCAGAAGTGTGAACACAGGTTGTCAGTGAGTCTGTACTGTGAAGGGCTGGAGCAGAAGTGTGAACACAGGTTGTCAGTGAGTCTGCACTGTGACTGTCTCTTCTCTGTGGGACAGGAGGGGGGACTCTTCGATCTGCTGCTGGATGCTGCTTCATTCTATTTAGTTGTTTTACTGTTTCATTAAGCAGTCTGCCTCCATGACACCTGCCCCCCCCCCTATATCCTGTCCTATCTCATCCTCATGGAGCCCCTGCTGTCTCCTTTCCTCCCTCATGTATCCAGAGCTCCTGTTCCACCCTCCTATCTCCTATTCCTGCCCTGCACAGACCTTGTATGAATCCCCCTCAGAACCCCTTCCACCTACTTGCTGTGTCCACCTCTCCTGTCCATCCAGGGCCCCTGTCTCACTCCTTTGCCTCTCATTATGGTGGCATCTGAACTGCATTCACCATAAGGCCTTCTAACGTCACAGGATCATGTGACTGTGCCCCCCACCCTGTACTGTTCCCCCCCACCCAGTACTGTGCCCCTCATGCCGTACTGTGCCCCTTCATACACTGCGTTGTGCCCTCTTGCCACACCCTGTACAGTGCCCCTAGTCATTCCCTGTACTGTGCCCTCTTATACCCTTTTATCCGGTCCCTGTATGGTGGTTTTATCATTGTAAGGCGGTGTTATCACTGTATGGCGGTGGTATCCAATAACTGTATGGCCATAACTATCCCCTTCCCTGCCCACACCACTTTTTTTAGACCTGGCATGAGCGGGAAAAGATACAGATTGCGGTGCTAAGGACCTTTGCGACACAATCTGTGTCAGAAATACGCCTAATATAGACGTATTTCTATATAATAATTGACCACCTAATTGTATTATTTTTCGGGGGTAGGGCTAATATCTTTATAGTATATAGATTCTAGTGTATTATACTGTGCCCTGTATTTCCTAGTAGATAAATGATCCTTGGGAAACACAGTCCTCACCCTTGACCACCAGGACCAGGTAGCGCTCTGTCAGTACATGGTGGCCTCCTCTCTCCGCCATGCTGCTCCGCTGTATACTAGTGATTATTCTGACACTAGGGCTGGGTTCACATACCATTTGTGCCATCCATTTAATGCATACCAAAAATGTATGCATTAACAGATGCGTCAGACTGTTGCCGTACAGTGGCGTCCGTTCACCATACAGTTCCATTGTAAAAAAAACATATACGTTAATGTATGCATTTTTTACTCGACTCTGCAGGATACAAAAACGTGGAGTGCTGCACATTTGTATTCATCAAACCGATAGGAAAAACGTGATGTAAGCCCACGGGGGGAGGGGGGGCTTACTAAAATTTGCTGCGGGGCCCAGTCAGTTCTAGCTACATCACTGCACATCTCCTTCTCTCCTCCAGGCCCGGCCCAGGGGTGACGTCATGACGTGTGTCTCACTGCTGCAGCGGGCCTGAGGAGAGAAGGAGCGCAGGGACGCAGGGAACTGCGGTTAGTGAATGACAGGACCGCCGGCTCCCCTGCACTCCAGCAATGATAGGTATGTGAGGGGGCCACTGGGGGGTCATTACACTGTGAGGGCCCCTTACACAATATAATGACCCCCAGTGCCCCCCATTTAGTATAATGATCCCCATTGACCCTCCATTTAGTATAATGACCACCAGAGCCCCCATTCAATATAATGACCCCCAGTGCCCCCTCCATACAGTATAACCCCCAGACTCCAGTGTGGGGGCGACTGGGGGTCATTATTCTGAATGGAGGGCCACTGTGGGGTCATTATACTGTGAGGGCCCTTTACATAGTATAATGACCCCCAGTGTCCCCCATTTAGTATAATGACCCCCAGAGCCCCCATTCAATATAATGACCACCATACAGTATAATGACCCCCCAGTGCCCCCTCCATAGAGTATTCCCCCAGTGTGGGGTCTACTGGGGGTCATTATTTTGAATGGGGGGTGACTGGTGGTTATTATTCTGAATGGAGGGCCTCTGTGGGGTCATTATACAGTGTGAAGTGTCACTAGTGGTCATTATACTGTATAGGGGCCACTGGGGTCATTATACCATGTGGGAGCCACAGGGGGACATGTAAATGTAAAAAAAATGCCTCAAGGGAGGCCCACTGGGATTTATCACCCAAGGGCCCACATGAACCTGGAGCTGGCCCTGAGGATAGATCATCAATATTAAAATAATGGAAAACCCTTTTAATTGACTTCCAAGTAAATTGGGTAAGGGATGGTGGACCTAGATAATGAGCCCATAGGGGACTGATGTGAAAGGTGTCAATCAATGGAATAATAAATAAGCAGCCGTTCACATACAGATATCAATGGTCTAGAGCTGTGAATACCAACCTGTGGCTCTCCAGCTATGGTAAAACAACAACTCTCAAGATGTACACTTGCTTGGCTGTTCTCAGAACTACATCGAAATGAATGGAGCATGCTGGGAGTTGTAGTTTCACCACAGCTGGAGTGCCGGAGGTTAGCCATAACTTGAATCTAGTGCCATGGAGAAAAATGGAAATCAACAGAATAAGGTCTCATGCTCACAACCATGATCGGCATGGGAAACATAGTCCGTGCATTGGCCGCATGTACTGGGCTGAAGGTGGCATCACTATTGCTTTTGTTGCACCCAAGCTCCGCTCCTTTCTGTGGCCCTCCTCTCTGGCTGCTTTGATTGACAAGGCTAGGCAGTGTGAAAGCAGCAAGGAAAGGGCTGGCCACAGAAAGGAGCAGAGCTTGGGTGCAAAAAGAGCAATGGCAACGCCCTTATTGCACCAAAGGCCAAATTTGCATATTAAGAAAAAGTATCATGCCTCCGAAATGGAGCCTCAGATCAACAAAAGAAAACCAGTGTTTTAATCAGGGGAACCACAGCTATGTGTCTGTGCAAACTGTTGGATAGGGAGGTATCTGGTGACCGATTCCCTTAAAATATAAAAAAAAGCTTTCAGAGGAGCTGACAAATCCCAAGAGCTAGCTGGCCGACGTTCCTAGAATTTATAGAGATGTGTTTCTAACATTTTCGGTTGTCGTCGCTCCTGGAGAGATCTAATTGGCTCAACAATTTGATAATAAATTGACCATTCATGGGATGGAGTTAAGGATTCAAAGAAAATAGTAATGTTATCTGCACCATCAATCTGGGACAATCTCATGGTGAACATAAATGGTTATCTTCTCAATACCTATGTCCTAGTGAAAACATAAGGACCTGTATCATCCTGCACTGTAGAGAGCAATTAAGCAGTATTACAACTGATCATCTGGTTCTTCAAGAAGACAAACAGAACAATTAGATGTGAGAGGTGACGGGCAGTGATCTTATTTCCATCATTACATAGTGTCTTGCTATGAACATCAGAATCATGGTGACAACTTTTCTATGTCTGTCCAACCTTTTGTTCTGGGAAATTTTGATTTGATACAAAACGGTCTAATGGGCAGTCCTTCTCTGAACAGGTCCATGAGGTGGAGCTTGATGGTCATTTCAGAGGCGGCTTTGACCATTCAGGTTCCCTCTTGTTCAGCAGTGAGTTGAGGTCATATAACAGACCACTCAGCTGTCAGCATGAAGAAGAGGCTAGTCTTTTATGTGCTAGGGCAGGACAGGGGTGGATCCCCAAATTTACATTCATAGGCGTCTATCTCCACCTCTCTAATATCCTGTATTGTCCCAATACATCTAAAGTGAAAAATAAAGCAGCCTTGATTAAAACATTCCTACCATTTTGTGTATACAACTATGCATCTCCATAACGAAGGGTTAATTACAACCTGAAACGCATAAGCATGGTTTGCTTGTATGTGTCGATTAGGAAAATTAAAGGATCATTCTGATCGGTTTCTAGGGACAACGAAGTCAGGTTGCACCATTCTGTGTCTCCATGGTTACAGACTACAAACAAATCCTGTAGTCAAATTCTTGTTCACCTGTCCCCTACTTATCCATGCCATACATTCAGTAGGTTAGGAAGAAGAAGTAGGGGACAGATGGAAGAAGTATGACTGAAGAATCAGCCTAAGGTCTTGTTCACATCTATGACTAGTTATTTCCTCCTTGTTATAGGGGCAGAACAATGAAAATAACGGAAGTGCCAGATCCAGCATATCTATAGACAGAAAACAAGGTGGCACTCACCATCATAGTGAAAGTATCTTTTCTTATTTCATCCACAAATAACAGGCTGGATGACCAGGCAGGGGCGGACAAATGCACACGCCACACAGGCAGCAACAGGTGGCGACGCTTCCTCACTGACAGTGATGGTGAGTGCCACCTTGTTTTCTGTCTATGAATATAACGTGTCTACCTTGGGGATTTAGCACCGCCAGTAGTGTGTGAGGAGGCCCGATACTGAGGCGCATCATCCTATCACGATATATTTAAAGGAGAGCGGGCAGTGCCTCCCTGTTTATTTCTTTTTTGGACTCTTTGCCAGATCCAGCATATCACTGAACTGAACAGTGCCAAATGGACCCCACTGACTACAATGGTGTATTTCAGTTTCCATTCAGGAGCCTGCTCCTTTAGCATGCAGGATTTTTTTGTCCAATATTTTTGACATAATCTGCGATGAAGGCCCCAAAGTGAGCCTCTGACACAGATGTAATCTGCCTACATGCGGACACGCAGGTCCGTAACAGAGATTATATTTTTTAATAAATACTATTTGCAAAGCTTATTTTTTTCATTTTAGATACATTTGGGAACATGAACAAAAAAATTTATTGTGAAAACTGGACCTTCCGCAGACAAAATTCAGGAAACCCCAAGTACGAAAAATAACCATCATATAAATGTACATCACATAAATACACAAGGTATAAAATATATACATTACATCTTATAACTATAGTATCTCTACAAATACCTGTGATGTCACCCTGCGATGACAAGTGCCCTGATAAGCAGCCATATGACACAACTGAAGATTGACATTTCATAGGAGACTTCTTATGACTATATATTCTTTTAACTGGATCCATCAATGTGATATACTAAATGAGAGTCAATTCCAGTATGCGACCAGTATACAAAGATCCATAAGTGACTGTGACTTTAGTTTGATGAAATCATTTCCCTCATCCCATGTAGACAAGAAGAATACAGTCAGCACTTGGGTGCATCAAAAATGGAGACCATTCTGAGGAGCTAGGCACCAAATCCTAAAGCTGGCCATACACATTAGATAGGAGTTGCTTGATGTTTGAACAGCAGTTGAACAATCATCTGATGAACATGTCACAGACACGGCCATACACATTTTACTTCACATTGGACATTACAGTTGTTATGACTGCCCATATATGTTCAATGAAAGCAGTTGATGGACTAATGATTTTTCTGGGAACGCTCCTTCAAAGAAAGATCTTAAAGGGGTTATACAAGTTTGAATAACCCCGCTCTAGGATGCCCGGCCCCACGACGCCAGTTTTCTTCCAGGATCACTCCACGGTCGTGGCTGCATCTCTCCTGCCGGCAGAAATCAACATCCGTCGACCAGGGAAGTTGTTGGCTGCACCCAATAACAGGCTGCGACAGTGACCAGCCCTTGCTTTACCATCGTGGCCTGCTATTGGCTGCACCCCCGATGACGAATGTTGATTTCTGCCGGCAGGCGAGATGCAGCCACCGCTGTGGAGTGATCCTGGAGGAAACCAGTGTCAGGGACCAGGTAAGTATGTACAGGGTCGTGGGGCCAGGCATTCTATAGGGGGGTGCAAACTTGGATAACCCCTTTAAGTTCATTAACAATCCATGTTTGAACAAATGATTTTTCATCCGACTATCAGACGAAAGTTTCAAACACAGCCAACTTCCTTTGGGATGAAGATGTTCTGCTAATGGTCGGCTAAAACGATGGTTCACCAGATGAATGATCGCTGAAATGTTCAGTTTTGATCTACTTTAATGTGTTTGGCTGATTCTCACTCAAGGGCAATTGGATATAGAAATGGGTGAATTATGTAAAGGAGAGGGATAAGGCCCTTTTAGATTCACAAGCCAATTTTCAGGAGCAAGAGTTCATACATACTCTCCAGATCACATCTCACCACCTGTGCACTTGACCCAATCCCATCTCACCTCATCCCTAACTTCACCACAGTGTTTATCCCAGCCCTAACTCATCTCTTCAACCTATCACTAACCTCTGGTGTCTTCCCCTCTGCTTTTAAACACGCTACCATTACACCCATCCTCAAAAAGCCTTCACTTGACCCATCTTCTTTGTCCAGTTATCGCCCCATATCACTGCTTCCGTATGCCTCAATGCTACTTGAACAACATGTCCATTCTGAACTGTCCTCTCACCTTTCCTCCTGCTCCCTCTTTGACCGCCTACAATCTGGCTTCCAACCCCACCATTCGACTGAGACTGCCCTCACCAAAGTCACCAATGACCTACTGACAGCCAAAACCAAGAAACAATACTCTGTCCTACTTCTCCTTGACCTGTCCTCTGCCTTCGACACTGTTGACCACTGCCTTCTGTTGCAAACTCTCTTGGCATCACGGACCTGACCCTCTCCTGGATCACATCATACCTCACAGACCGGACGTTTAGCGTCTCCCACTCCCGCACCACCTCCTCGTCTCATTCCCTCTCTGTTGGTGTCCCGCAAGGCTCTGTCCTAGGACCCCTGCTCTTCTTTATCTACACTTTTGGCCTGGGACAGCTCATAGAGTCCCATGGCTTTCAGTATCACTCCTACGCTGACGACACACAAATCTACCTTTCTGGTCCAGACATCACCACCTTACTATCCAGAATCCCACAATGTCTATCTTCTATATCATCCTTCTTCTCCTCTCGCTTTCTAAAACTTAACATGGATAAAACAGAATTCATCCTCTTTCCCCCATCTTGCTCAAAACCCCAACAGACCTATCTATCATGATCAATGGCTGCACACTCTCCCCGGTCAACCAAGTCCGCTGCCTTGGAGTGACCTTGGATTCTGCCCTCTCCTTCAGGCCGCACATCCAAGTACCTTCCACCACCTGCCGCCTCCAACTCAAAAACATCTCCAGCATCCGTGCTTTCCTTAACTTTTAATCTGCGAAAATGCTTGTACATGCCCTCATCATCTCCCGCCTAGACTACTGCAACACTCTCCTCTGTGGCCTTCCATCTAGCACTCTCGCACCCCTCCAATCTATCCTCAACTCTTCTGCCCGACTAATCCACCTCTCACCCTATTACTCCTCTGCCTCTCCCCTCTGCCAATCCCTTCACTGGCTCCCCATTGCCCAGCAAATTCACTTCAAAGTACTAACAAACACATACAAGGCCGTCCATAACCTGTCCCCTCCCTACATCTCTGAGCTACTTTCCCGATACACCCCCACACGCACTCTCCGTTCCTCACAAGACCTCCTTCACTCCTCTCCTCTTATCGCCTCTTCCCACAATCGCCTCCAAGATTTCTCCCGTGCATCCCCCATACTCTGGAACTCGCTACCCCAACATATCAGACTCTCACCTACAGTGGAATCCTTCAAAAGAAACCTGAAAACCCACCTCTTCAGACAAACCTACAACCAGTGGCCCTGCTGCCTCCATACCGCCATGACCAACTTCACCCACACCTACTGTGTCCTTCTCCCATACCATGGGAGGGCCCTCTCTCTTTCTGTACCAGTTTGTAACTCGTCTTGTTTATGGTTAGTGCAATTGTCTGTATTATGTATGTATACCTCTTCTCATATGTACAGCGCTATGGAATGAATGGCGCTTTAATAATAAATAATAATAATAATAATAAAATAATAATAATACATAGGAATGCCTGTTCTAGATCACCCACTCCTTTGTTGGCTGGTTTGCATCTTTCATTAGCAGCAGCATGTCTGTGTATAATCAGGAATATGCCACTGATAATCAATAGAACTGAGGGAGGAATGATTGTGGTAGCGATCATTCCTCCCCCATCCACTTTGCGTTAGCCTGTGTAATAGGTCGATGCAAACGAGCGCTGATGGACATGTATATCGTCCATCAGTGCTCTTCATGCCCGAACACTGGGCAGTCTAATAGAACCCTTAGTCCGCATCCATACAGCAGATACTACAATAAGAGACACACATTTTCGGGGCTCCGCATTGTTACCGTCTTCAGCTGGTCAGTGGGGCTGCTGTATTAAACATATGTATTTAATTCAGGTCTATTGACCTTGGATAACAGGTTTAGTCCATCTTTTATGCTGCCAGGACTAAGCAGTTCTGTATTAATGTATTTACAACCAGTTCACTGCATAGCTAAAATAAAATCTGGCCCAACTTACCTCCAGAAAAAAGAAAAGGTGCACGCTGAGAAAACTGCATTACGCATGCGGAGCAAATTCTTTTGCCCTTTTTCTGGATCAACCAAGGATTATACATTTTGGACTTGACTGATGGATTTTTTTTCCCCTATATTTTTCCATATGTTCAACAATTTCTATTGTTTTACTTGAATTAGTTAATTGTACCCTTTAAGTTCCCCAATCACATCACTGGGACTTCGATGATGAGCAATATATATATATATATATATATATATATATATATATATACACAGGTGCAAAGTTCATTTATTTCGATTATGCAACTTAAAAGGTGAAACTAACATATGAGACTCATTACATGCAAAGAGATATTTCAAGCCTTTATCTGTTATAATTTGGATGATTATGGCTTACAGCTTATTATACCCCAAAGTCACAATCTCAGGTCCCCTTTGTTCAGGGGGTATGGATTAATTATCTGACTAGAGTGTGACACTTTGAGCCTAGAATATGAACCTTTTCACAAAATTCTAATTTTAAGCTGCATTACTGAAATAAATAGACTTTTGCACGATATTCTAATTTTTCGAGTTTCACCTGTGTATATATATATATATATATATGTAAAACAATTGAATTCACTCGACACCCATGACCTTTGGCGGTTCTTACATGGCTATAGGTTTCCTCGAGCAGCTTCGGCATCCTCGTCTATGTTCTGCACGCACCCTGCTGTTTCTTAAATGTCATGTTTTTCCATTTCCCTCAATGGGAAATTATTTCCATTTGATTTAATTACTAGAATGAAGGCAGATCTCTTTATTAGCAGCTAGTCCCGCACATCGTGATATCGTTTTCATATCCAGGTGTAATTTAGACATCGTTTTGAGCTAACTTCTAGAACACACTGCGCTATTTTCCATGTAATAAAATGAGCACTTGAGGTTTCCTTTCTTCCCGACCGAGTGACTCAGAATACAATCCCGCCTGGGGTAGTCATATTAGTCTTGCCGCAGAACACAAAGTACTTTTGAAACTTGAAGAATACACTTTCAGACAAAGCTTTACAGGTCAACAACTACCGAGCTACATCAATGTTTTCTAATGTTAAGTGCACGCAGCCCGGGATGCGGAGCCAAGAAAGTGTAATTACTGAGTGCATTAAAACACGCGGGAGATCGATAGAACTTCAGTGAGAAAGCTCCTCACCCACTAACCCCATCACAGCTTAGGATACTGCCAACCATTTCAAAGATGAGACTGACACAATAATGACATTGGCGGCCCCTCAATGCCTGTCACAGGTGAAGCTCTGCATTCTGCCGACCTCTATGACTTCATCTGCTCATTCTCCTCCCAGAAAATCATGGTTGCTTTCTTCCAAAAACAGCGCCACAGCTGTCCACAGGTTGTATGTAGTACTGCAGCTCATTCATATAGAGCTGAGCTGCAGTACCAGACACAACCCATGGAGCCGTTTCTGGAAGAAAGCAGCCATGTTTTTCTAATCCTTGACAACCCCTTTAAAAGAGTTTTCCAGTTGAAGGTACATAAAATAAAAAAAATCTTCAATTTCTTAATTTTATGTTTAATTTTATTACTATTTATAAGATCTCTGCTTGTGGTCACAGAATGGAAATATTCTTGTTTTTATAGCTGATCATTCCTCCTCACACAGTCACACTTGCCTACTCTCCCAGAATGTCTACGGAAACCAGGGAAGACTTCCCTGACGAGTGGGCTTGGTTCATTGGTGGCTCAGTTATGGCAGCAGGGACTGGCAATCCTGCTGCCGCCCTACTGCCTGGACAGTAGATATACATACACGCATGCATGCCATCACTATATCAGTCATGGTGTCACGGCCATCCTAGGTAAATAAACGGGCACTTTTGCTGACACTTAAGCAGGCCACTTGGGCTATCACCGGTTTGAAAGCACTGCGGCTGGCACAGATGTGTGCTCAAGGGCATTTGGCTGGGTGCCTAACCTATATTTTGAGGGATGGGGCATATGACTTCCAGTGATTCCCCAAATGACCAAAACACATTGAACTATTCAAAAGTGGAATAGATAAAAGTGAAGGAAATTGTATATCTTCCAGTGTCTGTCTATGAGTAGCACTGCATATGAGTGTTCTATATATTTCATTTTCAGTGCAATGCAAATTGTAAGACGCTACAGTTTATACATTCTGAAAATACAAAACTGAAATTCAAAGTGTATGACTGCCCTTACAGGAACATCTATCCCTCCCCGATCATATTATAGGGGTTGTCTGCCTTGAACGATGCTTTTTTTGGTCAGAAGGGTTCATCAATGAAAAGCTAATCACATAATGGACCATCGATCGGCTATAATCTGTGCTGGAACCAAGTAGCAAGTGTTTAATTTCCCTGCAGTGCCACCACAGGAGAAATGAAGCATTACAGCTTTCCAATTTATGGACTGCCCATGTAATTCATGGATGTTTTGGCTCCTCCAGAGGGAAAGACACTTATTTTCAGAGTGGGGGACTGTCATAAGTATTTACAGTTACAAAATACGGTATTTGACATTGAGATACAGTATATCTATGCTGAAAGAAAGCATCCTGTAAACAGAATACTCCATAAAGTACTGTCCCACGCGAGACCTCAACTTCAAGCCTCTGGTATGATAAATTATACTGTGACCACCACAGTAGTCCCCTTCATGTTGTAAAAAGTATGGCATCTTACAGATGCCTTAGAGGGAGCCTGTCATCAGGTTTTGGGGTATTAAACATGTTGAATGTTATCATAGGAGTCATGTTGGTGGAACAGAAACCTCATGGAGTCAGCTCTGTAAGCATACCCACTTCTTGCTGATTGACAATCCTCAGCGAGGGGCATGTCAATCAGCGAGGAGTAAGGGCTGTTTCACACGTGTGAGTCCATTGTGGGAATCACATGCAGGGCATTATCATGATTTATAAATCATTATAATGCTGTGCGCTCCTGCATGCTGTTCCCTCAATGGACTCATTTGTGTGAAACAGCCCTAAGTGTGCTTACAGAACTAACTCTGTAAGGTTTCTGCACCGCCCACATGACTCCAGGCATCACATGTGTGGTGTGCTTACAGAGGTGACTCCATGACTCTGTAAGGTTTCTGAACCACCCACATGACTCCAGGCATCACGTGTGTGGTGTGCTTACAGAGGTGACTCCATGACTCTAGGTATTACATGTGTGGTGTGTTTACAGAGGTGACTCCATGACTCCAGGCATCACACGTGTGGTGTGCTTACAGAGGTGGCTCCATGACTACAGGCATCACATGTGTGGTGTGTTTACAGAGGTGACTCCATGACTGTAAGGTTTCTGCACCACCCACAGGACTCCAGGCATCACATGTGTGGTGTGTTTACAGAGGTGACTCCATGACTCCATAAAGTTTCTGCACCGCCCACATGACTCCAGGTATCGCCTGTCCATACATCAAACTTATTTTTATGAACAAATGGAAATCAAAGGAAGGTAACGGAGCATGGTAGCAATGCTGTTAAACCATTCAATGATCCCATCTAGTCTGTTTAATACCCCAAAACCTGATGACAAGTTCCCTTTAAGAGTGCAATTATCCCTGGAATACCCCATCCACAAATGTCAATAATATGCCATCTCCCTTCACTGATGGCTGATGCATCAAGGTTACATCACACTTCGGTCCCTGGTGCTAGAGGCCAACATTATTATCAATGAGCCCTTTAAAAGATTTATCTGTGACTGCAGGCTAATATTCCGGCTGATAGACTGGATAACAATGGAAAGATCACTACTGAAATCTTGTATTAAATATACAGGATCTGACTCATAATCCGCTCTCCTACATTCACCTTCACGTTTATTATATGGAGGGGGCTTAGAAATGTTTTACTCTCTCGAGGGCTGCCAATGCTAGATAGCGTCCTTCACCCACAGTTTAACAACCCTTTACCGACACTGCAAATTATTTTATGTCTTTGTTGTATCAAAATTGAAGAACTCAAGAATGTGTAGGAAAATAAAAAGCTAAGATTGAGTTTCCAGCATTCGTCGGAGGTATGGATGGGTCCAATGGACGTCCCTCACTTTATAGCCACACAGTGGCATACTGTAGATCACTCATTGGCTCTCATCCCATGTTTAGAGGATGCATCTGTATGGTATAACCTAGCAGACTGCACTATTGCATACGACAAAAAGAAAAAGAAAACTGCCCAACGGAGTCCAAAAGGACAATCTTTCGGCCTCTGTTTGGTGAACGTAGGACACTCTCTGAATGCAGCCTTTGAATTACAGTGAGATGTTTGGATGGATGATGTGCAACCAAATCAGGAGGTGGCAGTCTGCTGTGGGTTTTGCAGGACCCTCAAATGGTCTTTTAGAAATCCAGAAAAAAAAAGAAGCAACCTTTCATAGAGGGAGAGCTGTTGCCAGAGCAAATGTTTGGCCAACAGCTATCAGAAGTGTATGGTCAACCTTAGATGGCATTGGTTGCTGATGCCTGTGGAGCAGGTTAGTTTCTGATCAGTTGGTGATGTCTCGCAGTGAGGTCATAAGCTCCGTGCATTAGGCTACGTAGATTGTCATTGGTTGGTGATATCCTAGTTGAGAACAGTTAAAGGGGTTGTCCGGGTTCAGAGCTGAACCCGGACATACCCTTATTTTCACCCAGACAGCCCCCCTGAGGCTAGCATCAGAGCATCTCATGCTCCGATGCGCTCCTGTGCCCTGCGCTAAATCGCGCAGGGCACAGGCTTTTTTGTTTTCAATAACACACGGCAGTGTGTTCGGTGACGTCACCGGCTCTAAAGGGGCGGGCTTTAGCTCTGCCCTAGCTATTTTACTAGCTAGGGCAGAGCTAAATCCCGCCCATCAGTGCCGGTGACGTCACCAGGGTTCCTGTCAGCCCCATGGAGAGCCCGGTACGTCACCGGATCTCCAAAAAATGCCTTTGCCCTGCGCAATTTAGCGCAGGGCAAAGGAGAGCATCGGAGCATGAACTGCTCCGATGCTCATGTCAGGGGGGCTGTCGGGGTGAAAATGGAGGGATGTCCGGGTTCAGCTCTGAACCCGGACAACCCCTTTAAGTCACACAGCGTATTTAGCAGGTAGATTTCTGATTAGCTAGTGAGGTCACGGGGCAGATAAAGGAAATCACAGCATGGTCATCAGTGTCTATGACACTGTAAGTACACATGGTTTTAAATTAAGTTGAAAGACCAGAAAAAGACCGTTGTAAATTTAAAGACGCACTCTCACAATTTTTATTTTTATTTTGCTGGCCCATTAGAAAGGTACATGATGTAAATTGTAGTGATCATCTTACTGGTGACTGTATTTGTGAGTTATAACCTCCCTTCTGGTCCTCAGCTGTGTCATGTGACCCACTCTGACTCTCCAGCTGACCCAGCATCTTATGTGTGGACAGGAAGTCAGCTTCTCTTTTCATTCCTATGGGAGCCTCGATGTGACTCTCATAGGACTGAACAGAGAAATTGACTTCCTGTCCACACATAAGATGCTGGGTCAGTTGAAACTGCTGACAACCAGAAGGGAGGGGATAACTCACAAGTACAGTCACAAGTAAGAAAGTTACCTTACAATTTACATCATGTACCTCTGTAAGTGGCCAGAGAAAAAAATTACGGGAGTGCTTCTTTATAATAATGTCAACGGAGGTTATTAAAACTTGAAGGATCACAGTAAAGCCATATATTTTGTGATGTTACTACCCAATACAATGACAGGACAGATAACCACACAGCGTATGGCCACTTATAAAACACTTCCAGAGGTCACACATTTACTACGTGTTAGGAAATCTTCTTTTAATTATTTGATCCTACAATTTTGTCATGGAAAGCGGAGAAGGTCACCAAAATAGGGTATATCAGGGATCAATAGATATCTCACCGATACATTTTTCATTGAGATATCTTATTGTGTATGGCCAGTATGGCAGTCTGTGATTGGATAAGGTTGTGTAGCAGGATGGTCAGAATGAATGCTGATGTCACAATGCAGCAGGTTTGTCTGCACTTGGATAATGATGTCATAGGGAAAGCAGAGTGATAGCAGGCTACTCTGTCATTTGATACTGATGTCAAAGAGCGAGCTTCATTCCGAGTGGATGGTCATCATATGCTTGGATGGGGTGTCAAAGAAAGAGCAAAATTAAATCACATGGTCTACACAGTAATATCGTCCTATGTCAGCTCTAGCCAACCCTGAGAAGAAATTTTACACTATGGTGCCAGGGCCAAATAGACACTTTGTGGGTTTGGCTGTAGAGACGATAAATCTTCCTGAAATGCATAACAATCACTGGGAATGGTGCTTGCAACCAAACTAACAAGATCTACTTTACATTATGGGGACCAGTATCACAAAAAAGAGGTTTGTTGTTACAAAAAGGTCTAGACTGCTTTGATAAGTGGTAATATAATTTAGGAATCACTATTCTCCACAATAAATACGACAGAGTATTGAATATTGCAGTGATAGACACAAACAGCAGGGGGGCCACTATTATCTCAGAACACTATATGGGCCCCTGTCCTTTAAGCACTTGTCATAAAGCACCTCTTTAATGTGTCCTTCACAAATACCTCATAGATGAGACAATATCTTTAAAATATTGCATTTCACAATAATAATGAACTATGAAACTCATTAGCTGAGGTCCCTACAGTTTTCATATATGTCCACCCATTGGGTACTTGCCCATTTTCCTTAGCCAGAAGCCTATATTGCCTAATGATAACGTCCACCTAGATAAAATGCGAGTAAGGCCTCATGCACACGACCGTTGTGTGCATCCGCGGCCGTTGTTCCGTTTTCGTTTTTTTTTTCGCGGACCCATGGAAAAATCGGAAAATGCACCGTTTTGCAGCCACATCCGTGTTTCCTGTCTGTCAAAAAAATATGACCTGTCCTATTTTTTTGACGGACAACGGTTCACGGACCCATTCAAGTCAATGGGTCCGCGAAAAAACACGGATGCACACAAGATTGCCATCCGCGTCCGTCATCCTTGTCCGTAGGCTACTTTCACACAGACGGATCCGCTGATCCGTCTGCATAAAAGCTTTTTAGATCTGATTTTTCACTTCGTGAAAACTCAGATCCGACAGTATATTCTAACACAGAGGCGTTCCCATGGTGATGGGGACGCTTCAGGTTAGAATATACTAAAAGAACTGTGTACATGACTGCCCCCTGCTGCCTGGCAGGTGCTGCCAGGCAGCAGGGGGCAAACCCCCCCCCCCCTTCCCTCCCCCTCTGTATTTAACATATTGGTGGCCAGTATGGCCGGCCCCCCCTCCCTCCCTTGTATTTAACACATTGGTATCCAGTGCGGCCGGCCCCCCTCCCCCCCCCCTCTAATTAAAATGACCGACCTCCCATCGTTGGTGGCAGCGGAGAGTTCCGATCGGAGTCCCAGTTTAATCGCTGGGGCTCCGATCGGTTACCATGGCAGCCAAGTCGCTACTGCAGTCCTGGCTGCCATGGTTACTTAGCAATTTTAGAAGCATTATACTTACCTGCGATGTCTGTGACTGGCCGGGCGCTCCTCCTACTGGTAAGTGAAAGGTCTGTGCGCCGCATTGCTTATAGCACAGACCTTTCACTTGCATTGCTTATAGCACAGACCTTTCACTTACCAGTAGGAGCAGCGCCCGGCCGGTCACAGACATCGCAGGTAAGTATAATGCTTCTAAAATTGCTAAGTAACCATGGCAGCCAGGACTGCAGTAGCGTCCTGGTTGCCATGGTTACCGATCGGAGTCCTAGCGATTAAACTGGGACTCCGATCGGAACTCTCCGCTGCCACCAATGATGGGGGGTTGGTCATTTTAATTAGGGGGGAGGGAGGGAGGGGGGGCCAGCCGCACTGGCCACCCATGTGTTAAATACAAGGGAGGGAGGGAGGGGGGGCCGGCCGCACTGGCCACCAATGTGTTAAATACAAGGGAGGGAGGGGGGGGCGGCCGCACTGGCCACCAATGTGTTAAATACAAGGGAGGGAGGGGGGGCCGGCCGCACTGGCCACCAATGTGTTAAATACAAGGGAGGGAGGCAGCAGGGGGCAGTGTCATGGTCTTACCTTCTTGCTGTTCTCCTTCGTTTGACATGTGCTGGCGGCCATCTTGGTTTCTGGGTTTCTTGTAGCCTTCCACCCTGCGGCTCCTCCTTCCCACTGGGAGGAGCTGGATGCCTAGCTCATATATATAGGAGGTCTGTGGCTTCAGTTCCTTGCTTGGTCCTCTTGTGTTCACATGCTTCTAAGACTGCTGCTGCTTCTGGTTCCTGATCCTGGCTTCGTCTGACTACCCTGCTGGTTCCTGATCCTGGCTTCGTCTGACTACCCTGCTGGTTCCTGATCCTGGCTTCGTCTGACTACCCTGCTGGTTCCTGATCCTGGCTTCGTCTGACTACCCTTCTGGTTCCTGACCTCTGGCTTCGCTAAGACTCTGCTCGGTTTCACCATCCGTTTGGACTTTTGCTTTACAGCTTTATTTTCAATAAAGCCTTTTTATTTTCTCTTATCTCTTGTTGTACGTCTGGTTCATGGTTCCGTGACATTAGGACCAAGCCATGAATTCTGACGGTACAGGGCCATCCTCGCTACCCACGCTGGTTGCCAGACTTGATCAGCAGGATCACCTGTTGGGTCGGTTCGCTGTGGCGTTGCAAACGCTGCTTGAACGCACGGCTCATTTCGCTCCCGTTGCCGATGGGTCGGTTGTCGCTCCTGGGCTCGCTCCTACTGCCGCTCCGGTTGTTGCGCCAGAGTCTACCCCGACACCTGTTGTTGCGCCTGCGGTGTTTCGGGGTATGACCGGTTCTGCCCCTCTTCCACAGCGCTTTGGGGGAGAGCCAACTCAGTGCCGAGGTTTCCTTAACCAGGTGGGCATTTATTTTGAGTTGCTGCCACATGCCTTTCCCACTGAGAGATCAAAGGTGGGCTTCTTGATCTCGCTGCTCTCGGACAAGGCCTTGGCCTGGGCCAGCCCTTTATGGGAGAACAACAATCCGGTGGTTGCCGAGTTTTCCGGTTTTGTTGCTTCTCTTCGGAAGGTATTCGATGTGCCGGCTCGTGCTGCCTCTGCTGCGAAGCTCCTTATGTCCATCAGACAGGGTTCACGATCCGTAGCTGAATACGCCATTGAGTTTCGTACCCTGGCAGCAGAGGTGGGCTGGAATAATGAGGCTCTGGTTGCTGCTTTCTCTCATGGTCTCTCGGATGCCTTGAAGGATGAGGTTGCAGCTAAGGACCTACCAGTTGAGCTCGAGTCTCTTATTTCTTTCCTGATTTTGATTGACACCAGACTCAGGGAGAGACCTTCCTTTAAGGAGAACCTGCGGAGGTCTTCTAACAGATTGGTGCCTACGTTTGCTGTCCCACCCGTGCCTCCCTCTCCTCCCACGCCTCCTGGGGATGACTTGTCTGGGGGTGAACCCATGCAGCTGGGGTTTGCTCGCCTGTCCGAGGGGGAGAGGGCACTCCGGAGACGCGAGGGCCGATGCATGTACTGTGGTCTCGGTGGGCATTTTCGGTTGGCATGTCCGAACCGTCCGGGAAAACGCTCGTACCTGAGATCCTGTCGGGGGCAGATCTTGGGTGGAGTCTCCTCGTCCCCGGTTTCCCGTGTTGACAAACCACTGATCACTGTTGTCCTCTCCTGGGTCGGGGGCTCGGTGACGACCCAGGCGTTGGTGGACTCTGGTGCTGGTGGTTTGTTCATTGATAGTGTGATCGCTGCCGCCAATTCCATTCCTCTGCAGGCTCGAGGTTCCCCACTGGCTCTTGAGGCGATAGACGGCGGACCCCTTCTGCCGCCACACGGGACTCATGAGACCCTTCCAGTGGGGATAGCCATTGGGGCCGTTCACAGAGAGTCGGTCTGCCTCCAGGTTATTTCGTCTCCACACTACTCGGTGGTCTTGGGGTACCCCTGGCTCCAGAAGCATAATCCGACTTTCGATTGGAGATCGGTCGAGATCCTCTCGTGGTCACCGCAGTGTGGGGCTAGTTGCATCCATGGGTCTGTCAAGTTGCTGTGTACTTCCTCGGACTCTCTGTTGCCTCCTGAATACGAGGAGTACCGGGATGTATTCGATAAGGTGCGCGCGGTTGCCCTACCTCCGCACCGCCCATACGATTGTACCATAGAGTTACAATCTGGTGCCGTTCCTCCTCGTGGCAAAGTCTATCCACTGTCGGTAGCGGAGAATGAGGCCATGGAGGAGTACGTGAGGGAGGCGCTTTCACGCGGACACATTCGCAAATCTTCGTCCCCGGCAGGGGCTGGATTTTTCTTTGTGAAAAAGAAGGGCGGTGAGTTGAGGCCTTGCATCGATTACAGGGGTCTCAATCGCATCACGATCAAGAACGCTTACCCGATACCCTTGATTTCCGAGCTGTTCGATCGCCTTAAAGGGGCCACGGTCTTTACCAAACTCGACCTGAGGGCGGCATATAACCTGGTAAGGATCAAGGCGGGCGATGAGTGGAAGACCGCGTTTAACACCAGGACTGGTCATTATGAATCCTTGGTTATGCCCTTTGGGTTGTGCAATGCGCCCGCAGTCTTTCAGGAATTCATCAACGATGTTTTCCGTGACCTGTTGCAGCAGTGTGTGGTGGTCTATTTGGATGACATCTTGGTATATTCTGAATCCATGGAGGCCCACATTCTGGATGTCAGACGAGTGTTGCAACGGTTACGAGAGAACAAGCTGTTCGGTAAGCTTGAGAAATGCGAATTTCACCGATCCCAGGTAACCTTCTTAGGTTACATCATTTCCGCTGAGGGGTTCTCCATGGATCCTGAGAAGGTTTCGGCTGTCTTACAGTGGCCCCAGCCCAGTGGTCTTCGTTCCCTGCAGCGCTTTTTGGGCTTCGCCAATTATTATCGGAAGTTCATCAGGGACTTTTCCATGCTGGCCAAGCCTCTCACGGATCTGACCAGGAAGGGCAGTAATTCCCAGGTCTGGCCGCTCGAGGCCATCCGAGCTTTTGAGGCCCTAAAGTCCGCCTTTGTGTCGGCTCCGATTCTGTCGCATCCCAACCCTGGGTGGCCTTTGTCCTCGAGGTGGACGCGTCTGAGACGGGAGTAGGCGCCCTTCTGTCTCAGCGTAGAACACCAGAGGGTCCTCTGCTTCCTTGTGGGTTTTACTCCCGGAAACTGTCTTCCGCGGAGTGCAACTATCAGATTGGTGACAGGGAGTTATTGGCCATCGTGCAGGCCCTTAAAGAATGGAGGCACTTGCTCGAGGGTTCGGTGGTTCCGGTTCTCATCCTGACGGACCACAAGAATCTGACCTACCTTTCTGAGGCCAAGAGATTGACACCACGTCAGGCCAGATGGGCTCTGTTCTTGTCACGTTTTAATTACGTGGTCTCCTACCTACCCGGTTCCAAGAACATCAGGGCGGATGCCTTATCACGGCAGTACTCCGAGCTGTCCAGGGAGGAGTCGATTACGACTTCGGTCATACCTCCGAATCAGATCCTGGCCGCCATTCGCACCAGCCTGACCTCTCCCCTGGGTGAGCAGATTTTGGCGGCTCAATCTGGTGCTCCCTCTGGGAGACCCAACGGCAGATGTTTTGTGCCTGAGGAGTTGCGCACTCGGTTGTTGCGAACCTACCATAACTCCAAGACCGCGGGGCATCCTGGAAAGAATCAGCTGTCCTGGGCTGTTTCACGTCTGTTCTGGTGGCCTTCCCTACGTTCCGACATCGCCGCATATGTAGCGGCATGCTCCGTTTGTGCCCAGAGTAAGTCCCCTCGGCACCTTCCGTTGGGCCTTCTGCAACCCATAGCCACCGGGGAGCGCCCATGGTCACACCTGGGGATGGATTTCATTGTGGACCTCCCTGCATCCCGAGGCCATACGGTCATTCTCATGATTGTGGATCGGTTTTCCAAAATGTGCCACTGTGTTCCTCTCAAGAAGTTACCCTCTGCACAAGAGTTGGCCACGATTTTTGCCAGGGAGGTCTTCCGGTTGCACGGTTTGCCCAAGGAGATTGTGTCGGATCGGGGGAGTCAGTTTGTGTCCAGGTTCTGGCGCGCCTTTTGCTCCCAGTTGGGGATTCATCTCTCCTTCTCCTCGGCCTACCACCCTCAGTCCAATGGGGCCGCAGAACGATCCAATCAGGCCTTGGAGCAATTCCTTCGTTGCTATGTCTCCGATCACCAAGACAATTGGGTTGACCTCCTGCCTTGGGCTGAGTTTGCCAGGAACACGGCGGTGAACTCTTCCTCTGGGACGTCTCCCTTCATGGCCAATTATGGGTTCCAACCTGCCGTGTTACCGGAGGTATTCTCTCCCCAGGATATTCCGGCTGTGGAGGATCACCTTTCCGTCCTACGTGCTTCTTGGGTACAGATCCAGAAGTCCCTTGAGGTCTCTGCGCAGCGCCAGAGACTCCAGGCTGATCGCAGACGAGCGCCTGCTCCTTCCTACCAGGTCGGAGACCGTGTATGGTTGTCCACCCGCAACCTCAACCTTCGAGTGCCCACTCCCAAGCTGGCGCCTCGCTTTGTTGGTCCCTTCCGAGTGCTTCGCAGGGTAAACCCGGTAGCCTATGCCCTTGCGCTTCCTCCTGGCATGCGGATCTCCAACGTGTTTCATGTCTCCCTGTTGAAGCCACTGGTGTGTAATCGTTTCACTTCCTCGGTTCCTCGGCCTCGTCCGGTCCAAGTGGGCAATCGTGAGGAATATGAGGTGAGCAATATCCTGGACTCACGCCTGGTCCGCGGTCGGTTGCAGTTTTTGGTCCATTGGCGTGGTTAT
Organism: Bufo bufo; assembly: GCF_905171765.1. Classification (NCBI taxonomy): domain Eukaryota; kingdom Metazoa; phylum Chordata; class Amphibia; order Anura; family Bufonidae; genus Bufo; species Bufo bufo. The sequence continues at coordinate 774,770,928 of NC_053390.1, read as the reverse complement.
GGTCCTGAGGAGCGTTCCTGGGTTCCCTCCGCAGATGTCCATGCTCCTGCCTTGCTCCGAGCCTTCCACGCACGCTTCCCTCAGAAACCGTTTTGTGCTCCGCGGAGGAGGGGCCCTTGAGGGGGAGGTACTGTCATGGTCTTACCTTCTTGCTGTTCTCCTTCGTTTGACATGTGCTGGCGGCCATCTTGGTTTCTGGGTTTCTTGTAGCCTTCCACCCTGCGGCTCCTCCTTCCCACTGGGAGGAGCTGGATGCCTAGCTCATATATATAGGAGGTCTGTGGCTTCAGTTCCTTGCTTGGTCCTCTTGTGTTCACATGCTTCTAAGACTGCTGCTGCTTCTGGTTCCTGATCCTGGCTTCGTCTGACTACCCTGCTGGTTCCTGATCCTGGCTTCGTCTGACTACCCTGCTGGTTCCTGATCCTGGCTTCGTCTGACTACCCTGCTGGTTCCTGATCCTGGCTTCGTCTGACTACTCTTCTGGTTCCTGACCTCTGGCTTCGCTAAGACTCTGCTCGGTTTCACCATCCGTTTGGACTTTTGCTTTACAGCTTTATTTTCAATAAAGCCTTTTTATTTTCTCTTATCTCTTGTTGTACGTCTGGTTCATGGTTCCGTGACAGGCAGTCATGTACACAGTTCTTTTAGTATATTCTAACCTGAAGCGTCCCCATCACCATGGGAACGCCTCTGTGTTAGAATATACCATCGGATCTGAGTTTCACGATCTAACTCAAATCCAATGGTATATTCTAACATAGAGGCGTTCCCATAGTGATAGGGACGCTTCAAGTTAAAATATACCATCGGATTGGAGAAAACTCCCATCCGATGGTATAATAGGGACTCCTGACTTTACATTGAAAGTCAATGGGGGACGGATACGTTTGCAATTGCACCATATTGTGTCAACGTCAAACGGATAGTCCCCATTGACTTGCATTGTAAGTCAGGACGTATCCGTTTGGCTCCGCACGGCCAGGCTTTTTTTTCATGTCCGTGGATCCTCCAAAAATCAAGAAAGACCCACGGACGAAAAAACGGTCACGGATCACGGAACAACGGAAATCCGTTTTGCGGACCGCAAAAAAAAACGTCCGTGTGCATGAGGCCTAATCCTGATGAGACAGAAAACTTCTAGAACATTTGTCTAAGGCCCCATTTACACGACTGTATTATCTGTCCGCATCTGATCAGATTTTTTTGTAGATTGGATGCGGACCCATTCATTTCATTGGGGCTGCAAAGGAGGTGGACAGCACACTGTATCTGTTCCGCAGCTACACCGTGTATCTGTTCTGCAGCTACGCAAAAAAATAGAACATCTCCTATTCTTGTCTGTTTTTGCATACAAGAATAGGCATTTGCAACATAGAGCAGGACCTGCGGAAGAGGAAAATGTGGGATACACACAGCTATCATCCATGTTTTGCAGATCTGTGATTTGCAGACCACAAAATTATTACAGTTGTGTACAAGAGGTAGGCGGTAGTTATGATTCCACTTCTCTTAGATTTTTTTGCCCTTGTTCTGCACAGAAGTTCTGCTTGTTGTTAAGAGGCGCTTTTTTATCTTACCTTGAGCACAAATCCCTCAGGACAAGCATGATCATACTTGTACACCTTGTAGACAACTAGGAATACAACGCACGCCAGAAACGCCAATGCAAAGAGGACAAGGACAGTGACCTGTGAATAAAAAGAAAAAAAACAAGGCAGATTTGTTATTTGGGTTCATTTTCTACTGCTTTTAACACTTGTTAACACTGCAGAACCTGTGGAGATCACATCCCTATGCAGATCCCACCACCCATTAAAATACAGATGGGACCATCCTCTTTCCAAGTGGCTTCATAGATTGAGCCGGTCTGTTTAAACCTCTCAACATCTAGACCATCAAAAAGATGCCATCATGATTTTCAACCAAAATGTTCTACCCTGTGCTTCAGCTTTTAGGAACTGATGCCGCTGCCTTGATTTGTCTTTGAACTTGGGCAGCAGGCAGCGTTCCTTTCTTACTTATTAAGCATCTTCAAATATGGGAAGGAAAAACATAAATATGCAGACTGGCACATTTTCAGGCAGCACAATGCCTCCAGGACAGAATTTTGAGAAGAAGCCCATAACAAGACTGGCCTGCAGCAGTGCCCACATAATAATTCTGCCCTGCAACAAGAGATTAGAGGAGTCAACAGAAGCACAGTCTTTGGGCACTCCAACACAGGTAAGCATACACATCAAAGGGGTTCTCTGGGAATTAAGAAAATGAAAAATACTTAAAAATTACTTTAGTATAAATATACTCCCAAACGCCTTTCATTAGTTATAATGGCTTGTTATGTCAATGTGTCACGAACCAGCGGGTGTGAACCCACTGTGCCACGTGTCCTACCTCCTCTAAGGGTGTTGTCTAAGTGAACCCCTCGATCTTCACAGTACCCCTGATGGTGGGGATAGACTTTCCCGAGGGGAACACTCTTGAGGAAGATAGGCACAAGAGGCAGCTGGTCCAGGTGGACCAGGAGGTATCTGAGAAAGGTACCAGAGGTACAGGCGTTGGCAACAGGCTGAGTCTTTACCAGGAGCAACAGTGCAGGACCGAATGATGAGGCGGAGGCGAAGTCAGACAAGCAATAGGTCAGGGCAGGACAGGTACAGGTCAGGCCATTCAGTGTCAGCAACAGGAGAGTCAAGCAGGGCAAGCAGGCAGGGATCAAACAGGTAACAGCGTTCCAGGAACACAAGTCCGAGTCAGGCACACAAGCGGATATCAGGAACCTTAGCAGGACACAAGGACCTTGACACTGAGGCATCTGAGAAGGGGGCGAGCCACTTATATATGTGCAGGAGGGCTAGGATTGGTTGGCTAGGTCACATGATCCAACCCATAAAACACAGGAAGTGACGCGTGTCATCCCTTAAGGAAATGCTGCAGGAAACAAGCAGCAAGCATGCTGTGGCCAGGGCTGAAAGGAAACAATGGCAGCAGATCACCGCTGAACACGGCGCCCGGGACCACGGCGATAAGCAGGGGAACAGCGGCGCATAGCAGCCGCTGTTACACTATGGAGCAATTATCAGGAGAAATAAAATGGCCGCTGTCCTATTAGTGCACACAAAACCTGTCCTAAACACTCAGCAGGACAAGATATTTCACAACAATGAGGTAAAGAGCTGCCTCATCCTCATCTCTGCTCTACTTGTCATGAATTATGATCCTGAATACAGCTGATAAGATCTTCAGCTGAATCTCTGTAGGAATGGAGTTCATTTGGAAACATGAAGTACAGACAGGACAGACTGTGATAATGTGGGGCTGTGGTAATGGAGACTACATACAAGTGTTGCACCCCCACCTCCTCTCTACACTTCATGTCTCCTCATGAGCTCCATTCCTACAGAGATTAGGCTAAAGATCTAATCAGCTGAATCATAATCCTTGACGAGCAGAGGAGGATGAGGCAGCTCTTTACCTCAGTGTTCTGAAGTAACTTGTCCTGCTGAGTGATTAGGACAGGTTTTGTGTGTACTAATAGGACGGCGGCCATTTTATTTCCCCTGATGATTGCTCTCCAGACAATATGAGCCATTATAATTAATGAAAGGTGTTGGGGAATATATTTATAATAAAGTAATATTTAAGTATTTATATTTTCTTAATTCCCAGAGAACCCCTTTAAATTAATCTCGGACGAAGCCCCTGATTTTGAGATATGCAACGGGGTGCCCTGACTTTTCCCTGGAAAGAAGGATCAAGCTGTTGGATTTCAACAAGCTCAAGTCCTTTTAGGCCTCATGCACACAACCGTTGTTTGTCTCCGCTTCCGTTCCGCCGATTTTAGCGGTTCAGATGCGGACCCATTAATTTCTATGGAGCCGTTGAAAATGCGGATAGCGCACCGTTTGCCATCCACGTCCGTGATCCGTGGTTCCAGTCCGTCAAAAATATAACCTGTCCTATTCTTGTCTGCGGAAAACGGTTCGTGGACCCATTCAAGTCAATGGGACCGCTAAAAAACGCGGAGGCACATAAGATTGTCATTCGCGTCCGCGCGTCCGTTTTATTCCTATCATTTGCATGGCAAACCTGTCTTAGACTTTTTTTTACCTTCCTTTATTGTCTGGTGGTCCTCCAAAAATAATGGAAGACACATGGAAACAAAAACGGATCACGGAACCCCATTTTGCGGAACGGAACACAACAACGGTCGTGTGCATGAGGCCTAAGTCTCAGGAAATATAAGCCGCCATCAGAGGTGGCTGTGGCTTTTCATCTCTCCCGATGTAGAACAGATTGCACACTCAGTTGAGCTGAGCATTCATGTGTATGGGGGGATTGGGAGAGATAACTATTGGCCAAACAAGAGCTATAGAAGAAAGGCCATAGCCTGGAAAACCTCTTTAAAAAAAAAAGTATTTAAAAAATTTACGCAGACCAGATGTATGCCAAAAGTGAGGTCCATAGAAGTCCATGGACACATCAGTATTATAGGCCATTTCCTGGGACATTTTCTCTATACACATCATGTGAATGATGCCTTATAATCCCATCTTTGTTCCAGTCCGCACAGTGAACACATTTGTTCTCCTGGCTATTATAATTTCTCATTTCGCCTGTAAACAGCGGGAGACATTACATATTGCCATTAATAGGAAGAGCTGATTATAATTATGTAAACTTGTGCTGCCCATAAAATGAATGTATTTACGACGAGTAATTACCCTGCTTTATTTCTGCTTTCCTATTAACATTTATTATTGTATAATGGGATGTGTGAAGATGCATATGAATATTAAATACATATAATTGGGTGATCAATGGACGTGGAATGGTGTTTTTCCTCTTCTCCTGAATATATAAAGCTTCTGTGAGGATTGAGGAGAAGGTTACATCCTATATGTGATAAAGAATGAGATGTAATGATACGAATGCAGACCATTCCATATAGTAAAGAGAATACATTAGCATTTCTATATACTGACATATATTATTATCCACATTAATGCAGTCACTATGCCACCCTGCTATTGCTACTGGTTTATTAAAAGGGTTGTCCGGGTTCAGAGCTGAACCCGGACATGCCCATATTTTCACCCAGGCAGCCCCCCTGATGTTAGCATCGGAGCATCTCATGCTCCGATGCGCTCCCTTGCCCTGCGCTAGATTGCGCAGGGCACGGGCTCTTTTGTTTACAATAACACACTGCCGGGCAGAGGCTTCCACCCGGCAGTGTGTTCGGTGACGTCACCGACTCAGATGGGCGTGCTTTAGCGCTGCCCTAGCCGTTTTACTGGCTAGGGCAGCGCTAAAGCCTGCCCATCAGTGCTGGTGACGTCTCCGGGCTTCCTGGCAGCCCCATGGAGAGCCCGGTTCGTCACCGGAACTCCCAAAAATGCCTTTGCCCTGCGTGAATTAGCGTAGGGCAAAGGAGAGCATCGGAGCATGAACTGCTCTGATGCTCATGTCAGGGGGGCTGCCTGGGTGAAAATGGAAGTATGTCCACTGTCCAGGTTCAGCTCTGAACCCGGACAACCCCTTTAAGGATGGAGCAGATGTCATGGTGGGTACAGCATTGGCATATACACAGGCTGTGTACTTATATTTCCTGGTGCTTCATAGTGAGAAATGTTCTTTAAAGGAGTTTTTTCAGAAGTACAATACTGAAGACCTATTCTCAGTGCCAAGGCCTCCTGGCAGCATACCAAGCACATGGGCTGTATAGTGGCTATGTTTGGTATTGCAGCCTAGGCCCATTCACTTAAATTAGGACTGATCTGCACATAGGCCATGTGACTGACGAATATGATGTCACTGGCCTAAGAAGAGGCCTTAGCGCTGGAGCACTGCAACCTCTTAAAGCAGCTGATCGACCGGGGTGCAGGGAGTCAGACCCCCACAGACAGACATGTCAGGAGAGGTGATAGCTCCTCTTTAAAGTCTTTGTAGACCTTTGGGGGGACAATTATAATATTATTGCATTGTACTCATTTTGAGCTAAAATTCTTTTTTTATTTTTATTGGTATTTATTAAAAATATTGAACCCTTTTCTCTGTACAGCTTTGAGATTCTCTAGTAGAATGCTGTTCACTGTTTTCACTCAGTTCCTTCAGGCAGCTCAGATGACGACTCCTTATCTCTGATCTCTGACCTCCTAAACACTCATTATAGCTCAATTCTTATCTTACGGAAAAGAATGTGGCTTAAATAAGTGTTTATAACCTTTTAGTAAGGTTTATAAGATGACCAGCACAAAGTGAAAGTAAAAATTATGATTCAAACAGCTAGACAAACAGTTAAGACCAATTTAAAAAATATATATTTTTAGCCCAAAATCAGTAAAATTCTATCGTAAAAAAAACTGCCCCAAAGGTGTACATAGGCTTTAAGTTGTTGGCTGCACATTGTTGCAATGTTATATCTTAGGAGCCGGTGTTCTGGGTGAGGCTCAGGCAGTGTATTAGCTGAAATAGAGTGCAAGCATGTTGAAACCTGGGCCTTGCAACCCGTGTCCATTTACTCCATATTGATGAGGACAGTGGCAAGATTTCTTGATTTACCAGAAACTGGACTCTTTGGTGTTTCTGGGGACAACACCAGTCTGTTACAACACTGTCCAGAGTAGAGCACTATTGCTGCATCTAGAAGGACCTGAAGTCCTGGTGATTTTTAAACCATGGGAGAAACGGGAAGAGTCATAATATGAGGAAAAAAACATGAACAGACTGTATGAGTACTTTGGACCAAAGAAAACCATTCCATATGAAATATATAACTTTAGACAGGTAATACAAGAAGTGGAGAGGACCACTCACAGTTATGCGACCAGGACAAAATATCTCACAAAGTCTTGTGATTTTGTGCTGTAACCGAAGAAATAATCAGAGATCAGGTTATTGAGACACACCTCTCCGCACCTCTGAAGGAAGCTACAGAGGGAACCTACTCTGACACCAGTCTGCAGGAGAATGCAAGAACCATTGAATTGCCTTAGATACATGCTTTGCATTTTCTACATCAGTTAAAGGGGTTTTACAGGTGTTTAATATTGATGACCCATCTTTAGGATAAGTTATCAATATCCAATCGGCGCAGGTCCAACACCCTGGCTGATCAGATGTTTGAAGAGGCTTCTGTCTCCTCACAGCATACCAAGCACATCGCCGTACATTGTATAGTAGCTGTTCTTGGTATTGTAGTACAGGTTCATTCACTTGAAAGGGACTGAGATGCACATAGGCCTTGTGACTAATAAATGTGACATCACTGGTCTAGGGAGAAGCTGCAGCATTCACCAGACCGCCGCTTCCTCCTCGAACAGCTGATCGGCAGGGGGTCCGGGTTTCGGACCCCCACTGTTCTAATATTGATGACCTATCCTGAGGATGGGTCATCAAAATTTTACTCCTGCAATTCCCCTGATCGCCGAGGGTCTTCCTAGGCCAGTGACATCACGTTCATCACATGGCCTAGGAAGAATTCTCTTTAAACAGCTTATCGGTGGAGGTGTCGGAAGTCGGACCCTCACTGATCATATGTTGATGACCTATCCCGAGGATGGGTCATCAATAATAAACACCCGGAAAACCCCTTTAATGCAATCTCCAAACCACACTTTTTCCAAAGAGATGTACCTCTGCAAACTGCAGTGAACATGGGGAACATGGATCAGCACTGCACAGTGGAAGAGAATAAAATGTGCTGTGCTTGTGATGGGACATTTTGCGGTTGTAAGCAAACCTCATAAAATCAAAGGGAAAAACAACGTAACTGCACAAAATGAGAATGCAAAGGTAAGTCTTATGGCTGCCAATACAGAGAGAGACTCCACCAGATTGTGATGTTGTATCCTGAAGTCCTGATTGATTTGGAAGCTATTTGCAATGCTATGGACTTACCTCATAGTTCTTTGACCACTCTAAATTATTAAAGTTTATTCAGATTTTTTGCCTTACTTTTAAAAAATGTATTTCAATGCATTACTGCCTGCGCATGAGATATACAGGCAGCTGTTAGGGCATACCTTAGATCACCATCACTGGGGCTGACCATCAGGTAGTAAACATAGCCCTCCTGCGCAGATATTGCATTTGTAGGGTTCCAAGTCATGTGTGGGGTCCACCTTTGCACTAATAAGCTTTACCGCTAATCTCCGCCCTCATCCTACAGCTAAGCTCCACCACCCTTGTTGGCCCGCTAAGCCCGATGATCAGGTTAGCAGTGCAGCCTGGGCACTTCTGCCAGTAGGAGGGCCTCTGATCTCTGGGGGCCCAAGCATTGGCTTGGTTTGTGTGGTGGTAAAGTCTGTCACTGAACTTTCCTACCTTGTAATTCCATGGTTGCTATATATGTTAGCATCACAGAGGTTAGATGATTGGGATCAGAGGTTGGCCATGGGGTGGTGGCTGTCAATGGCCAAAAAGATCCCCCTTCATGCACAGTTAATCACGTGGGCATAACTATTCTGTCCATGCAATCACAACACTGTAGACTTATGGTTGATGGCAATGCGTCATTAGAAAATAATCTTTCGTTAAATCAAGTTTCTACATTAAATGAAATTTTTTTTTTAAACTTTTGAAAATAGTAAGAAAATTATGAAATATGCTGTTCTGTAGGGATCCTTTACAGTCAACTCATTATCATCACAGACATTAAATAAAAAAACTTAGATTACACCATTCACAATAGGCGATGGTCACAGCTCACCTCCTCCCTCTACCTGTAGAGCATGCCCACAACATATCCTGTAGACATACAGTAAATAGGTCATTTTCTGACTGAGGTTTCTTATGCTCAGGTGGTTCCTCCTGGAAAGCAAATCCCTAAACTGCTGGGCAGAGAAGCAGCTCATGCAAATTGGCTGCCCCTTAATAGTATACGGGAGATTGCTGTGGTGATATGTTTCATTGTCTGTTTAGAAGATGTCTATCCAGGATAGGAGGACGCACAGATGGACAGACTGACCGACTTCTATACCACTACAGCCAAACAGAAGATCTGAAATACAGAGGTCATCCTTTATCCTCATACAAATGCCTGCCAGCGCTCAGCAGATGGCAGCTGCCTTGCTTCTGGCTCACTGATCACTTCAGCCGAGACATTTTTGTAGTCTGATCAACTCAAAGGTGTGAATTTGGCAGGAGACACCCTGTTCTGCCTCACGCCTCACTAATATCAATAGTTTACAAGCCACATTCCACCTCATTGTAGGACATAATCATTTCTGGCTGCAGCTTACCGCACTGCTAAAAAGAGATGTGAATGTGGTCTTCATTGTGCTTTTGTTCTACTATGGTGCGTATCGCAATTTTAGAAAGACGCCTCAGTTCTGTTGTGTACAGTGTAGTATCTATCTTTTGAGATAATTTTAAGAGTGGCAAAAACGATGTCACTATGGCAGTGACGTACATAGAGAAGTAAGGGCCCCATAACAAGGATCAAACCAGGCCCTCCACACAGGACAGAAGGGTTTCTGCCTAAACCCTTTTCAATGACCCTTGGGCCATTTTTCCACAGTTGTTCCTTTAGAGGGTAGAGTCCTGACCAAGTTTTGACCTCCAGTAGAAAGTGAGATAATCCCAACTAAGACTGGGCCCCCTCTTGCCCTGGGCCCCATAGCAGTTGCATGGTCTGCCGCTATGGTAGTTACGCCCCTGCACTATGGCCTAGCAACACTCGGACGTTACCTAGATATTAGCAGGGTTTCAGCTCCCAAATCAAAAAAAGGCATTTATAGCAGGACACCTTTACGCTCTTAAAGTAGTAAACAGGAAGGCGGATCTGTCAACAGCAATATGTTGACAGTTTCCAGAAAGCCACAAGATATTTTTTTCTATACTTAGACTAAGGCCTCCCGCAAAATCCGGGCCGCAATGCACGAACACCGAACGTGGGGGCAGCCGCAGCGGATCGTGGACCCATTCACTTTAATGGGTCCGCGATCCGGCCGTTCCGCCAAAAGATAGGACGTGTTCTATCTTTTTGCAGAACGGAAGTACGGGACGAAACCTCACAGAAGCACTCCGTAGTGCCCCCGTAGGGTTCCATTCGGTGCTTCCATTCCGCATCTCCGGATTTGCGGAACCCATTGAAGTGAACGGGTCCTCATCTGTGATGCGGAAAGAACACGGAACGGCGCCCGTGTATTGCGGATCCGCAAATGCGGTCCACAATACGGCAACGGGACACCTACAGTCGTGTGCACGAGGCCTAAAGATGAAAAACACTGAAAAAGTGGGTGAGTGGATTTAAGATGTTAGAGAATATATCTTGTCCTGCCTTATACAGTACAGTTGGAGGGCAATGGTATTCATGAAAGCAAAGTTTAGGTCACAAATGACAAGGAACGGGAGGCAACTATATTAAGATCCACATGGGAACTGGGCAAAATGCCTGGTTGTATGGATTTTTGATGTATGGATTGTCTTGCACTAAGACCTCATGCACATGGCCGTATGTATATTGCGGTCTGCAAAACATGGATACCGGCCATGTGCATGCTGCCATTTTCTTTTTCTCTTCTACTGAAATATCCTATACTTGTCCGCAAAACAGACAATAGGACATGTTCTATATTTTTTTGTGGAACAACGGCACATACAGATGTAGAGAGTGTCTGCATTTTTTAAAGCCTCATTGAAATGAATGGTTTCACATTCAATTCACCAAAAATGCGGATCAGATGCAGAACAAAAATACGGTTGTGTGCATGAGCCTAATGGATATGTGAGGTGATGATTGCTACATTGATCCTACTGGCGGATCCATAAACAGCTGTGGATTTCTGCCACTGATGACCTGGTCCTAGCCAATTTCATCTACTGAAAGGGAGGGTCAGAAATTATCAGAAAATGGGCGATTGTTTACAATAAAGGGGTTGTCTCACTTCAGCAAAGGGCATTTATCATGTAGAGAAAGTTAATACAAGCCACTTCCTAATGTATTGTGAGTGTCCATATTGCTTCCTTTGCTGGCTGGATTTATTTTTTTCATCACATTATGCACTGCTCGTTTCCATGGTTACGACCACCCTGCAATCCATCAGTAGTGGTCGTGCTTGCACACTATAGGAAAAAGTGCCAGCCTCTCTGATGGCCGGGACCATGGGAGCGCACATATTAACTTTCTCTACATAACAGATGCTATTTGCTGAAGTGACACAACCCCTTTAGGGTGGGTTTTTGTTAAACAAGATTTGTTGGTGATGTTTTTGCACTAGCCACTAAGCCTAATAATATGTTGATGCTTCCTGTTATCACTTTACAGCAGTCATCCCATTATATATATATACAGTGGGGGAAATAATTATTTGACCCCTCACTGATTTTGTAAGTTTGTCCAATGACAAAGAAATGAAAAGTCTCAGAACAGTATCATTTCAATGGTAGGTTTATTGTAACAGTGGCAGATAGCACATCAAAAGGAAAATCGAAAAAATAACTTTAAATAAAAGATAGCAACTGATTTGCATTTCATTGAGTGAAATAAGTATTTGAACCCTCTAACAAAAAAAGACTTAATACTTGGTGGAAAAACCCTGGTTTGCAAGCACAGAGGTCAAACGTTTCTTGTAATTGATGACCAAGTTTGCGCACATTTTAGGAGGAATGTTGGTCCACTCCTCTTTGCAGATCATCTCTAAATCCCTAAGGTTTCGAGGCTGTCTCTGTGCAACTCTGAGCTTGAGCTCCCTCCATAGGTTTTCGATTGGATTAAGGTCCGGAGACTGACTAGGCCACTCCATGACCTTAATGTGCTTCTTCTTGAGCCACTCCTTTGTTGCCTTTGCTGTATGTTTTGGGTCATTGTCGTGCTGGAACACCCATCCACGACCCATTTTCAGTTTCCTGGCAGAGGGAAGGAGGTTGTCGCTCAGGATTTCACGATACATGGCTCCGTCCATTTTCCCGTTTATGCGAATAAGTTGTCCTGTGCCCTTAGCAGAAAAACACCCCCAAAGCAAAATGTTTCCACCCCCATGCTTGACGGTGGGGACGGTGTTTTGGGGGTCATAGGCAGCATTTTTCTTCCTCCAAACACAGCGAGTTGAGTTAATGCCAAAGAGCTCTATTTTGGTCTCATCAGACCACAGCACCTTCTCCCAGTCACTCTCTGAATCATTCAGGTGTTCATTGGCAAACTTCAGACGGGCCTGCACATGTGCCTTCCTGAGCAGGGGGACCTTGCGAGCCCTGCAGGATTTTAATCCATTGCGGTGTAATGTGTTTCCAATGGTTTTCTTGGTGACTGTGGTCCCTGCTAATTTGAGGTCATTAACTAACTCCTCCCGTGTAGTTCTAGGATGCTTTTTCACCTTTCTCAGAACCATTGACACCCCACGAGGTGAGATCTTGCGTGGAGCCCCAGAGCGAGGTCGATTGATGGTCATTTTGTGCTCCTTCCATTTTCGAACAATCGCACCAACAGTTGTCACCTTCTCTCCCAGCTTCTTGCTAATGGTTTTGTAGCCCATTCCAGCCTTGTGCAGGTCTACAATTTTGTCTCTGACATCCTTGGACAGCTCTTTGGTCTTTCCCATGTTGGAGAGTTTGGAGTCTGCTTGATTGATTGATTCTGTGGACAGGTGTCTTTTATACAGGTGACTAGTTAAGACAGGTGTCCTTAATGAGGGTGACTAATTGAGTAGAAGTGTCTAACCACTCTGTGGGAGCCAGAACTCTTAATGGTTGGTAGGGGTTCAAATACTTATTTCACTCAATGAAATGCAAATCAGTTGCTATCTTTTATTTAAAGTTATTTTTTCGATTTTCCTTTTGATGTGCTATCTGCCACTGTTACAATAAACCTACCATTGAAATGATACTGTTCTGAGACTTTTCATTTCTTTGTCATTGGACAAACTTACAAAATCAGTGAGGGGTCAAATAATTATTTCCCCCACTGTATACACACACACAGGATCCACAGTTCACAATAAGTGATGTCACATCTCATCTCATCCCCCTCCCTGCACAATTACCTCTACATAGGTCCCAGCGCATGACTAGAAAACTCTTCCTGTCCATTATGCCTATCACCCATGAGGCTACTGTAAAACATATCTCTATAAGCTGCCAATAGCAGTTCAGGCAAAATGGCTGCCCTAATAATCACGTACGGAAAGTAAAATAAAGTACAAAACTACAAACAGAAAATAAAAACATATCAGACAATAGATTTGTAGCACTCTCTGGTTTTAGTTAGTAAAGAATCTAGGTGATACATTCTCTTTAAAAATGCTTGACACAAGTGTCTGCCACAGATGCACCTCCTAACAATGTCTGCCATAGGTATTGTAAGCCATAAACACAGCTATTAACACTGCTTGGAACCACCCCCCCCCCCCCCTCCTTCTTCTCATAACTCTGTTTTACACAGGCTCCTCTTGTAACATATCTGGCCTCACACAAACATGCCCCCATAATAGTGTCTGTTACAGGGTCCCCTCATAATATTGTACATCACAGATGCCCACATAAAGGTGTCTGCTACACATCCTCCTCTTAACAATGACCTTCCCAGATGCCTCTCATAACAGTACGGAAGGTCACCCCCAAAACAGACAATGATATGGCTCCAAAATAACTGGGCACATGATGCACTTTCAGGACCTGCTCCAGTTGTATGTGAGCCAGGGCCAGGACAAGCTCTGTAGGTAGCCAAGAGGTGGTATCAGAACGCCCCCATGACACCCTGAAGTTCAACAGGTTCATAAATTCAAACAGAACTGCTCTCTCCGCTATGGCGCACTAGGCTACTGCCTACTCTGCCCACCCCTTGTCCTGCTTCTGATATAACCTCTTGGGGGACAGTCACAGTGAGCCTCCTGTTCACTTCACCACCGGCTTAAAGGGGTTATCCCATGATTAATCTAGAATATGAAAATCAGAAGCGATATAGTCCATGACAAACAAAGCTAGAACCAGCCCTGTACCTCACACTGGTCCAGGGATGACCCCATTCATTGCTCCAATTGATCTGCTGGGTTTGATCAGATGCAGGCATTTGCAGTTAATGGACAGAACTGAGCATGTGCGTCCACCTCACTGGGGTGGACAAAGAAATTAGAAAAAGATCGAACGGCAGGTGGCATTACACAGATTTTATTGAATAACTCAGTGGCTATGCTGGTTTGAAAACTGTAGGACATTTTACATGGGACAACCCCTTTAACAAGCATGGAACATGTCTAACCAGGTCACCGTAGGTCCCCCAACCCCAACAGGCACTTTACCTAGTGCCAAATCTTGCCCTGAGCGCTCTTAATTACTAAGTAGAGTGCTAACTAAATTACTATATGGTTTCCAACTTCCGATTTCCATTCCTATAGCTACATATACTGTAGATTCCCCCTACACATTCTAATGTATCTATCCTACATATGTATGTCTATGAAAATATAGTCGGGCCAACCCCCTCGGCGAAATCGTAACTCAGATAATATTAGGCATGAAGAAAGCTGCACGTGTCCTGTGGTTCTAGGCGCATTTTAGACGCACACGGTAAGGACGGGTTTGGCACAGGCCAATACGCTAACAATACAGGTATGTAGTTAATGTCGAGCGCACCATTTAATTACACTAAATATTTGCCTTTGTAACGAAACATCCTTCAGGTCTCTTGAAATCAACAACAGCAGCAAGCATGATGATTCTCAATTAACGAGGACCCAGGAGGTAGCGCCAGACGACACCCCTTTTAATTACCATATTTATGAAGCGTCATCTATTATTCATGCCCTCCTCAGCAGAGATTATGACAATGGATACGGCAACAGCAGTGGACTGACTGCAGTTATAGGCTTATTAGAGAATTATGACCTCTATGGAGTTCTGAGTAGAGATGGACGACTCTACACAATGGTTTGCACAATATACCAGGCGAAAGAACACAATGGGAGGATCAGTTCACTTTAGGTTGCTGGTAGGTTTTTAACTTACAGAGAAGAAACTCTGCTCCTCCTAACTTTACAGTATTAGGTTTTGGAATTATGGTAAGTCGGGATAGTGACAGTCCATATGCATAGTATATTTCTGAGCAAGTAAACCCCGGGGTCATGGGGGAGTTGTTCATCACTAGGGGGTCCTTTCAGCAATTCCCTGTCTGATGGGCCCAGGCACTCACAAAGGTTGGTAGGGTTGACTGAAGGCTGGGATCCAAGCTAGAGACAGGGCAAGTATGTCCTAGATGAGAGTGTGGAATGCCACAATGAGCTAAATCACAAAAAATATAGTAAAAACGTGGCACAACATTTTTTACGTGTCAAAATGTTGTGTATTTATGTGTGACATTGTAGACGAGGGGGATTGTTAAAGAGCCGTGAACTCTCTTGATTTAGAGTTATGAGTAGAGATTGGCGAGTCGACCCTATCTGCCAGATTCCCTGGTTTACCCAATCTACGAGCATTTAGATGGAGATCTTGGACACAAAACTGAAAGTGACCCTGCAGTCCAAACCTAAAATGACACATGTATAATCAACATACCTGGTGTCCTCCGTTGGTCCCATGCTGCCTCCTCTGGATTCTCATGAGGGTGGCTACCACTGTCTAAGACGTCCCCACGTAGGAAAGTAAGTCTTCGACACGCTTCCCCTCCAGTGCCCTTGGGTGGGCCAGTGAAAATGTCTATGATGAATGTGCTCTGTCCATCCGAGGGCAGTGGACAGGATAGGGGGGGGTACCAGTATCTTATTCTTTTTCTTACAATGCTTTGCATGGAGAAGTCTGAAATATTGGAGGCCACTTTGAAAAGAATCCAACAGGGGGACCAGAATGGAGGAATAGAGGGCACCAGGTATGTTGATTATATGTTTCATGTATAGTCAAATTTTACATTTTAGACACGTATCTCTGCCTCAGTAATGGAAAGCCTATCTACAATTAGAGCATCAATTCACTTCAATGACTCCTAATGGTCGACTGTGATATCCTCTACAAATAGTTGAAACCCTTGCAAATAATTTCATCCATCTCTAGACATAAGCATGAAAGGATTGAGCAACCGGCTGATCTTGTCAGCTCCTGAAATATTACATCTTACAGTACCCTGCGTGTGATGCTGAGGTTACCTAGCAGCACATCATGGCAACGCAGGATGCCGAATAATCCCAATGAGACAACAACGTGCAAACCTTCAAACTAAGAACATCATTAGGGCCAAACGGTGAGGTGACGAATCCCATTAGATACGGGTAAATTGTTATATTTCTCTTTATTTTTATTCTCATCATTTAAAGGGAACCTATCACATTGAACATGGGGTTTGATCTACAAGCAGCATGTTACAGAGCAGGAGGAGCTGAGAAGATTGATGTATATATTTGTGTCGAAAGATTCAGTAAAACTTGTATTTCATTGATTTAAAACCCTGTTTGTTCTATGCTTAGGAGTCCAGTGGGTGGTTCTGTGCATACAGAGTTTCAATCACTGATGGAACCACTTACCGGACTTCTAAACCTTGAATTTGCAGGGATTTTATATTAATAAAAGGATATGCCACCAATGTCAGATAGGTGCAGGTCCCACCTTTAGAACCTGCACCTATCTCTATAATGGGGCCCCCAAAGTGAATGATGGCCACCCTTCAATCACTTCTACGGGAGTGGTGAAAATAGCCGAGCGCTGGCTCAGTTATTACTGGAACTCGCACAGAGGTTAATGGAGAGGTGGCCGCTCTTGCACAATACGCTCTCCATTCACTTTTATGGGAGTTCGCAAAATAGCTGAGCATGCCTGCTTGGCTTTTTTCAGACCTCTCATAGAAGTGAATGTAGAGCAAGCCATGCATGCACAGTGTACAGGGCCCCGTTTTAGAGATAGATGGGGGTCCCAGAGGTCTAAAGCTACACAGTCTAAGCAAACTCTGGATGATCTACAGAAAGGAAGAAAGAGAAAAAGAGATGAGAAGGTTCAGAAATCTGCCTGGCTGAGTATTGGAGTCAGTAAGGTATCCTGCTACTTAAGCTATTCAGACCTTACAGCAGTGAGGGGAATACTGTTAAGACATCCTTTACACTTGGGCATGACTTGGCCGGTCGTATCTGTAAAACCTGTACGCCTCAGTTGCAAATTACAGTCACAACTGCAAAAGTGAGATTGCCCAGCCATAAATTCCGCAGGATGAGACTTGAGAAAGAGAGGAAAGAGTAGGATAATTTCCATCCTTGCTCAAATACATACAAAACCTGGGGAGATTCACACTATATACTGTGGGAACTGTGTTTTTGCTATTGTTGGCTGTACTACAACTCACATTTTGCACTTTAGTAAAGAGAGATGTTTATTCTGCTACATCTGGCCTGGTAACTGTCTGCTGCACCATATGCTGGCCATTGCACTCTACATGCCCTGCCTTGCACCCATCCAAATACTCAACATCAATGATTGACTGGTGCAGCCAGAGCCACTACCACTCCAGTCTTCCACTCAGGCTCCTCCTGGGCTCACTGCATATGTATGTAAGACAGCATAGTGATCATGGGTGAAGGGATTTTTCCTGTATCACATTACATGTCAAGAATCCTGCTGAAGAATGGCGCAGTCAGCCCGACCTGCTGATAACAGGGAACAATAGATTGTCCTCTGCTGCACATAAAACACGGAGATGGGAGGCTCTAGATGTGGTGGACCTGTAAAGGAGAAATCTCTACAGCTAGTCATTACCCAGCTGACATAGGAAGACCCGGTCCTTAGGCCTCCTGCACACGACCATATTTTTTTTGCGTTCCGTTTGTGGTCCATATGCGGAACCATTCACTTCAATAAGTCCGCAAAAACAACGGAAGGTACTCCGTATGCATTCCGTTTCCGTATTTCCGTTCAAAGATAGAACATTCCGTGGCTCCTTTCAAGTCAATGGTTCTGCAAAAAAACGGAATGCATCCGTATGTCTTCCGTATCCATTCTGTTTTTGCTGAACCATCTATTGAAAATTTTATGCCCAGCCCAATTTTTTTATGTACTTACTGTTTAAACATTATTGTATGCTTCCGTTTGCGGATCACAAATGGAAACCAAATGGAAAAAACGAACGGCAAAACGGAACGGAAACTGAAACACTACTGAAACAAAAAACTGAAAGACGGATCCTGGAGAACTGGGCCGGTTGGGGGACACCTGGGAAATAGTGACCATAAAGTAATAACCTTCCAATTATCATTCAAAAGAGCGTTTCTACAGGGAGGAACAAAAATACCGAACTTCAAAATAGCTAAATTTAGCCAACTAAGAGAGGCCATAGGCCTAACTAACTGGGACAAAGTCCTCAAAATAAAAATACAGGCACAAAATGGGATATTTTTAAAAGCATCCTAAAATGTAAAAGTGTGCGAGGTTCATACAGTACCTTATGGGAATAAAAGGTTAAGGAACAAGAAAAAAAACAATGTGGATAAATAGAACAGTAAAGAAAGCAATAAATGAAAAAAAGAAAACATTTAAATCACTAAAACAGGAGGGTAATGAGGAAGCACTGAGAGATAGAATATGAATATGTAAAAAACAAATAAAAGCTGCCAAACTAGAGAGCAAGAGATTAATTGCCAAAGTGAGCAAAACTAACCCTAAAATGTTTTTCAATTATATAAATGGTAAAAAGTATAAATTTGAAGGTGTCGGCCCTCTACAGAGTAATGAGGGGGGAGTTGCAGAGAGAGATGAGGAGAAAGCAAAGCTATTAAATATTTTTTTTCTCAACTGTATTCACTGAGGAAAATAAATTGTAAGATGAAATGCAGAATGTAAAAGTTAATTCCCTATGAACCCCTTAAGGACCAACAAAAATTAATTTATATTTATAAACAAACTCCAAATTTACCAAAAATTTGGAAAAATTAGCAAATTTTCAAATTTCTATTAATTTATAATAGATAGAAATACCTCCAAAAATAGTTATTACTTTACATTCCCCATATGTCTTCATGTTTGGATCATTTTGTGAATGCCATTTTATTTTCCAAAAATTTCTAAAACCCACTTTTTCAGGACCAGTTCAGGTCTGAAGTCACTTTGTGAGGCTTACATAATAGAAACCACCCAAACATGACCCCATTTTAGAAACTACACCCCTCAAGGTATTCAAAACTGATTTTACAAACTTTGTTAACCCTTTAGGTGTTCCACAAGAATTAATGGAAAATAGAGATAACATTTCAAAATTTCACATTTTTGGCAGATTTTCTATTTGAATCAATTTTTTCCAGTTACAAAGCAATGGTTAACAGCCAAACAAAACTCAATATTTATGGCCCTGATTCTGTAGTTTACAGAAACACCCCATATGTGGTCATAAACTGCTGTACGGGCACACGGTAGGGCGCAGAAGGAAAGGAACGCCGTACGGTTTTTGGAAGGCAGATTTAGCTGGACTGTTTTTTTTGACACCATGTCCCATTTGAAGCCCCCCTGATGCACCCCTAGAGTAGAAACTCCAAAAAAGTGACCCCATTTTGGAAACTACGGGATAAGGTGGCAGTTTTGTTGGTACTATTTTAGGGTACATATGATTTTTGGTTGCTCTATATTACACTTTTTGTGAGGCAAGGTAACAAGAAATAGCTGTTTTGGCACCGTTTTTATTTTTTGTTATTTACAACATTCATCTGACAGGTTAGATTATGTGTTTTTTTTTATAGAGCAGGTTGTCGCGGAAGCGACAATACCAAATATGACAACTTTTTTGGTTTGTTTCAGTTGAAAAAAAAAAGATTTTTTTAGTGTCTCCACATTCTGAAAGCCGTAGTTTGTTTTATTTTTGGGGCGACTGTCTTGTGTAGGGGCTAATTTTTTTCAGGATGAGATGACGGTTTGATTGGTACTATTTTGTGGTGCGTATGACTTTTTGATCGCTTGCTATTACACTTTTTGTGATGTAAGGTGACAAAAAATTGCTTTTTTACACCGTTTATATATTTTTTTTTTACAGTGTTCACCTAAGGGGTTAGGTCATGTGATATTTTTATAGAGCAGGTTCTAACGGATGCGTCGATACCTAATATGTCTACTTTTTTTTTATTTATGTAAGTTTTACACAATGATTTCATCTTTGAAACAAAAAAAATCATGTTTTAGTGTCTCCATAGTCTGAGAGCCATAGTTTTTTCAGTTTTTGGGCGACTGTCTTAGGTAGGGTATGATTTTTGCGGGATGAGATGACGGTTTGATTGGCACTATTTTGGGGTGCGTATGACTTTTTGATCACTTGCTATTACACTTTTTGTGATGTAAGGTGACAAAAAATTTCTTTTTTTACACAGTGTTTTTTTTTTACGGTGTTCCCCTGAGGGTTTAGGTCATGTGATATTTTTATAGAGCAGGTTCTTACGGACGCGGCGATACCTTTTTTTTATTTACTTAAAGGGAACCTGTCACTGGGATTTTGTGTATAGAGCTGAGGACATGGGTTGCTAGATGGCCGCTAGCACATCTGCAATACCCAGTCCCCATAGCTCTGTGTGCTTTTATTATGTAAAAAAAACGATACATATGCAAATTAACCTGAGATGAGTCAGAGCTTGAAAATATGACTCTTCTCTGGTCACACAAGTAAGATATGACTCTTTTATGTTAATTTTCATATGTATCAAATAATTTTTTTTACACAATAAAAGCACACAGAGCTATGGGGACTGGGTAATGCGGATGTGCTAGCGGCCATCTAGCAACCCATGTCTTCAGCGCTATACACAAAATCCCGGTGACAGGTTCCCTTTAAGTTTTACACAATACCAGCATTTTTGAAACAAAGAAATTTATGTTTTTGTGTCTCCATGTTCTGAGCCATAGTTTTTTACTTTTTGGGCAATTGGCTTAGGTAGGGGTTCATGTTTTGCGGGATGAGGTGACGGTTAGATTGGTACTATTTTGGGGGGCATAAGCCTTTTTAATCACTTGGTTTTGCACTTTTTGTGATGTAAGGTGACAAAAATTGAATTTTTTTTACACCGTTTTTATTTTATCTTTTTATGGTATTTATCGGACAGGGTGGATGTGATATATTTATAGAGCCGGTCATTACGGATGCGGCGATACCTAATATGTGTGTTTGTTATTTTTATTCAGTTTTTTATCATAATATAAGCGGAAAGGGGCTTTTTTTTATTTTTTTACTTTATTAAAGTTATTACTTTATTAATTTTATTAAAAACACTTTTTTTAACTTTTTTTTTCTTTACTTTATTTCTGATGTTCACTTTTGGGGGTCTGATCCCCTCTGCAATGCATTACAATACATTTGTATTGTAATGCATTGCCTGTTCGTGTACTACAGTGAGTAGTACACAAACAGGTTGCCTAGGAGACCCAGCATGAGGCTGGATCTCCTCGGCTCCCGTAGAAGGCAGGTCCCGATGCCGTGCAAGGCATTGGGCAGCCTCTGCACGGCATCGGGCTGCCTTCTGAGACATTGAGTCCCCGCCACAGCAGCGCGGGGACTCGATGCGCTCACTCAAACACAAACCCCTTCTATGCCGCGGTCAGCGGCATAGAAGGGGTTAATCCGCAGCAATCGCCGATACAGGGGGGTCACAGGACCCCCCGGCATTGACCCAGGGTGCCTGCTGATTGATTTCAGCAGGCACCCAGTTCCGATCACCGCCCGCCGTGCGGCGGTGATCGGAAATACACAGGGTGTACAGGTACGCCCTGTGTCCTTAAGTACCAGGACATCAGGACGTACCTGTACGCCCTGTGTCCTTAAGAGGTTAAAAGTGCCCTGTCTGACCCAGGAAGTAGTAAAGCGGCGTCTTAAAAAGATTAAAATAGACAAATCGCCAGGACCAGATGACATACACCCCCGTATCCTAAGAGAATTAAGTAATATCATAGCCAGTTCCTTATTTCTGATATTTAAGGACTCTATACTGAGAGTGTTCCACAGGATTGGCGCATAGCAAATGTAGTGCCAATATTCAAAAAGGGTCCAAAAACAGAGCCCGGAAACTATAGGCCGGTAAGTTTAACATCTGTCGTGGGTAAACTGTTTAAAGGTTTAAAATAAAAAATTTTGCTGATGACTCTAAACTGTGTAAAGTAATTGACACTGAAGAGGACAGTATACTACTACAGATTGATCTGGATAGATTGGAGGCTTGGGCAGATAAGTGGCAGATGAGGTTTAACACTGACGAATGTAAGGTTATGCACATGGGAAGGAATAATGCAAGTCACCAGTACGTACTAAATGGTAAAACACTGGGTAAGGCCTCATGCACACGACCGATGTTTGGGTCCGCATCCGATCCGCCGTTTTGGCGGCTCGGATGCGGACCCATTCACTTCAATGGGGCCGCAAAAGATGCTGTCCGCATCCGTGGCTCCGTTCCGCGGCCCCGCTAAAAAAATATAACATGTCCTATTCTTGTCCGCGCTTTGCGGACAAGAATAGGCATTTATATTGCCGGCGCCCGTTCTGTTAATTGCGGAAGGCAACACGGGCGGCTTCCGTTTTTTGCGGATCCGTGGTTTGCATGAGGCCTAACACTGACATGGAAAAGGACCTAGGAATTTAGAGAACAGCAAACTAAGCTGTAAAAACCAGTGTCAGGCAGCTGCTGCCAAGGCCAATAAGATAATGGGTTGCATCAAAAGGGGCATAGATGCCTGTGATGAGAACATAGTCCTACCACTTTACAAATCACTAGTCAGACCACACATGGAGTACTGTGTACAGTTCTGGGCTCCTGTGAACAAGGCAGACATAGCAGAGCTGGAGAGGGTCCAGAGGAGGGTAACTAAAGTAATAACTGGACTGGGGCAACTACAGTACCCTGAAAGATTATCAAAATTAGGGTTATTCACTGTAGAAAAAAGACGACTGAGGGGAGATCTAATTACTATGTATAAATATATCAGGGGGCAGTACAGAGATCTATCCCATCATCTATTTATCCCCAGGACTGTGACTGTGACGAGGGGACATCCTCTGCGTCTGGAGGAAAGAAGGTTTGTACACAAACATAGAAGAGGATTCTTTACGGTAAGAGCAGTGAGACTATGGAACTCTCTGCCTGAGGAGGTGGTGATGGTGACTATTGAATGTCTACAGCCAACCTAAAGGGGGCCTCTCCCAGCACATCTGTTTAAGAAAAGGCTTGTATGAGAAACAATTTTGGAGCATCTTTTCTTAAACTTTTATGCCTCGATGTTCCTTAATTATTCTTCTTGGAATTGCATAAATAAACTGACAATAAGGCTTGGTTCACATCTCCGTTTTTCACTGACATGTGGGTCAGTAAAAAAAAAAAAACGGGGACATGCACTTCTTTGATCCGTGATGCAGACCAAGCACGCCCTTAGAAGTCCATAGGTCCGTAAAAATCACTGGCACATGTCATCCATGTTGTGTCCGTGTTGCGTCTGTTTTTCACTGAAGACTAATAGGAGATTCTTTGGAAATTAATTTTCAGCTGAGCAACTTCCGTGAATTACGGATGACACATGGATGGTAAAAACAGACACACGGATCCTTCACGAACATCTTCACGGATGAAACACGTACGCTTTTTTCACGGATGTGACACTGACACGGAAATGTGGACCAGGCCATAGTTGTTACATTTTTCCTTGTGCAAAGGGTGTGTGTCCCTATCAGCACTGACTGGACAATGTCAGGCTATGCCGGGACAAGCCCCTCGACAAGACGGAATGGTAACGACCAGTTGTCAGTTTATTTGTACTTTTCCAGGAGGAACAACAGAGGAACAGCACAAAAGAAAAGATGTTCCAGAATTGTTATATTGGATTAATTATACTAACGATTTACGCTTACTGTGCCTTCCTTCTCCTAAAAAAGGAGGCGTCCTGCCCAATGCCCATTTCGGCCTCCAGGTTATAAGTCGATGAATGCTGACATGTGTCCTTACAAGGGGTGGCCTCATAAAGACAAAACCTGTCCATATGCCCTGGTAGGTCATATGAACATCATAGAAAGAGGGGGGGAGGGGGTCCTTTGTTTCGGACTACCTTCCATGACCCAGAACGGAAAGACAGTCTCTAAAACAACACCTGAACTTGGGTTGACTTGAGCATCTATGTCGGGATGCACAACCTTTTCTGGTTGGGGGCCACCTTGTCATCCTGAATCATTTCCAAGGGCCGAAAATAAAGATTAAAGGGGTATTACCAACTGAAATACTATGTTTATCGCATATTAAACATACAGTATATATCAGAAATGTCTAGTTACACTTCGTGGATTCCCATCTGATGGAAAAATTCATGAGATACATGTGAGCAGCCACAAGACCTAGACATACATTTCTGTTACCAGAGGGTTGGGGGCCACACACAATGGTATCAAGGGCCGCATGTGACCCCCGGGCCGCAGGTTGTGCACCACTGATCTATGTATTACAGATAGACATTCCTCCGAATGCCATATAACACAACAATTAGCTGCGATACCTGCAGAATTATGAATGCCGCTCTGGGTTATAATACAAGCTGTAGCAAAAAATGGTAATGTTATGCATGAACAAGTTTACACAATTTTTATGTATTCATTATAACGGGTTGTCTTTTCCGGAGCACTAACATGCTCATCGCAGGTTTTCGAGCCAGAGACCTCCATAGGACCTAATAGGACAGGTCATGGTGGGGCCAACTTTGTAAAAAAAAAAATTGCCAGCATATATTCAAGATATCACACTTAAATAACCGCGTCCAACCAATCAGAAACTCTACGACCCACATGTCCCATCCTCCAAGGGTGGTCATACACATTGCTTACCTTGAATCTTTCCGACACTCCTTCACTGATACTGATTGTGAATTCAGCAATTTTTGGGGTACGAAATTTCCCTTTCTTGTGATCACGTTCATATTCGGTCTTTGTTTTCACCACAACCTTGAGGAAATAAAGGTAATTTAATCAATTATATACACATACATCACCCTTACATAATACAGCTTTGAGCAGTTGAAAGTCTGGGTTGTTACATGAGGTATAGAACATAGGATGTCATGGTAATGGAGGTTTCATCAACCTGCAAAACTGATAGACTTTAAAGAGTATTTCAACCTAAAATAAGCATTTGAGTTGCCCTCTGCTGACAGACTGTTAATCCTGAGCTGCATTATTTGATGAGAACCACATAACAGTGCCCCCACAGGCGAAAAAAGGTATAGACCTCCATATCTGCAAGCATCAAAACTCAGTGCCGATTTAGCATGCATATTTTTCCACAGTTGAGGATTTGCTACCATTGCATGGAAAACCAGTACATTTCCATTCATAAAAATCAGGCTGATGTTTTGATGTGGACAACCATTTGTTAAAGGGGCTTTCTGTAGGAGGTTTACTTTAATATTTGTAATACCTCATTGTTATCTACTATGTATTCTGTTGTATGCTTTCGGCTATTTATGCCAGCAAGAAATGGTTGGCAACGGTTGGCAAGGAACAAAGTCAACCACCATATTTCTCCCCTCTAGGTAGGAGAAGGCTGGTCCTGCCAGGAGGGAAAGTTCTTGTCCAGACTGGAGAGGAAGCACACTGCAGTGCTCCTGCTCCTAGACACATTCTCTGGAGAGAGCTACTCCAGTTGTCCTCAAGTGAAGCCTTGACAGCAGCGTTAAGTGCTACCATCAGCATGGAATACACTGCTGGGAAGTGAGAGATTACAGCAAAGCCACCCTTCACCAAACAACCAGTAGGCCAGTGTCACCTAAGTGCAGAATTGCCATATCCTTACTGGTGCCAGAGAAGATTAACACTTAAAGCCTGCTGCTACGCCTACTGTATGTATTTAAAGTTCTACATTGCACTTTTGTTTACTTTGGTACACTGCTAGGTGGAGGCTTCCGCTCACGTCGCCAGCACTGATGGGTGGGCTTTAGCGCTGTCCTACAGGCTAAAGCCCGCCCATTAGTCAACGGATCTCCGAAAAATGCCTTTCGCGCAGGGCAAAATAGAGCATCGGAGCATGAAATATCAGGGGGGCCAGAGGGGTGAAGATGGGGATATGTCCAGATGCAGCTCTGAACCCGGACAACCCCTTCAATCAGGGTCACTACCACACCTATCCTCCACACCGGCTCTTCAGGGAGTCGCCGCACATTGATTAGCGCAGGCCGACCAAACAGGTGCACTCCACTATTTATACAGGCGCAGCGCTACACATAGAGCTGTGGCTATGTCTGGTACTGCAGCTCAGTCCCATTCACTGCTATCTCTCCACGGATGCCACTATATCTCAACTATAAGGACATTTAAAACCAGTTCTATGTAAAACCGGGTTCTTTCATGTATCGATTCCATGTTATCGGCTGGTACAGAGGCAGAAATTCAAGCAATCATATTAAAGTAAAGCCCATCGATCCAAACCTAACATTTCTTCATTTTCCGGTAGACGGCAAACCCTCCTTCATACATAACCTTCCATTTCAGCGCGACCAGAGATGCAGGTCACGTAGATAGGAATGATCAGAGCTGCACTTCTGCCTCCTTCTCCATCGTCTGCCATCTATCACATCTTAATTTGTTTAAAAAAAAAAAAAGGAATATCATACGGAGCAGCAAAATTATCATGTAATTGATTTCTAGCTTGGCAGGAGGGTGATATGAATACATAATCCCTGACAAAACAATACTGCTCAATAATGTTCTGCACGCCCCTCGCTATAAGGGGATTAATGCCACCAAGTGTGGTCTTACCATAGGGGAAGTCAATCATCACTGTAAATCCACACCGTATCCATTTCTGTGGCTAAATAGAATCCCTTTTTATCTTCCTAACGTTAATGTGGAGGTATTAAGGCAATCGCTTAAATACCACTTCCATGTCAGCTGACCGAGCGTGCTCCAGTGAGTGGTGTGGTCCGTTGAGGAACCTTTATTGGTGTGACTGCAGCATCTGCACCCACATTAATCACACACTGATGATATAAAATATTTATATTTTGCCACCCGAGACTCCCCGGTCTTATCCCTGTGGCTCCTGACTCTTCATCCTAGGACAAACAAGTCTCTAGGATTTAGGGCTCATGCACATGAACGTATTTTCTTTCTGTGTCTGTTTTTTGTGTCCTGTGTCACGCGGAAACATTCATTTCAATAGGTCCACAAAAAAAAACGGAAGTTACTCCGTGTGCATTCCGTAAAAAAATAGAAAATGTCCTATTATTATCCGCATTACGGACAAGGATAGTACTGTTCTATTAGGGGCCAGCTGTTCCATTCCACAATATTTGGAATGCACACAGACGTCATCCGTATTTTTTGCGAACCGCAAAATACATACCGTCATGTGCATGAGCCCTTAGTGAGAGAGAGCTGGATTCCTGGCTCTAGCCCAGAACATCGCACATCTGCTCTGATACGGGAGATCAATTATAGATCGTTTCTACCAGATGGAATTCTCCGGTGCTGATCTCTGATTGTGGAGATTGGCGCAGGGAGAGATAACGACATTTGAGCGACTGCTTAAACGTATGATCCTATCATTACTGTAGAGAGTGGTAATGGTACTATAGGGGTAGTCTGCTTGGCTCATTTGTATGGGTACTATGTGGGTGGTAATATTTGGCAGCACAATGGTCAGAGGCTTAGCTACTGGGAGGTAGTGAGCGGCCCCCTCCCACTTGTATAGAGGGGTCCACCAGGGGTACACTGGTGTGGGCGAGCAACATTCCTAATGCAGTAAATATAGTTGAAGCCTGTAGTAGAGTAGGGAGCCATAGGTTCCTTGCCCTACCAAGCGCCATCTTGTAGGCCACAGACGATGCATCCCGGTGCAGGAGGCACAATGAAGTCACCGCATTGCGCTGCCTGCTCAGGATGCCAGCTGTGCAAAGATGAATTATTGCGCTCATCGGGGGATGAAGGTAAGATGAGTATTTTCATTTTATTTTTGGTGGCAACTGTGTGTGCGCATGTGGAGCATTATTACTTAAGGGGGTACAAGAGGAATTATTACTTTTTAGAGGTCATTCAATGGGCACTATTACTTTAGAAGGTGTATACAGGGCACATTATTAATATTTAAAGGCTAAAAGGGGGCACTTTTACTTTCTAGGGCATTGAAAGGGAGCATTGTTAGTTATTAAAGGGCACATAGGGGCATTATTACTTTCTAGGGGGTATGGTACATAAGGGTCATCATTATTGTCTAGAGGGCATGAATACTACTTGAGGGGCACAGTGGTAGGCATCATTACTGTGTGGACACTGAGATCACTATTACTTTGTGGGGTGCAGATAAAATTTTCACTTTGTCGTGCACTATAACCACCTGGGGCACAATATGGGTCACTATTTATGTGGCACTATGAAGTAAAGGACCGGCACTCGCAGTAAGGTATGATCTTCAATCTTTCTTTATTTGGCCATGTAGAGGACTAAAAAAAACCTACGCGTTTCGACTCACATACTGAGTCTTTGTCAAGTACTTGACAAAGACTCAGTATGTGAGTCGAAACGCATTGTTTTTTTAGTCCTCTACATGGTGAAATAAAGAAAGATTGAAGATCATACCTTACTGCGAGTGCCAGTCCTTTACTTCATATTGATTTATGGGACGCTGACCCTGGACGCGAGCACCGCGAGGCTGATAGCATCAGAGTGCCGGCTGTATCTGTTTCTATATGTATGTGGCACTGTCATTTCTGGGGGCACTATTGTTTTTAGGGGTGTTGTTTTTTTATAGCTATATCTTTTTAGGGGGGTTATTATATTTATGACACCACTAGTACAGTATTTGGGGGCACCGTGTGATCCCTCAGGTTACAGTAATGGGGGCAAATGGGGCAGAATTGGGGGCATCTGCAGAACAGGGAATTTGTGTAAGGCGAGGAAAGGTAGGTAGTATGCTGAAAAAGTGAGGAGACAAAGATGTATTTGTTGCAAATTCTGCAGACACAAGTCATAGCTGATAGAAGTAATCATCATGGTGGACTGGGCCAGTTGGAAAAGTTGGGAAAAGTGAATAATTTCAATCAGAGATGTCAGATGTAACGGTACTTTCACACTAGTGTTGTTAGAATCCTGCAGGCAGTTCCGGAAACGGAACTGCCTGCCAGACCTGGCAAGCCGTATACAAACGGAAAGCTCTTTTAGACGGATCCAGTGAAATACCCGATCCGTCTCATCCGGAATACCGGATCCGGTATTAAATTTATTTTTGAAAGAGCAAAAGATTCCGTTCCTCCTATGTCCTGGCGCATGCGCAGACCGGAAAGCAGGATCCGTCGATGTGGCAATTTACGGAACACTTGGTACCGGATCCGGCATTAATACATCTCTAATGCAAGTGCGGTATTGTTCCGGGATTTCGGCCTGAAAAAAAAACGCAGCATGCTGCGGTATTTTGTCCGGTCAAATACCGTACAAGGGATGGGACGTTCAAGTCCAAATAGTGCTTTATTTTGGCACTTCAGCAACAGCACAAACATAAACATAATGAAATAAACACCTGCCCGTCTAGGCACTAGCTAATACAGAGGTCTTCTCCCTGACTCACCTCTAAAGCACAGTTTAAACACAGAATTAAATCTGGATTTCCTCAGCCAAACGGTCCAGCAGCCTCCAGGCTGTGACCACACCAGTACCTTTGGGGGATTATGGTCCAGAAGTCCTCCCAACTGTGAGAGTGCGACCCTCTTTCCGCAGGTGTCGCTGGGCCCCACAAACTTTAGGCTTTCACACAGCCTCGTGGCTCCTCAGCTCTCATGGCTGAGACCACACAGAGCCTCTGCAGGCTTCCTTCCAAGTCCTCTCTCTCACAGTCATACACAGAGGGTTGTTTTATCCCTCCATGATTATCTTAGCATGTCTCACCTGCAATCTCCTCAGCTAAAGGCAATACATGTACTGGAAAGATGTGGACTGGCAGATCCCACTACCAAACCTATCCACTAGTCCAAATAAAGTCCAGCCAAGATAAAATCCAGACAAAACTGTCTCAGAAAACTACACTTTGCTGAAACCACTGCAGCTTTCTGGATTTTAGTTAGGTCACCTAGCTGAGGTATCTGGGTGGGATATACACACCTTCCAGGGGGTAATACTGATCTTTATATATAGTATTTTATTTAGTAACTGTATAGTGCTGAAGCCCTAGCTACAACTCTGACAACGGTACGGGCAGTTCTGTGTTAGTAAGCTTGGCGTAAACTACTGTACAGTGTGTGGCTTCACTGTGTACATACCGGGTGACCTTAGATTCCGCTTGAAGGGGTTGTCTGGGAATTAGGAAACTTGCCTATGACGGACAGCAATGGGGCCCAACACACCCCACTGAATGTCAGGTTTCAATCATTCTACCTCAAAAGAAAAAAGCTCACAATGCAGTCCTCTGTTTTCTGCCTTGTTCTGAGACAAATTGTGTTAAGCACCTGCATAACATATTTTTAACTAGCTCCAAACCAAAGTCCTAAAGTGGTCCTTCAACTAAGACACAAAGCAAATCCTTACATACACTGCGTGCAGAATTATTAGGCAAATGAGTATTTTGACCACGTCATCCTCTTTATGCATGTTGTCTTACTCCAAGCTGTATAGGCTCGATAGCCTACTACCAATTAAGCATATTAGGTGATGTGCAGCTCTGTAATGAGAAGGGGTGTGGTCTAATGACATCAACACCCTATATTGGGTGTGCATAAATATTAGGCAACTTCCCTTCCTTTGGCAAAATGGGTCAAAAGAAGGACTTGACAGGCTCAGAAAAGTCAAAAATAGTGAGATATCTTGCAGAGGGATGCAGCACTCTTAAAATTGCAAAGCTTCTGAAGCGTGATCATCGAACAATGAAGCGTTTCATTCAAAATAGTCAACAGGGTCGCAAGAAGCGTGTGGAAAAGGCGCAAAATAACTGCCCATGAACTGAGAAAAGTCAAGCGTGCAGCTGCCAAGATGCCACTTGCCACCAGTTTGGCCATATTTCAGAGCTGCAACATCACTGGAGTGCCCAAAAGCACAAGGTGTGCAATACTCAGAGACATGGCCAAGGTAAGAAAGGCTGAAAGACGACCACCACTGAACAAGACACACAAGCTGAAACGTCAAGACTGGGCCAAGAAATATCTCAAGACTGATTTTTCTAAGGTTTTATGGACTGATGAAATGAGAGTGAGTCTTGATGGGCCAGATGGATGGGCCCGTGGCTGGATTGGTAAAGGGCAGAGAGCTCCAGTCCGACTCAGACGCCAGCAAGGTGGAGGTGGAGTACTGGTTTGGGCTGGTATCATCAAAGATGAGCTTGTGGGGCCTTTTCGGGTTGAGGATGGAGTCAAGCTCAACTCCCAGTCCTACTGCCAGTTTCTGGAAGACACCTTCTTCAAGCAGTGGTACAGGAAGAAGTCTGCATCCTTCAAGAAAAACATGATTTTCATGCAGGACAATGCTCCATCACACGCGTCCAAGTACTCCACAGCGTGGCTGGCAAGAAAGGGTATAAAAGAAGAAAATCTAATGACATGGCCTCCTTGTTCACCTGATCTGAACCCCATTGAGAACCTGTGGTCCATCATCAAATGTGAGATTTACAAGGAGGGAAAACAGTACACCTCTCTGAACAGTGTCTGGGAGGCTGTGGTTGCTGCTGCACGCAATGTTGATGGTGAACAGATCAAAACACTGACAGAATCCATGGATGGCAGGCTTTTAAGTGTCCTTGCAAAGAAAGGTGGCTATATTGGTCACTGATTTGTTTTTGTTTTGTTTTCGAATGTCAGAAATGTATATTTGTGAATGTTGAGATGTTATATTGGTTTCACTGGTAAAAATAAATAATTGAAATGGGTATATATTTGTTTTTTGTTAAGTTGCCTAATAATTATGCACAGTAATAGACACCTGCACACACAGATATCCCCCTAAAATAGCTAAAACTAAAAACAAACTAAAAACTACTTCCAAAAATATTCAGCTTTGATATTAATGAGTTTTTTGGGTTCATTGAGAACATGGTTGTTGTTCAATAATAAAATTAATCCTCAAAAATACAACTTGCCTAATAATTCTGCACTCCCTGTATAAGAGTCAGGAGTGGCTGCTGGAAGCTGGAAAGCACTATCTACGGTGAGGACAGGAGCTTCTTCAGGGTCCTGTACAATATACACAGTAATAACATGGAGCCGCCCTCCCCTGGTGTACATTGGAGCACTTCATCCTGACAGGTCCGGAGCAGTACAGGACATGTAATACCGCACTGTACTGTAGAGAGGAGCCACTAGACAGACAATACAGGTGTATCATCACCTGTATGTACTTTTTATATCACATCATTTATATGTAGTTTCTATATAACATCAGTTTGTATGAAGCATCATCTATATGTAGTTTGTATGTAGTATCATCTATATGTAGTTTGTATGTAGTATCATCTATATGTAGTTTGTATGTAGCATCAGATATACGTATTTTGTATGCATCAGTGTCTATATGTAGTTTGTACGTAGCGTCACCTATATGTATTTTGTACATCGCATCATGTATGTGTAGTTTGTATGTAGTGTCATCTATATGTACATAGGGGGATATTTATCAAACTGGTGTAAAGTAGAACTGGCTTAGTTGCCCATAACAACCAATCAGATTCCACCTTTCATTTTCCAAAGGAGCTGTGAATAATGAACGGTGGAATCTGATTGGTTGATATGGGCAACTAAGCCAGGTCTACTTTACACCAGTTTGATGAATCTCCCCCATAGTTTGTATATAGCATTGCAGTTCTCTAGAATAGTGTACTTGCAAAATTGTTTCTTGTTATTTAAATGTAATTTAGTGTTGTCTGATGTCTTGTATAACCCTTTATAGTTCCGTATGGATAAGGCTACTTTCACACTAGCGTTCGGGGCTCCGCTTGTGAGCTCCATTTGAAGGGGCTCACAAGCGGCCCCGAACGCATCCGTACTGCCCCAATGCATTCTCAGTGGACGCGGATCCGCTCAGAATGCATCAGTCTGGCGGCGTTCAGCCTCCGCTCCGCTCAGCAAGCGGACACCCGAACGCTGCTTGCAGCGTTCGGGTGTCCGCCTGGCCGTGCGGAGGCAAGCGGATCCGTCCAGACTTACAATGTAAGTCAATGGGGACGGATCTGTTTGAAGATGACACAATATGGCTCAATCTTCAAACGGATCCGTCCCTCATTGACTTTCAATGTAAAGTCTGGACGGATCCGCTCAGGCTCCTTTCACACTTAGAATTTTTTTTTAAACTATAATGCAGACGGATCCGTTCTGAACGGATACAAACGTCTGCATTATAGGAGCGGATCCGTCTGAGCAGACATCAGACGGACCCGCTCTGAACGGTAGTGTGAAAGTAGCCTAAGTCAGTCTGACTATCCTGACTTTGCCCTCTGTAGGAAGTTAGGTGATGGACTTAGCTCTGCCCCTAGTTCAGTCAGTGTGATTCTAGTATTAGCTGAGGAAGTGAGTAGAGCTACATGTACTCACTCCTTGGAGCTTTGCATCAAGAAAGCCATCTCTACTTCACAGTAATCCAGAAAGAGAGAGAAGGAATAGACTCGGGCCTGAAAGGAGCAGCTATGGAAACTCCATGGAAGAGGTGTTCCAAATGTGGGGCCAACAAATCTCTGAATTTCTTTTAATAATCAGAGGAAAACCCGTCTGGTCCTGGGCTTTTACCATGCAAAAATTAAGAATACCCCCCTCCTACTTATAACAACAGACGTTGAAAAAGACTTCGACAGGCTCAATTGGGACTATCTCCACGAGGTTCTGAACAAACTAGCCTTCCCAACGAATTTTACTGAGAAAATAATGTCCTTATATACCTCCCCTTCAGCCTGCGACAGAGTCAATGGGATTCTTTCCAAACCATTCAACATCTCTAATGGCACTAGGCAGGGATGCCCATTATCTCCCCTTCTATTTGTTCTCTGCCTAGAACCCTTCCTTGCAAAAATTAGATCCAACTCCAAAATAAAAGGCCTATGCACTAAAAACAAAGAACATAAAATCGCGGCCTATGCAGATGACACATTGTTTGCTTTAACAAATCCATTAGACTCTTTACCAGAACTGATTAATGAGTTTGAGGCATTTAATAGGGTCTCTGACTTTAAGATTAATTTGGATAAATCTGAAATGTTCAATGTTACCCTAAATAGTAAAATATGGGAAAAAATTAAAGGACTAAGCCCTTTAAAACCAGCACCACAATCCTTTAGGTATCTAGGGGTCAAGGTTTGTCTCGATTTTATGGATGCCTACAGAAGTAACTTCATCCCACTTAACAGATCCTTAAAACTACTCTCTAAGTTTGGTACAAAAACTCCAGTTGCTAGCTTCATCCCTAATACTTGGCATACGTTGGTAAAAATTTTAAAGGAAAACAAACAGTTAGGGAAAACTCCTATAGGAGATGTTTTTAGAAACAATACCCTTATTCCTCTAGAAGACCTTCGTAAATTGTTTGGACGTAGGGCGATCTCTCCCAAAAAACATCACCAAAAAATTAAACTGACTTTCGTATATAAAAAATCCTAAAAAACTTTTCAGGACTAAAGACTTTTCAGGACTAAAGACCATTTCAGGGGACTACCTCTTGAAGCTCATCAAGAGAATGCCGCAAAGCAGTAATCAAAGCAAAAGGTGGCTACTTTGAAGAACCTAGAATATGACATATTTTCAGTTGTTTCACACTTGTTTGTTATGTATATAATTCCACATGTGTTAATTTATAGTTTTGATGCCTTCATAGTCATGAAAATAAAGAAAACTCTTTGAATAAGAAGGTGGGTCCAAACTTTTGGTCTGTACTGTATACGAAAGTCAGTTTCATTTTTGGGTGATTATTACGACTCCTCGGGGGTCCGTCTTTTCGATATTATTCTGTCCGGTTAATATTGGTTGACTCCCAAAAAACATGCAACACTGTCTAAGCTGCTGATTAAATGTTTTACCGAGCAGATTGAACCTGTAGAGGATAACCATTTGGCCTCCTTGTTACACAGAAATACAGTAGGAGATCACCTAGTGTCCAAATGCTATAAAGTGGTCAATAAAACAGATAATTTGCCCTCGTATATAGAGAAATGGAACAAAAAACGTAATTCCCAATTCAATAATACGGAAACAGAACTCATTTTGAAAAAATCCCTTACTATCTCTAAATCTTATCTATATTTTAGGAAATGCAATATAAAATAACAACTCGCTGGTATAAAACTCCAGGCCTAATGCATAGGATCAAATCAGGAGATATCTGACTGTTGCTGGAGATGTAAAAGAGATACGGGTAATTACACACACATCTGGTTTAGATGCCCAAGCATTAACCCTTTTTGGGAAGCAAAAAATAAAATAGTTAATGAAGTACCGTATTTTTCGCCCCCTGCGTCTTATGGGGTGAATGCTGGCTGTTTTACATCGCAAACTGCGATGTACGAGCGAGCGGGGGAGGGACTGGGAGGAGGAGCTCGGGGCCAGCAATAGCGGCAGGGCAGTGCAGTCAGTGTACTATAGCCCCGCCCCGCCGGTATACTAATATAAAATGTCTTATTCAATTAATAGTTATTAAAAATGCCCCCCAACTCCTAATAGTACCTTACATCCTAACCGCTTCAGTAGAATGCAGGCAGGCAGGCCAGGTGGGCGGCAGCGTAACTCCCTGATGTCACATGCCTGCGCCGCCTACTTTATGAATGAAGCAGGCGGCGCAGGCAAGTGACGTCAGTGAGGGACGCGCCGGCCTGCCTGCCGGCATTGTACAGAAGCGGTTAGGATGTAAGGTACTATTAGGAGTGAGGGGGCATGTTTAATAACTATTAATTGAATAAGACATTTTATATTAGTATACTGGAGCGGCGGGGGGGATCTGTGGATGGCACTGTTATGGGCTGGGGGGTCTGTGGATGGCACTGTTATGGGCTGGGGGGGTCTGTGGATGGCACTGTTATGGGGTGGGGGGTCTGTGGATGGCACATATATAACAGTGCCACCCACAGATCCCCCCTCTAACAGTGCCATCCACAGATCCCCTCTCTAACAGTGCCATCCACAGATCCCCCCTGTAACAGTGCCAGCCACAGATCCCCCTGTAACAGTGCAAGCCACAGATCCCCCCCATAACAGTGTCCGTCACAGATCCACCCCATAAGTGTCCGTCATCCACAGATCCCCCCATAACAGTGTCCGTCATCCACAGATCCCCCCATAACAGTGTCCGTCATCCACAGATCCCCCCATAACAGTGTCCGTCATCCACAGATCCCCCATAATAGTGTCCGTCATCCACAGATCCCCCCATAACAGTGTCCGTCATCCACAGATCCCCCCATAACAGTGTCCGTCATCCACAGATCCCCCATAACAGTGTCCGTCATCCACAGATCCCCCCCATAACAGTGTCCGTCATCCACAGATCCCCCCATAACAGTGTCCTTCACAGATCCCCAGTAATTGTGCCATCCACAGACCACCATTAGTTCCAAACCCACCAAAAGCACACCTTTTGTTAAAAATATATTTTTTCTTATTTTCCTCCCCAAAAACTTAGGTGCGTCTTATGGGCCGGTGCGTCTTATAGGGCGAAAAATACGGTATTTAAAACAAAGTCCAAATTCACAGAAAAATTGATACTGTTCTACATATTTGATATTGGCCATGCGGATATAAATTCCGAATTGTGTATACATTTCCTAAATGCTGCAAAGATCCTTATACCAAGAAACTGGTTGCAAGAAGACCCACCGACAGTCGAAGAATGGTTTCTGGAAATCTGGAAAATACAGGACTTTGAAAGACTTAGATGGACTGTTGCGCAAAACTTGCAAAAATATAAGGATATATGGAGCGCTTGCTTGGAATATTTGACTCCAGAGAAAGTTTCCCAATTACTGTCAAGTTGATAGGATAAAATGTATAAAACATTTTGTTTAGGGAGCATTTACACGACCGTGTTTTTCTTCCGTGTCCGTTCCGCAATTTTTGCGGACAATGCACGGACCCATTCATTTCTATGGGTCCGCAAAAATTGCGGAATGCCTTTCATTGTCATCGGTGTGCTGTCCGTTCCGTGTGTCCGTTCCTTTTATTTTAAAACATGTCCTATACTTGGCCGCAAATTGCGGTCCGTGGCTCCATAGAAAGTCATTGGGTCCGTAAAAAACGGATAGCACACGGAAATGCATCCGTATGTCATCCGTTTTTTGCGGACCCCTGGACTGAAAACATTCTAGAAAACCCCATTTCAGTCCCATTTCAGTTTTTTGCGGACCGTGAAAAACGGATGACACACTGAAGCACCACGTCCATATTAGGCTACTTTCACACAAGCGTTCGGGTGTCCGCTCATGAGCTCCGTTTGAAGGGGCTCACAAGCGGCCCCGAACGCATCCGTCCAGCACTAATGCATTCTCAGTGGAGGCGGATCCGCTGAGAATGCATCAGTCTGCCAGCGTTCAGCCTCCGCTCCGCTCAGCGAGCGGACACCTGAACGCTGCTTGCATCGTTCGGGTGTCCGCCTGGCCGTGCGGAGGCGAGCGGATCCGTCCAGACTTACAATGGAAGTCAATGGGGACGGATCCGCTTGAAGATGACACTATATGGCTCAATCTTCAAACGGATCCGCCCCCATTGACTTTCAATGTAAAGTCTGGACGGATCCGCTCAGGCTACTTTCACACTTAGAAATTTTTGTAAGTTATAATGCAGACGGATCCGTTCTGAACGGATGCAAACGTCTGCATTATAGGAGCGGATCCTTCTGATGAAACATCAGACGGATCCGCTCTGAACGCTAGTGTGAAAGTAGCCTTATACGGATTTACGGAACGGAAACGGAAAGATAACTGAAGACATACGGAACACACGGATCCGTGATTTGCGGACCGCAAAACCAACACAGTCGTGTGAATGCTCCCTTAAAGTGTTATCATTCATTGTAATAATTCACAAATGAATATTTTGACTGGTACCCCCTTTTACCCTTTCCCCCTCCCTCTCTCCCCCCTTCTCCTTTTTATTCTTCCCTGTTAATTATATTATGTTTCGGTTTTGCCTAATAATATCAATACAATTAGATTTGATAGGAGTGAATTAACTCCAAATGTTTGTAAAGCAATATTTACTTTTATAAAAATAAAAATTTACAGAAAGAGAGAGAAAGAACTAGAAGGTCCAGAATCTGCATGGCCAAGCCAGTCAGTAAGGTAGCCGCTGTTTGAGGCTGATAGAGACTTTACTGCAGTGAGATGCACATTGGACACTTGGACAGAGTCCTGGCCAGCGGTATCTTAATCCTGTACACCTCAGCTGGGAATTATGGATAAGATTTGCAAGAAGCTTATTGCCAGCCTTAGATTTTGCAGAGAGAGACTTTGGAAGGATAGAGCGAAGGAGTACTACAACCCCCATCCTATATGGGAAGACTTGCACTGTAACTAGTTTGGAACTGTGTTTGATACTGTTGGATGTATTACAACTCTCATTCTACATTTTATTAAAGAGAGACTTGTCTATTCTC
This sequence comes from Bufo bufo, assembly GCF_905171765.1. NCBI lineage: Eukaryota > Metazoa > Chordata > Amphibia > Anura > Bufonidae > Bufo > Bufo bufo. Next base: position 774,732,496 of record NC_053390.1, on the reverse strand, counting down.
TGCAACTGGCCTAGTTACTGACTCCAGCACCATTCGCCAGCTACAGCACCTACATCTCCTGCCTTTCACCCGCACCAGATCCATAACATCAAGGGCCCCCCCAACTACCATCAGGCAGGATCAGGGAAGAAAGGTGCACCCGTCTTCACTGCCCGGCCCTAGGGATCATCGGTGTGAGGATTGCCACTACCACTCCTATCCTCTCTCTGCTCCTCTGGGTCTTGCGGCAGCATAATCAATATGTATTTTATGTATCATCATCTATGTGTAGTTTGCACATAGCATCATCTATACAGTATTTAGCTGCCTTGTATATAGCATCATCTATATGTATTTTATATGTAGCATTATCTGTATGTAGTTTGTATGTGGAATCATCTATTTCTAGTTTGTATTTTTTATCTGTATGTAGTTTGTATGTATTATCATTTATAGGTAGTTTGTATGTGGCATTATGTATATGTATTTTGTATGTATCATATATGTGTAGTTTGTATGTATCATCATCTGTATGTAGTTTGTATGTATCATCATCTGTATGTAGATTGTATGTATTATCATCTGTATGTATCATCTATCCATAACACAAGTGCTATGTTGGAGAGCACATAACTAGTGTTATTTCGGAGCAGTGTCGCCGGGGTGCGGGCCCGGAGATGGTCCTTGTATACAGTCATTTCTCAGATGACAGAACTAAAGTGTGCTCGGTGGCCGGTATTGATTTGTAATCGAGGTCCAAGGAGCCAGACACAGTCCAGAGGACCCGGCCAAGCGACTGATTCTGTTCATTTCACTCAATTAGCTTGGCAACCAAAGGGTCATTAATTACACTGCACGGACCATTTACTGCAGGACGGGTCCACACACCGGCCATTATTTCGCCAGATCCGTATTATTACCAATGCGAGCATGAATTCATGTACAGTAATTACTCTCTGATGGGATGTCTTTTCAGAAAAGGGCACCGATTTCGTTTAGGGTAGGAGCCTAATTACACAACACAAAAGGCCTGGCATTCACACAGTGCCATTCAGGTGCAGTAGTAGTGAGGCCTGGTGTCCATGTGTACTGCAGACTGGCGCAGAGGCTAGACCACCACGATCAGCTGGCATTCTGGGACAACCCTGTAAACCTCATTTATCAAAACTGTCTTTGTTGCCCATAGCAACCAATCACAGCTCAGTTTTTATTTCTTAAACTGCTCTGGTAAAATGAAAGCAGCGCTCTGATTGGCTGTTAGGAGCCACAGACAGTTTTCTTTTAATTTTAGACAGTTTTCAGTTTCTAAAAGACAGCATTTATATGTCACTTCAAAAGCGAAAAACATGACACCACGGTGACAAGCAACAGCCTTTAGTGCATGCTGTGGTTATTATAGGGTATTCACTTCCATTTGCCCGGATCTGCCATAAATGTGTTATAGAAGTGGCCCCAGGGTCGGACTGGCCCACCAGAGTACCAGATGATCCTCTGGTGGGCCCAAGCTCTGACTGTAAGGCGCTCATGCACATGACCGTTGCCAGGCCGTGACAGTATTGCGGCCTGCAAACAGCGGGTCCACAATACGCAGGTACTGACCGTGTGCGCGTGAATGGGTCCACAATCCGGAAGGTCTGGCGCGGAACGGAAACACAGAACCCCACGGAAGTACTACAGAGTGCTTCCATAGAGTTTATGTCTGTGCCTCCGCACTTCAAAAGTGTAGTTCATGCGGTGCGGATGGACCACGGACCCATTCAATTTGAATGCGCCTGGATCCGTCTGCGGAATCCGCACAGATATTGGCCGTGCATTTGGAACTGCAAATTGCGGTACACAATGCATAGAATGGCCGATCAACGGCCAGGTGCATGAGCCCTAATGGACCCCTAGTAAAACAGGGCCCTTACAGTGCAATATACACAGAGAGAAGACCCTCAGAATAATTTCCTCTGGTGGGCCCAGGAGACTTCAGTCCGACGCTTGTGGCCCAGCCTCTGAACCTTCAGATCTTGGGGGATAACAGGAGTTTAGGACTTCCGTATGCCAGTTCATGGAGGCAGCATGCCACATTGACTTCAATGCCAAGGAGCATTCTCCCAGATATGTGACTCTCATCTATTACATAATTATACATATTCCAAATGTACCTTCCATGGATCATTTCTCATCAGGAGTAGTGTGAATATGAAGTTTTATTCTGCAAGATTCTGTCCTTGCAAGTGCCCAGGAGGCAGGGCTTCACTGTGAAGTGCTCTCTGCATTGAGCTGTTTTATAGCCCCTCCCCTCTGCATGACAACTGTAGTAGTCTCCTGTTTGGCTGCTATAGCATTAACTCACAGCAGAGATAAGGGGCGGCAAAGCAGCTCAATGCAGAAAGCACTTCGCAATGAAGCTCCACCTACTGGGCACTTGCAGGAGCAGAATCTGGCAGAATAAAAGTTCATATTCTGAAAACTCCTGATGAGAATAGATCCACTTCTCTTCCTGACTTCTAGCTAGTGCTGTTAGCGGTTCAGCTTGGACAAAACTGCTGACAGACTTACTGGCCATGTTGCCGATAGCAAGCAGAGGACAGTTTTTTTTAATTTTTTATCCATTTAGTGCACACCCCAATGGTACCCCTTATGACTTCCTACCCAATGCATACCCCCTGTGGATAAACAATGGGTGGGCTCGTGAGTGCCGTGGCCGTACTCCCACCAATCACACAATATCCTGAGGATATTTCATCAAGTTCCTTGAGTTCCCCTTTAACTTATGACTGAATAGAGAATATATTTTTATATTCTCTATTTTATATTAATAATAATTAATATGAATAAATATGAATTAGTATTTTATATTCCTTTTATATTTATATTTTATTTTACTATGTTATTATTCACACTTCCATATTATTGCACTGAGCTGGAAACATTTAATGCCAAACACAGGATTTAAACCTTAAAGGTAAAACTTTTCCTCTGATTGAAGAAATGCGCGTAAGGCCTCATGCACACGTCCGTTCTTTTATTCCGTGTCCGTTGTGCCGTTTTTCGTGATTTTCTGCGGACCCATTGACTTTCAATGGGTCCGTTGAAAACTCGGCTAATGCACCGTTTGCCATCCGCGTCCGTGATCCGTGGTTCCAGTCTGTCAAAAAAATATAACCTGTCCTATTTTCTTCACGGAAAACGGTTCGCGGACCCATTCAAGTCAATGGGACCGCTAAAAAACACGGAGGCACACAAGATTGTCGTCCACGTCCGTTTTTTTCCTATCATTTGCATGGCAAACTTGTCTTAGACTTTTTTTTACTTTCCTTTATGTCTGGTGATCCTCCAAAAATAAAGGAAGACACACGGAAACAAAAATTGAAACGGAGCACGGAACAACGGAACCCCATTTTGCAGAATGGAACACAACAACGGTCGTGTGCATGAGGCCTAAAGGGTTATTTTGGATATGATCAGGAATATATCTAATAGGTGCACTCAGCTATTCCTATGTCCCATAGACATGAATGTAGAGAAAGATTTGGATAAGCGGCCGACATTCCTTGTTTTGGTTTGCAAAACCTGGTTATTAAATAATAATATCTAATAGATAAATCATAAAGTAAATGATAAAAATCTATGTAAATAAGTTCACCTGTGCAATTATAAATTTTGGTGTGCAATCCAATAATTTTCTGCAGTGCAACTCTCTACTATCTGGCCAGTATTTAAAGGGGTTGTCGTCTTGAAAACCTCTTTGAAAGTTAGGACACACCAGATGAACCAGAGTGAAATTTGTAGCTATAGTGAGCGACGAGACAGCAATCATACCCGAAGCCTGGTGCCTAAAGGCAGGCCAAACAAGACCAACGGTATTATTAATGGTACTTGTTGCAGATTTTGCACTGGACCCCAGGAGCTTCACGTTATGACTGCAGGGGCCTATCATTTTTGGATTTAAAGCGCTCACTGCACATGTCTGATTCCCGGCCATCGGTGAAGTGCCCTGCGCAAGACTTGGCTCCGCCATGGACACACCCCAGACCATATTGATGACGCCAGCTACATTTTATAAGTTGTTTTTCAACACTTATACAATGATTGGGAACTTCAGGATAACCAGCTTAGGAACCATGGCAGCAGGACCAGTGTGAACATTAATTAGCTCAATAGGGCCATTCTGGTGACAAGTTCCATTTAATGGAGAGCTATCGTAAAGCCCAGGCCTACAGATCAGGGTGACTTGTACATTTTTAGTAAACACAGTAGAACTCTATGAAGGGCATATAGATGTCATGGCGGGGGGGCGTCCCCTACTAGGGACCATATTCTATGAGCCAGAACAGAGCCTCACACAGATTGGGGAAAGTATTAATACACTGGTGTTTCTTAAGACAGTCTTAAAGTGGTTTTGTGGGAGTAGGATATTGATGACCCATCATCAGGATAGTTCATCAATATCTGATCATGGGGGTACAACATCAGGTGTTTAAAGGGGCTGTGGCGCTCCAGTGAGCGCTGCGGCCTGCACACAGCGCCATACAATATATAGTGGCTGTGCTTGGTATTGCAGCCCAGGCCCATTCACTTGAATGGGACTGAGATGCACGTAGGCCATGTGACTGATGAACATGACATCACCGGCCTAGGGAGAAGCTGCAGCACTCGCCAGACCGCCGCTGCCTCCTCATGCAACTGATCGGAAGGGGGTCTGGGTGTTGGACCCCCACAAATCAAATATTGATGACCTATCCTAAGGATAGGTCATCAGAATTTTACCCCTGAAAAATCCCCATTAATAATAAACCCCACACAACAGAAATATTAAGCAGCAGGGAGCTGGCGTAGATTTAAGGTGTAATGTGCACCAGTTTTCGGTGCACACATTGGTAAATGTGTCGGGTCGCGGTGAGAGTGGTGGAGAAGGGGGAAAAGTCACAAATTGCCTTCGGACACTTATCTGATTGAGCTCTATGTAACCCTACGTTTCCTCCTGCACCTGCAGTAACTTTCAGGTTTGCTGACCAGCAGCGATCATCTGATCCGCGAGCAGACTACTAATTCCAAAGCGCCAGTCTTCATGAGACAACCCCTTTAAGAATAACCAATAGGTGGCAACCAATAAGAGTCTACAGCCATGGCGGTAGATTACAGCATGTAGCTTTTGGATACACCATGCTATAAATGAACAGACGTCACCACCATCATCATCATCATCTATAGAGCAGCATTTCCTTACAGCAATGGCTCACTGTATTCAACAGATGTAGCAGAACTCAGTTGGTCAATGCAGCAAAGCCGAGTCTGGCCTTATCGTGATAAATCTGTGGTCTTACATAGGACTGCTAGTCATCCTGCATTACGTAAGATCAGCTCTGTCACATCTGTAGCTGGACTGTGCCTTTAAGTAGATGATCGCTGGGTGACATCATCGGGTTTATAAATAAGGAGCTGGCTGTCCAGTACTGCATTCCCGCTGCAATATCCCGGTGATTATATATTATTTATATTGTTATTATTATGGTGCAGTGGAGATCCATATGGCATACGCCAGGACTGAAACTACAGGCAGAATTAAAGGGACACTCAGCCTAATGCAGCTAATAAATATACAGTATTATAACACGAGGTGCTAAGATCAGTCACACATATGTATGTAATGACTGCTGAAGGAAGTAGTAATCATGGGGGGCAGGGCTAAAAAATCACTGAAGAACTTTACATTCTGCATGGCTGATAACAGAGAACAATAGATTATATTCACCTACAAGAAAACCTTCGATACCAAACGAGCAGAAGGAATATACAGGACTGTATACAACAAATACATAAATACTTCGGTACAGGGTCCAAAAAACGATTACATTTTTTTGGAAAACCGTAAAATTCAGTATAGAACTGATATATTAGGATTATAAATGTGTAAATTATAATAAATTATAATAATATAATAAAATAATAATTGGATAGCCTATTAAGAAAAAAATATATATAACATATGTTTTCCCACAATCCAGTGCGCTGCAGCCCACCCTGATCTGGGTGAGATATAGTCATCAGGAGCATCCAGGCATGAATAGAATGCCAGGACTACAGTGAACAATGACACACTAGTAGACAGTAAAGAGAAGGCGGGTGCAAGCTTGCATACCAGTGCACATTTCTGTCTTTTTAGGTCTGAGGAAAGCTGGGTATTAACCCTATAGACACAGGCATTCAGGAAAGCGGATGATTTGTAAGGGTCATACATTTACCGTTTGTTCTAAAATATGGGAGGAGGCTGAAAAACAAAGCTCTAATATCTATGATCTAGTAAACCTGCCGGGTGCCCATTGTCTACCAGACCATGCATAATGAGAAGGGATGAGCTGCACCTACTGGTGCCCACCTTTGTGTGATGTGCCCCCCTCTGTACGTACCTTGTCTGGGGGTGGGAACTGCAGCTGATTGACATCCAGAGGGGTCATCAATGGGATGGTGTCAAATCCATCTTCACAGATGGGAGGCTTTGACCCCTTGTCGCTAAAATTATTGCCCAGCTTCACCATTCTGTTGAACTATTTGGCGCCCCTGCAAAAAGCAAATCAAAGCATCAAAGTGTCGGCAAAGGCAACGCCACCTTCTAATGCCACCAGGGATGGGTACCATGAATGACAGTAATGAGGGGCCCCCAGATGCTGAACAAAAGCAGTAACTCCAAAGAAGAAGGGAGAGGGGGGGCGGCTTACACATATTCTAGGAGGATAAAGCTACCTCTTCTTGGCTGCTGCGCAAGAGGCAATCCCTCCCCGACCATCACCCCCATCAGGAAATAATGCAGATTGCTGCTGATTAATAATGCAAAGATTGCTAATGATGGCCTCCAAGACATGTCCTATTAATTCCATGGATAAAAAGATTCTTTACTCACCAAAGGAGGATGAGATGATGCGATACCTGCTGGTCACCTTCTTCTTCTGTAGGGTGGGCACTAGCTTGGGGAAGTGGGGAGGGGGGCTCCTCTAGGTAGCTCTATGCCAATGGAGGGACAATGTGTGGACGGCTGCAGATGGGAGCTGGAGCTGGGTGCTGCTGGGCTTGACACTTACTGATAGCTAGATTTGCATGGACCCATGGGTTTGCAGCTTAGAGGCTGCTGCTGAATCCAACACAAAGAAGCCCCCTGGAGGCCACCAACAACTCCTCCTCCCATCCTCCTCCCGTCCCTCCCTTGTAACTGGTGCAAACCATCATCCCATCCCCACCACAAGCACCTTCTACCTAGGTTGTGCCTGAGCTGTTTTTTTTTTTAACACGGTGTGTTTGTGGAGAAATCAATCGCAGTTAACCCTTTCAGGGCTGCTGTGCTTGAGGCGAATGGCTGCGTAGCTGCGTGAGGAGGCGGTGAAATCAATAGGTCACTGTGAGGTGTAGGGTAAACGGAGGTACTGGGCCAGATTTTTGTGTTGTAGGATGAAAGCTGGCCGCAGACGTAATTAGTATTTTTTATTTCGAAACAATAAACAATCAAAAGGATACATTTTTTCTGCAAATTATTTTTTGTGCATTTCATCATATACTGTGACTCATATTGAATTATTCGCTTATATGTATAACGTATTAATTAGTTGCTTATTATATATTGAATTATTCGCTTATATATATCAAACCTATTAGTTAGTTGCTTATTATATTTAGAATTATTTGCTTACATATCAAATGTATTAATTAGTCGATTTTATTTATTTATTTATTTTTAATTCTTTAGAAAAAAATATATATATAATAATAATTAGTCGCTTATTACACATTGAATTATTTGCTTACATATCGAATGTATTAATTAGTCGCAGTGTAGCCTCCATATGTCTCTTTGTAAAAATGGAGCCACATAATGATACAGCTTGGGCCCATAGCAGGTGACAGCCAGTTCTTTCAAAGACCCCTTTTCTTTTGACCTGTGAAGACCCTGTGGTCAAACCCCCAGCAGATAGAAGATAGGTGTTTCTCCTGGGAAAACTGCGTTAGAGTCTATTCACACGTGGTGGATAGGCTGACGGACATCCAGATTACAGTACCGGCAAAATGAATAAGAATTTAGCAAATCTCTTCCACACAAAGCAAAAAAACTGTAACATAAATTGATTGCGGTGTGGATCTTGCTGCAGATTTCCACTGTGGTTGTCACCCTTTGCAACGCATAGGCTGAAATCCACTGTAAATCGACAGCAAGATCCGTTGCAAAACACATGAAGATTTTGCTGCAAATTTGTTGCGTTCCCACAGCAAAATTTGAGATGGAAATTCCACCATAAACCGTTGAGTTCCACTGAAGTTTCTATAGTTTTGATGAGAAAAATATAGCTGCATGCAGAGATACATGGTTGAGTCACATTATTATGACCACCAGCATATATCCAGAGTAACCACTGTGTGCAGCACGGACAGCAGCTAGACGGGCTGAGAGTGACTCAATAAGGTCCTGGTAGGTTGTCCTAGGTATCCAGAGTCATGATGACTGCAGTGCATCCCTCAGCTGCTGGAGGGTGCGTGGAGGAGGATCCATAGAGCAAACACAATGACCGAGATGGTCCCACAGATGCTCAATTAGGTTCAAGTCTGGGGATTAGGGGGCCAGGGTAGTACTTGGAAGTCTTCATCGTGCTGTTCCAGCCAATGTCGGACATTTCTAGCTTTTTGACATGTTGCATTGTCCTGCTGGAAGACCCTCTCTGCCCCAGGGAATACAATCAGCATGTATGGGTGTACGTGATCTGCAAGGATGGATTCATACCCAAATATGCTGAGAGTGCCTTCTACATGGATGATTGGGCCTAGAGAATGCCACAGAAACATTCCTTAAACCATAATGCTGCCACCACCGGCTTGTGTTGCAGGGTGTTTGTTTTCTGATGTTTCTCACCTGACACTCCAACATCCCTCCATTTGACGAAGCAGAAAACTTGACTCATCGGAGAAGACAACCCTTTGCCAATCAGTGGAGATCCAATTCTGATACTGCCCCATACGTAGTAGGGTTCACTGAACTGTTGTTTTAGACACAGGTCTGGTAGCCCCCTGGTTCATTATAATGGTGAGCTGATGCATTGTAGCGTGTCGGTCCACCCTTGCACACCTTCGTAGCCGACGTTCACCTCTCACATCAGTTGCATACAGGGGAGAGCTGGCAGCCTTAGTCCTGGGGGGCAAATCCAGTCAAGTGGCCCATTTTTAGCCCCGCCCATTATTAAAAGCCCCTCCTACATATAATAGGCCACTCCCAACAAACACTGTAGAGCTGAAATTCTATAGTTGAGGCCTGTCTCTACACATCATACAGAGAGGGGGGGGGGGGGGGGTCTGTCCTGGCTGCACTGCCTGCTTCACATTATACAATAGACAACAGCAGGCTGCAGCCAGGAAGCTCCTCCGCTCTCCTCCCTCCACAGATCCTGCTCAACGCCTGTGGTTCCCCCACCATCTGCCCCCCGCCCGTGGCCTGCTGCCCCCTTTGGCCGTCCTCACCCAGCTCCGAATTCTCCTTTTTCAAATGGCAGGGGGAGGAGCCGGAGCATCTCCTCTCCTACATAGCGCCCCACACCTCTTACATCCAATGTCACCTTTGTAGTAGACGTTCGCTTTCTTTATCTTCTCCATTCAGACCAGACCGCCATGATGATTTTTCTGCCATCTCCCGTCTCTGCAGAGATTAACAAACAGACATTAGTTTCCCACATTTCCATCATCTTCTGAACACACTTTCCTGCCATCCCCAATACTATACTGCAGAAACAGTCCCCCTGGAAATACTACTGCCACGCAGATAGTGCCCCCTTCAACAATTATTGGCACACAGTGCTCTAAAAAATAACTGCGCCAAGACACTAATAGTATAAAGATAATGTCCCCCAAAAATAATTGTGCTAAGCTGATACTATGCCAGGGTGCCCCCCAAAGTAACAGTGCTCCCCAAAATCCCACCAATAGAAATAATTATCTGCCAGAGCACACTTAGTAGTAATAGTGCCCCTATAGTGCCCATACTAGTAATCATGTTCGTCATAGCCCCCCAGTAGTAGTAAAGCTCCGCATAATACCTCCTAGTAGTAATAATTCTCCCTATAATGACAGTACATGAAATACCCCCGCTTAGTGCCCGCAGTTGAGCTAATGTCCCCATAATGTATGCCAGTATAATGCCCTCATAGTGCTACTCTCCCCCTTCCCCATAGTGTCCCCAATAATATGCCAGTAAAAAAATGCCCCTTAGTGCCCTCAGCAGATGTCCCTAAAGTGCTCCTCTCCCCTATAATGTGCCAGTAAAAAATGCCCCTTCTTAGTGCCACTATATGCCCCAATAGTGCTCCACTCCTCCATAGTGCCCCAAATAATGCCCCATAGTGCCGCTCTCCCCTATAGTGCCTCCCATAATGTGCCAGTAAAAAATGCCCGCTTAGTGCCACCAAATGCCATAGTGCCCCCCATAATGTGCCAATAAAAAAGGCCCCTTTAGAGCCCCCACTTCCCCATAGTGCCCCAAAATAATGCCCCTATAGTGACACCAGATGCCCCATGGTGCATCTCACCCCTATAGTTCCCCCATAATGTGCCAATAATTTTTAAAAAAAGCCCCTTTAGAGCCCCCAGATACCCCTATAGTGCTCCTCTCCCTCATGGTGCCCCCCCATAATGTGCCAGTAAGAAATGCCCACATAGTGCCAGCTCCCCCCCATAGTGCCAGCTCCCCCATAGTGCCAGCCCCCTCATAGTGCCAGCTCCCTCCCATAGTGACAGCCCCCCATTGTGCCAGCCCTCTTCCCCCTATAGTGCCAGCTCCCCCATAGTGCCAGTCCCCCCCATAGTGCCAGCTTCCTCCCATAGTGTCAGCCCTCCCATAGTGCCAGCTCCCCCCATAGTGTCAGCCCCCCCATAGTGCCAGCCCCCCCATAGTGCCAGCCCCCCATAGTGCCAGCCTCCCCCATAGTGCCAGCCTCCCCCATAGTGCCAGCCCCCCATAGTGCCATCCTCCCCCATAGTGCCAGCTCCCCCATAGTGCCAGGTCCCTTATAGTGCAAGCCCCCCATAGTCACAGCTCCCCCCCATAGTGCCAGCCCCCCATAGTGCCAGCCCTCTTCCCCTATAGTGCCATCCCCCCCATAGTGCCATCCCCCCATAGTGCCAGTTCCCTCTCATAGTGCCAGCCCCCCATTGTGCTAGCCCTCTTCCTCATATAGTGCCAGCCCCCCCCCATAGTGCCAGCTCCCCCATAGTGCCAGCCCCCTCCATAGTGCCAGCTCCCCCCACAAAGAAAAAAAACCCACTAATACTTACCTACATCAGCAGCGATGCGATGCAGGCCTCTTCCGGCCTGTGTCCCTGCTGTGTGCTGCCCGGCTCAGGCGGCGCGATAATAATGACGTCATCGCGCTGCCTGAGCCGGCCTCTGATAGGCTGCAGGCATTAGTGCCTGCGGCCTATCAGAAGAACAGGGGAGGGAGACGCCTCTCCCTCCTCTGCCCCGGCCCACAGCACAGCTGAATGAATAAGGAGATGAGCGCTTCCACAATGGAAGCGCTCATCTCCTACTGCCCGCCACCACTGCTGCCCGCCGCAATTATATCCAGGGCCGCGCCGCCTGTGGTGATCGGCAATGCGGCCCTGAGGAATTAAAAAATAATAATAATTATTTGTTAAAGGCCGTTTTTTTAGGGCGGCCCTGGGGGGCAATTGCCTCCCTGCCCCCCGGCCCAGCCCGCCCCTGGTTGCATGTGGTGCTCCATAGTTTCCATGTTGCTTATTCGCAGTGGTGCCATTTGTCCACTCACAATACACTTTCACCACAGCAGCACGAGAACAGTTCACCAACTCCATGGTATTAGAAATACTGTCACCCTTGGAATCTGAATCTGTGATGGAGGTTCAGGACATATCCCAAAATACAACAAACCAAGAGAAAGGCATGACCAATAGTGTCTACAATACCACAATGACATATCATCTATGATACTAGTGGCTAGCATGGAAAGTGTCCACTGCACTAGAGACACGATACATCACTTATATTACAAGATATCACATCCATATAAACCCCAGAAATACAAACACAATAGTTGTATAAATACCAGTAATAGCATTGCATCCGTATTCCATATACACAACGAATCTAAGCAGAGCTAAAGTACACAATGGAAAAAAGAGTCTATGCATATCCATAGTGGGATGAAGAGGGATAGAAGGGGGTCAAATATCAACGCTAAGCTGTGTTTCGGCAAGAGAGCCTTCATCTGGAAAAAAAATAACATACTGCCTCTATATATTAAAAATTGCATTCATGCTGCATAACCCCATTAATTATTCTAGGACACCCTTATAAATATGTTCATGCTCTGGAAGACATGGGTGACTCCATGCAATGTGGCGCTAGTGTAGGACTGTAGGACTGAAGTTGTATTTCTGGGGCATGGTTTTGAAAGATCACGGGCACAAGCTCAACGGCATATGTCCCACCCAAAAAAAAAAAATGTGTTGAAAAAAGTATAACTATAAAACAACTTTTCCACAATACAATAAATGAATAATTGGTAACCAAATAACACCTCCACACTGTGACACATATCTAAACTACCACCACTGACCAAATAGCAGATGACAACTATACACAACACCATACCATGCGGTTAACTTGACCTTCACCATCAGAGTCTGGTTATAAAACATAACTTACTAGCTCATTTAAAAAGATACAAAATAACCTACTGAGTAATATCAGGGCACCAAAATCCCCCAAAAACCTCACCATGAACAACCAAACAACCATGGTAAATTATATAAAGGTACAGCTTTTTCAGCCATTTCAGTCTGATAATTCTAAGGGTAGATAATGGGGCGCAAAGTTATTAGGTCTCCTTATACTCCACCTAACCTTCCATAGCAGAGCACTTGTTGTGACAGCAGTCACCCCACAAAGCTGTCCCTTTTGCCCCTATTATACCCTATATCCAAAATTTTACTTCACCCACAAATGAACAAACACGGTCCTGCCACACTAATTATTACCTACAGTATATGCCTCAGTACATACTCCATATGGTCATATTGCCCCACTTGGTGCTCCCATAAGTGCCCTACACAGTAATGGTACCTCCTTAGCGTCCTAACCAAGTAATAATGCCCCCCTCACTTCAGTACTTTTCTTACACTCTTATAATTCCCCCTTTAGCCTCACACAATACCCACCATAATCTCCCACATAGCAATAGTACGTCGTTTTAGCCACTCGGTAATTATGCACCAGATAGTAATGGTGCCCCCTTACATTAATGGTGCTTCCTCAGTACCCCTCTCAGTAATGCTTTCCACTCAGTTCCAGCTATTAGTAATAGTGCACCCTTTTAGTAATGGTGTATCCTAGCCATCCTATGCCACTCTCAGTAATGGTGTCACTTCAGTGCCCCTCTCAGTAATGGTGTCCCCTCAATTCCCAGCTCTCAGTAATGGTGCCCTCTCACAGTGATGGTGTCCCTTAAGTGCCCCTCTCAGTAATGGTGCCCTCTCAGTTTCCTCTCTTAATAATAGTGCCCCTCTCAGTATTGGTGTCCTCTTATTCCCCCTGTTCAGTAATGGTGTCCCTCAGTTCCCAGCTCTCAGTAATGGTGCCCTCTCACAGTAATGGTGTCACTTAAGTGCCCCTCTCAGTAATGGTGTCCACTCAGTTCCAGCTATTAGTAATAGTGCACCCTTTTAGTAATGGTGTATCCTAGCCATCCTATGCCACTCTCTTTAATGGTGTCCCCTCAGTTTCCACTCTCAGTAATGGGGTCACTTCAGTCCCCCTCTCAGTAATGGTGTCCCTCAATTCCCAGCTCTCAGTAATGGTGTCCCTCAATTCCCAGCTCTCAGTAATGGTGTCCCTCAATTCCCAGCTCTCAGTAATGGTGTCACTTAAGGGCCCCTCTCAGTAATGGTGTCCTCTCAGTTTCCTCTCTTAATAATAGTGCCCCTCTCAGTATTGGTGTCCTCTTATTCCCCCCGTTCAGTAATGGTGTCCCATCAGTTCTTCCTCTTAGTTGTAGCACCCCTTTCAGTAATGGTATCCCCTCAGTGCCCCCTCTCAGTAATGGTGCCCCCTACATTCCCCACACAGCAATAGTACCACAATAAAAAAAAATCACTGCTCACCTTCCCATGACCATCAGTCTCTTCAGGTCTGTAGCCTGTGAAATGCTGGGATGGGATCCCTGCATGGGTCAATCGGATGTAATGACCCCATCATGCCAGCTTATGTAGTCCTGTCCTGTCCCAGGGTCTCATAGGCTGCAGAACTGAAGTGGCCATTGAGGAAGAAAGGCAAAGCATGGAGCTGGCAGCTCTGGACTCCATCATGGTATTCACCTGTATCTGTCTCCTGAGGACACAGATGCAGTTGAACATCCCGGGGCACTTGGCCAAGAATGCCTGATGCTGGTGACTCCCCTGATAAGGGATAGATTTGGGGACATTCTGCATTAGCCTTAGTTTTTAGTCGCATATAAACCTGTCGCACACCTACTTGCCCAGCTTACCGCCCCCACTTTCCCATGCACTTTTCAAAAGTGGCCAGTCTCTAATTTTTGCACAAAAATGTAATGTACCCAAATTTGTGACTCTTTTTTTTTTTTTTACACCAGAACAGCGGCAATATAGGGCTTTATACATTCCCCCGTAGTCTGGAGTTCAGAATGAAAGGTTTGTGTAGACGAGTATTTTAGAAATGACACGAGGTGACAGCACTAATGACAGCGTTCGGCCACTATCCTCCACAATGCAGAAGTCACATGGGGACTACTGTTGTAGCTGCAATGCACAGCAACAAATCCCATAAGTACCAACAAACTGATCCTATGTGAACAGGCTTCATGTCGTGCAATGCTGTGCAATGGCTGTGGGAGCTAATAGGAAAGTATTGTGTCATGCCTCCAGCGCAACGCAGCTCTCATACCTGACCAGTGTGCTGCTGCAACAATAAAAGGTCACATACTAAAGACACCACACAACTGCACAATATAATCGCAAAGGTGTATACTTCTATACCATAGGCATCGACATACGTACCTGTACTAATAACTATGGGGGGATTTATTAGGGTCGGTGTGCTAAAACTGTTGCATAGAAAAGTCACAATTTTTGTGCAAGTGACATTTAGCACAAAAATGTGTGAATTTTATCAATTATATGCCGCTCTTGACATTTTTGGAAAAGTGGTGAGGCATAGCAGAGCCTTGGTCACTAGGGCCCAACAGATTTACTATCAATTATGCCAGAAAATGGTATAAAATATGGCTCAGATCTATGCCAGCTCATGATTATTTCTCCAGTGAGGAGAATGGAGCAGAGTTACTAATCCTGTCTAATGTTTAGACACCTTAAAGGGGTTATTATGGGACTTTTATACTGATGACCTATTCTCAGGATAGGTCATCAATATCTAATCAGTGAGGCTCTAACTATTGGCAGCCCCGCCAATCAACTGTTGTTAGCGGCCGCAGTGGCGTGCTAAGTGGGGAGGCGGTCCGCCCCGGTTGCCGGCTCTCAGGGGGCTGCCAGAGTCCAGAAGCAATGACTCTGGCAGCCCCAGAGATGTAAGCGCTCATTGCTGGACTGCCGGGAGCTGTGGTCCTGTCACTGACCGCTCAGCTCCCTGAGCTCCTCTCCCTCCTTCAGGCCGGCAGTGCAGAGATTGGTGAACCAGGAAGACTTCTCCCCGCTCCACCATTCAACCTGCAGACACAGATTGCGCTACTGGCCTGTGTGGGTGGAACCTGCAGCGCAAAAATCTGCATAAACTCCACCCACACAGTGCTGCAGAGCAATCTGTGTCTGCAGGGGAGAGAGGTATGTGAGCTTCAGAAATGGTACAAGGTGAGTAGTTACTGTGTTTTTGTTTTTTTTAACAGAGGGGGCACCGAGGGCATTTCTACCATGGAGGGGGCACAGAGGGCATTACTACTATAAAGGGGACACAGAGGGTGTTATTACTACAAAGGGGGCACAGTGGGCATTACTACTGTAGAGGGGGCACAATGGGCATTACTACTATAAATGGGATATAATGGGCATTATAACTATGAAGTGGGCACAATGGGCATTACTACTGTGAAAGGGGCACAATGGGCATTACTTCTATGAAGGGGGCAAAGAGGGCATTACTACTATGAAGGGGGCACAATGAGAATTACTACTATGAACGGGCACAATGGGCATTACTACTATGAAGGTGGCACAGAGAGTATTATTCCTGTGAAGTGGGTGGGCATAACTGTTATAGGGCACTGAGTGGGCATTATTACTGTGATGTGGGCACAGAGAGGGAATTACACCTGTGAAGAGGGCACAGATAGGGCATTACTACTGTGAAAGGGCCACAGAGAGGGCATTACCACTGTGAGGGAGGCACAAAGAGGGCAATACAACTGTGAAGGGGACACAGATATGGCATAACTACTGTGAAGGGGGAACAATGAAGAGATAAGTACTTTAAGGGGGCACAATGTGGGCATAACTACTGTGAAAGTTGTACTGTGAGGGCATAACTACCTTAAAGGGGCACAATATGGGCAGAACTACCATGAGAGGGCACATATCTGGACAAAACTACTGTGAAGGTTGTAAAATGAGGGCAATACTACTGTGGTGTACAATTTTTGAAAGTATTGGCGGGGGGGGGGGGGGGGGGGATTGGGTGCCAGAGAAAGGGCCTGCCCCATGTGCCAAACACCCTAGACACGCCACAGTCCTCAGATGGGTACTGCACCCTCTTCATAGTATACCAAGCACAGCACCGTACATTGTATAATGGCTGTGCTTGGTATTGCAGCTTAATTTCTTTCTATTGAAAAACAAGACAAAATTCAGGAACAGCCATAATTTTTTATCTTTCACTCAAGGCAAAATTCTTCCACTATATGTGACAACCTCTCACATAGGAAGCCTGCAGAATATCTGGGCACTGCAGAACCCCAGGATTTCATATCATGAGAGTTACATACACTCTAACAATTAGGGTGGCTACTTGCATAACCCCAAAAAAGAGGACATAACAGACCATACCTTTCCCAGTTAAAGCCACGTCTCATCTTGCAGTACCAGTTCTGGCAAGAGAAAAGGGGGCAGAGCGAATACTGCTGTCTGAGCGTGGAGCCACAGACAAGGAGGACACCCTAGCGTCCTTCAGGCCTTGTGCTGGATGGAGGACAGGGAGCCAGGAAACCGGACGTATGGCCACCCTACTAACAAATATTTTAGACTGGAACGGTCTTCCATTTCTACATTGCAAATTCACTGTGAATAGGCGTCGTTCTGATGTGGACACATGAAGATATTATGGTTTCTTTTAACATTCCAGTCCAGAGGTGCGCTTACCACCCATGGTAGATTTTATAGCATTCATTCCTGATATTACATCTGTAGACAGTTGATGTTAGAACCAATATTCCCATATTTATGTGCATTACTTGCTGCCTCTATCTAAGCAGGTTCAGATATTTACACTGCAGGTATAGTGTAGGACAGCTCAATGGTATTTTACAATTTCACGGCAGAGCTGTCGTAGGGAGTATATGTGAATATAATGAGAGATTCATCTTGTTTGCTGCGCAGAACTACAGTGAAGTGAGAAGTGTGTCGTTAATTACGTTTCAGCTCTGCCCAGGTGCTTCTAGATATGTTGCAAACTGAGATGAAGAAAAAATAGGCAGCACTCGCCAATGGTTCATTTGCTTCTTTATTTCAAGAAGACAAGTGCTTCATGCGGCAAGGTAGCAGTTAGCCAGATTCACATACCAGTGGCTTCTAGATATGTGCCGAGAACACCGAAGAAGGCTGCGTGGCGAAACCCAGTGTCGGATGAGAAGTTTGTTATGCAGCACAATGTTGCTTTTTGCATACTTTTAATTCATTTTATTTTGTGAGTATATACGGTAATTAAAACAGCTTGGTCGATTTATCTTTTTGGTGGTATTGCACTACGTGTGCACTGTATTTTAATATGGAGTATGTAGGTCACTCTAAATGGCGCTGTTGGAACGGTCTAAGGGCCATTTCCAGTGCTGTGAACCCCAAAACAAGTCATATCTTTTGCGGTGTGGAAGAACGGATCAGAAAGCCCACAGAAACGCTTCCGAGTGTTTCCGATCCATGCCTCAACTCTGAAAAAGATAAGCTATGCCCCATCTTTCTCTGTATCCTGCAGATCGCGGACCCATTCAAGTCAATAGTTTGCGGTCAGCAATACGGGCAGGGAGCCATTACAGTCGTGTCAATAGGCCCTGAGGCTGAGGGGTCTGGAGAACTAAAGGGTCCAAGACTCATAAGTGATGACAACATATTTTTTTCCTGCCAATGGTGTAATGTTGGGTATAATCTGTAGAGGATTTTGTGGAGTGCCTAAATACATCTCATATGGACATACCCTTTTTTCTGATTGGGGCCTTGTATATATAATGTAAGTGTAATGTATGTTATGTTTATTTGTATTATTTTTCACAAAGTAGGTATTCTGTGGCATCAGTATGTCCTGCCACGATAGCTGGCAGTGAGGATGACTGTTTTCCCAGCTGTCTGCTAAGAGAATGGGTGCCAACGTGAGTGTAGTCCAAAGAAGAGCCAATGCTAATAGGAGTTGATAAAAGTGAGTAACTTAGACCCAATGGGCTGTATGCAGATGAGTCCTCAGAGGAGCCTAGAAGACCTGATATTGGCCTATGTGGTTGTTAGTTCTGGGCTGGTCCATCAGAGGTGCATTGGTGATCTGGGGGCTGGAGTGTCTTGAGTACTGTGGGTTGGAGTCGATAGTCGCTTGTTCATCACAAAAGAGGTGGTGGGCTGGAGGCCGGAGTGTGTGACAATAGACCTGTGGAGACACTGCATAGTGTGTCACCTGGAATGCACTTCAGAAACTAATAAGGCAAGAGGTGTCATCGTAATATCTTCTAGCAAGGCTTGCAGAACCCCACTGGAGGCACATGGTGAGATGACCAAGATAACTGTTTTAGAGAAAAGGACTGGGAAATGCTAACTGCGTGAAGAAACAGTTTGCAGAGATAACCCTTGCTATGTCACAGAAGAAGCATGAGAAAAAAAAGTAATGTCAGTTTTGGGAGGGGTCAGCTATGGGGAGTGATCTCGGGATGAGGGAGATGTAGGCTTAAAGAGATCCAAGGCGGTTATGCTGGTGTGAGATTCAATCCTGTGTGACATCAGAAGGTTGGATGCCCTGATGCTTCTGGTGTGGCCTGGGTGGTTTGATCCTGTGGTGGACTAAACAGAAGTTGTTGGAGAGGTTGAATAAGGTAGGGCTTTCTGGAATAGGGCCAGGTATAGTACTGACCCTCTTCAAGGTAAAGTACTAAAAGTACTGTGTACAGGTAAAACCGTACTGAGGCCAATGGTGACCTGTTCAAGTAATATTCTTGAACATTCTAGTCAGCAACCAACAAGTGTACTAGCACCACCTAGGGTGCACTGCAACCACTAAGCTTCTGTCCCTTGCATGATAAACTGTAACCATCAAATATTTTGATGGCACTATAGTGTAAAGAAAGAAGAGTAAAAATCTTTTGTGTAACCAGCAGAACATTGATGGACGCTCTTAACGTATGTACACTTTCTTTTTTGACTGGATCTGAAAGTAACAGTACATGTCAGCCACCAATGTGTACCCAAAAGTGTCTCTGCCACATGTGCCTCTTAAAAGCCCCAGTCAAGTGGTTACCTTAAACAGTACTCCATCTAAAGAATTTATGCTACTGGATATACCACAAATCCCAGATAGCTGCAGGTCGCCCCTTTGGCACCCCATGTCACAGCCAATGACATCTACATGTACTCCACTGAAGTCTATAGGAGTTACATAAAGAGAGTGGGTAGTCTTTGAACACACACACCTACTGTATCAGACATTTAAAGGGGTTGTCTTATGAAGACAACCCCTACTCATATGTCCTATTGGGGAATATAGACACCATAGTGGTACCCCCCTCAAGCCTGCTTGGGACCCCCTCTATTAGCCTGAACGGAGAGCCACTCTCTATGAGTATCTGCCTTTGTGGTAGACTTGAGCTGTCCATGTATTAAATCATCTGAATGTAATACTGCATATTCCCTGCAGTGGCCACAGCAGCAGAAACATTAGGATGGTCATGGCTCATCTGACTGCCCCAGGGGCAACAACTGCTGTAAAAACATGCCCACAAGGTATGTCATAAATGACAATGATGTGCATCTCCTTTTAAGCATTTCTTGAGACACCTGCACGAAACCTGTAAGGTGTGATGATCCTTCAGTAATGTATACTATACTATACATTACTGTATATACCCTACAAAAAAGGACACAGATAAAAGAAGAAAGTAACATACAACTGCTGGATCAGACTACACAAGGTTTGTTCGTAGTCTGTAACCACGGAGACTCATAGATCTGTATCGGAGCTGTATACACAAAAGTGTCCTTTTTTATCTTAGATAAATTGGAGCAACGAAAAGGTGGCAAAATATACATAAAGATGGACATGAATTTGTATGCTGCATCATCTGCCACTATTTATAGATAAAATTACTAACTCTGAGAAATTGCACCGTGATACTTCTTCAGGTACATTTAGATGGTTTCTGAGGATCTTAACAATTTAATATAATTGATAATGTTTTACTCTTTTTTTTTGCAGTAGCTCAGGTTCCTAAATAGATAAGGAAAAGACATTGGAGGGGATATTAATTTATTAAAGAGGACCTTTTATTGATTTTTTTTAGTTTAATGCTGCCACCCTGCCTGTTTTTTTTAAAAATATCGCTTGTACGCCCCCTGCTGTTTTCCTGCCCAGTATGTTAATACTGAGCATCGGTACAGGGAGGAGGAGACTCCAGGGTTTCTCAGTGGGCGTCTCCTTTTCCCTGGCTGTGCCGCGATCCAATCACAGCGGAGAGCGTCACAGCCAGGGAAAAGGAGACGCCCCTTGAGAAACCCTAGAGTCTCCTCCTCCCTGTACTGATGCTCAATATTAACATACTGGGCAGGAAAACAGCAGGAGGGAACAGCGGGATACAAGCGATATTTAAAAAAAAAAACGGCAGGGTGGCAGCATCAGCGGGGGATACCCGGCAAAGAAAGGTATTTAATTAAACTAAAAAAAAATCTATGAAAGGTCCTCTTTAAGCTTTGTTTGATACACTATATTTTCTTATTGTAGAGGTGTCCATGTGGAGGCCTTAGAGCCAGGAGACCAGGCTCTAAGGCCTCCATCGACAGTATATTCTGTCTATACATTTGAACCTATGGCCCCAGTGCTAAAAATCAGCAGAGCTCCCTAGAAAATCACCAATTTTCCCCTTTTCCTCAACATTTTAGGACAATCCCCCAACCCATTGTTTGCAATCAATGCTGTTCCTTCATAGAGGGGAGCCCGTCACAGGTTCTCGTCACTCAAGGGGATGCGACCAACCAGGACTGATTCTCCTCTCTCCAAGGGCCTCATGGCAGCTGCACGGACAGCTATATGGTTACAACTTCAGGACCCGTGTCTGCACCAGACATATTGAGGGCCCACAGTGACCTGGGTGAGCCAAAGATGTCATTATCTCTCTGTGGCCCTGAGATACTTACAGATCTTACAACATGTGCCCACGCCTTAGGAGGTGCACATCTCTTACAAAGCGTCTGCATTGAAAGAAAACTGTGCATCCATGACCGTCTTTAATGCTAAACAGGACATATGGTGTGAACATGCCTCTTTCTGGCAACAATTTTTCATAGAAACCCTATAATTACCGATCTGTAGCAGCTCAGCTGCTGAGACATGGGAGGAGGTGGCATGAATGCTCCCAGCACACCAGGTGTTAAATCCACATAACACCAGCAGTGCGCAGCATTGGGAACCTGTCTGAGCTACAGTACTTGTGCATTCAGCTGGCATTGTGCAGACATCAAATGGATTTGAATGCACCCTCCCCCCATCATCCACTCACCAACATACCATATTGATGGCAGCAGAAAGCAACACAATATGGGATAAGTAGACGAGCTGCGTACCAATCTCTTGCTGGAAATGTAATGATGCAGGAGGCTAGGGGGAAGTTAAATAACATATTCGAGTCGGGTTTAAAAAGGTTATTTCTGTGGTTTTCAACTGGTATGAAATTATATATAACATATAGATACTACACCAACCAGGTGAAATCATATGGGCAAAATCCACACCATCCCCTCAGTTTTGGCTTTGTAGTCTCATTTCTTCGAGATTGCAACCCTATGCAGACCAATGGGGTGATAATAAAAGCTGTAACTGCATGCACATATATTTTTATTTTTTATTTTATTTTATGCACTTATATAGCTCTACTATATTCTGCAGCACTTTCCAGACATTAGCCTCACGCTGTCCCCAATCGGTCTTTGGAGTGTGGGAGGAAACCGGAGGAAACCCACGCAAACACGGGGAGAAGATACAAACTCCATGCAGATGGTGATCATGGTCGGATTTGAACCTAGGAGCCAGTTCTAACCACAGAGCCTGAGACCGTGCTCACAAGCTTGAGGTGACCACAATGTGGCCATGGCTAATAAAAAACGCTTACCATCATTTTAATACCCTTGGGGGTCTAGGATAGAGAAACAGTTAACCTGAAATTCCCTAATGGACTAAGACAGTGAAGGGGGTTCATCAGTACCCCTAAGAATTGAGGACTAAGGCCAACTGTCCAGTTTGTCATCACCTAAGTTTGGGATTTCAGGCAGACAATAGATCTACTGGAATCAGCATTGAGTAGAGAGTGTTCCTTATGCCAGTCACTATCTCTCATAAGGCTGCCTAGAACAGTGCCTCCATATGAGTGACAGACATAAGGACTCCATAACAATGACAGCTATTGGATACAGCCATAACAGTGATACTTTCCCAGCACATGTCGTAGCTTTGTAAAGTGTAGGTGACTCACCTTACAGGTTCTTTGGATCTTCATTTCATGTCCGACTGACTTGAATTTTCAAAAATCTCGATTCGTGTCAGAATCGATTCTATAAGAATCAAATATGCTCCAATCAACTGAAAATTGGTAGTGATGAGCGGACCCCTGGAAGTTCAGGTTCGCTAGGTTTTGCAAAACTTCGGGTCAAGTTCAGGTCCCGAACTTTGACCTGAACTTGAACCCAAACCCCAATGAAGTCAATGGGGACCCAAAGTCAAAGGTGTCCCTTTTGCATTTCATCTTAAGTATTATGTTATTTTCCAACATAAACAAATCACGGAAAAAAATATATAAAACATCCTGCACGATATGATAATGAATGTTGCGGATGTACATGGCTACGTTTATAGTCACAGAAAATAATGCACTATAATAATAGATGCAAGCATAACATATGGACTAAGCCCTCACTCTATTGATAAAATCTGAGACACTTGGTCAATACATTTTGATCAAAGCACATCTAAGCCCACCTACCAAACGACAAGGTGGTCTCAGTTCAGGCGGGTCCTAGTTACCTCCATGTGCAACAGCCACCGGTGGGAGGAGGAGCACACACAACTATATGTACAGTACCACCTTAATCAAGGTCGCCTATTAGATAGGTGGGGCAAAAGTGCACATGAATGCTACTCCCAAAATAGGAGCGTATTCACAAATGAAGGTGCCAGTCCTTCAAGACAAGTGCTGCTTCACATGGAGGTAACTAGGAGCAACACACTATATGTGCGGGGTCTGTGCTCCTGAACATAAATGTATAACGGCATAGGCAGGTTTAGCGTAGGACCCGCCTGAACTGTGACCACCTTGTCGCTTGGTAGGTGGGCTTAGATGTGTTTTGATCAAAATGTATTGACCAAGTGTCTCAGGTTTTATCAATAGAGTGAGGGCTTAGTCCATATGTTATGCTTGCATCTATTATTATAGTGCATTATTTTCTGTGACTGTATTTTCCAATACAACCATGTTATAACGGAAAATAATAAAGTAATTCATAAATCGCCCGAACCCCAGTGAAAAAGTCTGGGTTCTGGTCCGGGTACCCGAACTTGCAAAGTTCGATACAAACCTGAACTTTGCAGTTCGGGTTCGCTCATCCCTAAGTCCTAAGACTCATTTATTTATTTATTTTAGATTTTTTCGTCATCTCGTTTTTACATTTGTTTTTACAAATGTTTTCTCTTTCTCTCCTCTCGTCTTCCTTTTAAGCAAATAACGTCAGAGTGATAGTGATCAGCTGTGTGGCTACTCTCTACCAGGCCAACCAGCTTTAACATGATATGGCAACATGAATATCCATGGAGGAGGACGTCCAGGAGGCGGATAATCGCCTAAAGTGGGAATCAGACCAACACAAACATGGAGGTGTCAATAGAATTTGGCCTTGTTGCTTTGGTGCTGCCTTGCTGCAAAAAACATTGACCCAGTGTGCCATGAAAGACATGTACTGCCCATAACAGCTGCTCCAGGTGTCCACAGTGGCGTGCACTTCGCCACATAGAAAAAATTGCAAGGAGTTGCCTACGTTCTCCACCACGTGAGAGTACATGGCAGGGATGGCTTTTTAAGCAGTTGTCACACTTGTCCACAGAATTACTCCGCCTGCATCTCCAGTGTTCCCATGGGCTGATGCACCGACCAGACTGTTGGCGTGTCTTCAGGCCCTACTACTTCCTCTCTGGGACACAGTGCTCTTCTGGCAATTTGGTGGGTAGGGAGACTCCCTCTACTCTAGTTCTAACCCTTGTTGCCGGTCACCCCTGCAGCCTTTGCCTACAGTTGTCTCATTTGCAGGGCCATCTTCCCTCACTGCATCTATGTTATCGTGGTAACACCCATGAAAATACATACAGCTATATACTCCGCAGCATGGGGAGGAGTGATCATTATGCTATCGCTGTTCAATGGTTTGCCGGCAGCAGATCGTAATTAGACAGCACAATCTGCTGCCGGCAAATGCTGATCTTTCAGCGTCCTGAAAGATCTGGATTACACGATGCAAGAGTGTTTTCTCGTTCATCGGGCAATCAGCAACAGCATTGCACTGCAAGATGATCGCTAATGAGCATTCATAGGACCTGTTGTTAGCGATCATCTGCCAAAAATCAGTAGGTGTAATACAGACTGAAGCAATGGCAAGAGTTAGGTCAGAAACAGATACTTGGTTTGCTTGGACGGATGAAGTCTCCATACTGTCAAGTGGGTCATGATAGCCCACTGTAGCGCTTATTCTATAAATAGGATGTATCATCACTAGACATGGTGGGATGATGGACAATCTGGACCACAATGCATGTATTTTAGACTAGTCAGGTAAGGCGTGTTCAGTCTGAAGGATTTATTTCACTAGGCGTCCTGGCAGAGGATTGGTGAGGTTATAATTTGTGAATATGGACTGTTTCTGACCCCAGTACTGAATAAATGCTGTCATTGCAAAGAATTGATGTCTTTTAGATTAATTGGAGGCTCGTAAAATTACTTTTATTGATCTCACGTTTGGTTTGGGATCTAAAAAAGGCAGTTTCTGAGAAATGATCCAACGACCAATGAAATGACCAAATCATCAATTTCTGTTCCACGATAGATGGTCACATAATGGATACGACTGGAGACATATGGTGTAATATTTTGCACCATTCACAAATGTGTTGTCTGATTTCATAGTCATAGGGGCAGATTTATAAAACTGCCTAAAGGGGCCCATACACCTTCAAGAGCTGTCGGCCAAGTGATCGTCCGTATGTACCGTCAATGGGGAGAATCTAAAAAAGAGTGATCGGCTGCTATAAGCAACGTAGACACTTCAGTCTCACAAATCCCTCCATAGTTTTTTCTTTTGTAAGTTACAGCGGGATGGATTTCCGCAGCAGATTTTCCACGACGAATCTGCGCGCGTGTGACATGTAGATTTGTCATGGATTTTGCAGATTTGCAGTGTAATGGGTGAAATCTGTGGATTTAAAACCTGCACCACGGGTCAACTTTTTTCTGCAGCATGTGGATGAGATTTTGTAAAATCATCCATTTGCTGGGACTGTAATATGCTGTAAACATTTATTTATTTTGCTCATTATAAAGCGCTACTATACTCCACAGCACTTTACAGACATCAGCATCCAACCGTCCCCAATGGGGCTCACAATCTAAGGCTACTTTCAAACTCGCGTTTGGTGCAGATCTGTCATGGATCTGCAAAGACGGATCCGTTCAGATAATACAACCGTCTGCATCCGTTCAGAACGGATCCGTTTGTATTATCTTTAACATAGCCAAGACGGATCCGTCTTGAACACCATTGAAAGTCAATGGAGGACGGATCAGTTTTCTATTGTGGCATAAAAAACGGATCCGTCCCCCATGACTTACATTGTGTGTTTGGCTCAATTTCGTCAGACAGACACCAAAACGCTGCAAGCAGCGTTTTGGTGTCCGCCTCCAAAGCGGAATGGAGAAAAAACAGAGGCAAACTGATGCATTCTGAGCGGATCCTTTTCCATTCAGAATGCATTAGGGCAAAACTGATCCGTTTTGGACCGCTTGTGAGAGCCCTGAAAGGATCTCACAAACGGAAAATCAAAACGCTAGTGTGAAAGTAGCCTATCAGTATGTCTTTGGAGTGTGGGAGGAAACCGGAGAACCCGGAGGAAACCAACACAAACACGGGGAGAACATACAAACTCCATGCAGATGTTGTCCTTGGTCAACATATCCTTAAAGGGTTTTTCCAGAGCAAAAAGCAATTTCCCCTGGGCTGCGCATGCATAACTTATACTTACCTCGTCCACCCTCTGTTGCTGCCATTCAGATGGTATGTGATGTGTAACATGGCCCTTCACCTACCATATCCAATTTATAACACCAGTGTCTACTTATGTGGCAGAGGGGCCTTTTCAGGTGTGGACTGGGAACTTAACCACTTACCGTCACGCTAACGCCGAAAGGCGTCATTTCTGCGGCGCTCCCAGGTCACACTAACGCCAATAGGCGTCATCTCGCGTGAGCCGAGATTTCCTGTGAACGCGCGCACACAGGCGCGCGCGCTCACAGGAATGGAAGGTAAGAGAGTTGATCTCCAGCCAGCCAGCGGCGATCGTTCGCTGGCAGGCTGGAGATGTGTTTTTTTTAACCCCTAACAGGTATATTAGACGCTGTTTTGATAACAGCGTCTAATATACCTGCTACCTGGTCCTCTGGTGGTCCCCTTTGTTTGGATCGACCACCAGAGGACACAGGTAGCTCAGTAAAGTCCCACCAAGCACCACTACACTACACTACACCCCCCCCCCCGTCACTTATTAACCCCTTATTAGCCCCTGATCACCCCTGATCACCCCATATAGACTCCCTGATCACCCCCCTGTCATTGATTACCCCCCTGTCATTGATTACCCCCCTGTAAAGCTCCATTCAGACGTCCGCATGATTTTTACGGATCCACTGATAGATGGATCGGATCCGCAAAACGCATCCGGACGTCTGAATGAAGCCTTACAGGGGCGTGATCAATGACTGTGGTGATCACCCCATATAGACTCCCTGATCACCCCCCTGTCATTGATTACCCCCCTGTAAAGCTCCATTCAGACGTCCGCATGATTTTTACGGATCCACTGATAGATGGATCGGATCCGCAAAACGCATCCGGACGTCTGAATGAAGCCTTACAGGGGCATGATCAATGACTGTGGTGATCACCCCATATAGACTCCCTGATCACCCCCCTGTAAAGCTCCATTTAGATGTCCGCATGATTTTTACGGATGCACTGATAGATGGATCGGATCCGCAAAACGCATCCGGACGTCTGAATGAAGCCTTACAGGGGCATGATCAATGACTGTGGTGATCACCCCATATAGACTCCCTGATCACCCCCCTGTAAAGCTCCATTCAGATGTCCGCATGATTTTTACGGATGCACTGATAGATGGATCGGATCCGCAAAACGCATCCGGACGTCTGAATGAAGCCTTACAGGGGCATGATCAATGACTGTGGTGATCACCCCATATAGACTCCCTGATCACCCCCCTGTAAAGCTCCATTCAGATGTCCGCATGATTTTTACGGATGCACTGATAGATGGATCGGATCCGCAAAACGCATCCGGACGTCTGAATGAAGCCTTACAGGGGTGTGATCAATGACTGTGGTGATCACCCCATATAGACTCCCTGATCACCCCCCTGTCATTGATTACCCCCCTGTTAAGCTCCATTCAGACGTCCGCATGATTTTTACGGATCCACTGATAGATGGATCGGATCCGCAAAACGCATCCGGACGTCTGAATGAAGCCTTACAGGGGCGTGATCAATGACTGTGGTGATCACCCCATATAGACTCCCTGATCACCCCCCTGTCATTGATTACCCTCCTGTAAAGCTCCATTCAGACGTCCGCATGATTTTTACGGATCCACTGATAGATGGATCGGATCCGCAAAACGCATCCGGACGTCTGAATGAAGCCTTACAGGGGCATGATCAATGACTGTGGTGATCACCCCATATAGACTCCCTGATCACCCCCCTGTCATTGATTACCCCCCTGTAAAGCTCCATTCAGATGTCTGCATGATTTTTACGGATGCACTGATAGATGGATCGGATCCGCAAAACGCATACGGACGTCTGAATATAGCCTTACACGGGCGTGATCAATGACTGTGGTTATCACCCCATATAGACTCCCTGATCACCCCCCTGTCATTGATCACCCCCCCTGTCATTGATCACCCCCCCTGTCATTGATCACCCCCCTGTAAGGCTCCATTCAGACATTTTTTTGGCCCAAGTTAGCGGAATTATTATTTTTTTTTTCTTACAAAGTCTCATATTCCACTAACTTGTGTCAAAAAATAAAATCTCACATGAACTCACCATACCCCTCACGGAAACCAAATGCGTAAAATTTTTTAGACATTTATATTCCAGACTTCTTCTCACGCTTTAGGGCCCCTAGAATGCCAGGGCAGTATAAATACCCCACATGTGACCCCATTTCGGAAAGAAGACACCCCCAGGTATTCCGTGAGGGGCATATTGAGTCCATGAAAGATTGAAATTTTTGTCCCAAGTTAGCGGAACGGGAGACTTTGTGAGAAAAAAATTAAAAATATCAATTTCCGCTAACTTGTGCCAAAAAAAAAAAAAAATTGTATGAACTCGCCATGCCCCTCATTGAATACCTTGGGGTGTTTTCTTTCCAAAATGGGGTCACATGTGGGGTATTTATACTGCCCTGGCATTCTAGGGGCCCCAAAGCGTGAGAAGAAGTCTGGTATCCATATGTCTAAAAATGCCCTCCTAAAAGGAATTTGGGCACCTTTGCGCATCTAGGCTTCAAAAAAGTGTCACACATCTGGTATCGCCGTACTCAGGAGAAGTTGGGGAATGTGTTTTGGGGTGTCATTTTACATATACCCATGCTGGGTGAGAGAAATATCTTGGTCAAATGCCAACTTTGTATAAAAAAATGGGAAAAGTTGTCTTTTGCCAAGATATTTCTCTCACCCAGCAAGGGTATATGTAAAATGACACCCCAAAACACATTCCCCAACTTCTCCTGAATACGGCGATACCACATGTGTGACACTTTTTTGCAGCCTAGGTGGGCAAAGGGGCCCATATTCCAAAGAGCACCTTTAGGATTTCACAGGTCATTTACCTACTTACCACACATTAGGGCCCCTGGAAAATGCCAGGGCAGTATAACTACCCCACAAGTGACCCCATTTTGGAAAGAAGACACCCCAAGGTATTCCTTGAGGGGCATGGCGAGTTCCTAGAATTTTTTATTTTTTGTCACAAGTTAGTGGAAAATGCTGATTTTTTTTTATTTTTATTTTTTTCATACAAAGTCTCATATTCCACTAACTTGTGACAAACAATAAAAACTTCCATGAACTCACTATGCCCATCAACGAATACCTTGGGGTCTCTTCTTTCCAAAATGGGGTCACTTGTGGGGTAGTTATACTGCCCTGGCATTCTAGGGGCCCAAATGTGTGGTAAGGAGTTTGAAATCAAATTCTGTAAAAAATGACCTGTGAAATCCGAAAGGTGCTCTATGGAATATGGGCCCCTTTGCCCACCTAGGCTGCAAAAAAGTGTCACACATCTGGTATCCCCGTACTCAGGAGCAGGTGGGGAATGTGTTTTGGGGTGTCATTTTACATATACCCCTGCTGGGTGAGAGAAATATCTTGGCAAAAGACAACTTTTCCCATTTTTTTATACAAAGTTGGCATTTGACCAAGATATTTATCTCACCCAGCATGGGTATATGTAAAAAGACACCCCAAAACACATTCCTCAACTTCTCCTGAGTACGGCGATACCAGATGTGTGACACTTTTTTGCAGCCTAGGTGGGTAAAGGGGCCCATATTCCAAAGAGCACCTTTCGGATTTCACAGGTCATTTTTTACAGAATTTGATTTCAAACTCCTTACCACACATTCGGGCCCCTAGAATGCCAGGGCAGTATAACTACCCCACAAGTGACCCCATTTTGGAAAGAAGAGACCCCAAGGTATTCGCTGATGGGCATAGTGAGTTCATGGAAGTTTTTATTTTTTGTCACAAGTTAGTGGAATATGAGACTTTGTATGAAAAAAATAAAAAATAAAATAATCATCATTTTCCACTAACTTGTGACAAAAAATAAAAAATTCTAGGAACTTGCCATGCCCCTCACGGAATACCTTGGGGTGTCTTCTTTCCAAAATGGGGTCACTTGTGGGGTAGTTATACTGCCCTGGCATTCTAGGGGCCCGAATGTGTGGTAAGGAGTTTGAAATCAAATTCTGTAAAAAATGACCTGTGAAATCCTAAAGATGCTCTTTGGAATATGGGCCCCTTTGCCCACCTAGGCTGCAAAAAAGTGTCACACATCTGGTATCGCCGTACTCAGGAGAAGGTGGGGAATGTGTTTTGGGGTGTCATTTTACATATACCCATGCTGGGTGAGAGAAATATCTTGGCAAAAGACAACTTTTCCCATTTTTTTTATACAAAGTTGGCATTTGACCAAGATATTTATCTCACCCAGCATGGGTATATGTAAAAAGACACCCCAAAACACATTCCTCAACTTCTCCTGAATACAGAGATACCAGATGTGTGACACTTTTTGCAGCCTAGGTGGGCAAAGGGGCCCATATTCCAAAGAGCACCTTTCGGATTTCACTGGTCAGTTTTTACAGAATTTGATTTCAAACTCCTTACCACACATTTGGGCCCCTAGAATGCCAGGGCAGTATAACTACCCCACAAGTGACCCCATTTTGGAAAGAAGAGACCCCAAGGTATTTCGTGATGGGCATAGTGAGTTCATAGAAGTTTTTATTTTTTGTCACAAGTTAGTGGAATATGAGACTTTGTAAGAAAAAAAAAAAAAAAAAAAAAAAAATCATCATTTTCCGCTAACTTGTGACAAAAAATAAAAAGTTCTATGAACTCACTATGCCCATCAGCGAATACCTTAGGGTGTGTACTTTCCGAAATTGGGTCATTTGTGGGGTGTTTGTACTGTCTGGGCATTGTAGAACCTCAGGAAACATGACAGGTGCTCAGAAAGTCAGAGCTGCTTCAAAAAGCGGAAATTCACATTTTTGTACCATAGTTTGTAAACGCTATAACTTTTACCCAAACCATTTTTTTTTTACCCAAACATTTTTTTTTTATCAAAGACATGTAGAACTATAAATTTAGAGCAAAATTTCTATATGGATCTCGTTTTTTTTGCAAAATTTTACAACTGAAAGTGAAAAATGTCATTTTTTTGCAAAAAAATCGTTAAATTTCGATTAATAACAAAAAAAGTAAAAATGTCAGCAGCAATGAAATACCACCAAATGAAAGCTCTATTAGTGAGAAGAAAAGGAGGTAAAATTCATTTGGGTGGTAAGTTGCATGACCGAGCAATAAACGGTGAAAGTAGTGTAGTGCAGAATTGTAAAAAAGGGCCTGGTCTTTAGGGGGGTATAAACCTGTGGTCCTTAAGTGGTTAAAGTCACCTTCGGGAAAAAAATAAAAATAAAAGTGGCCTCCATGTTGTAGGCAGGTCCAAACTGACAGAAGGAGGGGCAACAAAAGTAGGCGGGGTCAGCAATACCACAGTGCAGCACAAAATACTGCTCCAGAAGAACCAAATACCACAGTGCAGCACAAAATATCACCCCAAAAGCTACCCTTAAAATTCCTAAGCCTGTGGCTTGAGATGCCAGTGTTAATTAACGTTGAGCTCATCAGATCATTGTGTACCAAACAGCAGCAGTGAGGGGGGCTTGGGTAGCCTGCTGGGCATCAGCCCACCTAGAAATCCTCCTGTAGGGTCTATGGCCAGTTCTCCCCTGGGCCTTTGACACCAACCTCTACATCCTGTGTAGCTACCCCCTGGCTGTGTCTGATATTACATCTCAGCTTCACTCATTTGAGAGAGATAGTGGCACAGCTCACATCTCCGGCATTGCCAGATTCTCTAGATCACTGCTGCATCCCCACTGACTGTAATGTGGTGAGACGGTGATCTGGACGGTTTTCGGCCAGAAAATAACTCAGCATGCAGCTATTTGTGTCCGGCTGACAGCATGCATTTATAACGGACATGTGAACGCTGCCTTACTAGCACATGTTAAAGAGAACCTGTCATCAACTTTATGCTGCCCACACTAATGGCATCATAAAGTAGAGACAGGTGAGTTGATTGCAGCGGTCTATCATTTATAAGTTAAAAGTAAGTGGTTGCCGAGAACCAACATCACAATCATTGCAGACTGGACCTGGAAAAGAGTCCCGGCCACCTGAGAAGAGTCCTGGGTATTCATGAAGTCCTGCTCTCCCGCCCACCTGCTGATGACTGACAGTCTAATACCTGGTTTTCTCCCTTTCTCTCTAGGAGAGAACTGCCAATCATCAGCAAATGGCGGGAGAGCAGGAGATTATAATAACCAGGACTCTTCTCAGGTAGATTTGACTCTTTTGAAGGCCTGGGCTGCAATGATTATGATGCTGGTTCTCGGCAACCACTGACTTTTAGCTCATGAGTGACACACCGCTGAGATCAGCATTTCTGTCACTATTTTATGCTGCCCTCAGTGAGGTCACCATAAAGTTGATGACAGGTTCCCTTTAAGGCTGAGTTCACACTTCAGTTATTTGGTCAGTTATTTCCATCAGTTGTCAGCCAAAACCAGTAGTGAAGCCTACTCAGAGATAAGGTATAATGTAAAGATCTGCACCTGTTCTGTAGTTGTGACCTGCACCTAGTTTTGGCTCATAATCACTGATAGAAATAACTGAAATGTGAATTCAACCTAAGGTGGTGGTTTTGCACTGTGCTTCAATTATACCTTTGTATACAAGCTCTTTCTTATAGAAGCATTTGTCAATACTTTGGAATGACAAAAAAAAATTGATTTAAATAGGTCATTCCCTTTAGATCCACCCCCCCCCCCTTTCCCGACCACTACTGTATATAGTTCCATCCCTCAGCTGCCAACCAAGATGGACAGTAAGATATTAACTCACTTGATGAACCAAGTCAAGTAATGCGATCAGTAAATGGCCACACAAACAAATTGGCCGCCTGGAAGCTATTACTGATCTGATGTGACTGATGGTCATTGATCCATCAGTGCCATCAGTGGTGATGGATGAGTCACAGTTGTTGTTTCATGATCAAAAACACCAAATCTGCAAGCAAGTGGCAATACGATATTCCATTTCTTGGCCGGGACATGGGTGTATTACTGACACAGATAAAATATGCACATTTTTTGTTACTGGCCATGCATATTATCCTGTACGGTAGAGAAAAGCAGAGCACACTTGAGAAGAATAGGATATGCACACCTTGTAGACCCCCGACCCCCATGTACACAAAATCATTCAGGTTAGTCATTTTAACTGATGTCATGTATGGGGTGAGAGGAAACACACCTTATTTTCGGGAACTCATACTAGTCGAGTGTGTCAACTGGCAAAACGCAGCTCATCTATAAAGTCCGTGCAGATATTCATCTATACTAATTAATAGTCCCATGTTTATGTCCATTCATGTCCTATATTTCTTAGAACGAAACACCAGGAAACAAGTAAAAGAATGGGTAAATTTACTACCCCCCAGAAAACTGCAGCTTCTATCTGACTCAAGATGGCACCATAAGCCTCCATGCTGATTATTAGCAGATAGAACCTAGATCAGTGATGGCTAACCTCCGGCACTCCAGCTGTGGTGAAACTACAACTCCCAGCATGTTCCATTCACTTCTGTGGAGTTGTGAGAAAAGCCAAGCAAGTGGCCAACTTGGGAGTTGTAGTTTTACCACAGCCGGAGTTCCGGAGGTCAGCCATCACAGACCCTAGATCATCATCAAAGGGGAAGAACAGCTTCTTATCTACCTGTGTGTGGACATCACTTGGCGCAACCACGGACACAATTGTCAAACCCAAAACTTATTTTATTCATACCTCTATAAAACAACGCATTTAGGAGTGTAGACACTCCTTTTTTACAACTGTAAGATGAAGAGAGCACGTTGGAGCAAGCAGGTGCCAGATCATGTGCTGACAAACTTCATCATCTAAGACATCTAGACAAAGAAGGTAACAACCAATCTGAAGTCTAAGGTGCTCCCCAACCATAAGCTGTGGAGGCCATCCTGCTTCCAGAGAGCTGTGTGCCACGAATCAGGAACCCTTCAACTCAAGATCCATGTTCCACTGAGGGTAGCAATGCCATGCCTTCCCTCTCATTAAAAAACAAAACAAAAAAGTTTTACTGTTTTTGCTTTGAGACTTTTCAGAATGGAGTGGTCTTTTGGAGTGCCATGCCTATTGAGGATTGTCTGGAAATATTTCAGAATGATAGCGCTCCATAGTCCTTAAAGAAATTCTCAGGAATTATTTAAAATGGCTTCTAGCAACCTGTCCTAGAACGTGAGCAGAACTAGCTGCCACTACTTGCAGAGCTACACTCTGGCACTGGCATACACTGCACATTGGTGAGCGTTTCTGTCAGGCTGCTCATCCATGATGGCATATCATAGGATCACATCATTATCACCTATTGTATAGCAGTTTTATCAAGCCCTGTCTCCGCTACACCCCTAGGGTAGCTCTGCAACCCGTCCTACTCACATTCGATGACAGATTGCTTGCGGACATTTTATATAATTCCTGGAGAGCCCCTTTAAAGAAGTGATCTCATGATGTCAACCCCTTCTGTAAAGACAGCCACCCCTAAGATCAGCTGATTGAGCCAAGATAAATGTAATTCGGCCATATGGGGTGAGTGTAGTATTACATGCTTTTCAGGAAAATGAATGGACAGCATGGGTTGTCCCACTACAAACCATTATCCCCTAGCCATACCATAGGGCAGGGGTGGCCAACCTTACAGACACAAAGAGCCAGAAAAAAAAATCGTATGACTGCCAGGAGCCACAAGCTATCCGTTTACACAAATATGCGTGCACACGACAGTATTACTGCAATTGAGTTATCAAACATTTAAAAGTGCATTTAAACCATCTTTGCTACCTGTAGTGTAGACAGCTTTAGTGAGACTTCTGGCAATCTTTGTTTTTCACAATGTGTTTCAAGATTTCTCAGATGACACCCCATGCACAGATGACACCCTTATGGTCAGATGACCGCCCCATGCTCAGATGACCGCCCATGCTCAGATGACCGCCCCATGCACAGATGACCGCCCCTGCTCAGATGACCGCCCCATGCACAGATGACCGCCCCATGCACAGATGACTGCCCCATGCACAGATGACCGCCCCATGCACAGATGACCGCCCCATGCTCAGATGACCGCCCCATGCTCAGATGACGCCCCATGCTCAGATGACGCCTCATGCTCAGATGACGCCCCATGCTCAGATGACTCCCCCACCCCCATTCTGAGATCATGTGTGGGGGGGGGGTGATTTGACATAGGGGAGATGTGAGCATGGGGTGTCTGATTTTTGGTGTCTTATGTGAGCACTGGGGAGGCTTATTTTGTGGGTCTGATGAGGATTTGGGGGTCTTATCTGAGCTCATACTGCCCCCATGTCAGATAAGAACCCCATGATCAGTACTTTAATAAAATAAAACTGTGTAGGAGCGGGCTTATCCTACCTCTGCTGCCGCTGCTCTGAAGACTGTGGTGCCCTCTCCACAGTGACCTGACGTGCACAGCGTCAGGTAGGTCAGAGCGCGGGCCTCCACGTATTAAGGGTGCGCCACCAATGACAATTAACCTTTAATACAGATACAGGAGGCGGGTGCCAGCAGAATCACATAGCCAACACTTGGCCTCTATGACGGCGCTGTGATCCCCGGCAGTTAACCCCTCAGGTGCGGCACCTAAGGGGTTAACTGCTGGGGATCTCAGCTACATCTCATAGAGGTCGGGTGCGGGCTATATTATTCTGCAGCCAGCACCCGCCTCCTGTATTTGAATAAATGAGTGAGTTAACTTCATTGGTGGCACAGTGGCCACAGCCCCTGCCCTCCTCTTCCCCTCTGCATCCTCATTGGCGGCGGCGGCAGCAGCACAGGGGGGAGGGGGGGGGACTGCTTTCTTCTTCCTTCTTCCCTGTGCTGCTAATATTTCGATACCTGCGACATCCCTGGCCCGCATATGTAGAGGAGAGCAGCAAGTGAAGGTGCTCGCGAGCCGCGGGTTGGCCACCCCTGCTATAGGGGATGTGTTGATGGGGCTCCAAATGCTGAGAGAATGGGGTCCCTGTGTTCTCTCATTTGAACAGAGCAAGCATGTGTGCTACCGATCCATTCAACTCTATGGGACTGCCCTAGATAGCCTTGTACAAGGGCTTGGCTATCTCCAGCAGTCCTGTAGAGTTGAACCGAGCAAATACGAGGATACGAGTTTGTAATGGGACATCGGGTTGTCTTGAGCCAATGCCTTTAACTCTTTTCCCATCTTACATCTGCCTACTCTCTGTTCCTTAACTTTTCTTGACCCAGTCCAACATTGTTCCTCATAGTATAAACCTCCACTGGTCAGGGTCAACTTCACAGTGAGACCATGGATAACAAGTAAAGTAGAGCCACCAGGCTTGACATTTTTGGTCAGGTTCTATCATAATTTCTGCGGTAGTGAGGGAGCAGTAGTTGTAGATAGAGCGGAGCCTCTAGGTGTACTAGTAATGCCCCCGCTGCTCCTAGAGGCTCATTCGCATATATTAAAACATCATTTTTCTCAGCAATGCGGGCACATATGAACATGGCACCAACACAGATGTCTTCAGCTGCCAAGTGCACATGTAACAGGTCAGCCAGTGTCATAGGTACAAATCTGCTGTCCTTTATCTGTGCTTCTGAGGTTACCATCCTGATTATTATGCATGGTTTAGAAATCATACAACTTATGGTTGAGCGGGATCTTCTCCATTTACAAATTTAAAGATTAAAAAAAGCTAAAATACAAAAATCCAACAATGCAAATCATATAAATCAGTCTGGATCTGTATGCAGTGAGAGTCAGTGACTTGCGTGTCCTTCCCCAGAGACTTGTGCGTGTTTTGGTCCCCATGACAAAATTCCTTTGTGATTAAGAGCTGAGGACAATTAGAAAATCTCCAAGTATTTCACGTAGGACAAATCTCTACACCATTAGCAAGAGTCTTACATTCCAGATTCCGTTTTATCTATAGACGTCTGAATAAACGGAGAAAAAGAAGCACAGAGAGAGCTCCCGATTCTGCGGTGACAATCGAAATTGTAGCATTATTCACCTTTGACACCTGCAGTAGCGGAGCGGACGAGTGTTAACGATGTATTTCATCAGCTTTTCAAAATGAGAATACACAGCCGAGGCTGATCTCCTCAGTGATCTGTGCCAAACACGAAAACAACCAATACCACTGTCTAACAGACTTGTGTGGTTTCCATATCTGCTGCACTTTAACTTGTCTTTAAAAATGGAATTCTGGTCCAGCTGAACAGTTTGGAGCAATGATGTAAACCTCACTTCAAAAACATATTTTCTTCTAGTTTTAGATCTGTTATTCCCTATTTTTTGCATATAAGATGGAAAAAGTTCCCTGCATCTACACAAACATATCCATAGGGTCCATACACAGTGTCCTTTCTGCCCTCCTCAGGGCTAGTCTATGTTGGTACAACTTTAAAAAATAAATAAATAAATAAATAAATATAAAGTATAGTCGACTACCTTTTTCCTTGCGGAGGGATGCATAAAAAAGATATAAACAATACATATGCAAAAAGGTTTACCCCCTTTTTTTGGCATGAGAGTTTATTAGAAACATATGCTTATTCGAGGTAAATACATCAGGCCAGGAATGCCCAACCTACGTCCTTTCGGCTGTTGCAAAAGTACAACTTCCATCATGCCTGGACAGCCTACAGATATCCGGGCATGCTGGGAGTTGTAGTTTTGCAACAACTGGAGAGGGCCGCAGGTTGGGCACCCCTGTATTAGGCAATTCCTCTGACATATACATACCTTGTTTGAACAGAGCTATCTGTGTAGTCACCTTGTCATTAAAATAAGACTTTTTATTTGTCATTTGAGTTAGGGCTCATGCACAGAAATGTATTTTATTTCCGTGTCCGTTTAGTTTTTTCGGGGATCGTATGCGGAACCATTCATTTCAATGGGTCCGCCAAAAAAAAAACGGAAGTTATTCCGTGTGCATTTCATTTCCATATGTCCATTCCGCAAAAAAAAATAAGAACATGTCCAAATATTATCCACATTACGGACAAGGAAAGGACCGTTCTATTAGGGGCCAGCTGTTCTGTTTTGCAAAATACGCAATGCACGAGGATGTCATCCGTATTTCTGGCAGATCCATTTTTTGCGGACCACAAAATGCAGACGGTCGTGTGCATGAGCCCTTAGACTTTTTATTTGTCGTTTGAGTCCCAAAAATTTTAAAGGCTATGGACACCTTTGGGGCAATTTATTTTTTATGATGGCATGTTACTCATTTAGGGCTAAAAATCATTTTCTTCAGTTGGTCTTTATGAAAATAATCAGTCTGTTTGCAGAGCATTACCTCTCAGTCTCATTAGCTGACAGCTCGTGTGAAGCCTTATCTCTGGTCTCCTGACCTCATAAACACTAATTTAAGCCATATTCTTATCAGTTTGATAAGAGTTTATGGTTCAATCAGAACAGTTTGATAAGAGTTTAGCCATAATAGTTTATTAGGTCAGGAGATCAGAGATAAGGCTTTACATGAGCCATCAGCTGATGGGACTGAGAAGTGATATTCTTCAA
This sequence comes from Bufo bufo, assembly GCF_905171765.1. Classification (NCBI taxonomy): domain Eukaryota; kingdom Metazoa; phylum Chordata; class Amphibia; order Anura; family Bufonidae; genus Bufo; species Bufo bufo. The sequence continues at coordinate 774,693,288 of NC_053390.1, read as the reverse complement.
ACACACTGATTTTTAACCTCCATGTCTCAAAAATGGCTGAACATTTTAAATAAACCAAATAGACCAACTGAAAAAAAAATCATAAAAAATTACCGCAATGGAGTCCATAGCCTTTAAACTCTTCTTTTATAACTTACATATCTGGAGGACTTTCTTCCCTTTCTGTGGGTGGGCAGCAGCTCATCAAGCACCTGCATCTTCTGGAATGCATTGCAGTTAACTCTTATGGTATGTAATGCCCCCACAATTTCCTTCTCCGCTGTCTAGAGAGAAATATAACTATACTGTATATTTCCATAAATCTGAAGTAGGGATGAATAAATTAAAAGGTGCCTTCGCTCGTATACTTGATTTATGGAAAGTTTGTTGAAAGTACTGTATCTATTTACACTAAACTGGGAAGTGGTGTGAAAGGAGGAACTCTACCCTTCAGGCACTGAAAAGCCAATGATGCCCAACCATGTATTTCACATTGAAATGGTGAAGATTTGAGGGACATCTGCAGATTTGTTCCATCTGTGCAGTGAAAACATCATCACGCCCAGCCATGTCAATGAAGAGGGTGTGGCTTTTGCAGAGAGAGCAGAGCCTCTAGGTGTAATGGTAACGCCCCTGTTGCTCCTAGAGGCTCATTTGAATATATTAAAACATAATTTTTTCTCAGCAATGCGGCCACATATGAACATGGGACCAACACAGATGCCTTCAGCTGCCAAGAGCACATGTAACAGGTCAGCCAGTGTCATAGGTACAAAACTGCTGACAGATGCCCTTTAATACGATAATGAGGCTTTTCCAACTAGCTTCCTCCTGTACAGATGATGTAAATATGTAGATTTCTTTCACTGCGAACCAAGATCTGTAATAGTGGAAGAGAAGGAGGCAAATATGGGAAAGGTCAAGTCTACCTCCAATCACATTGCCTGGTTTGGCCATCCAGTATAGAAGGAACTGGAAGCACATTTATCAAAGGGGTTGTCCGGGTTCAGCGCTGAACCCGGACATACCCACATTTTCACCCAGGCAGCCCCCCTGAGGCTAGCATCTGAGCATCTCATGTAGAAACATAAACAAAAAAGCCCTTGCCCTGCGCAATCCAAAATGCTTATATCACAGGGCCAGCCTGGGTGAAAATATGGGTATGCCTGGGTTCAGCTCTGAACCCGGACAACCACTTTAAGACCGGCGTTTTAGATGCCGAGCTTAATAAAGCCCTAAGCTGGCGTGGATCCGCCGAAGTTATGAAGAGGTGCTGGCCTCTACATAACTTCGTCTTACATTTAGACCACATGCTGTCTTACATTTAGACTGTTTTTTTACGCCTAAAACAGGCGTAGAAAATGGTAAATGAAACGGGCCTGCCGGCCCCTCCCCTTCCACAATTTTAGTGGCAGAAGTCGCAGAAATACGCCGAATATAGGTGTATTTCAGTATAATAAATGACCCCCATAGTCTTTCTTTCTCCAACTCCCTTGTTTCCAAATAATGCAGTCCTACACTGGCTCTGACCACTCTGACCCCATAGCAGCGGCACAGTCTGCCTCTATGACGTGCACACCTTTTCCCTGTACTCCGATAGATGGATCTGTCAATAGACAGCGCGGAGCTACCAGACACTGGAGTGAATTACAGACAGATACTCCACACCAATAATGGACAACCAAGTGGAAAAACAAAGCACTCCTGCCAGCTGAGGGCACGCCTGGCATGTGATTTTCTGCTAATTGCCTTGGCTCGTATCGCGCAGCTAATCCTGCTCCCAGCAACTCGGTCAGCTCAGCTAATCAGCTAAGTCGTCTTCCTTTGGGTCACAGCTTCGCTGCACTAATAGGCCTGTCCCCAGGAGAAGTGTGTGCACCCTCTGCTGAGCTAGGAAGCACGTGGCGACTTATGCAATGCCCCTTCTCTGTGACAATAAGAGAATTCATGGAGGGAATAGTGGTATTAAAACTGACTGCCGAGCTGCGTGTTCCTCTGTCAATGTATATCACCAACCAGATGTCAAAAATCCAAAATGGGAAGTAGAGCACGTCATATGGTAGTGAGGCAGATGAAGGAGGAAACCATAGCGGTCCCTTTTCCTGGCTATAATGACTTTTATAGTTTTTCATTTTTTTTTACCTTCTTCTAGATCCACTAGGGTTAATTAGGGGTACATAAGTACAGCCATATTGTGGACCCAGCTTTAAGAAGAATGGTTGGATCGGTGAAGGAAAGATTACTTACCTGCTTGCCGGCTCTCTGCTCCTTCTCCTCCAGGTCTGCGATGGTCCGCTGGGCTCCCTCAATGTCAACATCCCGTTGCACAGCCAATCGCTGACGAGATCCCCTTATGTCATGACAAATGGTTGGCAATGTCAAACTGGATGTTGACATCGAGGGAGCCCAGCGGACCATCGCGGGCCTGGAGGTAAAGGAGCAGGGAACTGGTCAATAACCCTTTAAAATAGCATCAACTTAGACCAGACAGTCAAAAGATTTGGTGCTTCTGGCTACAAGATACTTTGGGGGTCATTTATTAAACAGAAATACACCTAGTGCTACTTTCACACTAGCGTTTTAGTTTTCCGGTACTGAGATCCGTCATAGGGTCTCAATAGCGAAAACAAAAACCGCTTCAGTTTCGTCTCCATTCATTGTCAATGGGGACAAAACTGAACTGAACAGAACGGAATGCTCCAAAATGCATTCCGTTACGTTTAGTTGCGTTCCTATACCGGAGAGCAAATCGCAATATGTTGTAGTTTGCTTTCCGTCCTGGGATGTGGAGCAAGACGGATCTGGCATGACCCCCAATGCAAGTCAATAGGGAGGGATCCGTTTTCTCTGACACAATAGAAAACTGATCGTTCCTCCATTGACTTTCAGTGGAGTTCATGACGGATCCGTCTTGGCTATGTTACAGATAATACAACCGGATCCGTTCATAACGGATGCAGATGGTTGTATTATCAGTAACGGAAGCGTTTTTGCTGAACCCTGCCGGATCCAGTAAAAACGCTAGTGTGAAAGTAGCCTAAATTAGGTGCATTTCTGGCGCAGATTGTGGAGCAAAGGTCCGCTCCCACCAGGTCTAAAGAAGTGGTGTGCGGGCGGGGGCGGGCCGGTAGGCCCTTCTCATTCATCAATTTCCAAGCCTGTTTTAGGCATAGAAAATGGTCTAAGTGTAAGACAGCAAGGGAGCTATCTTACATTTAGAAGTAGCGGTGGAACCTCTACATAACTGCGGCGGATCTACCGACGTCTAAAATGACTAGTCTTAATAAATGTGCCCCTTTATTCTAACTACATCAACTATTGATTGGCTTACTTTGCGCCAAAATTTTGGACAATCTTGTTGCACCAGAATCACACGTGATATTGCAAATCTGATTGTGGCAATTGATTTTTGAGAAAATTCGGGTCGTTTTTGATATGCTACATGACCCCCTTCCCATTGGAAAAATTTGCCCTTGATCCAATATGGCAGCTTTCAAGTTGGCGCCCACGTTCCGGACATAGCCTAAAAGATAGGACCCCTCACCCATTACTTGCTGGTGTATTCAGATATTTCACTTTCCCTTTTGTTTCGTTATAAACGGGTGTCCTACGACTTTTGACTCACCCTGTAGTTTAACAACAGCCGGAGTGCTGGAGGTTGCTGACCACCCGTGAAAGCATTCATGGATGTGATGGAAGCTGGGAGACTACTGGGAAGGGAGTGCTCTGGATGATGAGAGTCCTACACACAGGAGAGCGCAGCGAGACAAAGCTTTCCACTTTCAGCACTGAACTTATCAATCATTTTTTCTTCCTTTAGGTACATGTAGAACAAAACCACAAAACCTCAGTATCTAAATTGCTAGTAAATGAGGCAATGATATATGCGTAATTCCTGCCGGCGCCTGATGGGAATGTGTAATGAAGCTCCATGTCAGACGGCTGCCGGAGAAAGCTGCGGGTAGCTTATTTTATTGAGAACACCTGGTTGCATTAATGAACTAATACGTTATCTAAAATGTCTGCAGTAATTACAGTAGAAGCATTTATATATACGCCGAATCCCTCGTCCCTCCACAATGCCGGATGCTTCATTAACTACGCTGGTCCTACGCGTCTGAAATCATTGAAACGGGTGGTACGAGATTAGAAAAACATGGCTGCCTTCTTTCAGAAACAGCGTCACAAGTCTTTAGGGCATATGTACACAATGCGTATTAGGTGTACTTTTTTTTTGCACAGCTTTTCATGTGGAAAATACAGCTGAATACAGCACCAGCAAAGTTAATGAGATCATCCAAATCTCACGTACACGGCGTGTGGAAATGTAGAAAATTTGGAAATCTGCATCATGTCAATTGGTTGTGCGGATTTTACCCGTTGAGATTTGAGGCAAATCCACGTCAAAATCTCGATCAAATTCGGCAAGTAATAGACGCAGATTTTGAGCGGAAACACATCGAAAACCACTAATTTCACACGAGCGGTACGGATTTTGGCAGGATCTGTTCAGGGAAAAATTGATGGTTTTGCACGTAAGTGGAATAAGATTTGTCAGCATCCCAATTTTTTCCATGTGGATGCAATCAGTTTTTGATTCGTGCAAAGAAAAACTGAAGAATAACCCGCAAACATCAGGGAAAAACGCATTACATTTTTACACCAGTTTTTGGTGTAAAAATAGTCACAAGACCCCTTTCTGCAACATTTTAAACGCCCAAACAACAATATTTTGTCACATTTTTACACTGTCCTCACAACTTGGGAGTGGCAGGGGCCAGGACCTTGGATCCGCCACATTTACAATCATTATGCCTGAAAATAGGTGTAAAAGTGGAGTAAAAACTTCTCCAGTCAGGGGCTGGAGTAGTTTTTACTCCAGGTGCATGCAGGGGTGCACCTAGCCTTTCTAAAACGGCGCTCCCCCTCTCTTCCCAATGCCAATTTATTAACCTAACCCCTTCCCTTCAGCCCATGGCCCTTCGGATGCCCCCTTGCCCCTACCTGGTGCTGCCTGAGGCGATCGTCTCATCTGGCCTCATTGGTGGTGCACCCCTGGGTGCATGGACTGGCGGAGGGTGCACCTATTTTATGACTAGCCGCACACTATCATAAATTAAGCCAATCCACCGGCAGTGCAGGGGGGAAACAAAGACTGGTGTCAAAAGCCGGTCTTTAGAAACGACCCCCAGTGTGTCCTATCACTAGTGTAGCATTTTGGCTTTATAGAAGGTGTTCACTGCGAAAAATGCACCAAAATGATACGCAACTGACAATACTAGCTAATTCCTCAGGCCGATGTTAAAAGCTGAGAACTTTGCCAATATCTCCCAGTCAGGAACATATCGGAACCCCTCATGCACCACGTCACGGTGTCTCAGCACGCATGGGGTCCTACCACTAAAATGCCTGTGGTGTGTGAACAGGGTCTGAACAGTGCTAGAAACCAACTCACCGCCAGACTCTCACATGCCTCCATAGTGGTATCACCAATGCACTGTGAGGTAGGATAAAGCTGTGAGCCGCACCCACAACAGACCATGTGACACAGAAGCCGCACCCACAACAGACCATGTGACACAGAAGCCGCACCCACAACAGACCATGTGACACAGAAGCCGCACCCACAACAGACCATGTGACACAGAAGCTACCAGGTGCAAAGCAATGTTACCGGCAAAATGAAGTGGCACATTCCATACACATAAAAACTAAAAACTCACTGAAAAAAGTGGCCTAAACAGGTGAAAATGCTCCAAACCCAGACACTGTAGCGTGTCTATAACTAGGGGAGCAATTCCTCCGCATTTGGTCCGCAGACAACGGCAATCCCCAGCAAAAAATGCATACAATGGAGGATACCGGGGCGGACCGCATGCACCACAAGAACATCTTACACAAAATTATACATTGTGCAAATGAAAAAATATACATACAAAAATCACTGCAAAAAATGCACCAAAATGATACGGAACTGACAATACTAGCTAATTCCTCAGGCCGATGTTAAAAGCTGAGACCTTTGCCAATATCTTCCAGTCAGGAACATATCGGAGCCCCTCATGCACCACGTCACGGTGTCTCAGCACGCATGGGGTCCTACTGTACCACTCAACTGCCCGTGGTGTGTGAACAGGGTCTGAACAGTGCTAGAAACCAACTCACAGCCAGACTCTCACGTTCCTCCATGCGGACCGCATGCGGAGGAATTGCTCCCCCGGTTATAGACACGATACAGTGTCTGGGTTTGGAGCATTTTCACCCGTTTAGGCCACTTTTTTCAGTAAGTTTTTGTTTTTATGTGAATGGAATGGGACACTTTTTTGTTGGTAACTTTTGCACCTGGTAGCTTCTGTGTCACATGGTCTGTTGTGGGTGCGGCTTCTGTGTCACATGGTCTGTTGTGGGTGCGGCTCACAGCTTTATCCTACCTCACAATGCATTGGTGATACCACTATGGAGGTATGTGAGAGTCTGGCTGTGAGTTGGTTTCTAGCACTGTTCAGACCCTGTTCACACACCACGGGCAGTTGAGTGGTAGGACCCCATGCGTGCTGAGACACCGTGACGTGGTGCATGAGGGGCTCCGATATGTTCCTGACTGGGAGATATTGGCAAAGTTCTCAGCTTTTAACATCGGCTTGAGGAATTAGCTAGTATTGTCAGTTGCGTATCATTTTGGTGCATTTTTTGCATGAATTTTTGTATGTATATTTTTTCATCTGCACAAATTATCATTTTGTGTAAGATGTCCTTGTGGTGCATGCGGTCCACCCCAGCATCCTCCATTGTATGCAATTTTTGCTGGGGATTGCCGTTGTCTGCGGACCGCATGCGGAGGAATTGCTCACCCGGTTATAGACACGCTACAGTGTCTGGGTTTGGAGCATTTTCATCCGTTTAGGCCACTTTTTTCAGTCTCTATAGAAGGTGTTGCCAAAATGTCTGGTAAGTGCCAAAAGCTGGATTTATAAAAAGAAGCAAGAAAGCCAAGAAACATGAAAAAAAAACTTGTGTGCCCTTCGTTTTATATTCCCCGTAGATCTTCGACTAACATCTGGAGCGGGCATTTTTACCACAAGAAAAGCTGCACAAATTTAAAGAAACAACAACACAAAAACACCTGAGAAGAAAACCTAAGTTCTATAGAGGGGAGAGGTCCTCCTGAGTATGCTGAATCAGGCCTACTTTTCAGTTTTTTTAATGCTGCCAAAACCCACATGGATGGGTACAGGTTCTGTTCAGGTCAAGCGTAAAATTACATGATTTTCCTATTTCTTGATGTAAAGCCATGATTTTATCTCAAGACACAGAGGCTCCTATTCCGTAATCTCTCTTTATTGACAACCACAGCAGCAAAGAAAAAACATCCCGAGATTAGCATAACACCATGGCAACAGGCCCTCCCCCTTAGAGCCCCTATATAGTGTCCATGTAATAGGTAAACCTCCTCTTTCTTGGGGGATGCCACACATAACTCTGTTTCAACACGGAAACTCCAACCGAACTGAAGGAACTCGGAGAATAACACAGGAACTGGACGAAACCGCCGGGAGGTTTTCCAGATCTAGCAGAGATCGGATATTCTTCCTCTGAAAACAGAAAATACATGCAGAGCATGTTATATTCCCACTGGGGTCAATGACTGCCGAGGCAACAAATAATAATATACATATCACAACTAGTAGAAATTGATCACAGAAGTCACAATCCCAACTGATCCAAAAGGGAGGGAGACAAGAAAGAGGGGTGGGCAATACTCGCCTCCGTGTCTTTCATAAAATCATGACTTTACGTCAAGAAATAGGAAAATCATGTAATTTTATCTCAAGACACAGAGGCTCCTATTGCAGGTTTAAAGCTGTTCCATGACTGAAGAGGACATCTGACACTCTCTTACAAGAGATGAGGCAGAACAGAGTAACAAGTTTGGCCGACAACTGGCGCAAAGAAAGATCCGCATTGGCCGGCCAGGAAGAAAAAAAGGGATAAAACACCCGAAACGTCCCACGTAGAGGAAAAACGGGGCCTTGGAGGTCGGGACAGCCAGGAACTCTTCAGTAAGCGACACACCAGCGGATGTTGACCTGCCGGGCGCCCCTCGAACCCCTGGTGAAGAGAGGAAATGGCGGATCTAAAAAGATTGATGGTACGGTAGGCTTTACCCCCCTTGAACAATGATGTCAGGAAATGCAAGATGTCTGTTACAGGTGCCAAAACGGGATCCACACTCCTAGCCAAGCACCAGCTAGCCCAAGATCTCCTGATCAGGATCAGTTCGGCTTGTTGATGGCGAACTTGGTTCAAGACCTGAGGGATCATAGAGAACAGAGGGAACGCATATAGCAGTGGACCAGTCTTGCAGAAAAGCATCTACCGCTTCTGCGTCCGGGCGCCAACTGTAAAACCGGGGAAGCTGCACATTCAGACAGGAAGCGAAGAGGTCGATAGAGAAGGAACCCCTGAGAGATGAGATGGCAGAGAACACCTGCTCGTCCAACTTCCAATCGCTGCCATCCGAGAGATAGCGAGAGCTTAAGTCTGCCTGGGTGTTGTGCAAACCCGGAAGGTACTCCGCAATCACCGTAATATCCCGAGAAAGACAAAAGGACTAAAAGTCCTTCGCCAGATGCGTAAGCACGGCTGAATGGGTACCTCCCATGGAGTTGACGTACCGGACAGCCGAAACGTTGTCCATGCACAATCTGATGCAGGCTTTGGCCGTGCCATTCGAAAAACTGCGAACGGCAAAGGAGCCTGCCAGAAGTTCCAGTGCGTTGATGTGGAGTCTGGACTCGTCCTCAGACCAACGTCCTCTGGTGGTCACCCCGTCGCAATGCACGCCCGAGTCCGAGTCCACTGTGAAGTCTGGACGTGAGCCGCAGGTAGCCTTCCTGTTCCACGCTGAGAGATTGCGGATCCACCATCTTAATTCGTCTCTGGTCTCCGCATCTAACGATATTAGGTCCGCGTAGGAGGCCCCGGAGTGGAGATGGGCAGTCTTCAGGCATTGTAAGGCCCGGTAATGGAGTGGAGCCGGAAATACCGCTTAGATAGATGATGAGAGGAGGCCGATGATCCGGGCCAGGTGCCGAAGTAAAAGCTGTGACATAGACAGAGTTCTGTGTAACGCCTTGCGGATAGCTGGAGTTTCACCATCCAATCACCCCGTAACAGGAGGTCTCTGAGGCGGTGGATGCCCTCCATATTGAAGTGTCGATAGCGGACAAACCTGTTTAAAGGTCGGAGGTTGATGACTGGTCGCATCTGACCTCCCTTCTTCTGTACCAGGAAGATGTTGCTGAGAACGCCGGAGAGTGGGTCTGGAGCCTGTTCGATCGCCTCTTTCATGAAGAGGTCTGACAGTTCCCTGTCTATGTACCGTTAGGAGACTACGGAGAGGACCTGAGGGTGGAGGGAAGGTAAGTGGCGTGGGAAATCCACTAACTATGTGGAAACTGAGGACCGTGGCCAGGACCAGGTGATGTTTGCCCAAGCATGAGAAAAATGTCGGAGTCTGCCCCCTACACAAACCTGAAAAGAAGTTTGAGGTATGACACTTACCAAAGGGTCGTCGTGAGTTGGTGGTTCCTTTGTAACCTCTGACCCGGCCTGGTGCGTCTCTGGAAGGGAAAAAACTCGACGGTTGCCTGGCCTCTTGGAAGGCGGTCCTCTGGGAGAAGGATCTATGCACATAGGAGCCTCAACCCGAGCCTCAGGTCTGGAAGGTGGAGCGGCCGGAGAGACGGCCCCTAGCACTGCCAGCCCTGGTGAAAAACCTGCCCTGAAAAACTCTTTCCATTGAGGACTGGGCCTTGTCCAGGGCCGTGAAGGCGCCCACGAACCGACTCAAGTCCTTGTTAAAGGAATCCCCAAATAAAAGGCCCTGCACATCTTTGCCAGCCTCAGAGAGAGCCAAGTTGGCTAACTTCGGTTCTATTTTGAATAAGATGGCTTTGCGCCTCTCAATAGAAAGTGAAGTATTCACGTTTCTAGAAATTCATATGGCCCGCTGGATCCAGCCCCGGAGTTCCTCCGGATCCACTTGCTCATCTCCCGCTCTTGCAATTTCAGCCAAATCAAAAATCTTGGCTAATGGCCCGAAAATATCCAGGAGTTTATCCTGACAGGCCTTAAGAGCAGACTCCAAACCCTTACGAAGGTTCCAACCTGACCTGGATAAAAATATTGGAAGTAACACATAAAAAACAAAGTGTAGCACAGTTAAAAAACGATAAATACCGTCCCTTGATGTGGTGGTGCCAGCCATGTTGGGAGTCAGTTCTGAACTTCCCCAGTTATAGATGCATTTGTACAGAAAACCGCAGCACTCTCCAGCCTTGAATTTCCAAAGGTTTATTCACCAGCAAAAGTGCAACGTTTCGACCTGTGTGGTCTTTTTCAAGTGTGAAAAAGACCACACAGGTCGAAATGTTGCACTTTTGCTGGTGAATAAACCTTTGGAAATTCAAGGCTGGAGAGTGCTGCGGTTTTCTGTACAAATGCAACTCAAAATATTGGGCCACATGGTCCACAGGAAGCCACTGCGGATCTAGGGTGGTGGAGAATATCAGGGTCAAAAAGCGGCTCACCAGAAGGATCCGTTAAGGGAGCTGAGGTGGAGGCCGCGGACTCAGGTAAGGTGACTCCCCCAGCGACACCGGGAGGTGTCGGACATACCTGAAAATTACTCCCCTGACATGTCCAGGTCATCTGATCTAGCCTCCTCATCCGAGCCGTCTTCGAGTCGGTAACCGGTTGTGCTCTGGCACATTTTCAGTTCCACGCCTTTTCTGCCTGGTGCGGGAAGGCTCTTTTGCGCGTCGTAGGTGCGCTATCAAGGGTGGCAAAAGAAACACCATTCGAGGGGTTTCTGGAGGCATGAGGGAGCTCGCTGGATGTGGAAGGTTGCGCTCTCAGGGCGTCAGAGATTGATCTAGAGAGCGTCTGAGACATAGACCCCATGGCTGCTAGGATAGCGTCTGAGACAGAGCGCTGGAAGGCGTCCGCCTGGGATTGGCCTAAAAGGGGGGAAACTCCTCTGTTGCATGGAGGGGGATTATGGCAAGGGGAATGGGTCCCCATATCAGAGTCCTCAGCCTGAGGACGGGAGGGCATACCTTGCTGGGACATGGTGGAAGGACCTTGTACCAAAAAAGAAAAAAAGCCTGCTAATATCCCAAAAGAATAAGCACTCTAGCTAATAATCTAACTGAGGTCACAAGAGACTATACGGACAATAGCTAGTGAGGGTGAGTTACCCACACTAGCAAGGGCGGCAGGCACACAGGAGCCGAACGCAGGGGCTGCCGACCTCACGGTATACTGAAGACCGGAAGCGGAAGGGGCGTGACCGAAGGGGGGGGGAGGGGGAGAGCGCGCAAAAAGATTCGGTGCAAGGAAGGAGGAGGGGGAAGAGTGTGGCCGAATAAACCAGAGGCCGGCGCTGCGAACGGAGGAGCATCCACCAAGATGGCCGCCGAAAACTTGCGATGACGGCCGAAGTCTCGCGAGGCCGCGATGATGAACGGGCGGAAGAATGCCCGCCCAACTGCAGAAAGGTGGAGAAGGATGGAGGCAGCGGGGAACTGGTAGGTCAGGAGAGGGGCAGAGAGCAATCGGGAGAGAGGACAACGGCAAAGGAGCGAGGGGCAGCCGAACCCTAAGGGAGTCAGAGCCTCCGGTAAATAAGGGGTGAACACTGGGATAACCTAGAGTGAAAAAAACCCTGAGGGGAAAAAAGGAAATTCACAAGCCCCCAAACCCATGAGGAAGAAAGGGGTAGAGCAACTAAGCGGCATACACAGTAATGGCAACAGAGTGAAATAAAGACATGTATTCTCATCTGTGGCAGCAGCAAAGAAAGAGGAGAATTACCTATTACATGGACACTATATAGGGGCTCTAAGGGGGAGGGCCTGTTGCCATGGTGTTATGCTAATCTCGGGATGTTTTTTCTTTGCTGCTGTGGTTGTCAGTAAAGAGAGATTACGGAATAGGAGACTCCATGTCTTGAGATAAAATCTACATGTAGTTTGCATGTTCATCCAATGTTTAATTAGGTTTCCTTCTCCCAAATGCCTTCCAACTTTTTTGCATGGCAGTATACAGGTCCATTTGAAATTCAGGATTTCAGGTGGATTTTAGTACCGATTCTTTGCCGAGGTCCTATGGCCATGAACAGGGTTTCTGTAATCCGATTCACACGCAACTAAATAGTTCCATGCTGCAGGAAGACAATCAGGGATAATAAGTAGCATGCCACCTGTTCCCCCGAATTCTGCATGAGGGATTAGCTGCACGAGGTGTAGCCTCTTTGAATAGCACTAATCCTTGTGCGGACCCGCATGCCAGTCTTGGATTTCTGCTGCGGATCCTCTAGTAAATAGAGGTCAGGCTTTGCAAGATCTCCAAACACGTGTTCTCTACAAGTACGGCAGACAAAGAGGTCAAGAAACAAGCAGTCTTCTAGGATTTTGGTGCAGACATGCTGCAGAAATGCACAAAAATCCACATGGAATTTCGTGCAAGTCTTATGTGTGCAAGTGGCCTAAATGGACCAACACTTCCCTAGCATCATAGCTACTTTGTTTTAAACTTGGCAGGATTGTCAGTAGTGGGATCACCATTGATCGGACACTGATATGCCATTAATGTTTGCTGTCAGAAAATCCTTTGAACCCTTGAACCCCTTGAACTTTTCCAAATGTTTTCGCATTACACCCACATGCTACCAGCGACATACATGTACGACGCTGGAGCCATAGCCAAACATGGCGCCTGCTCGCACGTGCAGCAGGCGTCATGGCCGGCAGGTCTCTGCTGTTTCAAACAGCAGAGACCTGCGGTTAATTACTGAGACCGGCAATAATGTTGATCGCGGTAATTGAAGCCTTTAGATGCCATGATCAAGTGAGATCATGGCATTTAAATGCGCAAAAACCCGGAAGCGGGTGTTACCAGCATCCTCTGTGGCCAGTGAGGGTGTCGGTAATTGATTTGAAAGCGCTCTGCCTCGCTGAAGAGGCTGAGAGCATTCAAACTGCAATTCTTACTTTGGCCACCAGGTGGCAGGCCAACATAAGAAATGAGCAAAAGTCAGTAATAAAGTCATTTTAAAAATACACGATTGTTCAAAAGTAATAAAAATAGATTTTGTAGGCTCAAATACGAGCTTCAAAATCATTACAAAAAAAACTGTTAAAAATATATAAAAAATATAAAAGTTTAAATCATCCCCCTTTCCGTATAATAAAAAAAATGAATACCTAAATAACAAAAAATATAAACATCATGGGTATCACTGCGACTGAAAACACCCATACTAACATAATATAAAAATATTTTTCCAATATGGCGAATGGCAAAATGGAAAAAAGGGTCCAAATGGCCAATTTGCAATTTTTTCTTTGCTTCTCTTACCCCCAAAAATGCAATAAAATGATCAGAGTCTCACATACCGTAAAAAATGAGCCCCCACACAGCTCAGTAGATATAACTATAAAAAAGTTATGCGGGTCAGAATATTGTGATGTAAAAAAATTTTTTTTTTTATTTTTTCAAAGTTTACATTTATTTTGACACTATTAAGACATAAAAAAAAAACTATACATACGGGGTATCGTTGTAATCGTACGGACCCAGATAATGAAGGACAAACTGAATGCCGTGGGAACAAAACCTGTAAAACGGTGGCGGAATTGTGTTTTTCCCAAATTCCACCCCATTTGGAATATTTTTACAGCTTCCCACTACATTGTCTGCCATAATAATTGGGGGCATTAGAAAGTACAACTTAACCAGCAAAAAATAAGCCCCATACAGCTATGGGAATGGAAATATAAAAAGTTATGGCTCAAGGAAGATAAGGAAGAAAAATGAAAACGCAAAAACCTCCGGGATCCTAAGGGTTTAATGTATTTTATTTGGATTTTATGTGATAGACAACACAAAGTAACAAGTATGTGTGAAGAGAAAAGAGAATGATACATATTTTTCAGAATTTTTAATAAATAAAAATCTGGAGAGTGTGGCGTGCATTAGTATTCAGCCCCCCCCCCCCCCCCGAGTCAATACTTTGTAGGACCACCTTTTGCTGCAATTACAGCTGCAAGTCTTTTAGGGTACTGTATGTCACTACCAGCTTTGCACATCTAGGGGCTGAAATTTTTGCCCATTCTTCTTTGCAAAATAGCTCACGCTCAGTCAGATTGGATGAAGAGTGTCTGTGAGCAGCAATTTTCAAGGCTTGTCACAGATTCTCAATAGGATTCCGTTTTGGACTTTGACTGGGCCATTTTAACACATAAATATATTTTGATCTAAACCATTCCACTGTAGCTCTGGCTGTATGTTTAGGGTCGTTGTCCTGCTGGAAGGTGAGCCTCCACCCCAGTCTCAAGTATTTTGCAGCCTCTACCAGGTTTTCCTCCAGGATTGCCTTGTATCTAGCTCCATCCATCTTCCCATCAACTCTCACCAGCTTCCCTCTACTGCTAAAGAAAAGCTTCCCCATAGCATGATCCTGCCACCACCACGTTTTATAGTAGGGATGGTGTGTTCAGGGTGATGTGAAGTGTTACTTTTCCGCCACACATAGCGTTTTGCATTTATGCCAAAAAGTTCAATTTTGGTCTCATCTGACCTGTTTCTATATTTTTACTGTGTCCCCTACATGGCTTGTGGCAAACTGCAAACGAGACTTCTTATGGCTTGCTTTCAAAAATCGCTTTCTTCTTGCCACTCTTCCATAAAGGCCAGATTTATGGAGTACACGACTAATGGTTGTCCTGTGGACAGATTCCCCCATCTGAGCTGTTGATCTCTGCAGCTCCTCCAGAGTGACCGTGGGCCTCTTGGCTGCTTCTCTAATTAGTGTTCTCCTTGCCTGGACAGTCAGTTTAGCTGGACGGCCATGTCTTGGTAGGTTTGCATTTCTGTCGTATTACTTCCATTTTCAAATAATGGATTGAACAGTGCTCTGTAAGATATTCAGAGCTTGGGATTTTTTTTATAACCTAACCCTGCTTTAACACTTCTCCACAACTTTATCCCTGGCCTGTCTGGTGTGTTCCTTGGTTTTCATGATGCTGTTTGATCACTAATGTTCTATAACAAACCTCTGAGGCCTTCATAGAACAGCTGTAGTTATACTGAGAATAAATTACACACAGGTGAACTCTATTTACTAATTAGGTGATTTCTGAAAGCAATTGGTCACACTGGATTTTATTTAGGGGTATCAGAGTACAGGGGACTGAATACAAATTCACGCCAAACATTTCAGATTTTTATTTATTACAAATTTTGAAAACCATCTATAATTTTCTTTTCACACATACTTGCTACTTTGTGTTGGTCTATCACATAAAATCCCAGTAAAATACATTTAAATTTGTGGGTGTAACGTGAAAAAATTTAGAAAATGTCATGGGGTATGAATACTTTTTCAAGGCACTGTACAGTCGTGGCCAAAAGTTTTGAGAATTACATAAATATTGGAAATGTTGCTGCTTAAGTTTTTATAATAGCAATTTGCATATACTCCAGAATGTTATGAAGAGTGATCAGATGAATTGCATAGTCCTTCTTTGCCATGAAAATTAACTTAATCCCCAAAAAAACTTTTCACTGCATTTCATTGCTGTCATTAAAGGACCTGCTGAGATCATTTCAGTAATCGTCTTGTTAACTCAGGTGAGAATGTTGACGAGCACAAGGTTGGAGATCATTATGTCAGGCTGATTGGGTTAAAATGGCAGACTTGACATGTTAAAAGGAGGGTGATGCTTGAAATCATTGTTCTTCCATTGTTAACCATGGTGACCTGCAAAGAAACGCGTGCAGCCATCATTGCGTTGCATAAAAATGGCTTCACAGGCAAGGATATTGTGGCTACTAAGATTGCACCTCAATCAACAATTTATAGGATCATCAAGAACTTCAAGGAAAGAGGTTCAATTCTTGTTAAGGGGGGTTCAGGGCGTCCAAGAAAGTCCAGCAAGCGCCAGGATCGTCTCCTAAAGAGGATTCAGCAACGGGATCGGAGTGCCACCAGTGCAGAGCTTGCTCAGGAATGGCAGCAGGCAGGTGTGAGCGCATCTGCACGCACAGTGAGGCGAAGACTTTTGGAAGATGGCCTGGTGTCAAGAAGGGCAGCAAAGAAGCCACTTCTCTCCAAAAAAAACATCAGGGACAGATTGATCTTCTGCAGAAAGTATGGTGAATGGACTGCTGAGGACTGGGGCAAAGTCATATTCTCCGATGAAGCCTCTTTCCGATTGTTTGGGGCATCTGGAAAAAGGCTTGTCCGGAGAAGGAAAGGTGAGCGCTACCATCAGTCCTGTGTCATGCCAACAGTAAACCATCCTGAGACCATTCATGTGTGGGGTTGCTTCTCATCCAAGGGAGTGGGCTCACTCACAATTTTGCCCAAAAACACAGCCATGAATAAAGAATGGTACCAAAACACCCTCCAACAGCAACTTCTTCCAACAATCCAACAACAGTTTGGTGAAGAACAATGCATTTTCCAGCACGATGGAGCACTGTGCCATAAGGCAAAAGTGATAACTAAGTGGCTCGGGGACCAAAACGTGGACATTTTGGGTCCATGGCCTGGAAACTCCCCAGATCTTAATCCCATTGAGAACTTGTGGTCAATCCTCAAGAGGCGGGTGGACAAACTCCAAGAAGTGATTATGAAAGAATGGGTTGCTATCAGTCAGGAATTGGCCCAGAAGTTGATTGAGAGCATGCCCAGTCGAATTGCAGAGGTCCTGAAAAAGAAGGGCCAACACTGCAAATACTGACTCTTTGCATAAATGTCATGTAATTGTCGATAAAAGCCTTTGAAACGTATGAAGTGCGTGTAATTATATTTCACTACATCACAGAAACAACTGAAACAAAGATCTCAAAGCAGTTTAGCAGCAAACTTTGTGAAAACTAATATTTTTGTCATTCTCAAAACTTTTGGCCACGACTGTATATGTATGGTAGTCCGATGTAAATAGTTCTCATGAACTGAGCTTGTAAGGTTCGGTGGGAAACAGTGTGCTGATATTCCAAGGCAAACTTGCTATGATTGTTTTTCTGACCCCAGACACATTACACTGCTGGATATAATGTGATGCAGCATTGTACTCAGGTGTATGCGCATATTTCACAGGACTATTATTATCATAATGAGATGCATTTGAAGAGATGCGATTTAGAACGTTCATCAAATTTAGTTACGGTTTTGAAATTTCATACAAAAGAGCCTCTGTATATCAAGGTATTAATTATGGAAGGATAATTTGTCGCTTGCAGCACCAGGCGATGGATGGGTAGTAGGAGCTGTCTTAAAGGGGTTTTCCTGGTAAGAATATGAGGGCTTTTGAAATGCATGTGTATAAAATCTGACAGCAGTGAGACACCTTTTCTGTGCAATGTCTTGTCCTGTGTCTTGTACATTGCAAACACTGAGGAGGAGAACATGTACCAGGCTCGAGTGCCCCTGCAACATCCAACACAGTGGTGCCACTTTGCTTCCTGACGGCTTTGTCTAGATGCTACATGATAAGGGCATTATAGTCAATGGCTAACCATGTGGCCGCCTGGAAAAGGCTGAGAGGAACTAAGAGGATACAAAGGTGCTTTTGTCTTGCCAGTTCGTCCAGTTATATGCTCTCCTGACAAAGTCCCTTTAAAGGGAATCTGTCAGCAGTTTCAACCCTCCAAAACTGCTGATAGCACTGTGTAGGTGAGACAAAGAGTGGTGTAGACATACCTAGAGTGATGGTCATGTGGGCTAAATGATGAGAAATCAAAGTTTTCATCCCTCTATTACCGCGATCGCAAGTGCCCAGGAGGTGGCCCCCCAGTGTCCTTCAGTGAGCAGAGTGATCGTAGCCGAGGTGCACTTTAATAAAGAGGATTATCTTTTTTTCATGTTTTGTTGAGAATTTTTCATATTTTATGCAGAATATAAGCATTGATCATGGGTGGTATAAGCCACAATGTTGGGGTCATTTTTACAGGTTTAAAAGGGTTTTAGAGACTTTACGTCTGATGACCTATCCTCTGGATCGGTGAGGGACTGACACCCGGGACGCCCAGCAATCAGTTGTTTGAGAAGGCACTGGTGCTCTCAGTAGCGCCACAGCCTTCTCTCAGCTCACCAAGCACAGCGTCGTACATTGTATAGCGGTTGTGCTTGGTATCGCAGCTCAGCCCCATTCACTTCAATGGGGCTGTGCTGCCCCTAGGTCATGTGAGCGATCAATGTGATATTACATGGCCTAGAATAGTGATGGCTAAGCTCCAGCACTCCAGCTGTGGTGAAACTACGACTGCCAGCATGCTCCATTCCTTTTTTATGGAGTTCTGCGAACAGCCAAGCAGGTGTGCATCTTGGGAGTTGTAGTTTTACCACAGCTGGAGTGTCGGAGGTTAGGATAAGCTTCCAGAAGGCCACAGCACAACCACGAGCGCTGGTGCCTTCTCAAACAGCTGATCAGCGGGGATCCTGGTTGTTGGACCCCCGCCGATCAGATACTGGATAGGTCATCAGTAGGAAAGTCTTGGAAAACCTCTTTAGGGCTATTTCACACTTGCGTTCTTTTCTTCCGGCATAGAGTTCCGTCGTCGGGGCTCTATGCCGGAAGAATCCTGATCAGGATTATCCTAATGCATTCTGAATGGAGTGAAATCCGTTCAGGATGCATCAGGATGTCTTCAGTTCCGGAACGGAACGTTTTTTGGCCGGAGAAAATACCGCAGCATGCTGCGCTTTTTGCTCCGGCCAAAAATCCGGAACACTTGCCGCAATGCCGGATCCGGAATTAATGCCCATTGAAAGGCATTGATCCGGATCCGGCCTTAAGCTAAAAGTCGTTTCGGCGCATTGCCGGAGCCGACATTTAGCTTTTTCTGAATGGTTACCATGGCTGCCGGGACGCTAAAGTCCTGGCAGCCATGGTAAAGTGTAGTGGGGAGCGGGGGAGCAGCATACTTACCGTCCGTGCGGCTCCTGGGGCGCTCCAGAGTGACGTCAGGGCGCCCCAAGCGCATGGATCATGTGATCGCATTGGACACGTCATCCATGCGCATGGGGCGCTCTGACGTCTTTCTGGAGCGCCCCGGGAGCCGCACGGACTGTAAGTATACCGCTCCCCCGCTCCTACTATGGCAACCAGGACTTTAATAGCGTCCTGGCTGCCATAGTAACACTGAAAGCATTTTGAAGACGGATCCGTCTTCAAATGCTTTCAGTTCACTTGCGTTTTTCCGGATCCGGAGTGTAATTCCGGCAAGTGGAGTACATGCCGGATCCGGACAACGCAAGTGTGAAAGAGGCCTTACCTGTTCTATGGCTCAAAGAATAAAAAAAAAACGAATGTTATATTTTTATGGACACTTTTGATTTTATTAAAATGTTAAAATTAGAAAAATTGCATTTACAAAACTGTTCAATTTTACAAAGATTCAGCTTTGCTTTTTTCCACATGGGGTAAGGTAAAGATGAACGCTAACCAAAAATGAGGAGAGTTTGGTTGGTAAATATAAAAGTGCATCGTCATAGACTTACAGGTACTTGTTGCCAAGTCTACTAGTAACTTCAAGAGCTCTCACAGTCCTAACAGGTGCACCTCCTAAGTTGGTTGTGTTGGACCAGACTGATGACCTATTCCTAGGATGCACCATGAACGCACGATGGGTGCGCATCCCACCACTGGGACGCCCACTTGGTGGAGGTCCCAGCAGTCAAACCCACGAGGTTCACATAGGGATGGCCTGCATATACAAGGGTCCTTGCTCTGGCAAAACCAGTTTAACACTGCTACTGTCTGAAGCACATGCATGAGAAGGTTGCATGAGAGGGGCATTGGCAATTGCCTGCCTAATGTGAAGAGGAGGAACTGTGGCTACGCCATTCAACAAATCCACCTCAGCCCTCAATATTCACATTATTATTTTTATACTTTTGGGTGGAATAACCCTTTTAAAAAGAAATAAATAAAATAAAAATTAAATAGTAGAAATCACTGTTCCATGTCATTTTCATTTTGCAGAGTCTTCATCGCGAGTCCCCAAAGGCTCATACTAGAGAAGAAGGGGCCGTCAGCCCCTCTGTATCCATTAGAAGAGGCCCGGTTATTCAAAGGTTCACTACAGTTATTGTCCAAAGTGACTAAAGAGGAGCGGATCATGGATATGTCCGAGTGTAAACTCTCTTCCGTGACCGCCACCTCCACCTCTGTAAACGTATAAGCGCTGGCCGATTCTGCTAAGTGAGGCTTTGGCATCTTGGTGCACTCTGCATTTCTCTTCTCCTGGGCTGTAAGTTCCTCCTGCTCAATCACAGTCTGCAACTTACAATACGAGTTGCTATCGCTCCCCTCGTAGTCGTCCTGTGCGCTTTCCACTGAATGTCCTTGCTCTTGCATGAAAGCAGCTGGAATGTCAGGAGTTAATGAATCTGAATTCTGAGACTTTCCTGAGGACTCCAGGGTGTTTGGGAACTCTTCAGGGGTCATCTGCCCATCGTCTGTAGGCTTGCAGTGCATATTTTGATGCCGTCTGAGGACAGCGGGGCGAGAGAAACTTTTGTTACACACATCACAGGTGTATGGCTTCTCCCCAGTGTGGGACCTCACGTGTCTGCGCAGATCTCCAGAGCCCGCAAACTTTTTCCCTGGTGAAAAATGGGCACGGCTTTATCAGACAGTGAACATTATTTCTGCTGCTCAATGAAGTGATGGCAGATAAGCTCGCCTACTGAATGTCCAGCTACATACAATACCGTTCCTGCATCCATACTGACTTCTCTTACAGGACGCCTTTATAATATTCTTTTTAAAGTGGCTATCCCATGGAAAGTATCTACCACCTATCCACAGAGGGTCCTGGAGTCGCCCCTCAGAATGGAGCAGTAGTGCACATGTTGGTCCACCGCTGGAATGATGAAGCACCGTAAGTCAGTCCCATAGGAGAGCATCGAGTGGTGGACTGCCATGTGCACTACCGCTCCACGCAGAGAGGGCTCTCCAGACCCTCTGTTCTTATCATCACAAAACTCCTTTAAGGGGGTTTTGCAGGACTTACCTATTGATGACTTATCTGTAGAATAGGTCATCAAATATCGGATCGGCGGGGGTCACATAAATAAGAAGAGTGCTGCAGTAAGCAGACATGACCAGTGGACGAGGCTGTTCCGGTACCACAGCTGATTACGGGGGTTCCACGAGTCTGACCCTCAGCAATCTGAAATTGATGACCTATCCTGAGGACAGGTCATCAACAGTTAAGTCCTGGAAAACCCATTTTCAAGGTTGTCTAACAACCACTGATGCAATTATTCGGTAACCACAACCTCGTGGACCATACCGGTACAGGAAGATCTTACTGCTTGCCGTACAATACATTATGCACTGCCTTGTGTTGGGTCTTCCAACGGAGGCAATAGGAAGAAAAGAGGGTTGCACCTGAACATTCACTAAGAGAAGAAGAGTGAAGGCAGTGAGGGGTATTTATCAAGGCTGGCGTACCCATACACTAATCTTGACCTCCCTGCACTGGTGTGAAATGTGCCTAATGTATTAAGAGGCAGATTTCTGCCCTGCTGTGTGCCAGATACTGAAGTCTACGCCAACTACAGTCTGGCACAGACTTCAGCTACAACTTTTTGGTGAGAGTTATAGTTAAAAGGGTTTTTCTCACTTCAGTAAGTGGTATTTATCATGTAGAGAAAGTTAATACAAGTCACTTACTAATGTATTGTTATTATCCAAATTGCTTCCTTTGCTGTCTAGATTAATTTTTCCATCACATTATACACTGCTCGTTTCCATGGTTACAGACCACCCTCAAATCCATCAGTGGTGGTCGTCCTTGCACACTATAGGAATAAGAGTCAGCCTCTCTGGTGGCCGGGACCATTGGAGCTCACATAGGCCGGTGCTTTTACCTATATTGTGCAAGCACAGCCACTGATGCTGGATTGAAGGGTGGTCTGTAACTATGGAAACGAGCAGTGTATAATGTGATGGAAAAATGAATCAAGCCAGCAAAGGAAGCAATATGGACAATCACAATACATTAGTAAGTGCCTTGTATTAACTTTCTCTACATGATAAATGCCACTTACTGAAGTGAGACAACCCCTATTAATGTGGCGGGTGGAGCAAAGCCCCCCTCCCCACATCGTGTGCGCCATCATTTGCTACCTTTTTTTTACATCAAAATAATGGCAAAAAGTGTGAAATATCCCAGAGTAGGTTTTGAAGGGGTAAGGGTCACTTCATATCTACGTTGAACGCTCAGAGCCTCACTTGCAGATCCCATCATATCGGACAAGAGAAATAACATGCATGCTGCGCTATTTTCCCCATCAAAATGATGTACACCTCATCAGAACGTGACTGATCCCCATTATAAGTCAACCGTGATGGATCCAGTGCTGCCTCACGAAACCCATTTTTGCAAACCGAAATTGCAGGTATGAAGTGCCGGCACTGAGATCCCAGAGTTGCCATCTGTCCTGAATTTGCCAGGACTGTCTCTGATTTTCACAGACAGTCCAGGCAAATTAGGGCTGTCCCAGATTGAAAATGGGTGGTTGTTCCCTAGTGGGGACAGGGCACCCCCAGGGACGGGGCTTAAATGCCCTGATTTTACCATAAGGATAATGAGGCTCCTGTATCCCTCTTACAATAATTCTCTATTGAAGTCTATGAAGAATAAAGGTACCGTCAAGGGGAAGGATCTGGATGTCTTAGTAGCTCCCACGGACTGGTCAACAGGCCTAGGTCTATCAGGTCCACTATATCTCTACTCTGCCCTCTAGTGGGAGTTCTGTAGTTTTGCACCACCATCAAAAATCAATGTTCCTTACCACAGGTCAGGCAGCTGTATGGCCTCTCCCCAGTGTGCCGAACCCTGTGCTTTATCAGCTTCCGGGGCATGTTGAACGACTTTCCGCAGTCGTCGCAGGTGTAGAATTTGTCAGCGGCATGAGTCTTCTCATGCTCCTTCAAGTTGCTGACGTTGCTAAAACCTGGTAGAAATAGACTGCACTCTCAGGACTTGTCTTTCATGTAGAACTATTGTCTTACAAATCTTTCGTTAATTTACCTCGACCGCAGATGTCACACAAGTGAGGCTTCTCTCCCGTGTGAATGACAATGTGGCGCTGGACGTCCCCAGAAACGGCAAACCTAGAACCAGGGAGAGATATGTAATATATATAGTACTGTGCAAGCCCATATGGAAAATCAAGGTTCAGTGTGACCACCCTCTGCCTTGAAGATTGCCTCGCTTCCCCTAGCCTCTTGGAGAACGTGCAGATTTCATCAGTCTCACTTCTGCAGATAATCCAAAGGGTCGCTGCCTGCACCACAAGTAATGTAAGTAAGTGGGGTCACGACCACAGTTCAGACCTGCCATGACACAACAAATCCAAACCTGCTGGTAGGGACGGGCGATTTTTTTCCAACCCCATGGATGATTTTAATATTGGTTTTCTTATTTTTCTTAATTAAACTGAAAAAATACCAAGACACAATTAAATAAAGTATTCTGTTTTAACCATATATTACTACAATAACTGTATGTAACTTCACAGTTACGTACACAGTTTCTGTGTGAAATCAGTTGTCCTGATCTGAAGTTGTGCGTCGCCATCAGTTAGGTGTGTAATCCTTTATTTTTAAGGAAAAAATAAAGTCCTGCAAGTCTGGCACTTTTTGTCCATGAAAAAAAAAAAAAAGAAGCAGATCATGGCAACGAATTTCATACAGTAGGTGTGAACTTGACATCAGTGAAACTGCATGCAGCTGTGATACGCGGTTTTTGGTGTAGTTTATCAATTTTACAGGTGAAATACTTTTACTTAAAGGGGTTCTCCAGGCTTTTAATATTGATGATCTATCCTCAGGATAGGTCATCAATATCAGATCGGCGGGGGTCCGACACCAGGCCGATCAGCTGTAGTGTGCAAGTGCCGTCTCCCATCTCTCTTCCTGTTCACTTCTGCTATGTCTATGGCAAAGCAGCAGTGAGCAGGAAGAGAGACGGGAGATGGCACGTGCACACTACACGCACCTGCCCTTCATACAGCTGAGCGGTGGACCCTCCAATCTGATATTGATAACCTATTCTGAGGATAGGTCATCCATATTGAAAGCCTGGAAAACCCCTTTAATGTTTCACCTGTAAAATAAAATAAAAAAGACGCATAAAAACCAGAATCCACACCAACATCCGTGTTAGATTCCAGGCAGGTGAACAGACGCTTACAAGGCTTTCCAAGCTAATTGGTGCGACCCCTGTAGTGTCCTCCATGGACATGGTGTCTCTGTCTTCTTCTGTCAAGTCATTTGATATGTTCGATGTCTGGGAAAGCTGGGTGATGGCTATCTTGGCTGCTATTACATGGGCTACCACCTAGACTATTACTATATATCTAGGCAGGTAAGCCGATCAAAAGTCTGGAAAAGCTGGGTAACCATGCAGAGTCAGCCATATTGTTTTTCACCCAGCTTTCCCAGGCTGACATAAGACTTTGTTCACATACCTGCCCCAGAGTTTAACTGTAAAGTGAAGCAGAGGGTTTGGAACTCTGTATCCGGAAAGCGGATTCAACCCAGGACCCCAAGCGACGAAAGACATCAACCTGAGCCACCAGGCCTCCCATCTGATAGTGGCCATAACAGGTATGCTTTATACCCTGGCTGACTGGGTTTGCTGGGACTTGTAGTCCTCCAGACAGTGAAATGGCAAACTCATGTCACCCCCATAACCTACCCACAAATGAAAGTCGTACATTGGCATCCATGATAATCCATGTTCCTAGTGCACCCCTTGTGTCCCCATCCAGTGCATTCTGGGAGTCTGGTCCCCGTGGGGACTTTTCACATGTAAGGATATGGTGGTAACCCTTCTGTTTACTTCTTTTTCTCACCGGTGGTTGGACTGACGTTGTCTAGAACCAGTTCCCACTGAGGCGGGTGTGCTCTTGGCCCCTTCCCCTCTTACATCAGGGGACCTCAGGTGGCAGAGTCCTCAATTCACTATTCGCAACCTACTATTTTAAACTTTGCCTTTAACTTTACTTTTACAGGCAAGAGGCGCAGCGGGGCGGGCCAGGCAAGTGACATGGTGGAGCCATTGTGAAAATAGATTTGATGATTCTGTAAAAAAAACTGTATACCCAGAGGCCTCAAAGGCAAATTAATCAAATTAATTCGCCGAGCCCTACCTGCTGGATTTCTTGAGGTTGCCATGTTGCAGAGACTTTCAGGCTGCAACGTGACCCCATTTACTTTCATTAGTTGCAATGCCGGCAGCGTTACATTGCAAACTTTGGCCGTGCCCTAGTCTCAGTGATAACATAATAGCAGGTTTCTAATGGCTGTGCAAATATTACAGGGGTATACACATATACAATGAATGTGCATTTCACAACAGTCTATACCAAAATCAGAGGATAGGAAAAGAAATGCACATAGGACGTGAACATACCTCTTCCCACAAATCTCACATATATAAGGCTTTTCACCAGAGTGCCGTCGCAGGTGAGTCTGAAGGTTTCCAGCCTGAAAGGAAGGGAAAAAGCCATCAGCCAGAGAAGTGACATTATGGCAAAGGGACACACTCCCCCTGGTGGATAGGGAGTGCATTACTCTGAGTTGTTGGAATTGAAACTTCCTATGTGTCAATGTAATGATGATAGATCTAAGTGATTACAATATTGGAGAAAAGGATGAGTTTTATTGGGGAGAACTGTACAGTCGTGGCCAAAAGTTTTGAGAATTACAGAAATATTGGGAATTGGAAAAGTTTTTCTTCAAGTTTTTATAATAGCAATTTGCATATACTCCAGAATATTATGAAGAGTGATCAGATGAATTGCATAGTCCTTCTTTACCATGAAAATTAACTTAATCCCAAAAAAAACTTTCCACTGCATTTCATTGCTGTCATTAAAGGACCTGCTGAGATCATTTCAGTAATCGTCTTGTTAACTCAGGTGAGAATGTTGACGAGCACAAGGCTGGAGATCATTATGTCAGGCTGATTGGGTTAAAATGGCAGACTTGACATGTTAAAAGGAGGGTGATGCTTGAAATCATTGTTCTTCCATTGTTAACCATGGTGACCTGCAAAGAAACACGTGCAGCCATCATTGCGTTGCATAAAAATGGCTTCACAGGCAAGGATATTGTGGCTACTAAGATTGCACCTCAATCAATAATTTATAGGATCATCAATAACTTCAAGGAAAGAGGTTCAATTCTTGTTAAGAAGGCTTCAGGGCGTCCAAGAAAGTCCAGCAAGTGCCAGGATCGTCTCCTAAAGAGGATTCAGCTGCGGGATCGGAGTGCCACCAATGCAGAGCTTGCTCAGGAATGGCAGCAGGCAGGTGTGAGCGCATCTGCACGCACAGTGAGGCGAAGACTTTTGGAAGATGGCCTGGTGTCAAGAAGGGCAGCAAAGAAGCCACTTCTCTCCAAAAAAAACATCAGGGACAGATTGATCTTCTGCAGAAAGTATGGTGAATGGACTGCTGAGGACTGGGGCAAAGTCATATTCTCCGATGAAGCCTCTTTCCGATTGTTTGGGGCATCTGGAAAAAGGCTTGTCCGGAGAAGAAAAGGTGAGCGCTACCATCAGTCCTGTGTCATGCCAACAGTAAAGCATCCTGAGACCATTCATGTGTGGGGTTGCTTCTCATCCAAGGGAGTGGGCTCACTCACAATTTTGCCCCAAAACACAGCCATGAATAAAGAATGGTACCAAAACACCCTCCAACAGCAACTTCTTCCAACAATCCAACAACAGTTTGGTGAAGAACAATGCATTTTCCAGCACGATGGAGCACCGTGCCATAAGGCAAAAGTGATAACTAAGTGGCTCAGGGACCAAAACGTTGACATTTTGGGTCCATGGCCTGGAAACTCCCCAGATCTTAATCCCATTGAGAACTTGTGGTCAATCCTCAAGAGGCGGGTGGACAAACAAAAACCCACTAATTCTGACAAACTCCAAGAAGTGATTATGAATGAATGGGTTGCTATCAGTCAGGAATTGGCCCAGAAGTTGATTGAGAGCATGCCCAGTCGAATTGCAGAGGTCCTGAAAAAGAAGGGCCAACACTGCAAATACTGACTCTTTGCATAAATGTCATGTAATTGTCGATAAAAGCCTTTGAAACGTATGAAGTGCGTGTAATTATATTTCACTACATCACAGAAACAACTGAAACAAAGATCTAAAAGCAGTTTAGCAGCAAACTTTGTGAAAACTAATATTTGTGTCATTCTCAAAACTTTTGGCCACGAGTGTACAACTGAAAGGAGGCTCTAGGACCCTGTTGGGCCTCCTCTAGCCAGACATACGGTACAACATGGAGGCATACAGGTTCTGTATGGTATCCTGTGGGTCATTTGCCCCACAGCAAATGCAGGATTGTAGTGCTCACCACGAGGTCTCAATACTCAAACCCGACTGTTGTCTGATCCCAACAGAACCTGGATTCACAACTAAAGACAATACGGTTCTAGTCTGTAGCAGTCCAGGTCTCTCTCACAGCCCCACTGCAGACGAAGGCGATGGTCACTAGCTATCAATGGCGGGACATGTAAGGGTGCAGTGACACCAAATTCCCTTCTGCTAAACTTCTGACGGGGGTGTGTAATGAAGGTGCCGCCTGTGTCTGGATGGTGGACAACAAAACTGGGGGACCTGCTTGTGCTTGTCAGCACATCAAACAATCCTCTCTACTGGTGGTCTGTCTGGGCCATCTGGAGCCTATATGCCATGTTTGCATGCTCCCAACTCTTCCTAACGGCGAGGTCAGGACGACACTCCAATGATGCCCCCTCTCAAAATCTGTCAACTGGGATAAATTTCTTTGCGTGCGTTGTAGAGTCTAGCAGCTAAAGTTCTCTTACAACAGGCACTCTACACAAAAGTAGCCTCTGAGAGCCTTTTTATAGGGCTGCAGGGAAGCACTTTTATGCC
Source organism: Bufo bufo (assembly GCF_905171765.1). Taxonomy (NCBI): domain Eukaryota; kingdom Metazoa; phylum Chordata; class Amphibia; order Anura; family Bufonidae; genus Bufo; species Bufo bufo. Next base: position 774,665,301 of record NC_053390.1, on the reverse strand, counting down.
CTCTTGTGGCGAGCTCCAGGGTCTAATTGGACCTCACCTGTAATCATTTACATATCTGCCTGAGACATAATTGCATGATGAGCAACCTGGGTGCGTTATACATCACACACTTATTGACAAAAAATAACAGTAAAAAAGAAGGGCAGAACATACGCCGAGATGCAAAAGGCCTCTGAAAAATGAGAGCTTGGCCGGTTGTAGTGGGCAACTGTTCCACCTTTCTCTTGCACTGGTCTGAACGTAGCCATACACATACAGTCCTGATCAAAAGTTTAAGACCACTTGAAAAATGGCAAAAAATCATATTTAGCATGGCTGGATCTTAACAAGGTTCCAAGTAGAGTTTCAACATGCAACAAGAAGACATGGGAGTGAGACAACATTTTTTGAGCATTCAATTTAATGAAAACAACGAATAAACTGAAACAGGCTGTTTTTCACCTGATCAAAAGTTTAGGACCACACCTCCAAAAAAAAACTAAACCCCCCCAAAACAGAAATCCAACTTCCAAACATGAACTCAGTAATGAGTAGCTCTGCCGTTATTGTTTATCACTTCCAAAATTTGTTTCGGCATGCTTGATGCAAGTGTTTCCATGAGGTGAGTGGGAACATTTCTCCAAGTGTTCCCACTCACCTGGAACTGTTGTCCATTTTTGTAAACTTCCCTTGCCATCCATCCCCAAAGGTTCTCAATTGGATTTAGATCAGGGGAACACGCAGGATGGGCCAAAAGAGTGATGTTATTCTCCTGGAAGAAGTCCCTTGTCCTGCGGGCATTGTGTACTGTAGCGTTGTCCTGTTGAAAAACCCAGTCGTTACCACACAGACGAGGGCCCTCAGTCATGAGGAATGCTCTCTGCAACATCTGGACATGGCCAGCGGCCGTTTGACGCCCCTGCACTTCCTGAAGCTCCATTGTTCCACTGAAGGAAAAAGCACCCCAGACCATTATGGCGCCCCCTCCACTGTGGCGCGTAGAAAACATCTCAGGTGGGATCTGCTTGTCATGCCAGTAACGTTGGAAACCATCAGGACCATCAAGTTTACATTTTTTCTCATCAGAGAATAAAACTTTCTTCCACCTTTGAATGTCCCATGTTTGGTGCTCTCTTGCAAAGTCCAAACGAGCAGTTCTGTGGCTTTCAAGGAGACGAGGTCTTTGAAGATGTTTTTTGTTTTTCAAGCCCTTCAGTCTCAGATGCCATCTGATGGTTATGGGGCTGCAGTCAGCACCAGTAAGGGCCTTAATTTGGGTCGAGGATCGTCCAGTATCTTGACGGACAGCCAATTGGATCCTCCGGCTCAGTGCTGAGGAAATTTTTTTGGGTCTTCCACTTGACTTTTTGGTTACATAACCCTCAGGATCATTTAAGAAATTCCAAATGACTGTCTTACTGCGTCCCACCTCAGCAGCGATGGCGCGCTGTGAGAGACCCTGCTTATGCAGTTCAACAACCCGACCACGTTCAAAAAGGGAGAGTTTTTTTGCCTTTGCCATCACAACGTGTGACTACCTGACAGAAAATGACAATGAATCCACATCTTTGCACAGATTTGGCCTTTTAAAAGGCATGTGGTCCTAAACTTTGGATCAGCTGAAAAACAGCCTGTTTCAGTTTATTTGTTGTTTTCATTAAATTGAATGCTCAAAAAATGTTTTGTCTCACTCCCATTTCTTCTTGTTGCATGTTGAAGCTCTACTTGGAACCTTGTTAAGATCCAACAATGTAAAATATGATTTTCTGCCATTTTTCAAGTGGTCTTAAACTTTTGATCAGGACTGTAGTAAGAGGATACAAGAGTAATGTTGGATGAACCCACTGATTTTGGTGGGGCCGTTTTACCTATCCTATGTGTATGAGGGTGTGCTGGATCTCCCCTGACCAATTATGTGGAGGGAAAGAAAGACTGGACATCCTGAATTTCAATAGGCCCAATCCTTTGTTCTCAAGGGATATAAGCCGCCGCCAGAGCTCTCCCTACTGAGAACTTGTACATGTGAATGGTGGAGGAACAGCTCTCAGCTGAATGAGGGTCCCACCAACAGCTCCCGAAGGTGCACACCCAGCTTTACTCACTCCAGCCTCCAGTCACCCCAGGGAAAAATACAGGTACTTCTCTTCATGTCATCACCCCCTATATGTTTTTTGTTAGTTTTGTTTTTGTTACTAAAGGAGTGGGAAGTTCTACATCTAACTATACAGTATGCGACTAATCAAACCCTCCGGTGACTCCATACGTCTACAGATATCATTATAATTAATATATGAAGATATATACTGTATATATAATACATACACATATATTACTGTCAAAACCTAGAGTTCTGAACTATTGGGTAAATCCATGTGAATGCCTTACCTGCGAGAAGTGCTTCCCACAAAGGATACATTTAAATGGCTTCTCGCCTATAAAGAAACAGGTAAATAATGAGATGCTCCCTGCGATGGAAAGAAAAAGTCTCTTCTTGTGACGACAGATGGATTTGGCTTTTAACTTGTGTGTGCGGTAATGCAGGTCATCCCCATTTTCTTCTATGGAGTTGAGCTGCAATACCAGACAAAGCCCAGGGACAAAGCGGCCATGTTTTTCTAGCCCTTGACAACCCTTATAATGCTCAAATATTAACCCCTTCGATCCCGGAGGTTTTTTTCGTTTTTGTGTGTTCCCGAAGCCATAACTTTTTAAAAATTTTTCCTAAGGCCACATGCACACGACCGTTGTTTTGGTCCTCATCCGAGCCGGCTTGGATGCGGAGCCATTCACTTCAATCGGGCAGCAAAAGATGCAGACAGCACTCCGTATGCTGTCCGCAAAAAAATATAACCTGTCCTATTCTTGTCCGTTTTGCGGACAAGAATAGGCAGTTATATTAATGGCTGTCCGTGCCGTTCCACAAATTGCGGAACGCACATGGATGCTATCCGTGTTTTGCCGATCCGCAATTTGCGGACCGCAAAACACACAACGGTCGTGTGCGTGTAGCCTAAGGCTTGTTTTTTTGCGGGACAAGTTGTACTTTCTAATGCCACCATTTAATATGGCATACAATGTAGTGGGAACCGGAAAAAAAAAATTCAAATGGGGTGGAATTGCAAAAAAAACAAAAAATATGAAATTCCGCCACCGTTTTGACTCTACAGTGTTCCCTATGCTGCAAAAGCGACCTGTGCCCTTCATTCTCTGGGTCAGTATGATTACAATGATATCACGTATGTATAGGTTTTTTTGTGTGTTAATGAAAAAAATAATAAAAACTTAAAAATATTTTTTTTTTCACAATGCCATATTCTGACCACCATAATTTTTTTATAGTTATTTCTACTGAGCTGTGTTGGGACTCATTTATTGCGGGACGATCTGTAGCATTTATTGATACCATTTTGAAGTGTGTGTGACTTTTTGATTACATTGTATTACATTTTTTGGGTAAGTGAAGCGATGAGAAAATTGCAAATTGGCCATTCGCCATATGGGATCATTTATTTTTTTAAATATAGTACTGGCATTTTTGGATGTGGTGATGCCCATTATGTTTATGTTTTTTATCGTTTATGTATTTTTTTATTTTAGGGAAAGCGGGGTGATTTAAATTTTTTGATTTTCTGCTAAGAGGCTACAACATGCACTAGTCAGATTTAATTTAGCTTACACTATAGTTCTATAGAACTAAAGTATAAGCTGAATTTGCTGTTACCCTATGTTGGACTGCCAGCTGCAGGCCAACATAGGAACTGCAGTTCTAATATGCTGGGTCACAAGAAAGACTCAGCGCATTAGCTCAAAGGACCAGCTTCCCGGATAGCCACACGGAGGAGCCAGTCTTAACCTGGAAGTGCGCGCTTCCTGGTTTTTCGCTATTTAGATGCCGTGGTTGCGCTTTACCACAGCATTTAAAGGGTTAAATGACTGCTATTACATTATTGCCGGTCGCAGACATTAGCCACTGACCTCTGCTGTTTGAAACCGCAGAGACTCACTGGCTATGGAGCCTGCTGTACGCGCAAGTGGGCGCCATGTTTACAGGGGTTGTCTGATATAGTTAAAAAACTCGCACAAGCACCACATTAACTAAAAAGGGTTTTCTGAGATTGGCGGGGGTTCCGGGTGTTAGACCCCCAATAATCAGATACTGATGACCTATACTGAGGATAGGTCGTCAGTATTAACCCTTTCAGCAACAGTTTTGATTTTACGGCAAAATTGACCAGTGACCTCCATTCTCAGGGTCGGTGCGATTACGGCGATAGCACATAAGTATAGTTTTTCTTGCGTTTTCATACTGGGAAAAAAAATATTTAAAGCTTGAAAAAAATGTTTTTCTTTTTGTTGCCATAAAGAAACTTTTTTGTAGTTATGTGTATGAAGCTGTGTGAGGGCTAAATTTTTGCGGGGCGATCTGTACTTTTCATTGATACCATTTTGGGGTGTGCACGACTTTTTGATAATTTTTATTCAATTCTGTGAAAGAAGAAACGATCCAAAAATGGCGAATCGGCCATTTTGGCTTTTTTTCCATTCCACCATTTGGACAAAATATTTTTATACTTTGATAGTACAGGCATTTTCGCATGCGGCGATGCCCATGATGTGTAATTTTTGATATTTTACATATTTTTATTTACATATTGGGGAAAGGGAGGTGATTAGAATTTTTATTTTTCTATTTTTAAAAACTTTTTTTTTTCCCCACACTTTTTTATAGTCCCCATAGGGAGCTATAACAAGCAGCCATTAGATTGCTTCTCTCATACACTCCAATGCATTAGTATTGAAGTGTATGAGACATGTACTGTATTCCTACTGAGTTCCATAGGAACTAATGTGCAGCAGCTTCAGGTCATTCCGGAGGGGGGAGCCAAAGTCTCCGTTTTTTAGCGCATCCAGATGCCATGGTCACATTTGACCACGGCATCTGAAAGGTTAAATGGCCGTATCCTGCATTGCCGCTGGTCGTGGACATTAGCGCGGGTGTCCGCTGTACAATACCGCAGGCACCTGGCGGCTATGGTGCTCGTGAGCGGGCAGCATGTTTAAAGTCACATCTTTACATGTACAGCGCTGGTCAGGAAGGGGGTAAAATCTCGGAAAACCCCTTTAAAATAAAAAACAAGTTATATTCATTCCCTTTCCCAGCTCCGTTCTCTGTGGCGCCAGTCCACGGTATACGCCATGTGACCACTGCAGCCAATCACTGACCTCAGCGGTCTTGTGCCATATACCTGCACGTCAACACTGATGCCTTGTATACAAACAGCAAGAGGAGGACCGGAGCAGCAGTGCAGAGAATGGCAGAGGAGGAACAAAGGAGTATAGGATATTTTTATTTTTTTATTTTAAGGTATTAAAGGCTATGGACAACTGCGGGAATTGTTTTATGATTAGATTTGACACATTTTGGGCTAAAAATCAGTTTTTCAATTGTTCTATTAAAAATGTTCAGCTGTTTCAGAGATACAAGAGTTTAAAAAAAATCCAGTCTATTTGCAAGCTGTCACTTAGTTTTTTTTTAATCCCATCTTCTGACGGCTCATGTGTAGCTCTTATTTGGGATCTCCTGACCCATATTCTTATCCGTATAATGAAAGTTTATGAGGTCAGAAGATCAGAGAAAAGAGCTACACGAGCCCTCAGATGCTTGTGGCGTGAATACAGAAAAATGCATTTTTCGGCATGGTTTTATTTTGGGCGTGTCAATAAGGGGGCGATCTAAGCAACCATTACCTCACTATACCTGTATGAGAACGTTTGTGCAGCTCGAGATTACTGGGGTGTTTGAACCTCTTCCCGCACACATCACAAGAGCAATGTTTAATGACAGGAGCGCTCTGATCTTCCAGGTTCGGACTCTCTGCTCTCTCCACCTCAATACTTTGTTCCAATGTGTCGGGCATTTCTCCATCTGCTTCTTTTTCTAAAAAGTTTTTCTCCGTGCTCTCCAACTCCACACTGGGAAAGGCAGTCTCTTCTACAGCTTTGGGCAAGACTCCCATGGGTTCAGAAGACTCTTCAGCCGCCTTCTGAGACCTGAGAAAGTTTAACTTCTTTAAATGAATAGCTTTCTTAAGACGCATCTCCTGAGGGAACTGTAACGGAGACGTCTCTGGATCCTGGGAGGTAACAAAGGTTTGCGAGAACGCAGGTAAGGGTTCGAGTGGTAGGGAGTCGGATGGGGCCAAGATGGATTCTGAGTTATTCAGGGTCCATGACTGAGGCTCGGTGCTGGGCTCTGTACAGACACTGGACGTCAGCTGTTCCGCTGCCTTGTCTGCCGTCTCTTTGTAAAACAGTTTACTGTAAAAATCCCGTAATTTATAAGGCTGCCCAAACTGCTTCAAGGAGGCAGGCGTGCTCTTGGGTGCATCGCTAGGAGGTGCGTTCCCTTTGTCAGCCGGGGGTTGTCTCTCATCTGCTATGGGCTCCTCTAGCAACGACGTGTTGAGATGGTCATTGGAAATGGGATGATTAAATGTGGTATAAGTGGCCTGGAGAGGCAGAGAACTGCCGCATGGCATGGAAGAGACCGGATCAACGTTCGTGGTCAGTTTTAAGAAGCTGTAACACATGTTTAAGACGTTTTGTACCTGAAGACATTGAGCAATGTCCAACATAACCTGTATGTTATCATTGTTCAGGTCCAGGTGAGACGTGTACATGAAGTCCAAAATCTGACCTATGCCGCCAATGTTCTTGATGTCCAGATGAAAGACGTCATTCTTCTGGTTGGAAGCATTCTGGAAGAGAGACCTGAGGAGAGGCTAAGAATGAGAATTTACAGTTCTGCTGTAAAGACATAACTTAAAGGGCATCTGTCAGCAGTTTTGTACCTATGACACTGGCTGACCTGTTACATGTGCACTTGGCAGCTGAAGACATCTGTGTTGGTCCCACGTTCATATGTGCCCGCACTGCTGAGAAAATTAATTTTTAATATATGCAAATGAGCCTCTAGGAGCAACGGGGGCGTTACCGTTACACCTAGAGGCTGTGCTCTCTCTGCAACTGCTGCACTCTCTCCGGTTTGACAGGACCAGACAGTGTAAACATCATCATACCTGGTCCTGTCAAAGTGCAGAGGGTGCGGCAGTTGCAGAGAGAGCACAGCCTCTAGGTGTAATGGTAACGCCCCAGTTGCTCCTAGAGGCTCATTTGCATATATTAAACCTTCATTTTTCTCAGCAATGCGGGCACATATGTACATGGGGCCAACACGGATGTCTTCAGCTGCCAAGCGCACATGTAACAGGTCAGCCAGTGTCATAGGTACAAAACTGCTGACAGATGTCCTTTAAAGCTGTATGTGAGGATTCATTTTTGTTTCTACCACTTCTAGCTTCGATTCAGCTTCCCGGGCACGTCCCAGAGAGTACTAGCTAATAGTACGAAGGTGGGGGATAGGAAAAAACAGCAATACTGCGACTAAATTTCGGGGGTGGGGGGGGTCCCCACTGGTCAGCTGTTCTGCAGTAGCTCTGAACTACACGGCACCATCCACTGTGTAGCGGACAGAGCTGGTAACTGCGGTATTCACTTCAATGGGAGCAGCACTGAAGTAACCAGCTCCATCCACTACACAATGGAGGAAGCGGTCTAGTCCCAGCACCAGAGCAACCCCAAAATAGCTGATTAGGGCGAGTGCTTGGTGTACCCACCGATCAGATATTGATGGTCTATCGTGAGGATAAGCCATCAATAGTAAAATCCTGGACAACCCCTTTATGTAGGTCTCAAAGACTTCACAATCATCAGACTTTAATAACTTCTCCTGCAACCAATACCAAGCACTTGTGGTTTTTATGGTTCCTTAAAGGCTATGTACACTTTTGGAGGCAATTTTTTTTTTATGATTGCATTTTATTCATTTTTGGCTAAAAATCTTTTTTTCAATTGGCCTTTATTAAAAATATTGAGCCGTTCTGTCACAAAGGGTTAACTGTTTTTCTAACTGTCTGACTGGTACTTTCACTGTGTCCTGGTCATCTAATAACCCTCATCTCTAAATTACTAAGAGGTCATAAACACTTATTTAAGCCACATTCTTATCAGTAAGATAACAACTGAGCTATAATAAGTGTGTAAGAGGTCATAGAACAGAGATAAGGAGCCGTCAGCTGAGCTGCCTGACGCAACAGAGTGAAAACAGACAGCAGGCTATTAGAGAATCTCAAGGCTGTACAGAGAAAAGGGTTCAACATTTTTAATAAAGACCAATTGAAAAATTAATCTTTAGCTCAAAATAAGTCAAATGCAATAATAAAAAAAATTGACCCCAAAAGGTGTACATAGCCTTTAACCACCTCAGGACCGCCGTACGCAGGATTGCGTCTTTGCGGCGGCCCTGCTCTTCTGGGTGGACGCGCCGGTGCGTCCTCTCGCGAGACGCGAGATTTCCTGTGAACGCGCGCACACAGGCGCGCGCGCTCACAGGAACGGAAGGTAAGAGAGTTGATCTCCAGCCTGCCAGCGGCGATCGTTCGCTGGCAGGCTGGAGATGTGTTTTTTTTTAACCCCTAACAGGTATATTAGACGCTGTTTTGATAACAGCGTCTAATATACCTGCTACCTGGTCCTCTGGTGGTCCCCTTTGTTTGGATCGACCACCAGAGGACACAGGTAGCTCAGTAAAGTCCCACCAAGCACCACTACACTACACTACACCCCCCCCCGTCACTTATTAACCCCTTATTAGCCCCTGATCACCCCATATAGACTCCCTGATCACCCCCCTGTCATTGATTACACCCCTGTCATTGATCAACCCCCTGTAAAGCTCCATTCAGATGTCCGCATGATTTTTACGGATCCACTGATGGATGGATCGGATCCGCAAAACGCATACGGGCGTCTGAATGAAGCCTTACAGGGGCGTGATCAATGACTGTGGTGATCACCCCATATAGACTCCCTGATCACCCCCCTGTCATTGATTACCCCCCTGTCATTGATCACCCCCCCCTGTCATTGATCACCCCCTGTAAAGCTCCATTCAGATGTCCGCATGATTTTTACGGATGCACTGATAGATGGATCGGATCCGCAAAATGCATCCGGACGTCTGAATGAAGCCTTACAGGGGCATGATCAATGACTGTGGTTATCACCCCATATAGACTCCCTGATCACCCCCCTGTCATTGATCACCCCCCTGTAAAGCTCCATTCAGATGTCCGCATGATTTTTACGGATGCACTGATAGATGGATCGGATCCGCAAAACGCATCCGGACGTCTGAATGAAGCCTTACAGGGGCGTGATCAATGACTGTGGTGATCACCCCATATAGACTCCCTGATCACCCCCCTGTCATTGATTACACCCCTGTCATTGATCACCCCCCTGTAAAGCTCCATTCAGACGTCCGCATGATTTTTACGGATCCACTGATAGATGGATCGGATCCGCAAAACGCATCCGGACGTCTGAATGAAGCCTTACAGGGGCATGATCAATGACTGTGGTGATCACCCCATATAGACTCCCTGATCACCCCCCTGTCATTGATTACCCCCCTGTAAAGCTCCATTCAGATGTCCGCATGATTTTTACGGATGCACTGATAGATGGATCGGATCCGCAAAACGCATCCGGACGTCTGAATGAAGCCTTACAGGGGCGTGATCAATGACTGTGGTGATCACCCCATATAGACTCCCTGATCACCCCCCTGTCATTGATTACACCCCTGTCATTGATCACCCCCCTGTAAAGCTCCATTCAGACGTCCGCATGATTTTTACGGATCCACTGATAGATGGATCGGATCCGCAAAACGCATCCGGACGTCTGAATGAAGCCTTACAGGGGCGTGATCAATGACTGTGGTGATCACCCCATATAGACTCCCTGATCACCCCCCTGTCATTGATTACACCCCTGTCATTGATCACCCCCCTGTAAAGCTCCATTCAGACGTCCGCATGATTTTTACGGATCCACTGATAGATGGATCGGATCCGCAAAACGCATCCGGACGTCTGAATGAAGCCTTACAGGGGCATGATCAATGACTGTGGTGATCACCCCATATAGACTCCCTGATCACCCCCCTGTCATTGATTACCCCCCTGTAAAGCTCCATTCAGATGTCCGCATGATTTTTACGGATGCACTGATAGATGGATCGGATCCGCAAAACGCATCCGGACGTCTGAATGAAGCCTTACAGGGGCGTGATCAATGACTGTGGTGATCACCCCATATAGACTCCCTGATCACCCCCCTGTCATTGATTACACCCCTGTCATTGATCACCCCCCTGTAAAGCTCCATTCAGACGTCCGCATGATTTTTACGGATCCACTGATAGATGGATCGGATCCGCAAAACGCATCCGGACGTCTGAATGAAGCCTTACAGGGGCATGATCAATGACTGTGGTGATCACCCCATATAGACTCCCTGATCACCCCCCTGTCATTGATCACCCCCCTGTCATTGATCACCCCTCTGTAAGGCTCCATTCAGACATTTTTTTGGCCCAAGTTAGCGGAATTTTTATTTATTTTTCTTACAAAGTCTCATATTCCACTAACTTGTGTCAAAAAATAAAATCTCACATGAACTCACCATACCCCTCACGGAATCCAAATGCGTAAAATTTTTTAGACATGTATATTCCAGACTTCTTCTCACGCTTTAGGGCCCCTAGAATGCCAGGGCAGTATAAATACGCCACATGTGACCCCATTTCGGAAAGAAGACACCCCCAGGTATTCCGTGAGGGGCATATTGAGTCCATGAAAGATTGAAATTTTTGTCCCAAGTTAGCGGAACGGGAGACTTTGTGAGAAAAAAATAAAAAATATCAATTTCCGCTAACTTGTGCCAAAAAAAAAAAATTTCTATGAACTCGCCATGCCCCTCATTGAATACCTTGGGGTGTCTTCTTTCCAAAATGGGGTCACATGTGGGGTATTTATACTGCCCTGGCATTCTAGGGGCCCCAAAGCGTGAGAAGAAGTCTGGTATCCAAATGTCTAAAAATGCCCTCATAAAATGAATGTGGGCCCCTTTGCGCATCTAGGCTGCAAAAAAGTGTCACACATGTGGTATCGCCGTACTCAGGAGAAGTTGGGGAATGTGTTTTGGGGTGTCATTTTACATATACCCATGCTGGGTGAGAGAAATATCTTGGTCAAATGCCAACTTTGTATAAAAAAATGGGAAAAGTTGTCTTTTGCCAAGATATTTCTCTCACCCAGCAAGGGTATATGTAAAATGACACCCCAAAACACATTCCCCAACTTCTCCTGAATACGGCGATACCACATGTGTGACACTTTTTTGCAGCCTAGGTGGGCAAAGGGGCCCATATTCCAAAGAGCACCTTTAGGATTTCACAGGTCATTTACCTACCTAACACACATTAGGGCCCCTGGAAAATGCCAGGGCAGTATAACTACCACACAAGTGACCCCATTTTGGAAAGAAGACACCCCAAGGTATTCCGTGAGGGGCATGGCGAGTTCCTAGAATTTTTTATTTTTTGTCACAAGTTAGTGGAAAATGCTGATTTTTTTTTTTTTTTTTTTTTTTTATACAAAGTCTCATATTCCACTAACTTGTGACAAAAAATAAAAACTTCCATGAACTCACTATGCCCATCAGCGAATACCTTGGGGTCTCTTCTTTCCAAAATGGGGTCACTTGTGGGGTAGTTATACTGCCCTGGCATTCTAGGGGCCCAAATGTGTGGTAAGGAGTTTGAAATCAAATTCTGTAAAAAATGACAAGTGAAATCCGAAAGGTGCTCTTTGGAATATGGGCCCCTTTGCCCACCTAGGCTGCAAAAAAGTGTCACACATCTGGTATCTCCGTACTCAGGAGAAGGTGGGGAATGTGTTTTGGGGTGTCATTTTATATATACCCATGCTGGGTGAGAGAAATATCTTGGCAAACGACAACTTTTCCCATTTTTTTATACAAAGTTGGCATTTGACCAAGATATTTATCTCACCCAGCATGGGTATATGTAAAAAGACACCCCAAAACACATTCCTCAACTTCTCCTGAATACAGAGATACCAGATGTGTGACACTTTTTTGCAGCCTAGGTGGGCAAAGGGGCCCATATGCCAAAGAGCACCTTTCGGATTTCACAGGTCAATTTTTACAGAATTTGATTTCAAACTCCTTACCACACATTTGGGCCCCTAGAATGCCAGGGCAGTATAACTACCCCACAAGTGACCCCATTTTGGAAAGAAGAGACCCCAAGGTATTCGCTGATGGGCATAGTGAGTTCATGGAAGTTTTTATTTTTTGTCACAAGTTAGTGGAATATGAGACTTTGTATGAAAAAAAAAAAAAAAAAAAAAATCATCATTTTCCACTAACTTGTGACAAAAAATAAAAAATTCTAGGAACTCGCCATGCCCCTCACGGAATACCTTGGGGTGTCTTCTTTCCAAAATGGGGTCACTTGTGGGGTAGTTATACTGCCCTGGCATTCTAGGGGCCCAAATGTGTGGTAAGGAGTTTGAAATCAAATTCAGTAAAAAATGACAAGTGAAATCCGAAAGGTGCTCTTTGGAATATGGGCCCCTTTGCCCACCTAGGCTGCAAAAAAGTGTCACACATCTGGTATCTCCGTACTCAGGAGAAGGTGGGGAATGTGTTTTGGGGTGTCATTTTATATATACCCATGCTGGGTGAGAGAAATATCTTGGCAAAAGACAACTTTTCCCATTTTTTTATACAAAGTTGTCATTTGACCAAGATATTTATCTCACCCAGCATGGGTATATGTAAAAAGACACCCCAAAACACATTCCTCAACTTCTCCTGAGTACGGGGATACCAGATGTGTGACACTTTTTTGCAGCCTAGGTGGGCAAAGGGGCCCATATTCCAAAGAGCACCTTTCGGATTTCACAGGTCATTTTTTACTGAATTTGATTTCAAACTCCTTACCACACATTTGGGCCCCTAGAATGCCAGGGCAGTATAACTACCCCACAAGTGACCCCATTTTGGAAAGAAGAGACCCCAAGGTATTCGCTGATGGGCATAGTGAGTTCATAGAACTTTTTATTTTTTGTCACAAGTTAGTGGAATATGAGACTTTGTAAGAAAAAAAAAAAAAAAAAAAAAAAATCATCATTTTCCGCTAACTTGTGACAAAAAATAAAAAGTTCTATGAACTCACTATGCCCATCAGCGAATACCTTAGGGTGTGTACTTTCAGAAATGGGGTCATTTGTGGGGTGTTTGTACTGTCTGGGCATTGTAGAACCTCAGGAAACATGACAGGTGCTCAGAAAGTCAGAGCTGCTGCAAAAAGCGGAAATTCACATTTTTGTACCATAGTTTGTAAACGCTATAACTTTTACCCAAACCATTTTTTTTCTACCCAAACATTTTTTTTTTTATCAAAGACATGTAGAACTATAAATTTAGAGCAAAATTTCTATATGGATGTCGTTTTTTTTTGCAAAATTTTACAACTGAAAGTGAAAAATGTCATTTTTTTGCAAAAAAAATCGTTAAATTTTGATTAATAACAAAAAAAGTAAAAATGTCAGCAGCAATGAAATACCACCAAATGAAAGCTCTATTAGTGAGAAGAAAAGGAGGTAAAATTCATTTGGGTGGTAAGTTGCATGACCGAGCAATAAACGGTGAAAGTAGTGTAGGTCAGAAGTGTAAAAAGTGGCCTGGTCTTTCAGGGTGTTTAAGCACTGGGGGCTGAGGTGGTTAAAGGGGCTTTCCAGTTTCATATACCCTATTAGCAAATTCTCAGGACATGAGAGTAGGAGAGAGACTTGCTCTGGAAGCTCTGTCCTGTCCAGCACTGCACAGAGAACCCATTGATATAATTGGACACCGTGTAAGGCCCCTTGCAGAAGAGCGTGTCCGGATTAGGTCCAGATGCGTTGCGAATGCGTTCAGTGAAAAATGCGCGATTTCACAGGCAAAGTCATTCAGTTTTGCCTGCGATTGCGTTAAGTTTTTATCACGCGGGTGCAATGCAGTTTTGCACGCGTGTGATAAAAAAAACTGAATGTATACAAACAGCATCTCTTAGCAACCATTCGTGAAAAACGCATCGCATCTGCACTTGCATCTGCAAAAAGAAAACAAAAACGCAGAATATAGAACATGCTGCGATTTTCACGCAACGCACAAGTGATGCGCGAAAACCAACGCACATGTACACAGCCCCATTGAAATGAACAAGTCCGGATTCCGCGCGGACGCAATGCGTTTGCATCACGCATTGCACCCGCGCGGAATACTCGCTCGTGTGAATGGGGCCTCATGCTTTATTTTCCTGTGGTGGCGCTGCAGGGAACTTAAACACTCGCCACCAGTTTTCATTAACAGATTACAGTTGGCTACTGGGGGTCCCTCCAGTGGAAAACTCTGTGATAAATCTTATTGTATAGGGACTCTACTGCCCAAGAGGAGAAGCCATTTCCATTCCTGGGAACTCCAACTGACTGCAGCAAAAAGCCCTGCAAGGCTTATATCTTACCGAAAGTACTGGCTGAAAGCAGCAAGCACGTTCTTATGGGCTTTGAAGCAGACGCCTTTCACCACCAGCATGCAGTCACACAGCAGCCCTTGGATACGTTGCTCGTGAAGCTGCTGTAGAAGGTGACAGCTGTGACTTGCCTTCGGGTCCATTCTTTATCAGCATTTCAATACCCTGGAATATAGAAAAGGCGTTAACGCCACAACATAAGAAATGGACGCCATCGCTAGTGTGACCCTTACCTCCAGAAAGTGACGTCAACAGTTTTACATCATGAGTTCAGACATGACATCAGTCACCGGCAGAAGCCATTGATCCAAAACCCTATGCGGAGTCTAGGGGACCTACCTGACCCTATAGGAGGCTAGTAGTGTCACGCCAGCCATGTACATGAAATAGGTGTCCACTGAACACCCCTCCCCCAACATTTTGGCATGTGCACCAGGAAAATTCCCGGCACACAAGCCGAACATGTCCTTAGGCCCCATGCACCCAGTGTATGCCAAAAGAATGTCCGTTAAGACTATGCTGGGCCGGTATGTAACGGTGTACCTTTTATACGCTGAAGGGTTCCACCTAAAACACTTGACACAAGTGTAAAATCAAGTGTGAACAGAGCCCAAAACCGCTGGCTGATCCACTCAATATCGGCGAGCATAGGTAAGTTATGAAACGTTATACAATTCTTCCCAGACCTCTGCTTGCTGTCAGTCAATGGGATCCTTCCTCATTTATTCCCAGGGGATACAAATCTGTCCGGGTCATGTGAAGGACTCGTTACACACAGCACCTCTGATGACTGCAAAGTAACCAGTCCTGCACCATCACATGACCAGGACCGATGGGGATGAACAAAGGTTCCCCGTGAATGACAGCAAGCAGAGATCTTGAAAACCATGGGGAATTGCTACCGAAAATATTTTAGAAAATTGTATGAGCTGTTAAACTAAAATTAACAATTTTCCATGCCCCTTTAAGAAACTTCCTAGGCTCAAAATTCGGAAACTAAACTGGAGGAACACTGATCCAAGGCCTGCGGGGGCGGAGCATGACACAAGGATTCTCTCTATAGTATTTTGAAATCTCAGTGTCAGGCTCCGCCCCCGCAGACTCTCCACCAAAGTCTTCTCCAACACAGTCTATCAGATTTCCCTGGCATGTTCCTCTAAACAGGCTCTGTTACCTCTCCTGACATGTCTGGTTTATTAAAGGGATGGTCCCATAAAGGGGGTCATTTATCAAACCGGTGTAAAGTAGAACTGGCTTAGTTGCCCATAGCAACCAATCAGATTCTTCCTTTAATTTTCTAAAGGAGCTGTCCAAAATGGGCAACTAAGCCAGTTCTACTTTACACCAGTTTGATAAGTGTCTGATCAGCAGGGGTATGACTGGTGGGGTCCCGACTATTCAAAAGAACGGGGCCCATGCCCTCCTGTTTGAACGGAGTGGCAGTCACAGCATGCCTCCCACTCCAATCAAATGGGGAGCATAGGATACCAGCGGCCATACCCCTGCCGATCAGACACTTCTCCCCTATCTTGTGGGCAGAAGATAAATTGCGTTAATGGGACAACCCCTTTAAATATTCCCTGTATAATAATTCTGGAGCATCTCTTCTTAGAGCGCTGTACAGTGACGTTCCGCTGTTATTACTCCTGGAAATTTCTGAATAAAGTATGTGTTCTTCATAGTGCTCTATGCCAGGCTTTACAATGGCCACGTCACAGGCACAGAGGGCCACTGTCCTCTATAATAACACAGTATGGAGACCTACGTATATATCCGAGCAGTCACCTGCTACACGAGGCTGGACCTGGGGAGAAATCGCATCCGGTGGTCACCGAGTACAGAGAAATAAGCGCTACTGTGCTAGAATGAAAGGGGAGAGCAAATGACCATAATCCGGTCACTAATGAGCAGTGTCAGCTAATGGCCACCTAGGAAATAACAGACGTCTACCAAAGACATCACCCACTGAGCAGAAACCGGTCCACAGCAGGAAGCAGTCAGTAAGGAGGTCACAGAGCAGGTCGGAAGGTATTGGGCAGACTGCCAGACAGCAGAGCTTCACCTCCGAGCTGGGGGAAGAATGTGGGGCACACAGCGTGGAAGTTGTCACCCTCATTCCCGTTACCCTGAATTCTATAATTGATTAGAGAACCCCTTAAAGGGCATCTGTCAGCAGTTTTGTACCTAGGACACTGGCTGACCTGTTACATGTGGACTTGGCAGCTGAAGGCATCTGTGTTGGTCCCATGTTCGTATGTGTCAGCATTACTGAGAAAAATGATATTTTAATATATGCAAATGAGCCTCTAGGAACAATGGGGGCGTTGTCATTACTCCTAGAGGCTCTGCTCTCTCTGCAACTGCACTTTGATTGACAGGGCCAAGCATTTTGACATTTTAACTGCCTGACCCTGTCAATCAAAGTGCAGAGGATGCAGCAGTTGCAGAGAGAGCAGAGCCTCTAGGTGTAATGGTAACGCCCCCGTTGCTCCTAGAGGCTCATTTGCATATATTCAAACATCATATTTCTCAGCAATGCGGACACATATGAACATGGGACCAACACAGATGTCTTCAGCTGCCAAGCGCACACGTAATAGGTCAGCCAGTGTCCTAGGTACAAAACTGCTGACAGATGCCCTTTAACTACAGGTCTGCAGATTACTGCGGTAGTCCGGCAGCTGATATAGGTGGGGTAGGACACATGGACGGCACAGAAGTGCTCAATATGGCCATGTATATTTGTTACATAACTCCACATTTATCTGAATTAGACCCCCTCAACTGGAAAAAGCAGAGAGCCATTGCAAAGGGCATAGACTGCAGGGGCTGGGGTGTTGTTACACTGTGTTTTGCAGTGTCAGCTGTCCATATGCACCAGGATAGCCTCTCGGGCATACTTCAAACATATCCATAGGTTCCCATTCACTCCACGGAGAGGTGCCTTTGGCTGCTGTACATCGGCATGGCTTTGTTCTGCTGTATGGAGTAGCAGAGTGTGCCGCACTACTCCACACAGCGTGGTATGCTGGCCCGTATTCTGAATCTGTGTGGTAGTTGTGTGATCGGTACTGTTGTCAGACACGCTTATGCTCAGGCGGGTAAGTACCTTTGGGTGCTCGCTCTGAGGGATTCCATGCCCGCCTAATATGACCCTCAGTACAGCGGAGGACATAATAAGACCTGGAAGCGACCACAGCACCGGTGATGATGGAACGGCACCCCCTGTCCATATGCCCCATTATGGAAGGGAGTCCCTCTATAATGCCAGTGAGCGTGTGCAGTCCAGGGGATCCATGTGACGCCCACATTCCTGGACCGACCCAAATTTACTAATTAGTAGTGATCTTTGAAGCTGTGACTCCCAGCCTGACCCATCCTCACATGATGCGGGCAGTACAGGGCCGCAGACCCGCGGTCAGGCAGGAACTCCCAGCATCAGAAATCACTAGGATACAATGAGTTCGGGTCAGCTGGGTGGCACCATCTCTTGGCGGTCGGTGTATCTCTGAATGGACGTTCTGGAACATCCATTCAGAGATGGCAGCTGCACGCTAATAGTGCAGCTGCCAAGCGGGTTGCCAGCTGTCAGTGACAGCAGGGCAACCCTTAGAGAAGACAGGGACAGTGCCCAGGTGTCCCTGCCTTCTAGATAGCTGTATACACAGCGCTCACCGAGCGCATAGCTGTCCCGGCCTGGTGGTCATGTGACCGCCGGGGCCGGGGGAGTGCAGGAGCTGTCGGGTCTTCTACAGACCTCGATCAGCCCTGCACTGAGGCTGCAGAGCGCTGTAATATGCTGTACAGCCTCTCTGGGGGGTGTATTTACCCTGTAACAGGGGCTACTATGTCAGCCTCAGTTACAGGAGAAATCAATAGTGGGGAAAAAAAATGTCCCCCAGAGGTCTTGTATGACCTTATGAGGGACGCAAAGTGTAAAATAAAAAAAGAAAGTGTTTTGAAAATTTTTTAAATTTTTTCAAATTTTTATTTTTAAGTTCCACATTTTAAAAAAAATAATTCCCCCCAAATCGGTTATTCAACAAATGTTAAAAATAGAAGAAAAAAATAAAATAGACATATTTGGTATCACCGCGTCCGCAACGACCAGCTCTATAATAATGTCATATCATCCACCCCATCAGATCAACGCTGTAAAAATATATAAAAAACGTTGCACCAAAACAGATTTTTATTTGTGAGCTCACCTCCCAAAAAACACAATGTTAATCATTTAAAAAGTCGTATGTACCCCAAAATGGTAGCAATAAAAACGTCACCTCATCCCGCAAAAAATTAGCCCCACACACATAGCCTTAAAAATAAAAAAATATGGCTCTATGAAAATTGCAACACAAAAACATGATTTTTTTTTTCTAAAAATGCTCTTATTGTGTAAAAGGTAAAAAAATAAAAATAAAGACATATTTGGTATCGCCGCATCCATAACAATTGGCTCTACAAAAATATCACATGATCTACATCATCAAGTAAACGGTGTAAAAAAAAATTGAAAAAATTGAAAAATGACACCAAACAGCTTTTTTTGTGACTTCACCTCCCACAAAAAATGAGATAAAAAGCAACCAGAAAGCCAAATGCACCCCAAAATGGTGGCAATAAAAACGACAGCTTGTCTCGCACTCTTAAAAACCTTGACAGAAAATTCCATGTTAGAAAATCCAGATGCCGCTCCTTCCCTTCTGATCCCTTGTGTATCCCCAAATAAGGCCTCTTTCACAAGGGCGTTGCGAAAAAATGTGCGGGTGCGCTGCGGGAACATGTGCGATTTTTCCACGCGAGTGCAAAACATTGTAATGCGTTTTGCACTCGCGTGAGAAAAAGGGATCGGTGTTCTGTAGATTGTATTATTTCCCCTTATAACATGGTTATAAGGGAAAATAATAGCATTCTGAATACAGAATGCATAGTAAAATAGCGCTGGAGGGGTTAAAAAAAAAATAAAATAATTAAACTCACCTTAGTCCACTTGCTCGCGCAGCCCGGCTTCTCTTCTGTCTTCTTTTTTGCTGTGTGCAGGAAAAGGACCTGTGGTGATGTCACTCCGGTCATCACATGATCCATCACGTGATGACAAGAGTGATGTCACCACAGGTCCTTTTCCTGCACACAGCAAAAAAGAAGACAGAAGAGAAGCCGGGCTGCGCGAGCAAGTGGACTAAGGTGAGTTTAATTATTTTTTATTTTTTTTAACCCCTCCAGCGCTATTTTACTATGCATTCTGTATTCAGAATGCTATTATTTTCCCTTATAACCACGTTATAAGGGAAAATAATAATGATCGGGTCTCCATCCCGATCGTCTCCTAGCAACCGTGCGTGAAAATCGCACCGCATCCGCACTTGCTTGCGGATGCTTGCGATTTTCACGCAGCCCCATTCACTTCTATGGGGCCTGCGTTGCGTGGGAAAACGCAGAATATAGAGCATGCTGCGATTTTCACGCAACGCACAAGTGATGTGTGAAAATCACCGCTCATGTGAACAGCCCCATAGAAATGAATGGGTCGGTATTCAGTGCAGGTGCAATGCATTCAACTCACGCATCGCATCCGCGTGAAATACTCACCCGTGTGAAAGGGACCTTACAGTTTATGACCACAATTGGGGTGTTACTGTATTCAGGAGAACGTGGGTAGCAAATTGTGGGGGGAGGGGGGATATTCTCCTGTTATCTTTTGTGAAAAAGAAAGTTTAGGCCTAAAGGACCATTTTCTTGTAAAAAAATTAAATAAAAATTAAATAAATGTAATTTTTCATTCTCACACCCAAGTATTAAAAATTCTATGAAACAGCTGTTGAGTGAAGTGCTCGCTACACCCCTTAAAAATTCCTTGGGTGGTGTAGTTTACAAAATGTGGTCACTTTTTGGGGGTTTTCACTGTGGGGTTAGCTCGGGGTCTTTTCAAATGCAGCATGGTGCCCAAAGACCATTACAGCAAAATCTGCCCTCCAAAAACCATATGGCGCTCCTTGCCTTCTGTGTCCTGTCGTGTGCCCAAACAGTAGTTTACGACCACATATGGGGTGTTTCTGCAAACTGCAGAATCAGGGTAATAAATATTGAGGTTTGTTTTGTTTTTAACTCTTGATGTGTTCCAGGGGGAAAAAAAAATATTAAAATGGAAAATCTGCAAAAATCTCTCCTCTATTTTGCTTTAATTCCTGTGGAAAACCTAAAGGGTTAAACAACATTTCTAAAACCAGTTTTGAATAGTTTGAGGGGTGTCATTTCTAAAATGGGGTCATTTACAGGGGGTTTCCACTATGTAAGCCCCACAAAGTGACTTCAGAACTGAACTGGTCCTCAAAAAAGTGGACTTTGGAAATTTTCTTAAAAATTTCAAAAATTGCTTCTAAAATTCTAAACCTTCTAGCGTCCCAAAAAAAAAAAAGACATTACCAAAAAGATGCCAACATAAAGTAGACATATGGGGAATGTTAATAAATATTGTATGAGGCATCACTATTAGTGTTGAGCGAACTTGTGTTTTAAGTTCGGCGTCTAAAGTTCGGGTTATCGAAGAATGGCGTTATGGATTCCGCTACCACGGACCATAACGGAATTTAGAATCCATAATGCCATTCTTCAATAACCCGAACTTTAGACGCCGAACTTAAAACACAAGTTCGCTCAACACTAATCACTATCTGTCTGGAAAGCAGGGAGATTCAAATCTAGAAAACAGTGAATTTTTTCACATTTTCGTTAACTTTTGGATTTTCTTTTTATAAATAAAGGTAAAATATATTGACTCAAATTTACCATTAACATGAAGTACAGTGTGCCTCTGAATGGCCTGGATGAGTAAAAGCGCTCCAGAGTTATTACCACATAAAGTGACACATGTCAGATTTGCAAAATTAGGCCTGGTCAGGAAGGGGGTGAATGGCCCGGTATGGAAGTGGTTAAAGGAGGCTCCCTGCCATACTGAGAACACCTCCTGAACGTGTACACGGCCACTGCTGTGCAGAACCAATGCCATTACAATACATTACACTAGGGCCCGCTACTGACCAGGTCATCACTGCCGACTTACCAGCTACTCTCTGCAGCTCCTGTCACTAAAGTCTGCCCTCGATGACGTCAATTCTGTGCGACGGAACGTCACTTCCGCCCCCACAGCGAAGCCGGTTTCCCTGCGTGTGGAAGGTTTACAGGAAGTGACGTCATTCAGTAAACAGCGGCCGTTGCAGAGGAGGCGCACGTGGTTTACTGGAGGTGAGTGTAAAATTCAGGACTGTAAAGAGACAGCAGTACGTGCCCGGTGTGGAAGTGGCAGACCTGTCCTCCATATACTGCATGCTGGAGCTCTCATGGCATGGGCTTCTGCGGGTGCACTAAGGATAGTGAGAGTGGGGCTCACTGCAGGTGTGCCTACAATTTTAGAATTCGCTGCCATATGTGTACACCAGTGATAGCGCTGTATCTGACCATTATTGGGGTCATTGATTAAAACTGGTGCAATGTAGAACTGGCTTAGGAGCCCATAGCAACCAATCAGATTCCACCTTTCATTTTGGACATCTCCTTTGGAAAATGAAAGGTGGAATCTGATTGGCTGCCATGGGCACCTAAGCCAGTTGTGCTTTACACCAGTTTGATAGATGACCCCCATGTTGTATGCAGCATTTTATAGTGGCTTTCTCCATTGCACGCTGCATCCCTAATTCTCGGTTGGCAGGAGACGGCCATGATGTCTCCCCATAGACTTAGGGTTGCCAGAGATCCAGATTTAGGCCGGATAGTCCTGGCTCCCTGTCCTCCTTGGGGTGTCCTCCACGCTCAGATAGCAGCATTGCACAGACTGACTGAGGGGTTCTCTCCCCCTCAGTCACTAGAGCCGGCCGACATGTCACTCTGTCTGACTGAAGGAGAGGGAAGCACTCCCAGCCCACGCACGGCTCACCCTAGGTCTCCCGCTTTTTTTTTCTCGCCTCTCACCATTACTAGTTGAGGGGGTGTGCTCTAGGATAGAGTACCTCAGGGCCCACCTACCCGTCATGAATACCTGAGGTAAGTCCTGATGCACTGACACTAATTATATCACCTGCTCAATACAAAATAAGTCCTGAAAACATGGCCGGCAGGTGGGCCCTGAGGACCAGAGTTGAGGAACAGTGGTCTAGGGTGTCCCCCCTTCTTGGGGTTAAACAAGTGGTCACCTTACATAGACTAGACATGGCGGCAGTAGATTCTGCTTCCTGTCTGTCAGAAAAAAATACCCCTATACAAAATTAACTTTTACTGATACTTTTAAAACCACAAAACTATCTATATGTTCTATTATCCAATAACTTCTTTACATATACCTAGCATCAATATCTCAATGTATAAACTCTTATAGGGTAAATGAGAAAATGGAGGGGCTTGTCTGTGCAATATTAAAGAGGACCTTTCACCAGAATAAAGCATCTAAACTAACTATACAGACATGTAGAGCGGCGCCCAGGGGTCCCCCTGCACTTACTGTTATACCCGGGGGCCGCTCCGTTCTCCGTTTATAGCCTCCGGTATCTTCATAGTTAGGCTCCACCCAGGGGAACCTGCCGCGGTCTCTTTCTCCTATGCTGTAGCGCTGGCCAATCGCAGCGCTCAGCTCATAGCCTGAGAGGCGCCCAGGGATAACAGTAAGTGCAGGGGGATCCCTGGGCGCCGCTCTACGCGTCTGTATACTTAGTTTAGATGCTTTATTCTGGTGAAAGGTCCTCTTTAAGCCCGTCTCTGCTTACAGTCACGTACCGTAATCAGGAGGCACATACGGTTTTCATAGATCTCTTCTCCTTGGTGATCCAAGGGTTCTTTTATATCAGCATCATTTCTAAAGAGAAGTGGGGTTTTTGTATGAAGCCAGGTCAGCTGTCCCTGACCTCCCCTTTGTACTACCCCAGCCTACAAGCGGAGCACCCGCCCCGAAAGGGGTGACCCCACTTCTCAGTGGCTAATCCCTGAGAATCCCTTATATTTACCCTATAATATGCTAGGCTT
Source organism: Bufo bufo (assembly GCF_905171765.1). NCBI lineage: Eukaryota > Metazoa > Chordata > Amphibia > Anura > Bufonidae > Bufo > Bufo bufo. Next base: position 774,641,804 of record NC_053390.1, on the reverse strand, counting down.
CTTCTTTTCTGGATCCCAAGTAGTGTCCCAATGCGTTTCTCCAATGCCTATGGTATATTGGTTCATTAGGGGACCGTTGATGGAATAGGCTCAAGCAGGTAATCCTGCAATAGAATCCAGTAACCTTCCTTGATAGAGTTACATTAGAAAAAGTGGCCTCCTTCGAATAGTTTGCAAGACCCTATTTTGCAACTTTTTAACAGTATTGTCGCACCCAGCATTCTAGGCTACTTTCACATCTGCGCTTTCCCTTTCCACTATTGAGATCCGTCATAGGATCTCAAAAACGGAGGAAAACGCTTCAGTTTTGTCCCCATTTATTGTCAATTGGGACAAAACTGAACGGACTGCACCAGAATGTATTCCGCTCCGTTTGGTTGCGTTCCCATGATGCACACAAAAGCTCTGCAAACAGCCTTTTTTGAGTGTCTCGTGGGATGCGGAGCAAGAAACCGCATACAACACTATGTAAGTCAATGGTGACAGATCAGCCGCAGCATATTCACTTGCATTTAAGCCAGTTTTAGCCTTATTTATGACAAGGCGCACGTCTCTTCGTACATTATGAACATCTTTCACCAGTGCAGGGGGGGAATCGCAGACAAGCGCAAAACAACGTAAATGATCCCCAGTGTTTCTACAAATGCTCATCGGTTCATGTAAAGAGAAATATAGTCTCACAAGATGGATTTCTCACAAATTTAAGAGAGAAAGTTAGTTTAGGAAGGGGGGGGGGGGCAGCAGATAATCAGGGAACAAGGCATTTTTATCTGATGAGATATATTACAAAGTTTCCTATAGTCACCTGTACTATTGATGCAAAGTTGTGTAGAATGCTAGTTACCATTTAAACCCGTGCATCTGAATTCTGATGTATGGGACCAATGGATCACTGGAGGTTTGTGGACCTGATTTCTGGGTTGTGTCCAGCTCTGGTGTATCAGGTAGTGTGACCTCCTGTAAACGAGGGATTTCTCAGTGACTACCTTAAATCCTTTCTATAGGTGAGAGGCTCTCCTGCGTGTAAGGCTCACCATGGTGTTCTTCACCTGCAATGGCTGTGGTGAATCCCTGAAGAAAGCTCAAGTGGAGAAACATCTCGTCAGCTGCCGGAGCTGTCAGTGTCTTTCTTGTATTGACTGTGGTAAAGATTTCTGGTATGTCCAACTCAAAAGTAGTTGTCAGATAGATAGAGAAGCTTCTTAGTCATAGCCGTGTTCACATCTGTGGCCGTTCCTTATATTTGTGTCTGTGATACAGGGGAGACGAGTATAAAACCCACCTGAAGTGTCTAACCGAGGATGAGAAATATGGCGGCAAAGCCTTTGAGGCCAAGGCCAACAAAGGAGATGTGAAGCAGCAGCAGTGGATTCAGGTGAGTGTCGGGCCTCATGGTAGACATGGACAGGTATAAAAGCTACTGGTGGCATATGGTCACCATGTATTACTGGGGAAACCAATCAAATTGCTTCTTCCATTCCAAACAGACCTTTGGAAAATGAGAGGTAGGTGCTGATTGGTTGCCCCGGGCGAAAAATGCTTTGCTTTTTCGTTACACGGTTTTACAATGATTTACTTTTGTCTTCCCACTTGTATTACTAATGTTTTTGGTTTTCCAGAGAATCCATGAAGCGATGAAGAAGCCGAACATTAGTGACAATATAAGGAACATTTTAAGTAAGATTAGTACATATGAGAATGTTCCCAGAAAGAAGGCGAAATTCCAGGTAAGTCGCCGTCCTGTAATACTAAGCTATGACGTCATATAATACTGCAGTAATGTAGAAACCTTACTAGCAAGGTGGTGTGACCATTCCACCAACAATCCCGAGAACAGGGTGGGGACGGCTACAAAGTGGTGGGAGGGAGTGGAATTTGTACAGGTGTACGCCACAGTGGGGTGGTTTGCGGGTATTTTGAGGGAAGGGATTGCAAAAAAATAGACTGACAAAATGTAGCCTCCTGAAAAACGGGATAAAATGAGATCACAAGCCATATGTACCCCAAAATGGTACCGATAAAAGAAAAAAAAAAATATAGCTCGTCTTGCAAAAAAACAAGCCCTCACGCAGCTCACTTGATAAAAATCACCTGCTGTCTTCTTAAAAAATAGATTGGAATTTAAAATATGCACAAAAATTGAACTTTTCAAATTGAATCTCCATTTTGAGTTAATTCCTGTGAAACACTTAGTGTTAACAAATAAACTTCCTAAATTCAACTTTGAGGGGTTTGTATTTTAAAATGTGGTGATTTTATGAGGGGCTTCTGACATATATAGATCCCTCTGAAACTTAACTAGACCCTAAAAAAAATTGGTTCCGGAAATTTTCTTTAAAAAAAAAAAAACGTATGCAGAACCCTCTGGACCCTCTAACATCCCCAGAAATTAAAGGGGTTGTCTCACTTCAGCAAATGGCATTTACCATGTAGAGAAAGTTAATACAGGGCACTTACTAATGTACTGTGATTGTCCAAATTGCTGCCTTTGCTGGTTGTATTCATTTTCCCATCACATTATACGCTACTTGTTTCCATGGTTACGACCACCCTACAATCCAGCGGCGGTGGTCGTCCTTGCACACTAAGAAAAAGCGCCAGCATGTCTGGTGACCGGGACCGTAGGAGCGCACATAGGCCAATGCTTTTTCCTATAGTGTGCAAGCACGACCACCGCTGCTGGATTCTAGGGTGGTTGTAACTATGGAAACAGACAATTTATAATGTGATGGAAAAAATGAATCCAGCCAGCAAAGGAAGCAATATGGACAATCACAATACATTAGTAAGTGCCTTGTATTAACTTTCTCTACATAACAAATGCTATTTGCTGAGGTGAGAAAACTCTCTGTTAAAAGTTTGTTTAGAAAATTATGCCAACGTACTTTGTCTAGTAGAGAAGTATACATTTTCAAAATGGCACATTTCTAAAATATAATTTATATATTTTTTTTTTATAAATGAAACCAAAATCCACCACTAACAAAGTACAATGCATCATGAATAGACAATAACTGAATCACCTGGATAAGTAAAAGAATCCCACCGTTATTGCCAGATAAAGTGTCACATCAGATTTGGAAAGGGGCTCCGGCGTTTGGCCCAAGATGGCTTCAGATGGAAGGGTTTAATAAAGAGGTTGTACAGGCTTAGAAAATAGTAAGATGGCTGCTTTCTTCCTGTCCACGGGCTGTGTGGTATTGACGTGAATGGGGCTGATGAGCGGTGATGCCAGATACACCCTGTGGACCGGAGAGGTGCGGTTTTTGGAGGAAATCAGCATTGCCTTTGTAATCCTGGAAGCAGCTCTCCCGCACTATAAATGGAAGCCTGCAGCACATACTCTCCCTTCAGAAGCCCTGGTGACAATGCCTATATAGGTAGCCATATTAATTGGTACGCCAATTTCCAAAGCATACGTGTACTAAGAAATATAATTTTTGAGAAGGGAGACTAAGTTATCCCCTATTATTAGTTTTATTTTATGCACTTATATAGCGCTACTATACTCCACAGCACTTTACAGACATTATCATCCAACTGTCCCCAATCTAAGTTACACAGGATAGGGAATAACTATTAGATTAAGGTTATTATTATTATTTTTTTGTCACCTAACCCTTGAAAATAAAGTAAAGAGCAGCATCAATCCTATTCAACCAAGCAAAATGCCTGGTAGGATTGACCCAGCTGATTAAAATCATACCTTTGTTATGCCAATCAGCGGCTTCATTCTGGAGGGAAGGTACTTGTAATCTCTATGCAGGTGTGCAGTTAAGTGCTCTGGAGGCGGGGCCAAGTTACTCTGTGCACCCTTTGCTCCTCCCACTTGATAGGGTCTGGTTACTGCATAGTCCTGTCAGTCAGGAAGGAGGAGCAAGGGTGCACAGGGCGGCTCGGGCCCGCCTTCAGAGCACTTAACTGCTCATCTGCATGTGCACTTTCCCTCCAGAATGAAGTAACCCACCTGCGTTGCAGAGGTAGGCTTTTAATCAGCGGGGTCAGCCCTATCAGGCTTTATGCCTGACAGATGCTTTTTAACCAGGTTTTTTTTTTTCTCTAGAATTGGATGATAAACTGTTTAAAAGTCAATAATCAAGCCGTGCAGGATGCAGTGTGGGAGTGTTTCTCAGAGGCCACAAGTAATGTAAGTATTAGATCTGATGACGCAGCATGAAGACTAGGTTAATTCCTGCCCCATGTTCGGCTGCGGAATGATGTGTTGCAGTTTTTCTAAAGCAGTTTTTTTCCATTCATTTCAATGAGGGATGAAATCTGCAACAAAGTCCGCCCTTGTGTGTTTTCTGGCAGATTTTTCCGCCACACGTGAAGCCACCCAGACACAACGGTTCCACGAGTCTTTGCAGTGACTCTCTGCTTTGGGGAATAGAGCTGGGAGGAAATATTAGAAGTTCCTCCTTTGAATAGATGAGACATTTTCTTGAAAAATGTAGTTTGGGGAATGTCTTTAGTGTTTTTATTCCATCGCAGTTTGAAATTAACGTTAACATTTGTCATACGTTTTCTTAGCAAAAAGATAACGCTAATAACAATGCGCCAAAGCCATCTAACACTTCAGAGGCTCAGAGTAAATCTGAGTCGTCTGCAGCCACTGAGGAAACCGAGAAGAAGAGCAAGCGGGAACGGAAAGAGGAAAGGCAGAAAAAGAATAGAAGAGAGAAAAAAGATCTAAACTCAGAGGAGCCACTGCAGAATGGCGCAAAAAAGAAAGGGAAGAAGCGGAAGATGGAAGATGAAGCGAATGGTCATGATGAAGCCAATGATGAGGAGACTAGAGGAAAAAAGAAGAAGAAGAAGCAGCAGCAGCGAGAATGTGAGGGTGGAGAGAAGGAAGCACCTCGGCAAAAGAAGAAACGTAATGATTCAGAAGGTACAAGCATTGGTTTGAAGGGGTTTTCTGGATAGGCCATCTAGGGATGGGACTGAATGTATTTAAAGGGGGTATTCCCATCTTAGACAATGGGGGAATATCGCTAGGATATGCTCCCTGCACCTATATCGAGAACGGAGCGGGGAGCGCTGTGGCTGGAAAACCCCAGATTTCCCGGGGTCCATCCACCACCAAGTGTTAATCCCTGCCTCTCCCATAGAAGTGAATGGGAGCGTGCCACACATGCGCGGCCCATGCTCCTATTCATTTCTATGGGGCAGATGGCAATACCCGAGCCAGCACTCGGCTATTTTCGGTGGCCCCATAGAAATGAATGAATGGAGGGCGGCTGCGCATGCGCAGTGCGCTCTCCTTCACTTTCGGGGCTCCGTTCTCGATATAGGTGCGGGTCCCGACTGTAGGACCCGCACCTATAAGACAATGGGGGCATATCCTAGCGATATGCCCCCATTGTCTGAGATGAGAGAACCCCTTTAAAAGCCTTTTCAGCTTATAGGTGTGGGTCCCATAGACTACCACACTATAGTACACTGCTCAAAAAAATAAAGGGAACACAAAAATAACACATCCTAGATCTGAATTAATTAAATATTTTTCTGAAATACTTTGTTCTTTACATAGTTGAATGTGCTGACAACAAAATCACACAAAAATAAAAAAATGGAAATCGAATTTTTCAACCCATGGAGGTCTGGATTTGGAGTCACACTCAAAATTAAAGTGGAAAAACACACTACAGGCTGATCCAACTTTGATGTAATGTCCTTAAAACAAGTCAAAATGAGGCTCAGTAGTGTGTGTGGCCTCCACGTGCCTGTATGACCTCCCTACAACGCCTGTGCATGCTCCTGATGAGGTGGCGGACGGTCTCCTGAGGGATCTCCTCCCAGACCTGGACTAAAGCATCTGCCAACTCCAGGACAGTCTGTGGTTCAACGTGACGTTGGTGGATAGAGCGAGACATGATGTTCCAGATGTGCTCAATTGGATTCGGGTCTGGGGAACGGGCGGGCCAGTCCATAGCATCAATGCCTACGTCTTGCAGGAACTGCTGACACACTCCAGCCACATGAGGTCTAGCATTGTCTTGCATTAGGAGGAACCCAGGGTCAACCGCACCAGCATATGGTCTCACAAGGGGTCTGAGGATCTCATCTCGGTACCTAATGGCAGTCAGGCTACCTCTGGCGAGCACATGGAGGGCTGTGCGGCCCTCCAAAGAAATGCCACCCCACACCATTACTGACCCAATGCCAAACCGGTCATGCTGGAGGATGTTGCAGGCAGCAGAACGTTCTCCACGGCGTCTCCAGACTCTGTCACATCTGTCACGTGCTCAGTGTGAACCTGCTTTCATCTGTGAAGAGCACAGGGTGGCAGTGGCGAATTTGCCAATCTTGGTGTTCTCTGGCAAATGCCAAACGTCCTGCACGGTGTTGGGCTGTAAGCACAACCTCCACCTGTGGACGTCGGGCCCTCATATCACCCTCATGGAGTCTGTTTCTGACCGTTTGAGCAGACACATGCACATTTTTGGCCTGCTGGAGGTCATTGTGCAGGGCTCTGGCAGTGCTCCTTCTGTTCCTCCTTGCACAAAGGCGGAGGTAGCGGTCCTGCTGCTGGGTTGATGCCCTCCTACGGCCTCCTCCACGTCTCCTGATGTACTGGCCTGTCTCCTGGTAGCGCCTCCATGCTCTGGACACTACGCTGACAGACACAGCAAACCTTCTTGCCACAGCTCGCATTGATGTGCCATCCTGGATAAGCTGCACTACCTGAGCCACTTGTGTGGGTTGTAGACTCCGTCTCATGCTACCACTAGAGTGAAAGCACCGCCAGCATTCAAAAGTGACCAAAACATCAGCCAGGAAGCATAGGAACTGAGAAGTGGTCTGTGGTCACCACCTTCAGAACCACTCCTTTATTGGGGGTGTCTTGCTAATTGCCTATAATTTCCACCTGTTGTCTATCCCATTTGCACAACAGCATGTGAAATTGATTGTCACTCAGTGTTGCTTCCTAAGTGGACAGTTTGATTTCACAGAAGTGTGATTGACTTGGAGTTACATTGTGTGGTTTAAGTGTTCCCTTTATTTTTTTTGAGCAGTGTATTACAGTCTATAGTATAAGCCAATTTTCTTCAACTTGTGGCTCTCCAATTGTTTCAGAACTACAACTGAAGATGAGTTGATGATGAGAGTTGTAATTTTGCAACAGCTGGAGAGCCACAGACTGGAGATCACTGGTGTAGGCTTATATTATACGAGGAGATCATCAAGGCGATTGTCGAAAGGAAGTGTTCCTTTCCAGCAACCACCTGCTCGTTAGGTTAAGACATGCAGCGATCTCCTCCACAGTATGGGGAGGAGAGATCCCTAATGCCATCGCTCGACCCCATACAGAATCATTGTTTGCCGGCCGCAGATCGTGATTACACAGCACATCTGCCGCCAACATAGATTTTTTAAACCCGATGAAAGATTCCAGTTGCTCGTTCATCGGCTAATCGGTGGCAGTATTACATTGTTGCTTCTCCTACCAAAAAATTAAAAGTTGTGCGTACTTCAAAATACCCATACAACTACAACCCACCCCACAACAAATGAGCCCTTACATGCTTTTGTAGACCAAATAAAAAAAAAAAAGACGATATATGCGTGAGAACATGGACAAACTGTACCTCAAAAAAAAAACAAGCCCTCATACGGGTATGTGAACGGAAAAGTAAAAAAGTTATGGCTCTTGAAAGGTGGGTAGGAAAAAAAAAACAAAAGTGAAAAAAATTAAAATAGCACCAAGTGGGGTTTAGAAAAACATGGCTGTGTTTTTGTAAGAACACCTGTCCACAGGTTGTGTGTGGAGTTGTAGCTCAGCCCTGTTCACGCCAATGGAACAGCTGCAGTGCCAGACAAAAGCCATGCAGAGGAGTGGCGCTGTTTCTGGGACATGTTTTCTGTCTTCTGCCGCCACTAGAGGGAGCTTACTGCATACAGTGATATACATGAAACTCCATAAGAACAGTTCCCCTCTCCCGCTCTGACTCTATAAAGATATAATAAGAAATCTGATGGGAAAGAATTTTGGGCCTCAAAACCGGGTAGAGGAATATTGATGTCTGATGGGTTGTGGTACAACTCCCACCAATGATCAGTTGTTTGAAGAGATTTTGGCACTCCTCACAGCTAAGGTTGAGCGAATCGGGTTTAGATTGCTGTATCCAAACCCCGATTCTTTTAATAACTTTGTTAATAATATGGGCTCCGTCCTACTGTAAAATGTATTGCCTCTGCGGGGGTCTTTCCGAAGGTTCAGCAAATATCGCCTCGCCTCTGCTTAGAGCAGAGTTCAGCTGGGTATTTTGATACAGTAATTTATGCGAATAAACAAACTGACATGTGCTAGAGGCAACATGAGGCAAGTCTCGCAATATTTGCTGAAACTTCAGAAAGGCCTCCGCAGAGGCCATACATTTTACAGTAGGACAGAGCCGATATTCTTAATGTCGTTTTTTTTTTAAAGAATTGGGTTCGGATACAGCAATCCGAACCCGATTAGCTCAACCCTGCACAGCATACCAAACACAGCACTGTACATTGTATAGTGGCTGTTCTTGGTATTGCAGCCCAGGCTCATTCACTTGAATGCACATAGGTCATGTGACCGATGAATGTGATGTCACTGGCCTAGGAAGGGCTGCAGCCTCTTTAAACAGTTGATCGGCAGGGGTGTCGGAAAACGGACCCCCAGTGATGAGATATTAGTTGCCTATCCTGAAGACAGGTCATCAATATTCTGCTCCTAGAAGACTACTTTAAAGGCAGGGGTTCCCTTTAAGCTGGGCATACTGCACACCATATACAAGCAATGGAAGTAAGCCAGTTTATCTCCTGCGGGAACATGTTGAAATCCTACATGGCTGATTCTTTTTCCCCTACGACAGTAAATCTGCTGACGGGGTCCATCAGGTCATTGGCCGATTCTGCTGAAAGCAGCATGTGTTCTAGTCCTTCCTATTTCGTACCTTCATATACAGTTGCATGCTGAGTGCAATGATCCTATAATGACCGCACAAGAGAGAGATCACGAGTTCCTGCCTCAGCAGAGCCTGAAATTATCTCTGACTGATGCTATTGTCCTCTGCTCCTCTATATGACCGTGTATGTCAGCTTGTATCTGCAGGCCACGTCTCCTTGTTCCTGGTCACTAGATAATCTGCAGGAGAGGACGTGCACTCCTCTATTAAATAGAATACCCCTAGAATATGGGACCCCCCACTAATCGTGAGAAAGTCGGGGCTCATCTCAGATTTAGTGCTGCATCTCCTTCACCGTTTTCCTTGCACAGAGGCTTCCCAGCCGCCCGTCTCGCACAGATCTGCAGAAGTGACCCATTAGAAAGAATAGGACCAGATCCAGTTCCCCTGCACAGATAGGGGCGCAGCTGTGCGGGGGAAAACAGAACGGGGGCAGTACTGAATCATCAATGTGTCTTTGACATACTCAAGATCCTAGTGATCTATACTGTTTAGAGTGAAATGGCCGGCACTGCTCACCTGGTTTGTTTGGCGGTGCGCGTGTCAACGAGCAGGCATCCCAGTAATAATGCTGTAAAGGAATGACCGGCACTCGCGCTTTATTTTCAAATGCAGAAATTGAATTCAAGTCACTTCTTTTTCATTAGTGACGCGTTTCAGCACTCACATGTGCTTTCATCAGACTATATTCACACATCCTCACAGTATGTCTTAAATAGCAAAAAAAAAAGGGGAAAGGAACTGACGTCATACCACTGATCAGATACACTCAGGTGGGGAAGCTTTACCTGTTTCCACTCGCTTCAATGAAAAAAGTTCCACAATTAATTCCGCTGAAAAAAACGAAATCATTTTAAATATCAGATCAGACTGCTTATGTTGTATTCGCGGTTTAGGCCTCTTGGCTCCATCGTTTGTAAACGATGGATCCAATATGCCTCTTTCTGCAAAAGTAATTTATTGCGATCGCCACCACGGCGAGGTAATGGAACACCTTTAATCGCCTGGTAACGCAACTGCGCTATAGTATGTTTGTTTTTTCTCATGAAAGTGGTATGGTACGGGGAGCAGTAAGTTACCCTTTCTAATGGTGGATTTGTGTTTGCTCAACCTATCCTTTATTCTCATAGAGGTTTCCCCCACGTATAATAATCCGCACGGACATTCCAAAATATAAACCACAAATCTGCTGTCACACGTGAATACGCCTTTTATGGGGATTCTTTCCCCTGAAGGCGGGTGTGAGAAACAAGTCCCCCTGATCACACTTGAGCAGTTCACACAATTCGGACAGGGGAATGTAGCCTGTCTGGGAGAGGATAGTACACTCTGTCTTAAATCCCGGTTATTGCTGCCAATGTCGGCCCTAACTATTTTATCTTTGATATTATCTGCCCTTTTTAAAGCATAACATTAGGGGGTCTCTGAAATTCCTCAATCTGAGGATATGATTTAGAAACTGTATGCCAATGTTTATTGACAATGCCCCTTAGTTGTTGAGTCAATGGGTGATATTTGACCACCAATGGGATGCGCGGTGGCTTCTCTGTCCTAAAGCTTCCTGAAGTGTCTAGTTTTTCCCTCTGCTCTTGTAAAAGTCGCCTCTGGTAACCTCTGGCTATAAACTGATTCTCCATTTCCTGTAACCTAATCTCGCGGACCTCCGTATTGCTGACTATTTTCCTGACTCTCTGAAATTGAGAGAAGGGGATGGATTTCTTTGTAGGGACCGGATGGCTACTTGAAAAAGCAAGTAAGCTATTGCGATCCGTCTCCTTTGTAAATAGATCCGTGTACAATCCACCCTCTTTTTTTTGCTATTGAAGACCTACTGTGAGGATGTGTGAATATAGTCTGATGAAAGCACACGTGAGTGCTGAAACGCGTCACTAATGAAAAAGAAGCGACTTGAATTAAATTTCTGCATTTGAAACTCAAGCGCGAGTGCCGGTCATTCCTTTACAGCAGTGGTATATACCGTCATGATGCGAATAACCGAAACATTTTATGGTCCCTCTTAACTACTACGTGATATGGTCTGTCGTATTGTAGTCACTGAGCTCAGATCTGATGGATATGTTCATAGCGTCCTACCCATGCCCAATACCAGTAACCGGTCTGTAACACAAGCTACATTACAACAGGTAATGGACACTGCAAGTTGGGGTTGTCTCGCTTTATATAAAAACTCAGGCAACCCCTGTAAATGGCCTAAAATAACAAATTGATACTCGCCTGTTTTCTCCTCTGTTTCTTCTTGCGCTGCGTTCTGGGCCTCACCGCTGCTACTTGTTTTTCTCTCTGCAGTGGTGAGGTTCTGTGCTGACAGGTCACTGCTGGAGCCAATCACTGGTCTCAGCAGAGACGTGGGTGAGGCCGGTGATTGGCTGCAGCAGTGTTTTGTGCACAGAACGTCACTGCTGCAGCCAAGAAGATGGCGTCATGAGCGAGAGGACCAGAGAACAGCACTCAAGAAAACGGGGGAGTGTCTACTCATTTGTTATTTTAGGCCACTAACAGGGGTTGCCCGAGTTTATATAAAACTCGGACAACCCATTAAAAGGGCTTGTCTCCCTTCAGCAAATGACATTTATCATGTAGAGAAAGTAAATACAAGCCAGTTATTAATGTATTTCTACCTTTGCTGGCTTGATGAATTTTTCCATTGCATTTATACACTGTTAGTTTCCATGGTTACAAGCACCCTGCAATCCATCAGCAGTGGCCGTGCTTGCAGACTATAGGAAAAAGCGTCATCCAATGCGAATTTTTTTTTCCTATCGTGTGCAAGCACGACCACCGCTGATGGATTGCAGGGTGGTTGTTACCATGGAAACGAGCAGTGTATAATGTGATGGAAAAAGGACTCAAGCCAGCAGAGGAAGCAATATGGACAATCCCAATACATTAGTAAGTGCCTTGTATTACCGTAACTTTCTCTACATGATAAATGCCACTTCCTGAAGTGAGACAACCCCTTGATGTAAATATGGAGAAGATACATTTTTTACGTTTCTGGAGCTATGCTATCCATGGTTTAATTCTTATTAATTCTTATTGTTAAATGCCTAATGCGCGTTTTACAGACCCCACGCCTTTGCTTCATTCTGGGGAGTTTCGGCACTTGTATCCCACTGGTCAGACAGTGATGGCATACCCTGGCAATCTACCATCACTTCCCGTGTTGGGACACCACCTTTAGGGTGGCATGCTCATGGCTTCATTGGGGTGAGCCTCGACATCCTACATGGTGAAATCTCATATGCTTGCTGAATATACTGCCATGCCTCTTGGGATGCGTCAAGCCATTTCCTGTTGCCGTTTCATGACTTTTTACGCCACACACGTGCGTCTGTGCCTTTGTCTATGGAAAGTTGTTTCTTTGCCATCACGAACTGACGTATTCAAATCCACATTGATTTTATTTCAAGGAGAAGTACAGGAAGCGGAGGCAGACGAGAACGGGGCTGATGACGATGGTGAAGAGGACAGCGGGAAAAAGGGTAAAGGCGGATTTAACGTCATGCCACCATCTCTGGTGTAAGACTGTCCTACTGCTCGTCGCTCAGCAGATATGCCTCTTGATGCAGTAATGTATCCTCGCATTCAACAGGTTCAAACTGTAGGAAAGCTGAGCGGCGATCCCAGTGGGGAGCGGTAATTGTGACCGCATTGGTCATCGCCCAGCTTCCCTAGCTAAAATATAACTAAGAACTTGAAAGAAGATAGAACAGATCAGTGAGTGATTTTTCAATTCTTATGTTTGCAGGTAAATTCAACTGGAAGGGAACAATCAAGGCACTGCTGAAGCAGGCTCCTGACAACGAACTGCCTATCAAGAAACTCCGGAAAAAGGTACCCTAGACTCGCCAGGCTTGGATTATCCTGAGTCTGTATTTAAAGTTTACCTCCTTCCCTATCTGACAGGGCACATGGAGAGACGCTGCGTGGTACAGTTACCAAACAACTGCCAGCAGGTATCGTGTATGGCTCCTGTTTCAATTAATAGGACCCAAGCATGATGCTCACTAGCCGTCATACCACCGAACCATGACTGCTTGCCCCCTACTTTCACATCTGCGCTTTCCCTTTGTGCTATTGAGATCCATCATAGGATCTGAATAGCGGGGGGGGGGGGAAGGAAACGCTTCCGTTTTGTCCCCATTCATTGTCAATAGGGACAAATCTGAACTGAACGAAACTGAGTGCGCCAGAATGTATTCCGTTCCGTTTGGTTGCGTCCCCATCGCAGGTTTTTCTCTCTGACGCAATAGAAAACGGATCCGTCCCCCATTGACTTTCAGTGGTGTTCATGGCGTATCCGTCTTGGCTATTTTAAAGATAATACAACCGGATCTGTTGATAACGGAAGCAGATGGTTGTATTATCATGACTGAAGCATTTTTGCTGATCCATGACTGAGGTGTGAAAGTAGCCTAAGTCAGGGCTGTCAGTTCTTTATGGAAAAGTGGAGAAATATGATGACTTATACTGCACGGCTTGCTCTTCTTTAGGCATGTGATGGAAATGATGCCTAGACATGCACTATTCTTATTTTCATGTGGTATTTAGTTATTTGACTGGGAGTCGGCTATGAGAGAGACCATGTTAAAGGGGTTACCGTGTCCAAAGTATTTTTCTCATCCGTATCATTCGGGGACACAAGCTTGAACGTAGGTATAGCTGTTGCCACTAGGAGGCGAAGACTAAGCACAAAAGTGGGAGCTCCTCCCTTCAGCTATACCCATCCTACGGGGACTTAGCTAAATCAATTTTAGTTTAGTGTCTGTAGGAGGCAGGTCTGCTAATTTTATTCTAAAATAAATAAATAAATATATATATATAATATATGGAAAAAAAATTACCAGCAGCACCACCAAAACAGAAATCAAGTAGAGAGGGTGCAGGTCCGAGTATGGTAACTGGTGCTTACCCACTGATACGGAACAAAGAAATCGGACTGCACTCCAGTTGTGTTTTCAATGAAAAAAGGTTTATTCACGCATAAGTATTTCTGGCCCCCAGAGTGCTCCCCTCGTTCTTCCTCCCTCCCCTTCTTAGGTTACCTTGGCTCTGCCCCTGACCCAGTCGCCCCTACTGCCCAGCCTATGGTAGAGCTGGTATTGTGGAAATACTGGGGCGTTTGTCCGCAAGGCCGTCCCGCTAAATGGGCCAGACCATCCTCCCCCCAAAAGGGTGTCTGCGTTTCCTCTGCCTCTCCACCACCTCCTAGAGAGTCTCACTCCGACGTGTCCTCCTTGGAAGAGGTTTTCAGATGAGGATTTTGTCTCTCCTGAGGGACCCTGCAACCTCATCGGCCGGCTCGGGTTTTTCCTTTAGGAAGTCCCATCGCTCGCCCCCAAATGTTTCCCCAACAACCAGGATTTTGATTCCTCTCTTTCCAAGGAGTGAAATTTTCCTGGTAGACGTTTTGCCTTGCCAAACGCTTAGACGTCCTTTATCCATTTCCAGGGGATTTGACTAAGAAGTGGTCGTCTTCACCTATAGTTGACCTGCCAGTGTCCCGCTTGGCAAAACATACCCCTTTGCCGATGGCAGATGGGGCTTCTTTCTCTATCAGGGATAAAAAAATTGGAATCTTTCGCAAAATCTTCCTTTGAAGCAGTGGGCACAGCACTGGGACCGGTTTTTGCCTCTATGTGGGTGAGCAAAGCTATGGGTGAGTGGGCAAATAATCTACGTCAGGGTCTCTCCCCGAGGGTCCCCACGGGGGAACTTTCTGATATTGCCCTGCAGCTCCCCCATGCCAGTGCATATATTTGTGAAGCCTCTCTGGACGCAGCCAGGCTTATGGCCCGCTCGTCAGCCCTTTTGGTGGCTATTCGCCGTACCCTATGGCAACCTGCTGGGCGGCAGATAATGCTTCAAAGTTGACCCTGACGTCCCTCCCCTTTACCGGCAGCAGACTTTTTTTCAAACACCTGGACGAGATAATTTCTGATGCTACAGGTGGTAAAAGCACTCCTTTACCACAGAACAGGGTTCGTTTCAACAAGTCAAAAAAGCGTAAGCCTCTTTTTTGCCCCTTTTCAGAGTTTTTCTAGCCCCAAGCGGCCAACCAACAAGTCTGCCCCAGATCAGAAGCGCAAGTCTTCCTTCAAACCTCGCCCTTTCTGGCGTCCCCGTCAACAGGGCTTTAGGTCCTATAACCCCATGACCTCCTCTGCATGACTTGCATCTTCCAGCTCCCTCCGATCGGGTGGGTGTCCGGCTTCACCTGTTTCGTCATGTTTGGCTGGCTCACGTCTCTGATGCCTGGGTGAGAGAGGTCAAGTTGGAATTCAGGTCCTCCCCTCCGTCCCGATTTTTTTTTTTCCGCTCGTCTCCTCCGACCTCTGCTGCAAATTCCTTTTTTCAGGCAATTCACACATTTCTGCGGCAGGGAGTGATCGTCCCGGTTCCTGCGCAAGACCGTTTTCGCGGGTTCTACTCCAATTTCTTTGTGGTCCCCAAAAAAGAGGGGACGTTCCGTCCCATTCTGGACCTCAAGGCACTCAACTGCTTCCAGATGGAGTCCCTGAGATCGCCCATTGCGTCCATGGAACCGGGGGAGTACCTGTCCTTGATAGACATCAAGGATGCTTATCTTCATGTTCCCATCTGCGTCAGTCATCAAAAATGTCTCCGGTTCGCAGTGGGTCCCTTTCACTACCAGTTTGTGGCCCTCCCGTTCGGCCTGGCCACAGCTCCCAGAGTCTTTACAAAGGTTCTGGCAGCGGTCACGGCCCTGCTCCATGCCAGGGGTATAGTGGCGATCCCTTACTTAGACGATATCCTGATAAAGGGTCCATCGTTCCGGGCAACGGCGGACAGCCTGCGCATAGTCCGGGACACCCTGGAACACTTGGGATGGATCCTGAATCGGCAGTCATGTCTTTATCCATCTCAGCGGCTAACCTTTCTGGGCAAGTTACTCGACACCTTTCAGGCCAAGGTACTCTTGCCCCCAAAGAAGCTATCCATTCTCTGTCTTCAGATTCTCCCCTTGTTGCGGCCCCGTCCTCTTCCCATTCGTCACTGCATGCGGGCTCTGGGTCACATGGTCTCTGCCTTCGAAGCAGTTCCCTATGCTCAATTCCATACCAGGACTCTTCAGCGAGCCATTCTAACCAATTGGGGCCGTTCCCCAGCCTCCCTGGATCGGCCCATACGTCTCTCTGCCCCGACCCTCCGGGCCCTCAGCTGGTGGTTGGTTTCCCCAATGCTGACGTTGGGCTACTCTTTCCTTCCTCTCTGTTGAACGGTGCTGACAACAGACGCAAGCCTTCAGGTTTGGGGGGGGGGGGGGGGGCAGTGTTGGGAAATCTATCTGTTCAAGGCGTGTGGTCATGCGAGGAGCGCTCCCTCCCAATCAACATTCTGGAATTCAGAGCGATTCGTCTCTCTCTGCTGCATTGGACCGGTTCGAGTTCAGTCCGACAACTCCACGGCTGTGGCGTACCTCAATCACCAGGGCGGAGCCCGGCAGCCATGGCGGAAACAGCTCTGATTCTCAGCTGGGCGGAGAGCCATGTTCCGGCGCTGTCGGCAGTTCACATCCCCGGCGTCGACAACTGGATCGCCGACTTTCTCAGCCGGGAGCGTCTCAATCTTGGCGAATGGGCTCTTCACCCGCAAGTTTTTCTAGCCATCTGCGAGTGATGGAGTCGGCTGGATGTTGATCTCATGGCCCCTCGCTTCATCCACAAGGTCGAGAACTTTGTTGCGCGGTCCAGGGATCCCATGGCCCTGGCTTGCAACGCCCTAGTGATTCGGTGGAGTCAGTTCACGTTTCCTTACGTGATCCCTCCTCTTCCTCTCATTCCACGTCTCCTCTGGAAGATCAGGTCCGAATGTGGCACGCATCTCTAGTCACCCTTCTCGCCGACGAACCCTGGCGTCTTTCTCTTCGGGAGGACCTCTTGTCGCAGGGACCGCCGATCTTCCACCTGAATTTAGAGTCTCTACATTTAACGGCATGGCTGTTGAAGCCTCCCTACTACTTCTCGGATGCTGTTGTCCAGACCATGATTCGTGCCAGAAAGCCGTCGCCTTCCCGAATCTACCACCGGACCTGGAAGTCCTACTTTAGTTGGTTCGAACGTCACCACCTGTCTCCAATTCGTTTCTCTTTGCCGCGACTCTTGTCTTTCCTGCAGTCAGGCATGGACTTAGGGCTGGCTCTCAGCTCCCTCAAAGGGCAAGTTTCGGCTCTTTCCATTCTTTTTCAGCGGAACTTTGCTTCGCTTTCTGCGGTTTGGACCTTTCTGCAGGGGGTGGCACATGCTGCGCCCCCTTTCCGTCCTCCGTTGAATCCTTGGGATCTTAATCTAGTGCTCAGCGCTCTCCAGTCTTCACCGTTTGAGCCTTTGCAGTAGGTGTCTCTTCGCTTCCTGTCCTACAAGGTGGCCTTTTTGGTGGCAAAATTTTCCATCCGTAGGGTGTTGGAACTCGCGGCTCTTTCCTGTCGGTTGCCCTTCCATCAGGACAAAGTAGTCCTTCGCTCCCTGTTCAGTCCTTCCTTCCGAAGGTTATGTGGGAATTCCATCTCTATGAAGAGATCATTCTCCCTTCATTTTGTCCTGACCTGTCTCATCCTCGTGAGCAGTCGTTCCACACTCTGGATTTGGTACGAGCCGTTCGAATCTATCTGTCCCAGACGTCATCTTTCCGGCGGACAGATTCCCTGTTAGTCATCCCAAAAGGGGCCGAGACGAGGGCTGGCTGCATCTAAAACTTCCATTTCCCGATTGGATTCGTTTGGCCATTGTGGAAGTGTACCGCGTCAGTGACCGGGCCCCACCCTTCCGGGTTTCTGCTCATTCTGCTCGGGCAGAATTAGCGGTGCATCATGGGGCTTCAGCCCTTCAGGTATGTAAGGCGGCTACCAGGTCGTCTTTGCACACCTTTTCCAAATTTTTCCAAAGTCTTCTGACACTTCTCTGGGGTGTAGAGCTTTGCAGACGGCGGTTCTCTGATTGGCCAGAGGGCTTCTTGTTTATGCCCACCCTTGGGACTGTTTTGTAACGTCCCATGGTCAAGCCTGTGTCCCCCAATGATATGGATGAGAAAACTAGATTTTTGTACTTACCGTAAAATCTGTTTCTCTTCTGTTCATTGGGGGACTCAGCTCCCACCCGTTCTCTCTTTTACGGGCCTTGTGGCCTGCGTGGTTCTGGGTTTGTACATAGTTTGGTTTTCCTGTTTTTTGTCTTGCTTCTCCTACTGCTTTTGCACCAACTGTTTTAGCTTAGTCCCTGTAGGAAGGGTATAGCTGAAGGGAGGAGCTCACATATTTGTGCTTAGTGTCGCCTCCTAGAGGTGACAGCTATACCCCATTGTCAAGCCTGTGTCCCCCGAATGAACGGAAGAGAAACAGATTTTACGGTAAGTACAAAAATCTAGTCATCGCCTATCCATTCTACAGAATCTGCCTACTAGTTACCATCGCAGATGTCCTGTTGCAGCCATGTATCTGCCATTTGACGGTATTGGAGCCATGTATCTGCCATTTGACGGTATTGGTCAGATCCACCATGACACTTCTGGTTATTCTCTTCTAGGTCATTGCACAGTATCACGCGGTATCTTCTGAGCATCACAGATCTGAAGAGGTGCTTCTCGCCACCTTCAACAAGAAAGTTCAGAACAATCCAAAATTTAGAGTATTAAAAGAAAGAGTAAAGCTAGTGAAATAAGTCCAAATGTAGTTCACCAGAGTTCTAGTATACTGTTCTCAGCATTGTTCATTGTTGTATACTGTTTTATGAGCCCAGGCTAAAACAAAATGTTGATAATCATCCCACCCCTTTTAAGTTAGGAATTTCAAGGTGGGTCTCCATCTAAATTTATGACACAGTTGATGCATCAATAAGACAAAAAAAAAATATTAAAAACCAACTAGTTTCTTTTCTGTCTTCTGTATATGTAGGATGTATGGGCAGTGTTACCAAGCTTCGTAGTGCCAGATTTGGGATTGTTCACAAAGAAAGGGACACTGGGGGGGATTTATCAAAACTGATGCTGATAAAAACTGGTTTAGTTGCTCATAGCAACCAATCAGATTCCACCTTTCATTTTCCAAAACGGCTCTGAAGAAAGAAAGAGGTGGAATCTGATTGGTTGCTCTGGGCAGCTAAGCCAGTTTCCGTTTGCATCAGTTTTGATAAATCTCCCCCGTATTGTATTTGACCTTCTGGATATACTGACGATGCTGTGCCTGTATGTTTTTTCTTTTTTCCTTGGTTGAGAGGGTTGGTACAGTTTTGGATTGTTGGGCTACTGTCAAATTTTTACGGAAGCTTTACATTGATTCCATTGATTACTGATTTTATATGAGGCTCTGATATTTACACAGTTTCCATGTGAGTATGAATTTAAAGGGTTTCTGTCACCTGAAAAACGGGTATTAAGCTGGCTGACATTAGCGATGTGCGTTGGTCTCCTACCTCCGGCCCTGTCTGTAGTGTAAATCTCGCGCCGTTCAGTATTTGGCGCACTGAAGGGCGCACACCAGCTGCCAGCTTCCTCACTGCGCCTGCGCCGAATACTGAACGGCGCGAGATTTACACTGCAGACAGGGAGGGAGGTAGGAGACCAACACTGCCTGCCCTGTCAATCTAGTGTAGCAGGACGTGGCCAGAGGTGGGAGAACGGAGCCGCTAATTTCAGCCAGCTTAATACCCATTTTTCAGGTGACAGAAACGCTTTAAGGTTATACATGGTTGTACATGTGTACCAAACCATTTTAAATAAAAAAAAATATATATATAACTTTTATTTTTGCATTGTTTTAATTATTTCAGTGCAGAGTTTTCCTAATGCTCTGGATGCCAATAGTGGTCGCTTGCATTATAGGTTAAAGGAATTTATTGGGAGTTTTACACTGATGATCTATCCTCTGGACGGGTCATCAGTATTTGATCGGTGGGGGTCCGACACCCTGGACACTCTGCCATTCAGCTGTTCGAGAAGGCAGCGGCCCTTTTTAAGTAGCGCCACGACCCTATCGCTGCTTTCTCTAGACCATGTGACATCACGTTCATTGGTCACGTGGCCTAGGAGTAGCTTAGCCCCTTAGAAGTGAATGGAGCTGAGCGCTATACAGTAATCACGTAGAGGGCCTTGGCGCTCACAGGAGCGCCGGTGCTCTCTGAAGCAGCTGATTGCTGGGGCTCCCGGTTGTCTGACCCTCACCGTTCAGATACTGATGACCTATCCTCTGGACGGTCATCAATATTAAAATCTCGGAAAACTTTTTTTAAGTGGTTGTCCCATGGAAACACTACAGGATAGGGAATCAGTGACTGGTGGAGGTCTGACTGCTGGGGTCCATGGTGGAGCGGCGGTTCCACATGTACACTGATGCCTCATTCAGCTCTATGAAGCTTATGGAGATACCCAAGCTGTGTACTGAATGAATGGAGCTACATTCATATGGGGCTCTTGTGATCGTCCAGGGCCCCAGCAGTCAGAACCTCACTGATAAGTGTTTCATAAGTCAGCCCCTTTTAATGGAGTTTAGACCCAATGATGCTGGTTTAGGAGCGTGTCTCATCACCAAAATAGACAAGGTAGTTGATTTAAATAATGCATTATCATCAGTGCCTGACATGCTTTTATAAATACACAGAAAAAAAACACGTTACAAATGCAGAAAAGTGCTTAAATTACATAATGTGAACATGCGGGGGATTTGTAGTATGGTCATTATGTTGAGGGAAAAAACATGAATTTCACCCTTTTAATGTGTAGAATGGAATCCATGGCAAATCCAAGCCACAATTTGCATTTCACACACCCTGTAGCAGTTTACAGCAAAATCGGTAGCAGAAAAGTCTAATGCTACTGCTCAGCAAAACTTCTGGGAAGAGACCATTCACATTGCCACAAGGCAGATGGACCGTGCCCAGTTCCAGCAATAAGTCAAACATAGGAAAACATGGCTGCTCTGGAGACCCAATATTGGACTACAGAAAAACATTTTGGGGTTCATGTTTCATTGGCAATGGCATAAAGAGAATAGCATGAAGCCATGAATCCAACGTGTGTGGTCGCCAGTGTCCAGGTTGGCAGCTGTATCAAGATGTTGACTCTGAATTTGACGCCACTGGCATCTTCTAAACAAACAAGCTATGAGCTGACCTTGAATGGTTCCAGAGCCATGAAGGTATCTTTACCTTACTGCAATCACCAGCACAGTCCTCATAGGAATCCAGTAAAAATTACCTGTAGTATGAAGCTGAATAGGGGTGCGGCTATGTGTAAAGGTTGTGTACAGAAATGTCCCCCTGCATATTTGGCTTTTATAATTTTTTGGAGCCTTAATAGGACAGAGAACCTGTATCCAACCATGTCTTGTAAGGAGAGCCATTGTTTGGAAGGTTTATATTAAGATACTGTAATCTTCAAATTAAATTTGATACAGGAACATTGTGAAATGTGTGTAACCTCGGTGCTATGTAATGTCATATATTTAAGCTTAAGAAAGGATTAGTAATGGCGGAGGTCAACAACTTCAATTGTCAAACAATAATCCAGAAATAATCAGTGAAAGAGATAATATCTGCCGGCAGTAATTGTAAAAAAATAAATAATCTAGAGAATTAAAAGGCGGTGTCTGCTTCATAAACCCCCATCCCCCTCCCAAAATTGTTAGGCTGAAAACCTAAAAATCCTTGGATCCGAACCAGAGTTCGGGAAATGGTTTTTACAGTACAAATTACTTTATAAAGTTATTACCCGAAGTCTCGCGAGACTTCGCAAAGCAATAACTTCGGCTCATCGGAGCCAATACATTCAAATAGTGTACAGAGCTCCGTACAGTATTGGAACCAAGTTTTATGCGAATCGAATTTGGATGTTTCATTCGAAGTCGATTCGCTCATCCCTAATAACTATGCTGGAACATTACAAAGCATTAAATAACATTACATAAAAAGAACAATTTGCAAGCACCCTATTCTATGGTAAGGCATAAATCTCTTGTGATGGGGAGTTGATGTGAAGATCTGTCCTTCAGGGGGTTTGGACTCTTGGATATCCAGACGAAGATCTCTTTCATCAAGGCCCTTGCTATACCAAGATGTTCAGGATCTGAAACTAGCTGCATTGATTCGGAGTAGAAATCTTAAAAATACAGGCTCTATCAGATTGTGATAACGTATGCTTCATTTTTTCATTTATGCTTGAAAACCAGACCTTTACTTTTTAGATGACAAACCAACTTGAATTTTCGGGTCCTACCTTTTTTCAGAATCAGATCATTTGCGTCCCTCATAACCACCAAACTGAGTTTTCTCGCCCAATTACTTGGGGGACACAGGAGACCTTGGGTATAGCTCAGCAACCTAGGAGGCGTGACACTAAGTGAAAACTGTTAAGCCCCTCCTCCAGCAGCTATACCCTCAGCCCGGAGAGAGAGACTACCAGTTTTTTGCTTAGTGTCCAAGGAGACAAGACACTCCCTGCTCTGCAGGGCTGTTTTTTTCTCCTTTTATTTTTTATTTTAATTTTATTTCAATCTGGATCTTTTATTTTTCCAGGGACAACAGAGACGCCTGGACCTCTGTTTCCCCCGGGGTCGAGTTGCGCCAGTGCCGGTCATCCACACTGCTGCCTCCCCCACAGAAGACAAGGTGGACCAGGGCAGCTTAGCTCCCCTGCATCCCGCCAGCGTAAGGATCGCCCGCACGCCAAGTCCCTCTTCCAGCGTCCTGCCACTGCGGTGCCAGTAGCTGAAGGGGAGACCCTGCTGGAAAGGACAGAGGATGAAGACTGCAGAATGGTGAGAGGTGGCTGCTCCAGCCCTATAAACCCTTCCCCCTCCCCAAACAGGCATCAACTGCTCCTCCACTGGCTACTTGGGGTCCGTTATTTCTAGGGATCTGCAGGCTTCTTTTCCCCCTCTTTATCCTTGGGGGGCCTCCCAGGTGGCCTGCTTCTATCGCGCTCTCCTTTCATTGAGGATCACCGCCGCTGCGGCTCCCCGCAGCGCTTCTACTTCCTTCACTAGACATCCAGGACCACATCTGCGGTCCTTGCATACATCTGGGTGGCAGACGCCGCCTCCACATACCTTCCGTCTGACCGAGCGCACATTTGCCTCCTTCCCCCCTCTGCTCCACCGTTATGCCGGCGGGTTATCGGCTTCCTGCCGGGCTCATGGGTGGCGGACCTCACATATACAGCGGCAGGTCCGCACGCGGCAACTTCCAGCAGCGTCGGGACCCTTTCAGACAAAATTATTTCTGAAGCCACGGGTGGAAAGAGCACCCATCTTCCCCAGCCCAGGACCAAGAGCGCCACTCGAGGCCGTTCTGGTTCATTCCGTTTTCGATCCTCCCGCAGGTCCTCCGAGCCTCGACCCGCAGCCGGTCCATCCTCCGGTCCCTCCCAAGACAGACACAAGAAGCCCTTTTTTCGGGCACAGCCCACCTGGCGTAAGTTACAAGCAGCCCTCAGCCTGAAGGTGCGCCCCCACCCACCCGGATGGGGGGCCACCTTCTCCTTTTCAGGGACGTCTGGCAGGCTTACGTCTCCGATGCCTGTGCGCTTGAAATTGTATTCTCCGGGTACAAAATAAAGTTTGCTTCTCTTCCCCCCCGGATCGTTTCTTTCGGTCCCGTTCTCCGCAGTACCCCAAGGGTGCGGCCGCCTTCTCGGCAGCCATTCACACCCTACTAGACAAGGGAGTCATCGTTCCTGTGCCTCCGGCGGATCAATTCAAGGGGTTCTACTCAAACATCTTTGTGGTCCCCAAAAAGGAAGGCTCGGTGCGGCCGATCCTGGACTTAAAACGGCTAAACTGTTTTCTCCGCCTTTGGCGATTCCGGATGGAGTCCCTCCGATCTGCGGTGGCCTCCCTGGAGTAGGGGGACTTTATGTCATCAATCGACATCCAGGATGCCTACCTCCACGTTCCGGTCGCTCTGTGTCACCATCGTTTCCTTCGCTTTGCAGTGGGGAACGATCACTAACAGTTTGTCGCACTTCCCTTCGGCCTAGCGACGGCTCCTCGGGTGTTCACCAAGGTCCTGGCCCCTGTCCTAGCTTTGCTCCGCTCCAGGGGTGTTTTTCTACTGCCCTACTTGGACGACGTCCTTATCAAGGCGCCCTCCTTTCCTCAGACGTCCGCCAGTGTGGACCTTGCACTGGAGACCCTGGGACAGTTTGGCTGGCTTCTCAACCTTCCCAAGTCTTCCCTGATTCCCTCCAGACGGTTGATCTTCCTGGGGATGCTGCTGGACACGGAGGCGGTAGAGGTCCGTCTCCCAACGGACAAGCGTCTGGCCCTCCACCAGTCGGTTCACAATTTTCTTCACCACCGCCGCCCGTCCTTCCCATCCAGCATGCGGGTGTTGGGACAAATGGTTGCCTGCTTCGAGGCGATTCCGTTTGCGCAGTTTCATTCCCGCACCTTTCAAAGGGCGATCCTCTCTACCTGGCACAAATCACCGGAGAGCCTGGACCGGCCCTTCATTTCCAAGGGAAATCCTTCCTTCCAATGACATGGCAGGTGGTTACCACCGACGCCAGTCTGCAGGGATGGGGGAAAGGGGTGTTTCCTCCCCTGTCCGTCCAGGGCACTTGGTCTCCATCGGAGTCCAAGCTTCAGATCAACGTACTGGAATTGAGGGCGATCTTCTTATCGCTCCGACACTGGACTCCCCTGCTAAAAGGTCGTCCTGTCTGTGTCCAATCGGACAATGCCACGGCAGTGGCATACATAAACAACCAGGGGGGCACTCGCAGCGCCGCGGCAATGCGAGAGGTGACCCGCATTCTCCTCTGGGCGGAAGCTCACATTCCGGCCCTGTCAGCAATTTATATTCCAGGCGTGGAGAACTGGACGGCGGACTTCCTCAGCCGGACCACCATCGACCCGGGCGAGTGGTCGCTACACCCGGACGTGTTCAAGTCCATTTGCCTTCGTTGGGGTCGTCCGGATGTGGACCTCATGACCTCCAGGTTCAACCACATGCTCCCCACCTTCCTGGCCAGGGCAAGGGACCCGAGGGCGTATGGCGCCAACGCCCTTGTTCTTCCCTGGCAAGAATTTTCCCTTCTGTATGTGTTTCCTCCACTTCCCTTACTGCCTCGGGTTCTCCGGAAGATCGCGGCAGAAGGCATTCCCACGATCCTGATCGCTCCGGACTGGCCTCACCGGTCTTGGTACGCCGATCGGATGCTGCTCTTGGGAGACGCCCTTTGGCCGTTACCTCTCAGAGAAGATCTCCTCTCTTAAGGGCTGATCTTCCACCAGCATTCCAGGTCGCTAAGTTTGACGGCGTGGCTGTTGAGACCGCGGTTTTGACACAACAGGGTTTTTCCGCGGATGTAGTTTGCACCATGATCCGCGCCCGGAAACCTGCCTCGTCCAAGATCTATTATCGGACTTGGAGGTCTTATTTGGGATTCTGTGAGAATCTGGCTGTTCCCCCTCTCCGTTTCTCTCTCCCCACACTTCTGTCCTTCCCCCAGTCCGGCCTGGACCTGGGGCTGGGTCTCAGTTCTTTGAAGGGTCAGATATCTGCGCTGTCCATTCTCTTCCAGTGTCCCCTGGCTCCTCTTGGACCTGTCAAGACCTTCATCCAAGGAGTGGCTCACTCGTTTCCTCCTTACCATTCCCCGATTCCACTCTGGGACCTGAATATTGTGATCTCGGCGCTACAAGCTTTCCCCCTTCGAGCCGTTACGGAAGATCTCCCTACGACTTTTGTCTTGTAAGGTCGTGTTCCTAGTGGCCATCACGTCTCTCAGACGGGTGTCCGAATTGGTGGCCCTTTCTTGTTCCGAGTTTTTTCTGGTCTTTCACCAAGATAAGGTTGTTCTCCGTCCCTTCCTTCCTTCTGAAGGTGGTCTCCGCCTTTTATCTCAATGAGGACATCGTCATCCCCGCTCTGTGCCCACCCCCGGGAACGGGAACTTCACTGCTTGGACATTAAGGCCTTGAAGATTTACTTGGAGATCACCGGCTCCTTTTGTCGCTCGGACTCTCTTTTTTTTGTAGTTCCGGAGGGTCCGCGCAAGGGTTTGGCGGCCCTGCAAGGTGGCTCGTCCGTTTCATCAAATTGGCTATTGCTGAGGCTTACCGCGCCAAGGGCAGGGTTCCGCCTTTCGGTGTCACCGCTCATTCCACCAAAGCGGTCGGTGCCTCTTGGGCCCAGAGACATCGGGCTTCGGCTGAACAATTGTGCAAGGCGGCCACTTGGTCTTCCTTGCACACCTTTACCAAGTTTTACAGGGTGCAGGGTCCCTTCTTGGACTGCTCTCGGACGTCCCAAGGTCTCCTGTGTCCCCCAAGGAATTGGGCGAGGAAAACGAGATTTTTGTATAACTTACCAGTAAAATCTTTCTCGCTCTTCCTTGAGGGACACGGCACCCACCCTTCGTTATTTGTTGTACAGGTTACGGTTTGGTTGCCCCTGTCGGGTAGTTGACTTGTTTGGTTTCCACTTTGTTGGTCATTGCCTTTTTTTCTCACTACTTGGACACACAACTGGTAGTCTTTCTCTCCGGGCTGAGGGTATAGCTGCTGGAGGAGGGGCTTAATATTTTTCACTTAGTGTCACGCCTCCTAGGGAGCTGAGCTATACCCAAGGTCTCCTGTGTCCCCCAAGGAAGAGCGAAAAAGAGATTTTACTGGTAATTTATACAAAAATCTCGTTATTCCTTACATTTGATGGGTGGTTCTCAAAATAGCTAAGAATTCTTGAAGATTTGGGGGCACATTTATTAAGACCGGCATTTTAGACGCCGGTCTTAACCTCTGCACCGGCCTCTACTTAACTTCAACGGATCCTCCGCCACTTCTAAATGTAAGACAGCTTCCTAGCTATCTTACGTTTAGACCATTTTGTACGCCTAAAACAGTAATGGTAACCCTGCCGGCCCTTCCCCGCCCCCACACCACCACCCCCTTTTTTTTTTAGATCTGGAGTCAGCGGGGAGAAGTTGCAGATTGTGGAGCAAAGGACCTTTGCGCCAGGAATAAGCCTAATTTAGGCATATTTCTGTTTGATAAACAACATCTTTGGTTCAAATGTCAAATCCCCTCCTGATGTTGCCAAAAGGTTGTTCTGTCTAACCAAGGATTTGCCTGATACATATTGTCCTTTAGGATTTGCCTCCCTCCACCCCCTCTCCAGACCCTTGTAATCGGGTACTGCTCTAGTGGTCCAAGTTGGACCAGTAGTCCATCAGGCAACATCCTAACATTCTTTTCCTTATTGCCTGCTCTATGAATTTAACACATGGACTTCCTATTGGGTTTAATAAGTCCACCCTGGTGTAGTGATATGGAGAATACTGGAGGGTGGTGAGACAGTGTCCTGTGGCCCACCAGTAAAATTCATACTGGGGCTCACTGTACAGATTCATGCAAATATCACCTTGCCTCCATTTGCGAATACCTACTACACCAACACACTTTTTTTTTTTTTTTCAGTAGTAGCCTGTGCCTCAGGCTGTTCTGTCCTAGAGACGCTGTCAGTATCATTCTTACTGGCTCCTGCCTTTTACTAGGGTTCTCCTAAAGTGCTCATGCACTTGAACATTGTTTGGTTCCGCATCCAGGCTGCAAAAAACGCGGACAGCACTCCGCATTTCTAATATGGGCAACCCCTTCAATTTGTGGAAGGAAAACGGGCGGCATCCATGTTTTGGACCACAAAACACAGCAAAGTTATGTGCATGAGCCGTATGTGAGCCAGGAACACATGCTCACACTGTGGAAGGTAGCAGCAAGCTGCTCAAGATGATTGATTATGGGGATCCATTCAGGGTCTTAAAAAACATGGGTCCCTTGAGAAAGAAGATACTGGCAGGATACTCAGTTATTTTATATGGACGCATAGGCTGGTTGATATGCTGCCTGTCTGTATGTAGTGCAGTCAGTCTACTGTGTCATGTGTCACTTGTACAGGAGTTAAGGGACTGAGGGCCCAACCCTTGGTCAAGGGTCCACCAGGGGATTCACCTGTTTCCCTTTGGGCCAGTCTGATGGTGAAACCTCTCTGTGTTCCTGGTCTGATAGTGTCTAGAGGGACCCTCCTCCTTCGGTGGTGCTGTCATGATGGTCTGCTGGAAATCCAATTATCAGTAGATAATTCCTACTTTCTAGCCTAATTCCTTCCCACCAAATGTTGTACATGTATGGTTCTGAGAGCAGGTCGTTAGAGCAACCTGCTGTACATGTGATGGTGTGGGCTCAGGAGCTGTGCTGGCACCATCAATTGCAGGTGGCAGGTGTATTATACATCTGGCACCTTGCCATGAGTCCCAGAATTGGAGTTTCTTCAGATTCTGGCAATTTAACCCTTTAGATGCTGCTAATGCTAACCTCAGCAGCTGAGTGGTCAGAGAGAGAGAGAGATGGGGTCTCCCTCTCACACCCCTCACTGCAGAGTGCCAAGGAGTTGCTATGGCAGCCAGAGGCCTGCCATGTACAGATGCCTATTCAACCCTGCTTAGTACAGTAAGTGACATAATACACTGCAATACAGAAGCATTACAGTGTATTATATGAATGATCCTGTAGACTGCATGTTTGAGTTCCCTAGTGGTAAAGTAAAAAAACAAAAACAAAGGATTGCCTTTTTTCAGTTGCAAACACGTTAATTTACGTAAAAATATATATGTAACTGGTGTTGCAGCTCTTGTAATGACCCATACTATAAAGGGATCACATTTTGTTTTGTACCATACGGTGAACAGCATAAAAAATATGAAAATGTGTTAGAGCATGTAGAGACACACTCCCAACTGGTAACACACAACTGTCAATTTATTCATAATTTGCAGTAAGAATAACTAAGGAACAGCACAATGCAGAGTTCCAATGAAAGATGCTCCAGAATTCATATTTCATGGGGACTATAATCCTTTCTTAAAACAGACATGTTAGGAGAGGTGACTGGGCTTCTTTAACCACCTCAGCCCCCAGTGCTTAAACACCCTGAAAGACCAGGCCACTTTTTACACTTCTGACCTACACTACTTTCACCGTTTATTGCTCGGTCATGCAACTTACCACCCAAATGAATTTTACCTCCTTTTCTTCTCACTAATAGAGCTTTCATTTGGTGGTATTTCATTGCTGCTGACATTTTTACTTTTTTTGTTATTAATTGAAATTTAACGATTTTTTTGCAAAAAAATGACATTTTTCACTTTCAGTTGTAAAATTTTGCAAAAAAAAACTGCATATATAAATTTTGCTCTAAATTTATTGTTCTACATGTTTTTGATAAAAAAAAAATGTTTGGGTAAAAAAAAAATGCTTTGGGTAAAAGTTATAGCGTTTACAAACTATGGTACAAAAATGTGAATTTCCGCTTTTTGAAGCAGCTCTGACTTTCTGAGCACCTGTCATGTTTCCTGAGGTTCTACAATGGCCAGACAGTACAAACACCCCACAAATGACCCCATTTCGGAAAGTAGACACCCTAAGGTATTCGCTGATGGGCATAGTAAGTTCATAGAACTTTTTATTTTTTGTCACAAGTTAGCGGAAAATGATGTTTTTTTTTTTTTTCATACAAAGTCTCATATTCCACTAACTTGTGACAAAAAATAAAAACTTCCATGAACTAACTATGCCCATCAGCGAATACCTTGGGGTCTCTTCTTTCCAAAATGGGGTCACTTGTGGGGTAGTTATACTGCCCTGGCATTCTAGGGGCCCAAATGTGTGGTAAGGAGTTTGAAATCAAATTCTGTAAAAAATGACCTGTGAAATCCGAAAGATGCTCTTTGGAATATGGGCCCCTTTGCCCACCTAGGCTGCAAAAAAGTGTCACACATCTGGTATCTCTGTATTCAGGAGAAGTTGAGGAATGTGTTTTGGGGTGTCTTTTTACATATACCCATGCTGGGTGAGATAAATATCTTGGTCAAATGCCAACTTTGTATAAAAAAATGGTAAAGTTGTCTTTTGCCAAGATATTTCTCTCACCCAGCATGGGTATATGTAAAATGACACCCCAAAACACATTCCCCAACTTCTCCTGAGTACGGAGATACCAGATGTGTGACACTTTTTGCAGCCTAGGTGGGCAAAGGGGCCCATATTCCAAAGAGCACCTTTCGGATTTCACTGGTCATTTTTTACAGAATTTGATTTCAAACTCCTTACCACACATTTGGGCCCCTAGAATGCCAGGGCAGTATAACTACCCCACAAGTGACCCCATTTTGGAAAGAAGAGACCCCAAGGTATTCGCTGATGGGCATAGTGAGTTCATGGAAGTTTTTATTTTTTGTCACAAGTTAGTGGAATATGAGACTTTGTATGAAAAAAAAAAAAATCAGCATTTTCCACTAAATTGTGACAAAAAATAAAAATTTCTAGGAACTCGCCATGCCCCTCACGGAATACCTTGGGGTGTCTTCTTTCCAAAATGGGGTCACTTGTGGGGTAGTTATACTGCCCTGGCATTTTCCAGGGGCCCTAATGTGTGGTAAGTAGGTAAATGACCTGTTCTTTGGAATGTGGGCCCCTTTGCCCACCTAGGCTGCAAAAAAGTGTCACACATGTGGTATCGCCGTATTCAGGAGAAGTTGGGGAATGTGTTTTGGGGTGTCATTTTACATATACCCATGCTGGGTGAGAGAAATATCTTGGCAAAAGACAACTTTTCCCATTTTTTTTATACAAAGTTGGCATTTGACCAAGATATTTCTCTCACCCAGCATGGGTATATGTAAAATGACACCCCAAAACACATTCCCCAACTTCTCCTGAGTACGGCGATACCAGATGTGTGACACTTTTTTGCAGCCTAGATGCGCAAAGGTGCCCAAAGTCCTTTTAGGAGGGCATTTTTAGACATTTGGATACCAGACTTCTTCTCACGCTTTGGGGCCCCTAGAATGCCAGGGCAGTATAAATACCCCACATGTGACCCCATTTTGGAAAGAAGACACCCCAAGGTATTCAATGAGGGGCATGGCGAGTTCATAGAAATTTTTTTTTTTTGGCACAAGTTAGCGGAAATTGATATTTTTCATTTTTTTCTCACAAAGTCTCCCGTTCCGCTAACTTGGGACAAAAATTTCAATCTTTCATGGACTCAATATGCCCCTCACGGAATACCTGGGGGTGTCTTCTTTCCGAAATGGGGTCACATGTGGGGTATTTATACTGCCCTGGCATTCTAGGGGCCCTAAAGCGTGAGAAGAAGTCTGGAATATAAATGTCTAAAAAAATTTACGCATTTGGATTCCGTGAGGGGTATGGTGAGTTCATGTGAGATTTTATTTTTTGACACAAGTTAGTGGAATATGAGACTTTGTAAGAAAAAAAAAAATAATTCCGCTAACTTGGGCCAAAAAAATGTCTGAATGGAGCCTTACAGGGGGGTGATCAATGACAGGGGGGTGATCAATGACAGGGGTGGTGATCAATGACAGGGGTGGTGATCAGGGAGTCTATATGGGGTGATCACCACAGTCATTGATCACCCCCCCTGGAAGGCTCCAGGGAGACGCCTGTATGTGTTTTGCGGATCCGATCCATCTATCAGTGGATCCGTAAAAATCATGCGGACATCTGAATGGAGCTTTACAGGGGGTTGATCAATGACAGGGGTGTAATCAATGACAGGGGGGTGATCAGGGAGTCTATATGGGGTGATAACCACAGTCATTGATCATGCCCCTGTAAGGCTTCATTCAGACGTCCGGATGCGTTTTGCGGATCCGATCCATCTATCAGTGGATCCGTAAAAATCATGCGGACGTCTTATGGAGCTTTACAGGGGGTTGATCAATGACAGGGGGGTAATCAATGACAGGGGGGTGATCAGGGAGTCTATATGGGGTGATCAGGGGCTAATAAGGGGTTAATAAGTGACGGGGGGGGGGGTGTAGTGTAGTGTAGTGGTGCTTGGTGGGACTTTACTGAGCTACCTGTGTCCTCTGGTGGTCGATCCAAACAAATGGGACCACCAGAGGACCAGGTAGCAGGTATATTAGACGCTGTTATCAAAACAGCGTCTAATATACCTGTTAGGGGTTAAAAAAAACACATCTCCAGCCTGCCAGCGAACGATCGCCGCTGGTAGGCTGGAGATCAACTCTCTTACCTTCCGTTCCTGTGAGCGCGCGCGCCTGTGTGCGCGCGTTCACAGGAAATCTCGCGTCTCGCGAGATGACGCATATATGCGTGACTGTGCGCAGGGCTGCCACCTCCGGAACGCGATCCTGCGTTAGGCGGTCCGGAGGTGGTTAAGGGCATCTGTCGGCAGATTTGTAGCTATGACACTGACTGACCTGTTACATGTGCACTTGGCAGCTGAAGACGTCTGTGTTGGTCCCATGTTCATATGTGTCCGCATTGCTGAGAAAAATGATGTTTTAATATATGCAAATGAGCCTTTAGGAGCCACGGGGGCGTTGCTGTTACACCTAGAGGCTCTGCTCTCTCTGCAACTGCCGCACAGGCTGTTCTCTTCTGTACTGTGAGCCAGGCTCAGACTGGCCCACAGGGGTACAGGTAAATCCCCCGGTGGGCCCCTGAGCAAGGTGGACCCCCTAGTCTCCCACTCCCGTGCACAAGTGGCACATAACACAGTAGACTTACTGCACTATATACATATATTCAATGTACAGCACCTCAACCATCCTATGATAGATTATTAAAGAAACTCCCCAGTTTATTATTATAGACACGGTCAGAGCTGAGATGACTTCTAGGTATAGAGGAAAGCTAGCCAGTGTCCTCTTCTCCCCAGGACCTACCTTCCTTAAGTTGCTGCAGGGACCCCTATATTCAATCATCTGGTAGCACCTTGGTGCTGTGTGAGGAGGTAATATTTGAATGTATCCGTACGGTGGGCCCCCAAAATAAATTTTACTGGTGGGCCCTAGGCACTCCAGTCTGACACGGCTGCGGGCCTCTTTCCTGTACTCCGCCTGCGCTAGATACTGAAGTGCACGGCGCAGCACAATACTTTTGGAGAAGTCGGGGCCAGCTGTGATCACATTTACACTGCCTGGCCCCTTCCATCAAAGTGCAAAGGGCATGGTAGTTGCAAAGTGAGCGGAGCCTCTAGGTGTAATGACAACACCCCCGTTGCTCCTAGAGGCTCATTTGCATATATTTAAGTAAGTAAAACTTTATATGTTTTCTCTGATCGCTGCCATTACTGCAGGGTGGCAGTAGTTAAAAACAACCTCCCCTGCGTGGCTGCCAGTATGATTATGGCTCGGCATTTGTACGGTACTGGCAGATGAGCATGAACGATGACACTGTGCATCTACAACGTTGTGTGGGAAGGGGTTAAAAGTTTTGTCTGACATATTTTTGGTATATCTCCTCTGAATAACATGTTTGTCCTTTCATCTGTTGCCCTCTTTTTTTGGAGCTCTCTCTCCTTCCCAGCTTTCTTCTGCCCCCTCCTCGCAGCCCTCTCCCCCCCCCCCCCCCCATCTCACTCCCATACAACAATTTCTTGTTCCTGAATTTATTTTACTTCTGAGAACTCTGTGAAAACGATGTCACACTCTAACTCTTTGTCCTGTAGGGAAAATGATCCTGTAACCTGGAGTTGTAGTCCCATAGCATCAGGACAATGAGTTTAAACCCCAACATGTCTGGGGGACGGGATCCCATGACCAGTGAATGGAGAGAGGCAATGCATCATTTCATTCAGACTCTTGTTGAGCTGAAACACTCTTCCCCTACAAAGGAAATTAGAGATCAAATATTAAACTTAGTGCAAGATAAGCAAAGAAGGCATATTGTTCCATACGTTGAGCGCTACCCGCAGGTTACCAGATCTCACAATCAATATATTCAACATTACTCCCTTGCTTCTCCCAATTAAGCATTCAAGAAATTACAAGAATAAGTCCCCTTAAGTTCTTTTTTCTGCTCTGCCAGTCAAGAAGAGAGTATTGTGTTTCCCATTAGTGCTTACATGGAAGTTCACCTTATACGACATTCTAAACTTCTATGGGTGACATTGTAGCAGAGAACATTTCCTCCGAGCTGGTTAACTTGTTACAAAAATCTTATCTTTTATCCCTTTTAAATCCCTGGGAGTTGTGGCCTTATTACAAGGGAACACATGTTCTGTGTGTACGGTGCCATGTGAAGGAGAACTCGGCCCTTTTATGTAGTTTGTCATGTTTTTTTTTTTGTTTTTTTTGAGCGTTTACTAGATATACATTAGGAAACATAATCAACTAAAATAATTTATTATAACAAGGGTGATAATTATAACAATATTTTATTCGATTTATTTGGACTACACAGTAATAATATACAAATAATTGTAATGATAAATATACTATAATATAAATTTGTAAGATATATGTATAATATACGATAATAGAAAGCATTACCACACAGCTACTCTGTGAGACTAAAAAGTTATAATAATACACAAATAATTGTAATAATAAATATATTATTAATGATATGCACATAATATAAATTCGTAAGATATGTGTATAAAATACACTGCCTGTCCCAAAAAAAAAGTCGCCACCTGGATTTAGCTAAGCAAATAGTTATGAGCCTCCTATTGGATAATTACTGCATGGGCGATTATCTTTCAGCTGGCAATAAGGTATTTTATATATAACTGGTGCAATGAGTTGCTTCTCATTTCTTAAACAACCATGTGGAAAGACACATCTCGTGGTCGTGGAAAAGATGTTAGTCTGTTTGAGAAGGGTCAAATCATTGGCATCAAGCAGAGAAAACCTCTAAGGAGATTGCAGAAACTACTAAGATTGGATTAAGAACTGTACAACGCATTATTAAAAACTGGAAGGATAGTGGGGACCCATCGTATTCGAGGAAGAAATGTGGCTGGTTAAAAAATCCTGAATGATCATGATTGGCGATCACTTAAACGTTTGGTGGAATCAAATCTAAGAAAAACAGTAGAACTCAGGGCTATGTTTAATAGTGAAAGTAAGAGCATTTCCACACGCACAATGCTAAGGGAACTCAAGGGATTGGGACTGAACAGCTGTGTAACCGTAAGAAAACCACTAATCAGTGAGGCAAACCAGAAAAAAAGGCTTCAATTTAGCTAGGGAGAATAACGATTGGACTCTGGAGCAATGGAAGGAGGTCATGTGGTCTGAGTCCAGATTTACCCTGTTCCAGAGTGATGGGCGCATCAGGGTAAGAAGAGAGGCAGATGAAGTGATGCACCCATCATGCCTAGTGCCTACTGTACCAGCCTGTGGGGGCAGTGCTATGATCTGGGGTTGCTGCAGTTGGTCAGGTGTAGGTTCAGCAACAGTATGTGCTCCAAGAATGAGGTCAGCGACTACCTGAACATACTGAATGACCAGGTTATTCCATCAATGGATTTGTTGTTCCCTGATGGCACGGGCATATTCCAAGATGACAATGCCAGGATTCATCGGGCTCAAATTGTGAAAGAGTGGTCCAGGGAGCATGAGACATCATTTTCACACATGGATTGGCCACTACAGAGTCCAGACCTGAACCCCATTGAGAATCTTTTTTTTTGTTTGCCAACTTTTTTTTGGGACAGGCAGTGTACACTACAATGCATTACTATACAGCTACTCAGTGAGACTACACAGTAATTATCATTACAATTACTTGTATATTATTAATATATGAATTATTATATGAGCATAATATAAATTTGTAAGATATATGTATAATATATAATAGAATGCTTTACCATACAGCTACTCAGTGAATAATAAATATTAATCTTAGCAACCCATTGTCATATGGTGTATATATGCCCAATAATGATATTAATGTCTGCGCTCGCCTGTAATGATTTTTTTTATACTCTTTAATTGTTCTCTGATTATTGTGCTATCTACAGTATATGCCTTATTTGTATATGAATTGTGATTTAAAGGGGCATTCTCATCTGGGACAGTGATGGCATATTGCTAGAATATGCTATCATTGTTGGGCAGGGGCATAGCTAAAGGCTTACGGGCCCTGGTGCAAGAGTTCAGCTTGGGCCCCCATTCTCTTAGTGCTTGTTGGCAAGGGGCAGGGGAGCACATAGCCTTCCTGCTGCCCGAGGCAAACATTGAAAGGGCACCCCCTTATGCCAAATTCTTCACCTAACCCCTTCCCTCCAGCCAGAGGTGTAAATTGACCTGCATGCACCTTCTATAATGCCAGTGTCTTATGTGGCACAAGGGTCTTTGGGCCCCTCAGGCTCCTGGGCCCGGTAGCGACTGCTACCTCTGCACCCCCTATAGCTACGCCCCTGTTGTCGGGTGATGGGTGGGACCTGCTCGTATCTCCAGAGTGGGGCACCCGAAGCACAAAGAGAGCAGCTGTGCATGCCCACCCTCCGTTCTCTGCTACTGGAGTTCCGAAAATAGACGGCTATTTCCAGCAGTCCAATAGAGGTGAATGGAGAGGTGGCCCGGCTTGAGCTGCTTACTCTCCAGTCACCTCTAGAGGACTTTGTAAAACAGCCGAGCACACTTGCTTGGCTTTTTTTCGGAACTTCCATAGTAGTGAAAGGACAGCAAGCTGTTTTGGCTACTTTCGCACTGGAGTTTTGGCTTTCTGTTTGTGAGATCCGTCCTCCATTGACTTTCAGTGGTGTTCAAGACGGATCCGTCTTGGCTATGTTAATGATAATACAAACGGATCCGTTCTGAACGGATGCAGACGGTTGTATTATCTGAACGGATCCGTCTGTGCAGATCCATGACGGATCCGCACCAAACGCGAGTGTGAAAGTAGCCTTAATCGTTATCTATTCATGCTGTATAGTAGACTGGATATAGGGTGTGGTGGTGTGGTGAAACCACTGTTAAAGAGTGCTAAAAAAAATCATCAAATCACTCATGGTAGATGTATTCATGGGTGGATTGGGACCTTAAAGTGGCCCTGGAAAAAAACCTAAAAGTGGCCCCATGTTGTAGGTGGGTCCAAATTGACAGAAGACGGGACAAAACAAGCAGGCAGGGGACGACAGAAGTAGGCGGGTCCTGCAATACCATAGTGCAGCACAGAATACCGCCCCAGCAGAACCAAATACCACAGGACAGCACAAAATACTGCCGCCCCAACCACAGTATTCAACACTATCGCCATCATTAGGATGGTATTACTATTGAGTTCAGAAGGGCATCTGTGGCTGTTGAGCATCAGATCATTATGTACCTGGTCTGCGGTCATCAAGAAGGCGTGAGAGGCCCCCTGGGAATCGGCCCACTGGGAAATTTCCATGTAGGGTCTGTGGCTAATCCGCCCCTGGATATATTTTGTAACGGACCGTTTCAGCAGACAAGGGGTTAAAATCCGTTTAGGCGATATGCCCCTTTTCTGAGAGACAGGCACAGCTACTGCAGAACACCAACCTCCCGAACTGGATACAAAATAGCACTCCAAACTGGAACCTCACGAATAGCTGCTAGCAGACGAACAGGAATCAGCCTACACTCCTGGCAATCAGTCTCTAACAGCATACAGTGGATCCCCCCAATAACGAGACAAGGCTCCGTGTTGAGGGTCAAGCAGTGGTCTGAGGTGCTGGCACACCCAGCCTGGTTTTTATTACAGTTGTTGCAAATTACAGGTCCGCCCACAGGGAGGTATAAAACAACCAAGCCCATCTGGTGTACACGCCCCTAGGGGACCAGAATGAAGACTGTGACACAGAGACAATACATCCCCACAATGCATCATGGTTTCCTCCTCTCTGCCCTGGAGACACCCGAGGAGTAATCCAATTATCTCTCAAGACAAAGGGAAATCACCAATACACATGTGGGGACAACAGAACAGAGATCACCATTTTAACATACAATGACACAACCCTTTGCAATACACAGACATTTAACATCCCAACATGGCACGAATTAGACCAGGAGTTCAAGTTAGTTCAAGTCCTTTGTGAACAAATGAGGCCTGGCTGATGAAAGGGCCCATAATCCTGGGGCAAGAGGCCAGCAGCCAGGCCCCTCCAAAACCCAGGGGCGAGGTTGGTTTCGCCACACATCTCCCCCTCCCAGGGAAGACTAACCAGATACCTGACCTCACGGTCAGTACCTGAGTTAGTCTGGCAGTCCACCCACAACCCAATACTGGACCTGTTGAATTTGGTAGCCTGTCTCTGTCCAGTGAGTCCACCAAGGTTAGGTTGGTAGCTGGTACTCCCGGTCTCTGTGTTGCTCCCTGGCTTGGAGTGGAGGTTGCTTTGTGGGCAGGTATCAGCGGTACTCTGCCCTGGTGCCAGCGTTACCATGGAAGAAGCCTGGTTGGAGCCTGGTTGTTGGAGGGGGAGACCGACTGTCTCTACCCCCTGTGCTGTAAGTGCAGAGACCACGGTCCCATCTGCACTGTTGTGGGGCTTACTGTCTCCCCCTGGTGCGTTAAGCTGCCGCTGGGGACAGTGGCGTCGCCAGAGGGGGCCACGGCCCCCCCCCTACATCATGCTGTGCCCCCCCCCAACTAAAATGCCCCCCTAAGTGAGCCGCCAGCGTCTTCACACAGCGTCCGGCTGCAGAGTGAGGAGGGGAGAGGGGGCGGGGCATGCACGGCAGTTCCCGATAGGCTCCGCCCACCTCCCAGGCTGGAAAGGCAGTGAGTGCAGAGCCAGCCCAGTAGCCGGAGCATGAATGAAGATGCAGAACTGAAGTCCAGACTCCAGGCAGAGAGTGATTCAAGCGACCCAGAGTGAGTGACAGTCCCTGAGTGCAGAGTCCCACCCTGTGTAATTAGGTGAGAGGAGGGGAGAGGCGGCCATTATATTAATAACAAAGAGGGGGACATTATATTAATAATAAATAGGGGGCCAATACATTAGTATTAATGTAATGACCCCCTCTTTGTTATTAATATAATGACCCCCTCTTTATTATTAATGTAATGGCCCCCTCTTTATTATTAATATAATGGCCCCCTCTTTATTATTAATGTAATGCCCCCCCCCTCTTTATTATTAATGTAATGACCCCCTCTTTGTTATTAATATAATGGCCCCCTCTTTATTATTAATGTATCGACCCCCTCTTTATTATTAATGTAATGGCCCCCTCTTTAATAACAAAGAGGGGGCCATTATATTAATAACAAAGAGGGGGCTATTATATTAATAATAAAGAGGGGGCCATTATATTAATAACAAAGAGGGGCCATTATATTAATAACAAAGAGAGGGCTATTGTGTTATTAACAAAGAGGGGGCCATTATAATATACAGGGAAAATAATATGAGGAATGGGGGACTATCTGTCTGGCTCTAGCACAGTATTGGGGGGCAGCAGGATGACAGTGTTGAGACACCAGGAAGGAGAGGATGAGAGTAAAGTGAGGAACCTAAAAAAAATTCTGTGAAACTCTGCAGAGACGAGAAGCAGCTGAAAGAAGGTATCATGGCGGTCTTATCTCTGAATGAAGACGTCGAGGAGAGTCTACATCACAGGAGACGTCACTGGATGTAACAGGTATGGGGCGGTATTATACTGTAATAATAATGTCCATCCACATATCTGTTTCACAGTAGGGTTGGGGGAGGAGATTGAGATTATGGCCCACCCTGCCGCATTCGGCCCCAGACTTCAGGTCACCCTGTGTGTGTTCTGAATTCTGGGGGCTTACACCCATCTACTACATTATCTGTACTCAGAGTTATCACTGTGTTATCTGTGGTGTTACATAGGACTGCAGGTGATCTACTACAGTATCTGTTAAAAGGGGCGTGCCTGGGGTAGGGGGGGCGCAATTTTTGGCTTGCCCCGGGTGCTGGCAACCCACGCTACGCCACTGGGGGAGGGAGAGGCGTGTCCCTTCCCCTTCCTCTGATAGGCTGCCGGCCTAGTGCCTGCAGCCTATCAAAAGGCCTACGCAGGCGGCGCGATGACGTCATCGCGCCGCCTGAGCCTTACAGCGCGGGACACAGAAAGAGTCTGCATCGCATCGCTGACACTGAGGTAAGTATAAGTGGGTTTTTTTTGTTTGTTTTTTTACAATAGTGTTAGTGGCACATTATGGGGGCTTATTACAATGGGGGGGGGACTTAATACTGGCACATGATGGGGGGGGACTTAATACTGGCACATGATGATGGGGGGGGACTTAATACTGGCACATGATGATGGGGGGGACTTAATACTGGCACATGATGATGGGGGGACTTAATACTGGCACATGATGATGGGGACTTAATACTGGCACATGATGATGGGGACTTAATATTGGCACATGATGATGGGGACTTAATACTGGCACATGATGGGGGGGACTTAATACTGGCACATGATGATGGGGGGGACTTAATACTGGCACATGATGATGGGGGGGGACTTAATACTGGCACATGATGGGGGGGACTTAATACTGGCACATGATGATGGGGGGGACTTAATACTGGCACATGATGATGGGGGGGACTTAATACTGGCACATGATGATGGGGGGGACTTAATACTGGCACATGATGATGGGGGGGACTTAATACTGGCACATGATGATGGGGGGGACTTAATACTGGCACATGATGATGGGGGGACTTAATACTGGCACATGATGATGGGGGGACTTAATACTGGCACATGATGGGGGGGACTTAATACTGGCACATGATGGGGGGGACTTAATACTGGCACATGATGGGGGGGACTTAATACTGGCACATGATGGGGGGGACTTAATACTGGCACATGATGGGGGGGACTTAATACTGGCACATGATGGGGGGGACTTAATACTGGCACATGATGGGGGGGACTTAATACTGGCACATGATTGGGGGGCTTAATACTGGCACATGATGGGGGGGCTTAATATTGGCACGATGGGGGGCTTAATACTGGCACATGATGGGGGGCTTAATACTGGAACATGGGGGGGCTTAATACTGGCACATGATGGGGGGCTTAATACTGGCACGTAATGGGGGGCTTATTACTGGCACGTAATGGGGGGGCTTATTACTAGCACGTAATGGGGGGCTTATTACTGGCACATTGGGGGGCTTATTACTGGCACATGATGGGGGGCTTATTACTGGCACGTGATGGGGGCTTATTACTGGCACGTGATGGGGGCTTATTACTGGCACGTGATGGGGGGCTTATTACTGGCACGTGATGGGGGCTCTTGTTACTGGCACGTGATGGGGGCTTATTATTGGCACATTGGGGGGCTCTTGTTACTGGCAGTGGCACGTTATTGAGGGCACTTATTACTGGCACATTATTGGTGGGCACTATAGCGGCATCTATTGAGGCCACAAAGAAGGGGTGTTTTATATGGGGGGCTCTGTACAGTAGCATTTTATACTGGGACACATTATGGTGGGTACTATGGAGAAGGGGAGACAGGAGTACTCTGGAGTCATCTACGGGGGGCAGTAAGAAAGGGTATTTTATACTTGCAAATTATGGGGGACACTGAGGGCATCTACTGGGGCACGATATATGGGGCATTTTATACTGGTACATTATGGGGGGCACTAGCAGGAAGGGGGGAGAGGAGCACTATGGAGGCATTTACTGGGGCACTATATAGTTTTTTTTTATACTGGCACAATATGGGGGACATTAGCTCAACTGGGGGCATAAGGGGGTATGTTTTGCACATTATAAGGAGAATTATTTCTACTGGGGGGCATTATGGTGGGTTTTATTACTCCCCCATGGTATGACCCCCTAGTAGCAGCACCAGCCTCTCCCTGCTCTGCTATCCCTCTGCCCCTTCCCCAAATCCTTATTATGAAATCTTTCTCATTAGGATAAAACACAACATCAGCTCCGCCGAGCCCCCAGCCAAAGTGTGGAAGTGGCGTCCGAGATCCCCAAGGGCCAAGCCAAGTAACTGTAAGTGTTCATGTGAAATATGTTTATTTTATATATGTACACTCCTGTGAGAGGCGGGGAGGGAGATCTGTGGATGACACTGTTATAGGGAGGGAGATCTGTGGATGACGCTGTTATGGAGGGGGAAATGGGGATGACACTGTCATGGGGTGGATCTGTGGATGACACATATAGCATAAGATGCTATATACGGTATGTGGCATCCACAGATCCCCCCCATAGCAGTGTCATCCACAGATCCCCCTCTCTATAAAAGTGTCATCCACAGACAGCTGGACTTTTCTTCCTTGTTGCGGTTTTAGGTATTGGGTAAAGTATTGCAGCATTTCTAAGCGTACTTGTGTAAATGTAACATTGTTATAGCTGCCCCCCCTACTTTTGTCCTGGCCCCCAGTGTGCCCCCCCAAAATTTGAAAGCTAGAGACGCCACTGGCTGGTGAGAGGTGGTAACAAGCTCCTCTCCCATACATACTTCCAGCCGCTGGGGAGGGCGACCGACCGTCTCCGCTCCCAATACAGTGTCCTGCTGCTGGGGAAAGGAGACTGGGCTCTCTATTCCCTGCTGGACACTCTGCCGCTGGGGGACAGGACCGACTGTCTCTGCCCCCTGTAACTCCGCCTGCCGCTAGGGAATGGAGACTGGGCTCCCAATTCCCTGTACATCACACGGCCGCTGGGGAATGGAGACTGGACTCTCTATTCCCTGCTGGACACTCTGCCTCTGGGGAATGGAGACTGGGCTCCCAATTCCCAAAAAATCATGCTGCTGCTGGGGGGCAGTAACAACTACCTCTGCCCCCTGTAACTCAGCCTGCCGCTGGGGAGGGAGGACGCTGCTCTCCTCTCCCTGCATTTCACACTGCCTTCCCGGCAAATCACTCTGCTGCTGGGGGGCAGGAACAACTACCTCTGCCCCCTGTAACTCAGCCTACCGCTGGGGAGGGAGGAGGCTGCTCTCCTCTCCCTGCATTTCACACTGCCTTCCCGACATATCACTCTGCTGCTGGGGGGCAGGAACAACTACCTCTGCCCCCTATAACTCAGCCTGCCGCTGGAGAGGGAGGACGCTGCTCTCCTCTCCCTGCACTTCACACTGCCGCTGGGGAATGGAGACTGGGCTCCCAATTCCCTGCAATTCACACTGCCGCTGGGGAATGGAGACTGGGCTCCCAATTCCCTGCTGGACACTCTGCCGCTGGGGAGAGGAGACTGAGCTCTCTCTGTCCCGCAACTGTAACTTCCGGTGGAGGTCCACCCAACATGGCAGCTGACCATCACCTTCTGCCCGGTATAGTAGGGTCTTGAACACTAGACTCCTCACGAACTTCACGGATTTCTCAGCTGGATTGGGTCCGAAGAAGCTCTGCCGCAACCACATCATACGGTCAAATTCCTCAACAGAGTATCTGTACTCCACTGCTGGTTCCATCCTGGTGCTTTTAGGGTCTCTGTACTGAGACATGCGTTGCCCTTAAGTTGTAAAATCCAAAGAAATGGTGTCTCCTGTAGCTGTCCTTCTGGCTGTAGGAACGATCCCGCTGCTTGCCACCAATGTAACGGACCGTTTAAGCAGACAAGGGGTTAAAATTTGTTTAGGCGATATGCCCCTTTTCTGAGAGACAGGCACAGCTACTGCAGAACACCAACCTCCCGAACTGGATACAAAATAGCACTCCAAACTGGAACCTCACGAATAGCTGCTAGCAGACGAACATTAATCAGCCTACACTCCTGGCAATCAGTCTCTAACAGCATACAGTGGATCCCCCCAATAACGAGACAAGGCTCCGTGTTGAGGGTCAAGCAGTGGTCTGAGGTGCTGGCACACCCAGCCTGGTTTTTATTACAGTTGTTGCAAATTACAGGTCCGCCCACAGGGAGGTATAAAACAACCAAGCCCATCTGGTGTACACGCCCCTAGGGGACCAGAATGAAGACTGTGACACAGAGACAATACATCCCCACAATGCATCATGGTTTCCTCCTCTCTGCCCTGGAGACACCCGAGGAGTAATCCAATTATCTCTCAAGACAAAGGGAAATCACCAATAGACATGTGGGGACAACAGAACAGAGATCACCATTTAAACATACAATGACACAACCCTTTGCAATACACAGACATTTAACATCCCAACATGGCACGAATTAGACCAGGAGTTCAAGTTAGTTCAAGTCCTTTGTGAACAAATGAGGCCTGGCTGATGAGAGGGCCCATAATCCTGGGGCAAGAGGCCAGCAGCCAGGCCCCTCCAAAACCCAGGGGCGAGGTTGGTTTCGCCACATATTTCTATCAGTAAATTTTGTTATTGTACATATTTAAGGTAATTATGATTTTCTTCTTAAAGGGGTTGGCCAATTTCAAAAATATTTCCCAATACCCCATAATAATGTTTTTTTATGTGACACACATTCTTATGTCACACACAATTTGTTCAACGCCCAAGGATTGTACAGATGTAATCAGTCTTATTTTGACACCATCTGCGCCATGATGGTCACATTAACGTGATTTGTTGTATTACCGCAATGTGTATTTGTTGCGTTAAGCGACAATGGTGTGATTTAGGTTTAGTGTCTATTTAAATAGAATATTAGACATTACCTTCATGCTGACTTGATAAATAATTTTAAGAAAGGATGGCCCCTTTTTTATTATTACGGTAATTTCTATCAAGCAACTTTCCCATAAATAAATCTGCACCAAAACCTGCAATGAAATCCACTTTTGCTACTTTTGGATTTCATTGTGGATTTCGGTGTGCATTGAGCCAAGATTTTCACTCATTGCATTTTCAAGCCCAGCACCGTCCATTGGATAGCTGCTGTGCTTAGTATTGCTTAGTATTTACTTTAATGGGACTGAGCCTCGCCTAGGCCATGTGGCTGATGAACGTGACGTCACTGGCCTAGGAAGAAGCCACGACGCTCGTAGAGCGCTCCAGTCTCTTCAAACAGCTGATAGGCGGAGGGTGCCAGGAGTCCGATCCCCACTGATCAGATATTGATGACCTATTCTGAGGATAGTTTATCAGTATCAAACATTTGGAAAGTCCCTTTAACTTCCTGCATTTGCTTATTGCCTTCTGACCCTTGACACGTGTCA
The DNA here is from genome assembly GCF_905171765.1 of Bufo bufo. Classification (NCBI taxonomy): domain Eukaryota; kingdom Metazoa; phylum Chordata; class Amphibia; order Anura; family Bufonidae; genus Bufo; species Bufo bufo. Next base: position 774,596,954 of record NC_053390.1, on the reverse strand, counting down.
ACAAAAATGGAGATGGGTTATTGACGAATGATCTCATTTTTATTAAGTAGACAGAAGGATACAGTCACTGAAGATCTAAGATTATCTTTCTTAAGCTGCTTTGCTCATTTGATGCATTCTTATGGGTCTGTTAAATTAATCATAGTTTGACGAAGGAAAGGTGATTTGCAGATAATGAGAATGAAGGTTATCCAACATTGAATGCTATTTAGAGCAGTACACGTATGCATAATACAACGTGATTAGTTTAGAAGAATGTAATCTAATTTGAGATGGAGTCATCAGTATGAGCATCAAGTAACCTTTACCGGGTCAACACATATCAGGACTAGTGAAGGACAAAAGTTATTGGAGAAGAATGCTATAACCCTGTACCAGTGCAGCACTGTATATAGTCATTAACCTCTTAGTGCCCAGCCTGTTTTGGGCCTTGCTGACCATTGCCTCTTGCACACGAACGTCGTGCATCCGCAATTTGCGGTCTCCAATGCACGGGCAACGTCCGGGACGGATCGAGACCCATTCAACTTGATGAGGGCTTGTTTTTTGCAGGACAAGTTGTAGTTTTTAGTGGTGCCATTTTAGGGTACACATAACTTTCTGATTAACTTTTTTTAACTCTTTCTGGGAGGGAGATGGAAAAAAACAGCAATACTGAAACTGCGTTTTTACTTTATAAATTTTACGGCATTAATTTTTCGGAATAAATAACATAATATCTTTATTCTCTGGGTCAGTACAATTACAGTGATACCAAATTCCTTTTTTTTAGCTTTTTTTTACATTTTACTACTTTTTTGCAATAAAACCCTTTTTTTTAAAAAAGAAAAAAATGTTTTTGCATTGCCGCCTCCCAAGACACATAACTTTTTTACTTTTCTTTCTATGGAGTTGTGTGAGGGCTTGATTTTTGCGGGACAACTTGTATTTTTCATTGATATCAATTTGGAGTAAATGGCGCTTTTTGATCGCTTATTACGTTTTTTCGGTGGCAAAAACCGTAGGGGATAATTTACATGATATTTATGTAGTCTGGGTTGTTACGGACGTGGCAATACCAAACATATGGGGAAGATTTTTAAAAAAAAATTTAATTGAAAAGCGCATTTTGAATGGAAAAAAAAAGCGTAGGATTTATGAGTTATATGAGTTTTTTTATTTACTTTTTTTTTAACCACTTAATAGTCCCACAAGGAGACTATAACACACCGCTTTTTGATTGCTTTTAAAATGCAATGCACTATCCCTACAGTGCATTGCATTTTAATGACAATGCTACTCTAATATTGACCCTGCTGGTTAAAAACTCAGGTACACTGTAAAGTATTCCTTGCCTTTTGAAAAAGGAAATATACCCGGGCAACCCTTTGAAAGGTTGTTTTACACACATTTTTGTGTCATTTTTTTCAGCCTTTTTGGTTTATTTTTTTGACCAGATGTTTTATTAAAGTCTATAGGGAACTGTACAACATGTCGTTTGGTGGCATTTGTGGGGTTAGTGATCTTTTTGTTTCAAAATAAAGCATGTTTTGGTTATGGATTATTTTTCAGCCATTTTTCCACAGGCATGTTGAACATTTTATGAATTGAAAAAAAAAGTCACCAAAATGCATGAAATTCATGGTGATTTAAGACACAACCTAAATGGGAACCTGTCACCATGTCACCATGAAAATGCAGTGCAATCTGCAGGCAGCATGTTATAGACCAGGAGGAGCTGAGCAGATTGATATAAAGCTGTTTTGATGGCCAGGAGGACACCATTGAAATCAATGGGCCTGTGTTTTATGGCCATTTAGACAGAAGTACATTAGTACACCCGTCTAACAGGACCTGATGCTCACAGAGTGATCAGGTGACGTCACCACATTGGGAGCATCAGGTTCTGCTGCCTCCAGTGCAGAGCAAGTTTTCCTGATTGCGCCTGTGGTGAGGGGAGTAATTTTTTTGGGAAATACTGCAACAGGGGCCTTTTATATCTCTAAATAATATAATGGCCTTTTTTTCACTGTTGTGTGAATGTACCCTGAGTGTTGGTAATGGTCCTTTGTAGTTGTCCGATCTAAGATTGTTTGAGTCCATGTACGGCTAATATGTGGCCATATTATTTGACACTCTTATTATCTTGCTTCTTCCTTCAACATTTGTGGCCCAGTAAACAACAATATAAAATCAGTACAGGAAGTGGATCCTATCTCGAAATTGGAGAGATTACTGCCGCTTAGATGCACGTTTATCTTAGAGAAATCGCAGAGTTAACTGGATAAGTAACATATTAAAGTATTAGGACAGGTTTACTGTAATGTATTACATATGGATTTATGCCTCCTTTTCATCATTTTAGCGCTCAGGTAGAATTAGCACGGTATATTTTTAGTAATACCGCTGTCATAATGACCTATAATGTACAGTACTTTGGTGTAGTTAACAATTTCACAACTTTTGTGCCCCATTGATAACACCCTAGGAACATTTTCATGAGTAAAAAGCCTGTTTACAACTGTCTTTTTATTTTTTAAGTCTCATTTACCAACAGTTTTGGCGCCTGTTTTGAGTTTTAAGACAAATTCAGAAGTTTTGTAAATTTTGCGCCTAATTTATGTCCTATTTATGTAGATGCGCCTTATTTTGCGCCAGATTTTGTTGTAAAAACAGTCAAATCTATGGCCACCCCGGGGCTGGCATACTTTTCTGTCTCTGTTTTGAGTGGTGAGTTGCGCCACAATTTGCCTACTTTCATGGAGATGTGCTCCAAAATTCAGCTCACTTTTTTTCATGCTCATACTATTTAGACCAGTTTAGTGAATTTGAATCTCTCTTACAAGAAAACGACCACTAGATGTCAGACTTTAACCAAAAAAGACATACCAGATTTATGAAAGGATAATAAAAGAGGCGCAAATTGTAGACAGTCTTTGCCAATACGCTTGGTTTTTTTTTACTCCGAAAGAAAAAGGCGAGCTTAGTAAATGTGCTCCCCTGTGCTCTGGGAATTCACTGTAATTGTAGGGGCAAAGCAATCAGACCTGTTATTTGATTTTCTCACCTGTGCTAGAGAGGCGAAAGCTGATTTTTGATCTGATGCTATGGGATCCATTTGATAACTGAAAGCTATCAGAGCATGGGACAAGAAGTGTTGTCAGGACACAAGGAAAAAACTGTCTGTTCACATCTACTCAATACAGGAACAAGATGCAAAAAATGGAAAACACTAAGACCTCTTTCACACGGGCGTCATGGATTTGGGCCGGATAGGATGCGGGTGCGTCGCGGGAAAATGCACGATTTTTCCGCGTGAGTGCAAAACATTTTAATGCGTTTTGCAGGTGCGTGAGAAAAATCAACATGTTTGGTACCCAGACCCGAACCCGGACTTCTTCACAGAAGTGCGGGTTTGGGTTAGGTGTTCTATAGATTTTATTATTTTCCCTTATAACATTGTTATAAGGGAAAATAATAGCATTCTTAATACAGAATGCTTAGTAAAATAGTGATGGAGGGGTTAAAAAAAAAAGAAAAAGTAAACTCACCTTAATCCAATTGTTTGCGCAGCCCGACTTCTCTTCTTTCTTCTTCTTTGAGGAAAAGGACCTGTGGTGACGTCACTGCGCTCATCACATGGTCCGTCACATGATCCAATTACCCCCCCCCGAGCTGCTCAGAGATGGGGCGGCCGCAGGGCACAGGGAGATGAGCGCTCATCTCCATAGTCATCTGTATCGCCGTCCTCAGGACAGTGATACAGATGGCTGTGCTGTGAGAGCAAACGGGCAGGGGAGGGAGAGGCATGTCCCTTCCCCTTCCTCTGATAGGCTGCAGGCACTAGGCCGGCAGCCTATCAGAGGCCGTCGCAGGCGGTGCGATGACGTCATCGCGCCGCCTAAGCCGCGCATCGCGGGACACAGGCAGGAAGAGGCCTGCATCGCATCGCTGACATGGAGGTAAGTATAAGTGTTTTTTTTTATATGTACAATAGTTTTACTGGCACATTTAGGGGGGCCTCTTGTTACTGGTACATTAGGGGGGCCTCTTGTTACTGGTACATTAGGGGGGGCCTCTTGTTACTGGTACATTAGGGGGGGCCTCTTGTTACTGGCACATTAGGGGGGGCCTCTTGTTACTGGCACATTAGGGGGGGCCTTTTGTTACTGGCACATTAGGGGGGCCTCTTGTTACTCGCACATTAGGGGGGGCCTGTTGTTACTGGCACATTAGGGGGGCCTGTTGTTACTGGCACATTAGGGGGGCCTGTTGTTACTGGCACATTAGGGGGGGGCTCTTGTTACTGGCACATTAGGGGGGGCCTCTTGTTACTGGCACATTAGGGGGGCCTCTTGTTACTGGCACATTAGGGGGCCTCTTGTTACTGGCACATTAGGGGGGCCTCTTGTTACTGGCACATTAGGGGGGCCTCTTGTTACTGGCTCATTAGGGGGGCATCTTGTTACTGGCTCATTAGGGGGGCATCTTGTTACTGGCACATTAGGGGGTGCTCTTGTTACTGGGACATTAGGGGGGGCTTTTGTTACTGGCACATTAGGGGGGCTCTTGTTACTGGCACATTAGGGGGGCTCTTGTTACTGGCACATTAGGGGGCTCTTGTTACTGGCACATGATTGGGGGGCTCTTGTTACTGGCACATGATTGGGGGGGATCTTGTTACTGGCACATGATTGGGGGGGCTCTTGTTACTGGCACATGATTGGGGGGCTTTTGTTACTGGCACATGGTTGGGGGGCTCTTGTTACTGGCACATTAGGGGGCTCTTGTTACTGGCACATTAGGGGGCTCTTGTTACTGGCACATGGTTGGGGGGGCTCTTGTTACTGGCACATTAGGGGGCTCTTGTTACTGGCACATTAGGGGGCTCTTGTTACTGGAACATTAGGGGGCTCTTGTTACTGGAACATGATTGGGGGGGCTATTGTTACTGGCACATTAGGGGGGGCTATTGTTACTGGCACATTAGGGGGGCCTCTTGTTACTGGCACATGATCAGGGGCTCTTGTTACTGGCATGTGATGGGGGTGCTCTTGTTACTGGCACATGATTGGGGGGCATCTATGAGGGCACATTTTACTGGCAAATGATTGGGGGCACTTCTTACTGGCACATTATTGGTGGGCACTATAGGGGCATCTACTGAGGCCACAAAGAAGGGGTATTTTATATGGAGGGCTCTGTACAGTAGCATTTTATACTGGGACACATTATGGTGGGTACTATGGGGAAAGGGGGAGAGGAGTACTATGGGGTCATCTACGGGGGCACTAAGAAGGGGTATTTTATACTTGCAAATTATGGGGGACACTGAGGGCATCTACTGGAGCACTATATAGGGGCATTTTATACTGGTACATTATGGGGGGCACTAGGAGGGAGGGGGAGAGGAGCACTATGGGGGAATTTACTGGGGGCATTATATATGGGCTTTATTACTCCCCCATGGTATGACCCCCTAGTAGCAGCACCAGCCTCTCTCTGCTCTGCTATCCCTCTGCCCCTTCTCCAAATCCTTATTATGAAATCTTTCAGCTCCACCGAGCCCCCCAGCCAAGTGTTGAAGTGGCGTACGAGATCCCCAAGGGCCAAGCCATGTAACTGTAAGTTTTCATGTGGAGTATGTTTGTTATACACATATAGCCTACACCGTGCCCCACAATATACAGTATACCTCTACACTGTGCCCAATAATATACTGTATACCTCTACACTGTGTAGTCTTGTGGTGACGGACAGAAAATAATCTGGTTAGTGCCCCTCCCGAGACCAGGCTCTGGATCCGCCACTGAGCTGCTTAGGAGATGAGGGCCACAACAGTTGAATTCAGAGGGCATGTGTGGTCGCTGGTGGCAGACAGCTCATTATCTACCTGGCCTGCAGCAGAGAAGAGGACTTGGGCATCAGCCCACAGGGAAATTTCCCGTGGTCAATCCGCCCATGATGTGCAGTGGTGCAAAAAAGAACAATTACATCCTTTATTCTAATCAAGGAAATTCATTTGACAATGACAATCATAAAAGTGTGAGAAACAACACCAAGTAAAACCAGCCATTGTTTATCGTCCGTGCCACATTCAGCAAGACATTGTGCGGCGCTGACTCCACAGAAAAAGATTGCAGGGTGCACTATTCGCAGCGGAATTAAAAATTCTGCCTTTATTTTCCTTACATGTACACTGCGTGCAGAATTATTAGGCAAATGAGTATTTTGACCACATCATCCTCTTTATGCATGTTGTCTTACTCCAAGCTGTATAGGCTCGAAAGCCTACTACCAATTAAGCATATTAGGTGATGTGCATCTCTGTAATGAGAAGGGGTGTGGTCTAATGACATCAACACCCTATATCAGGTGTGCATAATTATTAGGCAAAATCCTTTGGCAAAATGGGTCAAAAGAAGGACTTGACAGGCTCAGAAAAGTCAAAAATAGTGAGATATCTTGCAGAGGGATGCAGCACTCTTAAAATTGCAAAGCTTCTGAAGCGTGATCATTGAACAATCAAGCGTTTCATTCAAAATAGTCAACAGGGTCGCAAGAAGCGTGTGGAAAAACCAAGGCGCAAAATAACTGCCCATGAACTGAGAAAAGTCAAGCGTGCAGCTGCCAAGATGCCACTTGCCACCAGTTTGGCCATATTTCAGAGCTGCAACATCACTGGAGTGCCCAAAAGCATAAGGTGTGCAATACTCAGAGACATGGCCAAGGTAAGAAAGGCTGAAAGACGACCACCACTGAACAAGACACACAAGCTGAAACGTCAAGACTGGGCCAAGAAATATCTCAAGACTGATTTTTCTAAGGTTTTATGGACTGATGAAATGAGAGTGAGTCTTGATGGGCCAGATGGATGGGCCCGTGGCTGGATTGGTAAAGGGCAGAGAGCTCCAGTCCGACTCAGACGCCAGCAAGGTGGAGGTGGAGTACTGGTTTGGGCTGGTATCATCAAAGATGAGCTTGTGGGGCCTTTTCGGGTTGAGGATGGAGTCAAGCTCAACTCCCAGTCCTACTGCCAGTTTCTGGAAGACAGGTTTCTTCAAGCAGTGGTACAGGAAGTAGTCTGCATCCTTCAAGAAAAACATGATTTTCATGCACGACAATGCTCCATCACACGCGTCCAAGTACTCCACAGCGTGGCTGGCAAGAAAGGGTATAAAAGAAGAAAATCTAATGACATGGCCTCCTTGTTCACCTGATCTGAACCCCATTGAGAACCTGTGGTCAATCATCAAATGTGAGATTTACAAGGAGGGAAAACAGTACACCTCTCTGAACAGTGTCTGGGAGGCTGTGGTTGCTGCTGCACGCAATGTTGAAGGTGAACAGATCAAAACACTGACAGAATCCATGGATGGCAGGCTTTTGAGTGTCCTTGCAAAGAAAGGTGGCTATATTGGTCACTGATTTGTTTTTGTTTTGTTTTTGAATGTCAGAAATGTATATTTGTGAATGTTGAGATGTTATATTGGTTTCACTGGTAAAAATAAATAATTGAAATGGGTATATATTGGTTTTTTGTTAAGTTGCCTAATAATTTTGCACAGTAGCAGTCACCTGCACACACAGATATCCCCCTAAAATAGCTAAAACTAAAAACAAACTAAAAACTACTTCCAAAAATATTCAGCTTTGATATTAATGAGTTTTTTTGGGTTCATTGAGAACATGGTTGTTGTTCAATAATAAAATGAATCCTCAAAAATACAACTTGCCTAATAATTCTGCACTCCCTGTATATACACTCACCTAAAGAATTATTAGGAACACCATACTAATATGGTGTTGGACCCCCTTTTGCCTTCAGAACTGCCTTAATTCTACGTGGCATTGATACAACAAGGTGCTGATAGCATTCTTTAGAAATGTTGGCCCATATTGATAGGATAGCATCTTGCAGTTGATGGAGATTTGAGGGATGCACATCCAGGGCACGAAGCTCCCGTTCCACCACATCCCAAAGATGCTGTATTGGGTTGAGATCTGGTGACTGTGGGGGCCATTTTAGTACAGTGAACTCATTGTCATGTTCAAAAAACCAATTTGAAATGATTCGAGCTTTGTGACATGGTGCATTATCCTGCTGGAAGTAGCCATCAGAGGATGGATACATGTTCTTATTCTGTTTACGCTAAATTCGGACTCTACCATTTGAATGTCTCAACAGAAATCGAGACTCATCAGACCAGGCAACATTTTTCCAGTCTTCAACAGTCCAATTTTGGTGAGCTTGTGCAAATTGTAGCCTCTTTTTCCTATTTGTAGTGGAGATGAGTGGTACCCGGTGGGGTCTTCTGCTGTTGTAGCCCATCCGCCTCAAGGTTGTGCGTGTTGTGGCTTCACAAATGCTTTGCTGCATACCTCGGTTGTAACGAGGGGTTATTTCAGTCAGCGTTGCTCTTCTATCAGCTTGAATCAGTCGGCCCATTCTCCTCTGACCTCTAGCATCCACAAGGCATTTTCGCCCACAGGACTGCCGCATACTGGATGTTTTTCCCTTTTCACACCCTTCTTTGTAAACCCTAGAAATGGTTGTGCGTGAAAATCCCAGTAACTGAGCAGATTGTGAAATACTCAGACCGGCCCGTCTGGCACCAACAACCATGCCACGCTTAAAATTGCTTAAATCACCTTTCTTTCCCATTCTGACATTCAGTTTGGAGTTCAGGAGATTGTCTTGACCAGGACCACCCCCCTAAATGCATTGAAGTAACTGCCATGTGATTGGTTGACTAGATAATTGCATTAATGAGAAATAGAACAGGTGTTCCTAATAATTCTTTAGGTGAGTGTAGTTCTACAGTACAAGCTGTATCACTCTGCTACGACCCAGCAGCTTTTGGCGATCACATCGTGATTGGGACCAGGGCTGGGACAAGGTCCACCACCAACAGAGGCTGAGCTGCCCAAGTGCGCCCCCCGGGGCGTTCCTTGTAGTTTTACCCCATCCAGAACCCCATCAGACCTCAGATCAGACGGAAAAGAATATTATCTTTATTTAAGAACTATCTTACTTCACTTCAGGGCAGACTCTCACGCTCTATCCCTGCTGGGGCCTGGGCTGGGTCGTGACACAGTGTTGTGCTGCTGCCTGCTGCTGCCTGCTGCTGCCCCCGCTGCTCCTGGTCTCCAGAGGGCGCACATGTGACCTGACTGCGTACAGCGCGTCAGGTCAAAGTGCGCGTTGTACTCAGCCAGTCAGGCAAGCGTCGTCGACAACCACAGATTTACACTGTAAATCACCTTTTTTTGTAAATGATTGTCTTATCACAGTCATGGCCGACATATCCTAGCCATATGCCAATGTCAAAGGAAGCAGCACTGAGAATAAACTGGGCAGTGCACTGAGAAGTAATACACAGTCACAGAGCATACAGTTACTGTAATGATGGCATCCATTCCCAGCATTATATTTAGAGCCAGCACTTTCTCAGATTACAGAGTGGGCAATGCTGCCCAGCTGATGGTGCCAGGTTATAACATGCCAATGCCAGCCTGATGACAGTCATCACTTTCTCAGATTACAGAGTGGGCAATGCTGGCATTGGCATGTTATAACCTGGTACCATCAGCTGGGCAGCATTGCCCACTCTGTAATCTGAAAAAGTGATGGCTCTTATAATGCTGGGAATGGATGCCATCATTACAGTAACTGAGTGTAGTATGAGTGGCCGCACATAGCGGTAATATAATATACACTACAGCTCCGCAGCTCCGCTCACCTCTACACCCTGGAGATGCCAGTTGCCAGAGCAGGTGCCCGCTCCCGGTGTGCTGTTGCCTGCTGCTGCCCGGCCTGCGCTGCTCCTGGTCTCCAGAGGGCGCCGCGCACATGTGACCTGACTGCGTACAGCGCGTCAGGTCAAAGTGCGCGCGATGTACGCAGCCAGTAAGCGTCGACTGAGCAGACAGCAGAGACCAGAGCAGCGGAGCGGCGGAGCAGGGAGGGAGCACGTAAGTCAGTGCAGTGCTCACTACTCCCTCCGTCCTCCAGGCAGCGCGACCGGCAGCCCGGCATTCGCGGCAGCAGTAGCGACGGCCGCCCAGAGGCTGGGGAGCTGGCCTGCGCCCTGAGGCTGGAGCCTCCCCAGCCTCTGTGTCGGCCCGGCCCTGATTGGGACAGAAGGAGGAAGTGTCATAGCAGCTTCCTGATCTGTATAGATGGTGCTTTTTGAGCACTGTGTATATATATACACTGATGGTGACGGCCAGGATGGTGATAAATCATCTGTTCCTTCCCTGTGGGGAGCCCGCCTGGACCGGTGCCCTGCTACTGCAGCTGTATATGCCTCAAGGACATTTAGAAACTTCTTTGCAGAGTTATATGCAGACCTGCTGGAGGTTTATAGTGGTTCAGTGGTCCTCAACAGGGACTTGCGCCTGAGGGAAGGACTCTGCCACTGCCACTATACATACATCCACTTTCAGGAATCCCCTAGCGGGCAATACTATATTACATGGATCCTCTTGTCATCCACCACATACAGTGGACAATATACCAAAGGGTGAAATGATCCGTGCTAGACGGAATTGCACAGACGTGAACTCCTTTATGGAGGAAGCGGGGGAAATTATGAACAGATTGACACAGAGGGGTTATTCGCGAAAGCATGTAGGTAGTTGTGTACAGCAGACATTGGACATGGATAGAAACCTGTTAGTTTATCCGGCAAGGAGACAGGAACAAACAAAACCACAGATACCATTTGTAACCCAATATAGTGTCGAGTTCTCTGAGATATGTAAGATCGTTAAACAACATTTTCCGGTTTTGGCGTTTGACAAACAATGGGCAAAAATAGCAGTGGGAGGTGTAAGGTGTTCGGCCTGCAGAGCTCCCACGGTAGCCACGTATGTTGAGATAGAAAAATGTCACAACCTAATTGGTTAAAGACAAAGGGCAGTTACAAATGTGGACATAACAAATGTGCATGCTGCGACCATACCATGGTAGCCAGGACTTTTAAGTTCACGGCTAACAGCAATAAAATCTTACCTTAACTGCAATACCACGTATGCAGTATATTTAATTGCATGTAGAATTTGCAACTTACAGTATGTAGGTTGCACCACTAATACTATTAAGGTGAGAATACGCAAGCACATCTCAGACGTGCCGCACCATGCAAGCCGCGGAGTGTCTGCGGCCAGCTTACACTTTGCGGTTTTCCATGATGGGGACACATCCGGCATGTTGATCCAGGGGATTGAGAGGGTTAAAGCACCTACGAGAGGAGGTGATCACAGAAGGAAACTCCTGAACAGGGAATCCTTCTGGATCTTTCAGCTGAGTACCCGTCAGCCTAAGGGATTAAATATGTCATGAGTAAGGGCTTACATTTTGGTTGCCCGAAACGCGTAGACTAAGATTGCTTTTCCTGGATGTATTTCTATACCGCTTCAATAAAGTACAGTTTTTTTACCTCTGCGAGATTGAGCTGGATTTTGCCTTTCATTTGGACTTCAAGTCATCCGCATCCAGGTGCGGTGTTCCGTGCTCACTGCCGAGAAGGAGCAGGTGAGAGCAGCACTTTTCTAATTGCTATGTGGTTCCACAACAGGGTAGTTACCTCCAAAATAGTTGTAATACAACCAAAGAATTCCAAGATCTATGTTAGTAAAAAACATAACAAACAAGCTTCAACTGATTTATAACTTCGATGTTTATCCAGACCACCCCCTATATACATGCAGGCTGGTCTCGGCTAAATGTCCTCAGAGAGGAGAGTAAACTGCTGCTAGACATCTCTAGTGGAGGCTTATCTACTCTGGAAAGTAAAAATAAGGTATGCTGAAATTTAACATCTGTTGTCAGAGTCGGGAGACCACCATATAGAAACATAGAAACATAGAATGTGTCGGCAGATAAGAACCATTTGGCCCATCTAGTCTGCCCAATATACTGAATACTATTAATAGTCCCTGGCCCTATCTTATATGAAGGATGGCCTTATGCCTATCCCATGCATGCTTAAACTCCTCCACTGTATTTGCAGCTACCACTTCTGCAGGAAGGCTATTCCATGCATCCACTACTCTCTCAGTAAAGTAATACTTCCTTATATTACTTTTAAACCTTTGCCCCTCTAATTTAAAACTGTGTCCTCTTGTGGTAGTTTTTCTTCTTTTAAATATGCTCTCCTCCTTTACCGAGTTGATTCCCTTTATGTATTTAAAAGTTTCTATCATATCCCCTCTGTCTCTTCTTTTTTCCAAGCTATACATATTAAGGTCCTTTAACCTTTCCTGGTAAGTTTTATCCTGCAATCCATGTACTGGTTTAGTAGCTCTTCTCTGAACTCTCTCTAGAGTATCTATATCCTTCTGGAGATATGGCCTCCAGTACTGCGCACAATACTCCAAGTGAGGTCTCACCAGTGTTCTGTACAGCGGCATAAGCACTTTACTCTTTCTACTGCTTATACCTCTCCCTATACATCCAAGCATTCTGCTGGCATTTCGTGCTGCTCTATTACATTGTCTTCCCACCTTTAAGTCTTCTGAAATAATTACTCCTAAATCCCTTTCCTCAGATACTGAGGTCAGGACTGTGTCAAATATTCTATATTCTGCCCTTGGGTTTTTACGCCCCAGGTGCATTATCTTGCACTTATCCACATTAAATTTCAGTTTCCAGAGTTCTGACCATTCTTCTAGTTTTCCTAAATCCTTTTCCATTTGGCGTTTCCCTCCAGGAACATCAACCCTGTTACATATCTTTGTGTCATCAGCAAAAAGACAAACCTTACCAGCGAGGCCTTTTGCAATATCACTTATGAAGATATTAAACAAAATCGGTCCCAGTACAGATCCCTGTGGAACCCCACTGGTAACATTACCTTGTTTTGAATGTTCTCCATTGACTACAACCCTCTGTTGTCTGTCACTCAGCCACTGCCTAATCCACTCAACAATATGGGAGTCCATGCTCAATGACTGCAGTTTATTGATAAGTCTTCTATGTGGGACAGTGTCAAAAGCCTTGCATTAGCTGGTCGGCTGGTCATTCATCTACTATAGTAACATAGTTAATACAGTTGAAAAAAGACATAAGTCCATCAAGTTCAACCAAGGGATGGTTGGGAACGCAAATCCCTATGTTTAGCAAAGTTAAAGTTCTGTTCTAGGAATGAGTGAATTAATTCTAAACTAATCAGATTTATCATGAATTTCACATTCAATGTGATTCAATTTGAATGAATTGCGCAAAACTGCACTCGCCATTTTACATCTATAATTCAGTATGCTAGTGAGGAAAACAGGGCAGGGAGAATGAAGATGGAGGCTCACATGACCCCTGGCGGTGCCCCAGCCGATGGGCTTGCCCACAATGTTTTGTAGTTAGCCTGACAGCCAATCAGGAGGGAGGATATTGGCTGGTCTATCAGGCTGTTGTGAGCTCAGCCACTGATCTGACGTGTTAGCCATGTCTGGCTGATACCAATTAGACACATAAGACAGCCATTTTAGGGTCTTGAAGGGAGAATGTTGGGACTGTGAAGAATTATATGCACAGTCGAGTCACATTATTATGATCGATTATGATACTTTCGATGACGGCAGCTCGTAGCTCATGAAGGATGTCACGTGTCGTGAGCTGGCTTGGTGGGTATATAAGGTGTGTGATAGGCTGTGTGCACACATATCCCTCGTTGCTGTCATGGGTAAAAGATGGGATTTTATCAGACTTCCAAAAAGGGATGATTATTGACTTTCAGGCCAAAGGGTATTTCTGAAACTGTGCAGTTTGTGAACTGTTCTTGTGCTGCTGTGGTGAAAGTGTTTCGTGAGTGGACAAATGGGACCATTGTGAAAAAGCAATGTGGAAACTGTGGAGCACCACGTGCCATTGATGTGAGAGGTGAACATCAGGTACGAAGGTGAGCAAGGGCAGGCCAACACCCTACAGTGGAGCAGCTCACCGCCATAATTAAGCAGGGGGCTACCAGACGTGTGTCTACAACAACAGTTCAGCGCAGCGACCCTACTGCGTTTGGGGCTCCAAAGCAGACGGATGGTCACTGCATCTCTGCTAATGCAATTGCTTTAGCTGAAAAAGCTTACATTTTCATGGCAGTATTGGAATTGGACCTCTGCGGATTGGCAACAGGTTGCCGTCTCTGATGCGTTACGTTTTCTGCAACCATTGCTGAAAGAAGACAAGCTAGTGGTGGCAGTGTTGTGGTCTCGGGAATGTTGTGGCATTCTCTGGGCCCACTCATCTATGTGGAAGGCGCAAACCTATTTGGGTATGAATTCATCCTTGCACACCACATACACCCATACATGCTGATTGTCTTCTCTGGGGCAGATGGGATCTTCCAGCAAGACAATGCGACATGTCACACAGCTACAGACGTCCAACATTGACCAAAACTCCCTAGTCCCATATTTCCCCAGACTTGAACCAAATAGAGCATCTGTGGGTGTTGCTAGTTTCTCAAAAGAGGGGAATGGGGTTCCTATTGCACGTGTTTTTGTTTCCCAAAAACCTGATGCAGTTTTTCTACCATTTATTTAAGATAAGCAACATGTATTTTGGCTGCAGGACTTGTCCAATCGTGCCTTTTCCCCCCAAAACCTGTGGTAAAGTTTCATCACTTAATCATAGTACCAAATGTGTGATTTGTCATAGTTTAAACAGGATTCATAATAAAATGTCCGGTAAATGACCGAGTGGCAATGAACAGATTAATGGAAAACAAAAAACGCATGCCAATTCATCCACAACTGAGAGAGTTGGTGTCTGTAGTCATGCGGAGTTGCCACCAGCTGTCCAGCCATTCGTAGTAGCAAGACACAGTTCTGGGACTGATTATATTGTGGACTGGATGGCTTACTCACCCTCACAGCAAGATGATAGAGATGTCACCCCTGACTTAACATTGTGCTTTTGTGCCAGGTTTCAGTGCATTCCTCCTCCTCTTCCTTGCGGCCCAGAGAAGCCTTTCATTTGCATCATCTGTCTTCACTTTCCCCTCCTAGTGTGTTGCCTTCTTTCTTCCTAAGAAGAGCCAACAATACCCCAAGTGTTATGGAATATAACTGTTTCTGATTTGTGTGAGAACAGTCAGCGCTTGGATTGCTATGAGCAGGAGGTTCAGGCGGAGGCAGGGGAGTTGACTAAAATAGATAGCTCTGTTGGTGACGGTGGTAGGTAGTAGTGGCACTTGTAGCCATGGTGGTAGTGGTAGGGGCACTGGTTGCACAGTGGCACTCTTTGCAAATACAGATTTGAGGGGGCCAAGGAGCCCGTGATGACATATCACAGTCTCATAAAAGTGGTGGGAAAGCTGAGGACTATGATGATAATTGTGTTTTGGACAGGACCTGGGAACTGGATTGGGTGATGATGATGAGGTGATATCAGAGGAGTAGAGTGGCGGCAGTGGCAATAAAGAGCAGAGCTAATGTCTTGCCAAAACATCCAATAAGACCTCATGCACACGGCAGTATTTTTTCACGGTCCGCAAAACGGGGTTCCGTTGTTCCGCGTCCGTTTTTTTTTCTGTGTGTCTTCCTTGATTTTTGGAGGATCACCAGACAAGAAAAGGGAAAAAAAAGGTCACTTTTGCCTTGAAATTGATAGGAAAAAAATGGACACGGATCACGGACGCGGATGACAATCTTGTGTGTCTCCGTGTTTTTTCACGGACCCATTGACTTGAATGGGTCCGCGAACCGTTGTCCGTCAAAAAAATAGGACAGGTCCTATTTTTTTGATGGACTGGAAACACGGATCACGGACGCGGATGACAAACGGTGCATTTTCCGAGTTTCTCACGGACCCATTGAAAGTCAATGGGTCCGCAGAAAATCACGGAAAACGGAACAACGGACACGGATGCACACAACGGTCGTGTGCATGAGGCCTAACAGTGTGTATTGTAAGGGTATTTTAAGTACTGATTGGTTATGTCCACTTTAATTTTGTCCCTTTTATATTACTTTTAGTATTCTGTGTAAGAATATTCCTTGTAATGTAGTACCCATTCCTCCATTGTGCTGATTAGGCTCCATTCCTGAGTGATCTCAGAGACATGTGTGATACACACTGGAGGAGGGGCTGATGGGAATAACTGTGGTCTGCACCAACAATTACGTGCGACTCCACTTGGAACTTCATCCTAGGTAGGATGTAGGTATTGCTTTGCCCTGTCTCTTGTACATCCTGGGATGTCGGTCATGTGTTATAACATGGTAGACAGCCATGTGTTATAGCATAGCTGACTGGAGCCCTACCTTTTATTCCGTATTTAGGCTAGAGATGTTTATATGTTATATTTATTATTACTTTTTATTATTCTGTGATTTATGAGATCATTATTATGTGATTTGTCTGTGTTATCTTATATTTAATCACACTTAGTAAATATATTTATTCACTTAGCCAGCATAAGCTTATTCATTCTTAAATCTTTTGAATTCACATTACACAGTGACATGGCCAGAACTGCCTCTATTGTACTTAGCTCAGGAACTGGTGATGCTGCTGATACTGTTCACGCAGGCTCAAAACATGTCAGACCGAGGCCAAGCATGGCTGTTGGTAGCTCTATGAGGCTATCTTCCATATGACAACTTTTTTCCATAGTGCCTACAGACAAAACCACTGCCGAATGCAAGCTCTGCAGGATGAAAATAAGCCATGGATGTCCAAACACAAACATAGACACCACAGCTCGATTGCAGCACATGAGTCAGCATCACCAGATCCAGTGGGAAGACAGAACTGGCCAGCAGTTGGTGCAAGATTGTCTTTCTTCTCCTCTTCTTTGTAGCAGCCAGGGCATATTCACATCCAGTAAAGTGTTCTTTCATAGTTATAATTAGTTACTTGTTCTCCTGCTCAGACTCCTCCTCCGGCACGCTTTAGTCAGTCATTGATAATGTAATTTGTGACCAGAAAAGAACTCTACGTGCTCAGCAATCCGCTTGTGTGCAACCTGAACTCCCACCTGCCAAAGTTGCTGGCGGTGCAGTTGCTGCCGTACCAATTAGGTTGAGTTCACATCTGCGTTCTGGATTCCGTTATGGCTTTCCGTTATAACATGGTTATAACGGAAAATAACGGAATCCATAAGACGGAAGGACAGATCCGTTCTGCTGCCCATAGACTTGTATAATGACGCAATGCAAAACGGAAGCCTTTAAAAGGCATTCCATCTTAATAGAAGTCTATGGGAATCATAACGGATCTGTCGACAGGACTTTGTTTTCCGTCTTGCATAATGGGAACCAGACGGATCCGTTATGATTACAAATAGACTTCTATTAAGACAGATCAAAACGGAATGCCTCTTAAAGGCTTCCGTTTTGACTTCCGTCTTATGGATTCCGTTATTTTCCGTTATAACCATGTTATAACGGAAAGCCATAACGGAATCCAGAATGCAGATGTGAACCCACCCTTAGTGGCTTCCACTGCTTTTAGGGCATTGATGCATGAGCAAAGGCTTGATGGATGCAGTGGCGTGACCAGGGTGTTTGGCACCCGGGGCAGGTCATTTCTCTGGCACCCCCCCCCCCCCCCCCCCCAATACTTGACCACATACCTCTTACATCCAGGGACGTCTCCTGTCATGTAGACCTTCTCTTTCCTCTTCTCCTCCGTTAGACCGCCATGACAAATTCTTTTTGCCACATCTCGTCTCTACAGAGTTTCTAACACAGACATGTTAGATTTCTCAACTTTTCCATCAACCTCCCCATCCTGGTGTCCCCACAGTGTCATCCTGCTGCCACCCCCAATACTGTGCCCCCCAATGCCCCAGGTACTATACTGCTGAAAAAATAGTGACCCTAATAGACATAATTGGTGTCATTTATCAAACTGGTGTAAAGTAGAACTGGATTTCCAAAAGAGCTGTCAAATATAAAAAGGTGGAATCTGATTGGCTGCTATGGGCAACTAAGCCAATTCTACTTTACACCAGTTTGATAAATTACCCCAAATGTCCCTATAGTGTCCACAGCAGCTATAATGCCCCCTAGAGTGCCCCCAGTAATAATAACACCCCATATTGTGCTCCAGGTAATAATCCCTGTATAGTGTCCCCAGAAATTATAGAATGACCCCTACAGTGCCTCCCCAATAGCAACGTCCCGCACGCTGTCCCCCACACTGCAGTGTCCCCCACACAGTAGTGTCCCCCACACTGCAGTGTCCCCCACACAGTAGTGTCCCCCACACAGTAGTGTCCCCCACACAGTAGTGTCCCCCACACTGTAGTGTCCCCCACACTGTCCCCTACACAGTAGTTCCCCCACACAGTAGTTCCCCCACACAGTAGTTCCCCCCACACAGTAGTGCCCCCCACACAGTAGTGTCCCCCACACTGCCCCCCACACAGTAGTGTCCCCCACACTGCCCCCCACACAGTAGTGTCCCCCACACTGCCCCCCACACAGTAGTGTCCCCCACACTGCCCCCCACAAAGTAGTGTCCCCCACACTGCCCCCCACACAGTAGTGTCCCCCACACAGTAGTGTCCCCCACACTGCCCCCCACACAGTAGTGTCCCCCACACAGTAGTGTCCCCCACACCGCCCCCCACACAGTAGTGTCCCCCACACTGCCCCCCACACAGTAGTGTCCCCCACACTGCCCCCCACACAGTAGTGTCCCCCACACTGCCCCTCACACAGTAGTGTCCCCCACACTGCCCCCCACACAGTAGTGTCCCCACACTGTCCCCCACACAGTAGTGTCCCCCACACAGTAGTGTCCCCCACACAGCCCCCCACACAGTAGTGTCCCCCACACAGTAGTGTCCCCCACACTGCCCCCAACACAGTAGGGTCCCCACACTGCCCCTCACACAGTAGTGTCCCCCACACTGCCCCCACACAGTAGTGACCCCCACACTGCCCCCCACACAGTAGTGTCCCCCACACTGCCCCCACATTGCCCATATAGTAATTTTCCCCCCACATAGTAATCCCTCCCATAATAATTTGCGCCCACACAGTATCCCACCATATCCCCCCCCCCCCACGTCCTCCTGTGTGCACCCCCTTCATGTCCCCCAGAGTTGGCACATAAAATAAAATAAAAAAATTTGTCCCCACACAGTATCCCACCATATTTTCCCCCTACACGTCCTCCTGTGTGCACCCCGGCCCCCTCATGTCCCCCAAAGTTGGCACATAAAAGAAAAAAAAAATAAATGAAAAAAATCCCTAAAAGCTAAATACTTACCTGCGCTTGCTCGCAGAGTCCCGACACTGTGCTGCTGAGTCCTGGCACAGGTGCACGCACGATGACACCATCACGCGTGCCTGCGCCGGGATTTCACTTACTAGGCCTGAAGCCTATGGCGGTGATCGGTGGTGGGGCAGGGAACTATGCGCTCCGCTCCCTGCCCTGCCGCAGTATGTGGGTGTCAGCGCTTCAGCAATGAGCGCTTCCATCTGTATTGATGGAAGCGCTCATTGCTTCTAGGCCTGCTGGCACCCCCGTGAGAGCCGGCACCCGGGACGGACCGCCCCACGCCACTGGATGGATGATACCTAATTGTCATTATTTCTCCAAAAAAGCTATCCTTGCCTTGTAATCTCATGTGTCGGAGAACGTGGGTCACTCCTTGGAATTGGTGCATGCCAACATTGACATCTGGAGCAGCAGTTATAACCAGAGACAGTACATGTCTTTTACGGCCCACTGGGTCAATATTTTGGGCGACAGCGATGACACAGCATCAGGCAACAAATTTCCCACTGGATGTGTCTCTGCCAACTACAAGTGGGCAAGGGGGGTCAGCAACAATGACAGAAACATAGTGGCTGTGCTGCATTTGGGCGAAAAATACATGCTCTCTGTATGGATGGCGCATGTGATCAATATAATGGTCCAATTGTTTTTAAAAAGGTATTGTGGCTTGCAGAAGGCGCTGGTCATGTCCAGGAGAGTGTCTGTGCATTTCAGCTCTTCTTAAAAGGGGTTCTCCGGGAATTAGGAAAATTAGAATACTTAAATATTACTTTATTATAAATATATTCCTACTGTATTTTTCGCCCCATAAGACGCATCTTCCCCCCCCCCAAAGGTGGGGGTAAAATGCCCCTGCGTCTTTTGGGGCGAATACTAATGAAGCGCTTCATAAGTACCGGAGGACCAGGAAGCGGAGAAAGCTCTGTACTCCTCACTGCTTCTTGGTCCTCGGCTGTCGGCTGTGCAGGGCTGCGCACAGCGTGAGGGCGCACTATGGGTAATATGAGGCACTATGAGGCTGCTGGGGGGGGTAATATGAGGCACTATGGGGCTGCTGGGGGGTTAATATGAGGCACTATAGGGCTGCTGGGGGGTAATATGAGGCACTATGCGCACTATGAGGCTGCTGGGGGGGTAATATGAGGCACTATGGGGCTGCTGGGGAGTAATATGAGGCACTATGAGGCTGCTGGGGGGTAATATGAGGCACTATGAGGCTGCTGGGGGGTAATCTGAGGCACTATGGGGCTGCTGGGGGGTAATCTGAGGCAATATGGGCTGCTGAGGGATGATTTGGGGCAATATGGGGCTGCTGGGGGATGATTTGCGGCAATGGGGGCTAAAATCAAAGGCAATGGGGGCTGATATGAGAGGCAATGGGGGCTGATATGAGGCATGGGGCTCTTATCTGAGGTCTGATTGGGGGTCAATCACATTGGGGTGTGAGCTAAGGTCTGATTGGGGGTCTGATCTGAGGTCTTGTTGGGGTCTTATTAATATTGGGGGTCTGATTGGGGCTGTTAGCTGAGGTCTGATTAACATTGGGGGTCTGATTGGTGGTCTGACCTGATGTCTAATTAAAAATATTTTTTTCTTATTGTCCTCTAAAACCTAGGTGTGTCTTATGGGCCGGTGCGTCTTATAGGGCGACAAATACGGTAAATACCTTTCATTAGTTATAATGGCAAATTTTGTCTAGGGAGCAAGGGAAGTTAAAATGGCCATTTCATCCTATTAGTACACAGAAAACCTGTCCTAATCAAACAGGCAGACAAGTTACTTGAGAGCAGCCAAAGAGCTACCATTATCTTCTTCTATGATCCTGAATACAGTTTAATATTATCTTCAGCTGAATGTCTGTAGAAATTGAGTTTATGAGGAAGCAGGAAGTACGGAGAGGAGGTGGGGATGTGACTAATGAGCAGCAGCACTTGTATGCAGTCTCCATTACCACAGCCCAATATTACCACAGTCTGTCCTGTCCGTCCTCTCTGTACTTCATGTCTTCTCATGAACTCCATTTCAACAGAGATTCAGGTGAAGATCATATTAAACTGTATTCAGGATCATAATCCCTGACAAGTAGAGCAGAGAGGAGGATGACGCAGCTCTTTGGTTGTGAAGTAACTTGTCCTCCTGTGTGATTAGGACAGGTTTTGTGTGTACTAATAGGACGGCGGCCATTTTATTTCTCCTGATGATTGCTCCCCAGACAGAAGGAACCATTATAACTATTGAAAGGTATATGGGAATATATTTACAATAAAGTAATATTTAAGTATTTTTATTTTCTAAATTCCAGTAGAACCCCTTTAACCACCTCCGGACCGCCTAACGCAGGATCGCGTTCCGGAGGTGGCAGCCCTGCGCACAGTCACGCATATATGCGTCATCTCGCGAGACGCGAGATTTCCTGTGAACGCGCGCACACAGGCGCGCGCGCTCACAGGAACGGAAGGTAAGAGAGTTGATCTCCAGCCTGCCAGCGGCGATCGTTCGCTGGCAGGCTGGAGATGTGTTTTTTTTAACCCCTAACAGGTATATTAGACGCTGTTTTGATAACAGCGTCTAATATACCTGCTACCTGGTCCTCTGGTGGTCCCCTTTGTTTGGATCGACCACCAGAGGACACAGGTAGCTCAGTAAAGTAGCACCAAGCACCACTACACTACACTACACCCCCCCCCGTCACTTATTAACCCCTTATTAGCCCCTGATCACCCCTGATCACCCCATATAGACTCCCTGATCACCCCCCCGTCATTGATTACCCCCCTGTCATTGATCAACCCCCTGTAAAGCTTCATAAGACGTCCGCATGATTTTTACGGATCCACTGATAGATGGATCGGATCCGCAAAACGCATCCGGACGTCTGAATGAAGCCTTACAGGGGCATGATCAATGACTGTGGTTATCTCCCCATATAGACTCCCTGATCACCCCCCTGTCATTGATTACCCCCCTGTCATTGATTACCCCCCTGTAAAGCTCCATTCAGATGTCCGCATGATTTTTACGGATGCACTGATAGATGGATCGGATCCGCAAAACGCATCCGGACGTCTGAATGAAACCTTACAGGGGCATGATCAATGACTGTGGTTATCTCCCCATATAGACTCCCTGATCACCCCCCTGTCATTGATTACACCCCTGTCAAGCTCCATTCAGATGTCTGCATGATTTTTACGGATCCACTGATAGATGGATCGGATCCGCAAAACGCATCCGGACGTCTGAATGAAGCCTTACAGGGGCATGATCAATGACTGTGGTTATCACCCCATATAGACTCCCTGATCACCCCCCTGTCATTGATTACCCCCCTGTAAAGCTCCATTCAGATGTCCGCATGATTTTTACGGATGCACTGATAGATGGATCGGATCCGCAAAACGCATCCGGACGTCTGAATGAAGCCTTACAGGGGCGTGATCAATGACTGTGGTGATCACCCCATAAAGACTCCCTGATCACCCCCCTGTCATTGATTACACCCCTGTCATTGATTACCCCCCTGTAAAGCTCCATTCAGACGTCCGCATGATTTTTACGGATCCACTGATAGATGGATCGGATCCGCAAAACGCATACGGACGTCTGAATGAAGCCTTACAGGGGCGTGATCAATGACTGTGGTGATCACCCCATATAGACTCCCTGATCACCCCCCTGTCATTGATCACCACCACTGTCATTGATCACCCCCCCTGTCATTGATCACCCCCCTGTCATTGATCACCCCCCCTGTCATTGATCACCCCCCCTGTCATTGATCACCCCCCCTGTCATTGATCACCCCCCCTGTCATTGATCACCCCCCCCGTAAGGCTCCATTCAGACATTTTTTTGGCCCAAGTTAGCGGAATTATTTTTTTTTTTCTTACAAAGTCTCATATTCCACTAACTTGTGTCAAAAAATAAAATCTCACATGAACTCACCATACCCCTCACGGAATCCAAATGCGTAAATTTTTTTAGACATTTATATTCCAGACTTCTCACGCTTTAGGGCCCCTAGAATGCCAGGGCAGTATAAATACCCCACATGTGACCCCATTTCGGAAAGAAGACACCCCCAGGTATTCCGTGAGGGGCATATTGAGTCCATGAAAGATTGAAATTTTTGTCCCAAGTTAGCGGAACGGGAGACTTTGTGAGAAAAAAATTAAAAATATCAATTTCCGCTAACTTGTGCCAAAAAAAAAAAATTTCTATGAACTCGCCATGCCCCTCATTGAATACCTTGGGGTGTCTTCTTTCCAAAATGGGGTCACATGTGGGGTATTTATACTGCCCTGGCATTCTAGGGGCCCCAAAGCGTGAGAAGAAGTCTGGTATCCAAATGTCTAAAAATGCCCTCCTAAAAGGACTTTGGGCACCTTTGCGCATCTAGGCTGCAAAAAAGTGTCACACATCTGGTATCGCCGTACTCAGGAGAAGTTGGGGAATGTGTTTTGGGGTGTCATTTTACATATACCCATGCTGGGTGAGAGAAATATCTTGGTCAAATGCCAACTTTGTATAAAAAAATGGGAAAAGTTGTCTTTTGCCAAGATATTTCTCTCACCCAGCATGGGTATATGTAAAATGACACCCCAAAACACATTCCCCAACTTCTCCTGAATACGGCGATACCACATGTGTGACACTTTTTTGCAGCCTAGGTGGGCAAAGGGGCCCATATTCCAAAGAGCACCTTTAGGATTTCACAGGTCATTTACCTACTTACCACACATTAGGGCCCCTGGAAAATGCCAGGGTAGTATAACTACCCCACAAGTGACCCCATTTTGGAAAGAAGACACCCCAAGGTATTCCGTGAGGGGCATGGCGAGTTCCTAGAAATTTTTATTTTTTGTCACAAGTTAGTGGAAAATGCTGATTTTTTTTTTTTTTTTTTTTTCATACAAAGTCTCATATTCCACTAACTTGTGACAAAAAATAAAAACTTCTATGAACTCACTATGCCCATCAGCGAATACCTTGGGGTCTCTTCTTTCCAAAATGGGGTCACTTGTGGGGTAGTTATACTGCCCTGGCATTCTAGGGGCCCAAATGTGTGGTAAGGAGTTTGAAATCAAATTCTGTAAAAAATGACCTGTGAAATCCGAAAGGTGCTCTTTGGAATATGGGCCCCTTTGCCCACCTAGGCTGCAAAAAAGTGTCACACATCTGGTATCTCCGTACTCAGGAGAAGTTGGGGAATGTGTTTTGGGGTGTCATTTTAC
Source organism: Bufo bufo (assembly GCF_905171765.1). NCBI lineage: Eukaryota > Metazoa > Chordata > Amphibia > Anura > Bufonidae > Bufo > Bufo bufo. Next base: position 774,572,507 of record NC_053390.1, on the reverse strand, counting down.
ATATACCCATGCTGGGTGAGAGAAATATCTTGGCAAAAGACAACTTTTCCCATTTTTTTTATACAAAGTTGGCATTTGACCAAGATATTTATCTCACCCAGCATCGGTATATGTAAAATGACACCCCAAAACACATTCCTCAACTTCTCCTGAATACAGAGATACCAGATGTGTGACACTTTTTTGCAGCCTAGGTGGGCAAAGGGGCCCATATTCCAAAGAGCACCTTTCGGATTTCACTCGTCATTTTTTACAGAATTTGATTTCAAACTCCTTACCACACATTTGGGCCCCTAGAATGCCAGGGCAGTATAACTACCCCACAAGTGACCCCATTTTGGAAAGAAGAGACCCCAAGGTATTTCGTGATGGGCATAGTGAGTTCATAGAAGTTTTTATTTTTTGTCACAAGTTAGGCCTCATGCACACGACCGTATTTTTTTGCGGTCCGCAAAACGGGGTTCCGTTTTACCGTGATCCGTGACCGTTTTTTCGTCCGTGGGTCTTCCTTGATTTTTGGAGGATCCACGGACATGAAAAAAAAAGTCGTTTTGGTGTCCGCCTGGCCGTGCGGAGCCAAACGGATCCGTCCTGAATTACAATGCAAGTCAATGGGGACGGATCCGTTTGACGTTGACACAATATGGTGCCATTTCAAACGGATCCGTCCCCATTGACTTTCAATGTAAAGTCTGGAGTCCCTTTTATACCATCAGATCGGAGTTTCTCCAATCCGATGGTATATTTTAACTTGAAGCATCCCCATCACCATGGGAACGCCTCTATGTTAGAATATACTGTCGGATATGAGTTAGATCGTGAAACCTCATTTCCGACAGTATATTCTAACACAGACGAGTTCCCATGGTGATGGGGACGCTTCTAGTTAGAATATACTACAAACTGTGTACATGACTGCCCCCTGCTGCCTAGCAGCATCCGATCTCTTACAGGGGGCCGTGATCAGCACAATTAACCCCTCAGGTGCCGCACCTGAAGGGGTTAATTGTACTATCATATCCCCCTGTAAGAGATCAGGGCTGCCAGGCAGCAGGGGGCAGACCCTCCCCCCCCTCCCCAGTTTGAATATCATTGGTGGCCAGTGCGCCCCCCCCCCCCCTTCCTCCCTCTATTGTAATAATTCGTTGGTGGCACAGTGTGCCCCCCCCTTCCTCCCTCTATTGTAATAATTCGTTGGTGGCACAGTGTGCGCCCCCCCCCCCCTTCCTCCCTCTATTGTAATAAATCGTTGGTTGCACAGTGTGCCCCCCCCTTCCTCCCTCTATTGTAATAATTCGTTGGTGGCACAGTGTGCGCCCCTCCCCCTTCCTCCCTCTATTGTAATAAATCGTTGGTGGCACAGTGTGCGCCCCCCATTGGCCCCCCCTCCCTCTATAGCATTAACAACATTGGTGGCCAGTGTGCGGCCTCCCATCTCCCCCCCCCCCCCCCCCGATCATTGGTGGCAGCGGGTTACTAGCAATAGTACAATAGTAAAAGATTCATACTTACCTGGGAGCTGCGATGTTCGTGTCCGGGCGGGAGCTCCTCCTACTAGTAAGTGACAGTTCATTTAGCAATGCGCCGCACAGACCTGTCACTTACCAGTAGGTGGAGCTCCCGGCCGGACACGAACATCGCAGCAGCAGCCAGCAGCCAGCAGCAGGTAAGTATGAATCTTCTACTATTGTACTATTGCTAAGTAACCATGGCAACCAGGACTGTAGTAGCGTCCCGGTTGCCATGGTTACCGATCGGAGCCCCAGCGATTAAACTGGGACTCCGATCGGAACTCCGCTGCCACCAATGATGGGGGGGGGGGGAGATGGGAGGCCGCACACTGGCCACCAATGTTGTTAATCTATAGAGGGAGGGGGGGCCGATGGGGGGCGCACACTGTGCCACCAACTAATTATTACAATAGAGGGAGGGAGGGGGGGGGCGCACACTGTGCCACCAACGAATTACTACAATAGAGGGAGGGAGGGGGGAGGGGGGCGCACACTGTGCCACCAACGAATTATTACAATAGAGGGAGGGGGGGGGCCGCACTGGCCACCAATGATATTCAAACTGGGGAGGGGGGGAGGGTCTGCCCCCTGCTGCCTGGCAGCCCTGATCTCTTACAGGGGGCCGTGATCAGCACAATTAACCCCTTCAGGTGCCGCACCTGAAGGGGTTAATTGTGCTGATCACGGCCCCCTGTAAGAGATCGGATGCTGCCAGGCAGCAGGGGGCAGTCCTGTACACAGTTTGTAGTGTATTCTAACTAGAAGCGTCCCCATCACCATGGGAACGCTTCTGTGTTAGAATATACTGTCGGTTCTGAGTTTTCACGAAGTGAAAACTCAGCTTTGAAAAAGCTTTTATGCAGACGGATCTTCGGATCCGTCTGTATAAAAACTAACCTACGGCCACGGATCACGGACACGGATGCCAATCTTGTGTGCATCCGTGTTCTTTCACGGACCCATTGACTTGAATGGGTCCGTGAACCGTTGGCTGTGAAAAAAATAGGACAGGTCATATTTTTTTCACGGCCAGGAAACACGGCTCACGGATGCGGCTGCCAAACGGTGCATTTTCCGTTTTTTCCACGGACCCATTGAAAGTCAATGGGTCCGCGAAAAAAAACGGAAAACGGCACAACGGCCACGGATGCACACAACGGTCGTGTGCATGAGGCCTTAGTGGAATATGAGACTTTGTAGGAAAAAAAAAAAAAAAATCATCATTTTCCGCTAACTTGTGACAAAAAATAAAAAGTTCTATGAACTCACTATGCCCATCAGCGAATACCTTAGGGTGTGTACTTTCCGAAATGGGGTCATTTGTGGGGTGTTTGTACTGTCTGGCCATTGTAGAACCTCAGGAAACATGACAGGTGCTCAGAAAGTCAGAGCTGCTTCAAAAAGCGGAAATTCACATTTTTGTACCATAGTTTGTAAACGCTATAACTTTTACCCAAAGCATTTTTTTTTTACCCAAACATTTTTTTTTATCAAAGACATGTAGAACAATAAATTTAGAGCAAAATTTATATATGGATGTCGTTTTTTTTTGCAAAATTTTACAACTGAAAGTGAAAAATGTCATTTTTTTGCAAAAAAATCGTTAAATTTCGATTAATAACAAAAAAAGTAAAAATGTCAGCAGCAAAGAAATACCACCAAATGAAAGCTCTATTAGTGAGAAGAAAAGGAGGTAAAATTCATTTGGGTGGTAAGTTGCATGACCGAGCAATAAACGGTGAAAGTAGGGTAGGTCAGAAGTGTAAAAAGTGGCCTGGTCTTTCAGGGTGTTTAAGCACTGGGGGCTGAGGTGGTTAAGTGGCTAAGGGAGAGTTCACATCACCGTTATTTTTCTGTTCTTCTTCTCCAACTGATCCTGTGCATCAGTTAGGCACATTTTGCATCTGTTTGAGCCATTTCAATCTGGGATCCGTTTTTTTTCTAGACAGAAAAAAGTACTGCATTTTTCAATACTTCTCTCCTTTTAAGATCCACTCCTGATTCTGGCTTTCAAAACCGCATTCAGAAACCTGAACATGTGGCCGTACTCTCAGTGTTCTGTCATGCTGTTCATTATTTTGACCTTTTTGTGACAGATCTGCCAACGAAGGTTTCAGACAGAGCCCCTGATGGCAGCGTGAACGGGGCATGACTGTACTCATTTCCATGATCCTACCATTTCATGCTTGTGAGACTCAGTTTTAAAATGATAAATTCTTATATTTTATATAGTATTTGGATAAAGATAACATTTTATCTGACTTTCTGGCTATTAGTATTCATATTTTTGTAGGCATTTATATGTCTTGTAAATGAATTCTTCAGCTCGCTTTCTTACAGTCACATCCTCTGTGCTTGTAACCATAGAGCAAGAGGCAACCAGCAATAGAGGGGACAGTCAATGGGTTAATTGCACAGAGCCATGTGAACAGTGGGCTACATTCAAGTCATTTCGGAATCCTTAGCCCCACTGAAACCCACTTCGTATCAAATAGTCGCCTTGAAAGTTATTCTTTCCTTTCTAAAGGTTCAAAGTCAGGTTGCACTGTGATTTGATATGCACCTGAGACCACTGACATGAGAAGTGTTCGGAGGGTGGGTTACCTCCATCACATTCTTTGGTTATTGATAAACTGTTTTACTACATACTGTTTAACATTGCCTGCATTACATTATTAAATGAAGTGGGTAGCATATCTAATTAGATTCATTTTACATGCTGGGCATTATGAGCTCTGTATCTTTTTGTTCTCAATCTTTTAATAAGATTTTTTTTTTTCTTTTGCCCTTATTTGACTTCGAGGAATGAAGAATAATTCTCAGAGAATACAGTGGATTGTTCTAGTACAGAATGCACAAAGTATATAAAGGATGTAGAAATCATTCTCTTAGTTTCATAAATATTAAGAATACTTTTTCAAGAAACATTTTAATAAATATTTTAAAGGGGTGTCCTGCAGGTAAACATTTTTTAAATGGCTTAAAAAAAAAAGGGGGCATACTCACCTCATCATTCCCCTGCCGAATTTTTAAGGATGGTGCACGGTTTTATTAAATTTGTCACAAGTGTGATGTGGTTTTGCCACTTTCAGTGACAGTACACCAGGAGGTTACCTGGAGTGGAGATGCAACTTTTTCTACAATCATAAATAAAACATAAAAGTGTTCAAATCTGTAATCCCAACCAACTTTTCACTCCACTTCTGAAATAGACGAGGCTCAGCAAAAGTTGCAAAAATGTTGCACGCTTCATCACTTGATTTGCTAAATTTCCATTTTACTCTTTAACCACCCATAGACATTAAGCATCTGGGTGGTCTGCATTTATCTCTGCAGGGACCTTTCTGAACATCCTTGCAGAGTTTGCAGCCACACAGAGATCATGCAGTGGCAAGAGTGGAGAGCCGGGCTCCCCGTTGAGAAGGCAGAAACAGTGCTCTATGAGTGCTATGTACAGGGCTTGATTGGGACTGAAATTTAGCCCTGGCATTTTAAAACATACATGACAATGTGTGAAATATGTTTGGGTGTCCACACCACCACCCACCCTAGTGCTAATGGCATATTTGGTTGGACATTACATTCCGCGCTATCAAACATACAGGAGAATACAGCACTACATACCTATTATATCCAGTGACAGCTCCTCTAGAGTAGATGTTCTCTTTGCTCATTTATTCATTGGGAGCAGACCACTATACGGTGTCTGATGTGCTGTCCAAGACCGCTAAAAACTATTCTGAATAAATAATAGTGCCATACAGATAGTCCCCCATATCTAATAGTGCACCCAAAAGTCCACCCAAATAAAATTCTCTCCCAGAGTACCTTTGTTAGTAATAGTGCTCCCTGAGAGTGCCCACGTTAGTAGTGTCCTCCATATTGTGCCCAATTATAATAATGCTCCCCACAATACCAGTAGTAATAATGCCCCATAGTGTCCTCAGTAGTGGTAAAGCTCCCCAAAGTGCCTTAAGTAGTAATAAGGCCTCCTAAAGTATCCCCAATAATAAGGCCTCCTTAAGTGTCCCCCAGTAGTAATAAGGCACCTCTATAGTACCCCCAGTAGTTATAATGTCCCTCTGTAGTGCCCCAGTAATTAGTGTCCCCCTGAAGTTCGCTCAGTAGTTATAATGTCCCCCTGTAGTTTCCCCAGTAGTTAGTTTCCCCCAATAGTTACTGTATAGTGTCCCCCCTGTAGTAACCCCAGTAGTTATACTACCCTCCTGTATGGCCCCAAAGTGAAAGGGAAAAAAATACTCACTGCTCCATGCTTCAATCTAGCCTGTGGCCTGAGTTGCTCACATCCTGTCACAGGTGTTTGCTACAATGTAATTGCGCCACCTGTGTCCTGGCGCTATGATGTCACCACAACCGCCTGAGACCTAATATGCTACCTCATATGCCCCAGGCTTAGTGGCCTGTGGCCTATGAGAGTAAACAGCAGATCGGGGAACCATTGGTTCCCTTGCCCACTGTACTATTCAACTGTATCACCTTTCTGCAAACAGCAATACAGTTCACTAACTTCAAGGCCCTGGGCAAAGGCCACAGATGTTTTGGCGTAGAAATGTCGGGGCAGCCCACTCTGGCACTGGCACAATTGGCCTTTTCCAGAATTGCCAAATGGGCAGTCCGACCCTGTCTGTATATACAGATCAGCAAGCAGCCATGCTTCCTGCTCCGATCCTAGTGATTATGTGATCACCAGGTGCCCAGGTGCTGGGTAACTGCAGGAGATTTGGGGTTTTAGCAGACCCAAATCAGCTCTATCACATGTGTAGTTCCGATCCCCGCCGCGCGGCGGGCGGTGATTGGAACTGGGTGCCTGCTGAAATCAATCAGCAGGCACCCTGGGACAATGCGAGGGGTCCTGTGAACCCCAGTGGCGGTGCCATCGGGTCCCCGTGCGGCTGTAATGGGGAGCCGATGGCAAGGAGGCAGCGCAATGCCTTCCTTAGGCATCAGCGCTGCCTTCTAGTGAAGAGCCTGTGAGATTCAGCCCCCTGGATCTCACAGGCAGGAAGCTGTATGAGTAATGCACACTGTATTACTCATACAGCCAATGCATTCCAATACAGAAGTATTGGAATGCATTGTAAAGGGGATCAGACACCCAAAAGTTGAAGTCCCAAAGTGGGACAAAAAATAAAGTGAAAAAAAGTTGAAAAAATAAAGTCTGCCCCCCAAAAAAATTAAAAGTTTCAAGTAAAAAAAACAAAACTTAATTTCCCCCAAATAAAGTAAAAAAAAATTGGTAAAAAATAGGGGGGGGGGGGGAAAGTAGACATATTAGGTATCGCCGCGTCCGTATCGACCGGCTCTATAAACATATCACATGACTTAACCCCTCAGATGAACACTGTAAAAAATAAAAAATAAAAACTGTGCTAAGTAAACCATTTTTTTTGTCACCTTACATCACTAAAAGTACAACAGCAAGCGATCAAAAAGGCGTATGCCCACCAAAATAGTACCAATCTAACCGTCACCTCATCCCGCAAAAAATGAGCCACTACCAAAGACAATCGCCCAAAAAATAAAAAAACTATGGCTCAGAATATGGAGACACTAAAACATAATTTTTTTTGTTTTAAAAAAGCTGTTCTTGTGTAAAACTTAAGTAAATAAAAAAAAAGTATACATATTAGGTATCGCAGCGTCCGTAATAACCTGCTCTATAAGAAAATATCACATGACCTAACCCCTCAGATGAATACTGTAAAAAAAATTAAATAAAAACGGTGTAAAAAAAAGCAATTTTTTGTCACCTTACATCACAAAAAGTGTAATAGCAAGCGATCAAAAAGTCATACGCAACCCAAAATAGTGCCAATCAAACCGTCATCTCATCCTGAAAAAAATGACCCCTACACAAGACAGTCGTCCAAAAAATAAATAAAACTATGGCTTTCAGAATGTGGAGACACTAAAAAAATCATAAAAAAAAAAAATGCTTTGTTATGTAAAACTGAAACAAAACCCCAAAAAGTAGTCATATTTGGTATTGTCGCGTCCGTGACCACCTGCTCTATAAAAATACCACATGATCTAACCTGTCAGATGAATGTTGTAAATAACAAAAAATAAAAACGGTGCCAAAACAGCTATTTCTTGTTACCTTGCCCCACAAAAAGTGTAATATAGAGTAACCAAAAATCATATGTACCCTAAAACTGCCACCCTATCCCGTAGTTTCTAAAATGGGGTCACTTTTTTGGAGTTTATACTCCAGGGGTGCATCAGGGGGGCTTCAAATGAGACATGGTGTCAAAAAAACAGTCCAGCAAAATCTGCCTTCCAAAAACCGTATGGCATTCCTTTCCTTCTGAGCCCTGCTGTGTGCCCGTACAGCATTTTACGACCATATATGGGGTATTTCTGTAAACTACAGAATCAGAGCCATAAATATTGAGTTTTGTTTGGCTGTTAACCCTTGTTTTGTAACTGGAAAAAAAATATTAAAATGGAAAATCTGCCAAAAAAGTGAAATGTTTAAATTTTATCTCTATTTTCCATAATTCTTGTGGAACACCTAAAGGGTTAACAAAGTTTGTAAAATCAGTTTTGAATACCTTGAGGGGTGTAGTTTCTAAAATGGGGTCATTTTTTTGGAGTTTCTACTCTAGGGGTGCATCAGGGGGGCTTCAAATGGGACATGGGGTCACAAAACCAGTCCAGCAAAATCTGCCTTCCAAAAACCGTATGGCATTCCTTTCCTTCTGCGCCCTGCCGTGTGCCCGTACAGCAGTTTACGACCACATATGGGGTGTTTCTGTAAACTACAGAATCATAGCCATAAATATTGAGTTTTGTTTGGCTGTTAACCCTTGTTTTGTAACTGGAAAAAAATTATTAAAATGTAAAATCTGCCAAAAAAGTGAAATTTTTAAATGTTATCTCCTATTTTCCATTAATTCTTGTGTAACACCTAAAGGGTTAACAAAGTTTTTAAAATCAGTTTTGAATACCTGCAGGTGTTTAGTTTCTAGAATGGGGTCATTTGTGGGTGGTTTCTATAATGTAAGCCTCACAAAGTGACTTCAGACCTGAATTGGTCCTTACAAAGTGGGTTTGTGAAAATTTCAGAAAAATTTCAAGATTTGCTTTAAACTTCTAAGCCTTGTAACATCCCCAAAAAATAAAATGTCATTCCCAAAATGATCCAAACATGAAGTAGACATATGGGGAATGTAAAGTAATAACTATTTTTGTAGGTATTACTATATATTATAGAAGTAGAGAAATTGAAACTTGGAAATTTGCAAATTTTTCCAAATATTTGGTAAATTTGGTATTTTTTTATAAATAAAAATGAATTTTTTTTACTCCATTTTACCAGTGTCATGAAGTACAATATGTGACGAAAAAACTATCTCATAATGGCCTGGATAAGTCAAAGCGTTTTAAAGTTATCACCACATAAAGTGACACTGGTCAGATTTGCAAAAAATTGCCTGGTCCTTAAAGGGAACCTGTCATGTGGATATTTGATTATAATCTAACTAATTATATACAATCATTTACTACTAAAAAGTACCTTAGATGTATTCACTTACTGGTGTGACAGATGGTTACCTCATAATATACACACAAAGCAATGCTCTTTTCCGGGTGTAGGCTGACGTCATCGGCGCAGGCGCACTGAGGAAAGAGCGGGCAAGCGAGCGTCCTTCTCTCAGAGCGCCTGCGCCGAATGAGGAGTGGTACGGCGCAGGCGCGGGATTTTATGGGCAGAGAGGGCCAGCGAGAGGAGGGGAGCGCTCGCTGGCCCCGTCGATCAAGTGGAGGAGGGGGCGTGTTTATAGTCCTAGGATGCAGCGGCTACAAGCAAGTAACCGCCCAACTTGCTGGTAGTGAAGTAATTTGCATATTATAAAAGTATGATTTTTACTGAAATTACAGCACAGAGACAGGTAACAGTGATATATATGGACTCATCTGACATTAGCAAATAGCTAATGTCCGATAATGAAAATTGCTAAATGGGGGGGTGACAGAAGCCCTTTAAACACATCCCAAAGTCTTGTATGATATTATGGGTGGGGGAGTAGTTGGCACAACGTGTAAAGTAAAAATAATAAAGATGAAAAAAATAAAGTAAAAACAAAAAGAACATGCCCACTAGCTCATAGCCCTTTTCCTAAAAATGTAGCCTGTCAAGTACTATGCATTCAAAATGATTGTAGTAGATGGGTAGGTGCTGGTGAATGAAATAGGTGGGCAGGCATTAGTTTTGTGTGTCATCAACATGTGCTCATCTGCTCCACAGAGGAGACTTTGCTGATGTGGCATCTCATGTTACATATCAGCGCAGTCTCTGAAGGCAGTTACAGCAACGTCCATTTTCATAGTAGCCTTTTGCCTCTGCCTTAATTTTAGCAGTTTTTGAGTTGGAAACGAAAGTAGAGTCTGGAAAGGAAATCCATATAAACATGACAAGAATAAGTAAACCATTTAAATGTGAACCTGGTAAGAGCCGATCCAAATGCACTAGTGATAACCATAGATAGTTTCATAAGTATGCTAATGAAAGGTTGCCCATTTTAACAAGGTGTTCTTTACAATCAGGCTGTGTCAGTCCTGGGGGATTGAGGTCTGAGCTCTTAGAGAATGGTGTTTAGGCTGTCTAAGTTCACCTCAATAAGGGCCTCAGTGTGCCCTCTGCATCCGTAGGTCCATTCTGCAAATTATTGAACATGTCCTATTCTGGTCCCACTGCAGTCAACGAGTTCTACTGCAAAATTGCCTCATCATTGCCTCCTGGGGAACCTGCCTAGCACTTCACAATTCATCACCATCAAGGGCACCCTGAACCACTATCAGGCAGGAGGACCCCCAGGACCAGGGTGTGCCCCCTAAGAGGAGAAGAAAAGGTGGACCTTCCCATCACTGCACGGCCCAAGGGAGCGTCAGAGTGAGTAATGACTACGACCAAGATTTTTGCTATTATTACTCCTATCTTCTGTTCTCCTCTCCCTGGGGTGCAGCACCAAGCCTCCTTCAAAATATCTATGTGTGAACGTACCCTAATATTGGATACAACCCAGAAACAAAAGTGTTGCTGTTTCTGGGAAAAAGCTGACCCTTGTTCGATCCTCATACAACCCTTTTGTATATGACTTTTGCTTACTACTTACAACACAATGGGCATTCTGATAAACAATAGGAAATATAATATTAGAAAAGCTGTATGGGACTATTTTTTGTGGTTTATAAAGCTCCAGACATTTAATTCAATTTGGAGGTAGAAAAAAAATCTTTCAATTATTTAATATCAAACTGGACATTTTCCACCACCATCTATTCTTTGTAAATAGAAGATTTATAAGTATGATCCAGGATTACAAGGAAACCTAAAACACACAATAGATATGTAATGCAATAAAGTTGGGGAGGTCACTCCTTTGCTCTGCGGGGGAAATGAGCATATTGTTGACATTTCAAGATAATGAGTCTCACAGATTGTTCCCATGTGACGTTAAATACTTTTGTGTTAAAAAAAAGGACAAAAGTATTATAGCCATGAAGGGTGTCCATGTAATGTGTCATAAATCCGGGTGTCAGACTGATGAGTCCTCTTTTCAATGATTGGGATGTTGTTATCAGTTTGAATTCCCAGATCTTTCTGTCTCTGCTGGTCTTAAAATTGCCTTTCAGTATTAAGACATTTAAGGCTACTTTCACATCTGCGTTGTGCTGTCCGTTTTTAAGATCCAGCACAGGGTCTCAAAACCGCAGCACAACAAATCAGTTTTGTCCCCATTTATTGTCAATGGGGACAAAAATGAACAAACTAGAACGGAGTGCACCAGAATGCATTCCGTTCCGGCTTGTTGCGTTCCCATGCAGGGCGCAAAATCGCTGCAAACAGCGTTTTTGTGTGCGGCATGGGAAACTGAACATGGCGGATCTGGCACCAAAAACCATTTAAGTCAATGGTGTCGGATTCGGTTGTAGTGCCAGACCTAGTTTCTTCATTTTCGATATAGTACACCCAAATCCATTTTAAACGGATGCAGCAGGTTGTATAATTAGGACGGAAGCGTTTTGCTGTGGTTTTAAGATCCCATGCTGGATCTCGAAACCGTACAGCACAAAAGCAGCTATGAAAGTAGCCATAGTCCATGATACTGTGGTCTGGTCAAGAGAAGTGTTTCCCCACAGGTGTGTCCAATTTTTCCTTTATTGTGTGCCTATGTAAATTCGTCCTCGAACAGAGATTCTGCATTGTTTCTCCAATATGGATGCCGTCATTGGGGCGCTTTGTGCATTGTATCGTGTACACCACTTTCAAGGATGCACATGAGAAAGTCCCAGGGATTTTTGAAGTCCCGTTGTGTGTTGGGTACAGTATGTGGATGGTGTCTGTTGATAAGATGTGGCTACAGGTTTTGCATCTTTTACTGTTACAGGGGAATGTGCCCATCTCTAATGGTGATGAGAGGGAACCTCTGACTAGAAGATTGCTTGAGTTTGGTGGTTGTTTGAGGAGAGGAGGGTGTTGGAAAACATAATTCAGTCTGTTGTGTTTGTGGAATATTGGTTGGAGACCAGCAGCATTTCTCCTCAAGGTGTTCACATTGGGGTTGTATGTGACCACAGGAAACACCCACCCTGTTGTTGTCCTCTTTTTGTTTGGAATTCAAAAGGCTTCTTCTTGGAATCCTTGTGGCTCTGTGGATCTGTTTATCTTCAGGGGATGGTATACTTCTTGTAAAAATGTATGCCTCAGTGTTAGATGTTGTTTTCTGTCTTCTGTGTCTGAGCAGATCTGGATATATCGCAGAGCTTGGCTGTAAATGATGGACTTCTTTGTGGGTTGTGAATGTAAGCTGTCCCATCTTAGGTATGCTGGACAACCTGATGCCTATATGGTGTTGTTCTTAATATATTTTTTTATATATATATATATATATATATATATATATATATATTTGTATTCAAGAAGTGTATATGAGATTTTGAGTAGCTGAGAGTGAGTTTGATGGTTCGATGGAAATTGCTGAAGTTTTTGTGGAAGGCCAGCAGCTCATCCTCAGAGCTTGTCCAGACTAGTAGCAGGTCATCAATGGACTGGAAGTATGCTACAGGTTTAGTCCTGCATGTTGGACAGGTTGGCATAAATACTCTGGTGACCTTTTACTGCCCATGGTGCTTCCCATGCATTGTTGCTTCCAAATGAAAAGTAATTATGGTGGAGCACACACCTGATTATTTGTAAGGTTGGTTCTGTGGATATGTTGTTCTTTAGAAGATAGTGCTGGCATGTGGCCATGCCATCCTCGTGGAGGATGTTGGAGTATAGTGACTCTACATCCATGGTTACCAATATTGCACCCTTTGGTAGTGGACCTAGGGCTGAGAGTTTGCAGAGAATGTTCATGGTGTCCTGGACGTAACTGGGTATTTGTTTAACCAAGAGTTTTAGAATGTTTTCTACCCTGCCAGAAATATTCTCAGTTACTATTCCAATACCAGAAATAATTGATTTTCCTGGATTACCTCCTTTGTGCATTTTAGGTAACATTGTACCATCTTGATGTAGAGAGGTATCTCTGCTATAATACTTTAATCATTTTTAACACAAAACTATTTAACATCACATAGGGGGAAATTAAAACAATTATTAATGCAGATTATTATTGAGAATTCAGGCACTATACAAGAGATCATATTTGCTATTTTGGCTATACATAGATTGTTCCCATAAAATGTGTAAGGGGAAATTAAAGCAATTACCATAATAATGCAGATTAGGAATTCAGGCAATATACAAGTGATCATTATTATTATACTGTATATCGATGCTTCACAGCCAAGGGTAATTCCTTCCTCTAATATGAATTGGGGGAAAAATGGTGCCCCTTCCTTCCTGATATGAGAGACAAGAGCATCATACTTGCCAACTGTCTCAGAATGTGCCTCGAATGCTCCCAGAAAATCTCCTTGGCACCCCACATACTGAACTCCCCTTCACTTCTCTCCGATTCCAGGTTGTCATGCAGTGGAAGAGATATAGGTAACCTGTCCATCAAAGTTCACGCTCTTTGCCAGATATCACGCTAGCTACCTGTTTCAGTACGCACTGGCAAACCTGACCTGCAACAAACCTATAACTACAGGGGCCCTGCAGCTGCCCTGATAGGAACCTAACTAGTTAATCCTGAGATGTCCCTGTGGGTGGCATGGAAGCTTATCTTGCATTTATTGGGTAGCTGCTATCAGGTACATGGGACAGGACGGGTTGTTATACTAGCTGGGATTGCAGTACCCCAGACCTGGGGGAATCTGCAATTGTCATGTTTTATATTATAGATTGTAAGCTCTTGCGGACAGGGTCCTCTAACCCTCTGTACCAGTCTGTTAATAGTTTCTTGTTTATTGTTCCACCAGGAGGAGGAATGGTTGGCAATGGTTGGCAGGAACGGGGCTAACCACCCTTTTCCTCTTCTCTTAAGAGTGCGTTGGTCCTACTTTCTACCAGGAGAGGGAGTTCCAGTTCAGACAGAGTGGAGGAAGAGGGCACATGCCAGAGCAACTACGCTTAGAGTTTGTTTCTCCATTCTCCAGTGTGACCACCACTCCAGACATCATCAGAATCAAGAACACTGCTTCCAAGAAACTTCAGTGTACAAAGACTGCAGAGTGATCAGCAAAATTACAGCTTTACAGACACTGCTGCAGGTGAGGGACTACACCTCAGACAGCCATCACCTAGCTAACATCCAAGCCAGAGTAAAAAAATAAAGAGAGACTTTTATAATTTTACTTCTGTCTTGATTATTCAAACCACCTTTCCACTGCACTGATCCTCTGGGAGTAACAGCCTGAGAGACTACACTGTGATGCAACACCTGACCAGGGCCACTACCACTCCCATCCTCTGCACTGGTTCCTCAGGGATTCACTGCAGGGTCAAAAACAGAGAGGTCAAAGCCAAAACAGTATCCAATATCAGTAACAGAGACGAGCCAAGTCAGAACCAAGAGAGGCAAAAGTACAGAGACACAAGGCAGGAGAATGGTCACTAAGCTGTCCTGGGTCAAACACACTAGTAAGCAAAGATAAGGCAAAGAGAAACTGGGAAAACAAGCCAGGCCAAAAACAAGAATACTCACAAACTGCACAGATCTAGCAGACGTTGGAACCATGTATAGTACAACTGGCACTGAGCAATATCACAACAGGGTTTAAAGGGGTTATCCAACCCCTGAAGTGCCCCCTATATGCCCCGACCCCTCACACTGAATATATTTACCTGGCTCTCCGCGCCGCTCCTGGTCCCCGCACGGCGGCTGCTGCTCCTCACCGTGCGCGGATGAAAACATCTGGTGTTGGGGGGGCCGCCAATGGCAGACGGGGTCGAGCCTCCTTAGAGTCACCCACGATGCTTGGGAGGCTCGTCGCCGTCTGCCATTGGCTGCCCCCCTTCCCTCCCCATCACCGGATGTTTTCATCTACACACGGGGAAAAGCAGCGGCAGCCGTGCAGGGATCAGGAGCGACGCGGGTGCCGGGCAGCAAGGTAAGTATATTGTGTGAAGCACATATCTCACTGATTGCCTCTCAAGCCAAGCACCATGTCAAAAGCCAGAATAGGTGGGTTTGGCACCGCTCTCAGGCTGTGCCCTCTTTACCTGGCTTCTGGAGCAGTTTTTTTTCTAGTTCAGTTCTGAATAATTAAAATTGTTTATTACCTAACCCCCCCTAATATTCATTCTTGGATCAACCTGGCTAAGGAGGTTCTCTGTTCGGTACGTACAGTCCTGATGAAAAGTTTAAGACCACTTGAAAAATGGCCAAAAATCATATTTAGAATGGCTGGATCTTAACAAGGTTCCAAGTAGAGCTTCAACATGCAACAAGAAGAAATGAGAGTGAGACAAAACATTTTTTGAGCATTCAATTAATTGAAAATAACTATTAAACTGAAACAGGCTGTTTTTCAGCTGATCCAAATTTTAGGACCACATGCCTTTAAAAGGCCAAATCTGTGCAAAGATGTGGATTCATTGTCATTTTCTGTCAGGTAGTCACACGTTGTGATGGCAAAGGCAAAAAAACTCTCCCTTTTTGAACGTGGTCGGGTTGTTGAACTGCATAAGCAGGTTCTCTCACAGCGCGCCATCGCTGCTGAGGTGGGACGCAGTAAGACAGTCATTTGGAATTTCTTAAATGATCCTGAGGGTTATGGAACAAAAAAGTCAAGTGGAAGACCCAAAAAAATGTCCTCAGCACTGAGCCGGAGGATCCAATTGGCTGTCCGTCAAGACACTGGACGATCCTCGACCCAAATTAAGGCCCTTACTGGTGCTGACTGCAGCCCCATAACCATCAGACGGCATCTGAGACTGAAGGGCTTCAAAAACAAAAAACGTCTTCAAAGACCTCGTCTCCTTGAACGCCCCAGAACTGCTCGTTTGGACTTTGCAAGAGAGCACCAAACATGGGACATTCAAAGGTGGAAGAAAGTTTTATTATCTGATGAGAAAAAATTTAACCTTGATGGTCCTGATGGTTTCCAACGTTACTGGCATGACAAGCAGATCCCACCTGAGATGTTTTCTACGCGCCACAGTGGAGGGGGCGCCATAATGGTCTGGGGTGCTTTTTCCTTCAGTGGAATGGAGCTTCAGGAAGTGCAGGGGCGTCAAACAGCCGCTGGCTATGTCCAGATGTTGCAGAGAGCATTCCTCATGACTGACGGCCCTCGTCTGTGTGGTAACGACTGGGTTTTTCAACAGGACAACGCTACAGTACACAATGCCCGCAGGACAAGGGACTTCTTCCAGGAGAATAAAATCACTTTTTTGGCCCATCCTGCGTGTTCCCCTGATCTAAATCCAATTGAGAACCTTTGACGATGGATGGCAAGGGAAGTTTACAAAAATGGACAACAGTTCCAGACAGTAGATGGCCTTTGTGCGGCCGTTTTCACCACTTGGAGAAATGTTGCCACTCACCTCATGGAAACGCTTGCATCAAGCATGCTGAAACGAATTTTGGAAGTGATAAACAATAATGGCAGAGCTACTCATTACTGAGTTCATGTTTGGAAGTTGGATTTCTGTTTTGGGGGGGGGGGGTTTAGTTTTTTTTTGGAGGGGTGGTCCTAAACTTTTGATCAGCTGAAAAACAGCCTGTTTCAGTTTATTCGTCGTTTTCATTAAATTGAATGCTCAAAAAATGTTTTGTCTCACTCCCATTTCTTCTTGTTGCATGTTGAAGCTCTACTTGGAACCTTGTTAAGATCCAGCCATGCTAAATATGATTTTTGGCCATTTTTCAAGTGGTCTTAAACTTTTGATCAGGACTGTATATTTTTTTAAAGGTTTATATTGGAATAAAAAAAAAAGGAGTGGTGCTCACCCATCAAGCCTGTTCTGGCGTATCTTGGGTTCCCACTGGCCTTTTCTTCCGGGTCCCTCCGGACATTCAGGAAATGACCACTCAGCCAATCAATGGTTGCAGAGGTGACCTGTCTCAGCCAGTTATTAGCTGAGCAGACATTTCCTGTACTAAAAAGAACAGAGGTATGGTCCAGTGGGACCCGGGAAGGGCCAAAATGGGATAAGAAAGGAAACAGCAAAGTATTCTCACTTCTTTCATTTTTTTATGTCATTTTGACCCTTTTCTAAAAAAAAATTTACCAGCAGACAACACATTTAAGTTAACAGAATAATATGATGTAATGTACTGTCAAAGTTTAAATATTTAAAGGGAATCTCTCACCAGCGACCTTCCTATTAAACTGTTTGCACAGACACATAGCTGTGGTTCACCTGAATAAAATGCTGTTTATCTGAAACTCCGGTCCTGAGTTACTTTTTCTTAATATGAACATTAGGCCTTTGGTGCAATGAGGGCGTCACCTTTGCTCTTGTTGCACCCAAGCTCTGCTCCTTTCTGTGGTCAGCCCCTCCCTGGGTGCTCTAATTAACAGGGCCAGGCAGTGGAAAAGGAGCCAGGGAGGGTGCAGCAAAAGAAGTGGTGACACCCTCATTGCACCACATCTACACTGTTCTACTGATACTTGGGGCATCCAAACGAGGGCAGAGTTACAGTGAAAAACAACCCCCCCACGTGGCGGCACTTTACATATACAGAGCTCCCAGGTCTACCTCTATTCACTGTATAGCGTACACTGAGTGCTATGTATATAGGGAAAGAGAAGGCAGAAGTGGTCATAAACTGCTTTTGTCTTCTCCTTGGGTCAGAGACAGCTGGGGACCTGACCAGCTCCTCTGGGTATTCCTATCTCAAATATTAATGACATATCCACGCAAACCACTACTGGGAATAACAAATATCTATAGACCAGGAGAAGACCAGCGTGGGAGCCATCCTGAGATGGGAGACCCCCTTTAACCATGTAACAATCTGGAGCAGGATTAAAGGAGTTGTCTCACCTCCCCCATTGTGGGGAATATCACTAGGATATGCCACCAATCTCTAGAATGGAGCCCCTAAAGTAAACGAGAATGCACCGCGTATGTGCGGACGCCCTCCATTCATTTCTATGGGACTTCTATCTTCATTCAGCAGGACCTGCGCCGACGTCATTGCGCTCACCACGTGGTGAGCGTGTCATCAAAGGTTCTTTTTGCAGGTCCTGAAATAAGAAGAAAGAAGACTAAGCCGGCTGCGCAAACAACAGAATGAGGTGAGTTATGTTTTTATTATTTTTTAACCCTCAATTGACATTATACTTAGCATTCTGTATTAAAGAATGCTATTATTTTCCATTATAACCATGTTATCATGGAAAATAATAACATCTACACAACACCAAACCTGAACTTCAGTGAAGAAGTTCAGGTTCGGGTCTGGGTACCACATTCCGTTTTTTCTCATGCGCGTGAAAAACGCATTGCACTCGTGCGTAAAAAACTGAACATCGGAATGCAATTGCAGACAAAACTGACTGCAATTGCGAGCCTACTCGCGCAGGTTTCCCGCAATGCATCCTGAACGCATCCGGCCCTCACCCGCGACGCCCGTGTGAAGGGGGCCTAAGAGTCAGGAAAAGTCATGTATCTGCATTCATGTGCTTCTTGGCCTTTGCGTGGCCCTTTGTTGTTTGTAAATGATCTTTCTCTTTGTTTCTTAAGGCAACGGAAGCCGTCACATTATTTTCTTCAATAGCGAGATCCGGTTACATTGTGGCTGAGGAGAGCAGTCGTAACAGCGCAGATATACGGGAAATTAGTATTTCACTGCAATCACCCTGAATACGCTGATCAGTGACCTGAAGAACATTGACTATCCTGTGACAATGACACCGATGACACAGTCACTTCTTGAAGTTTATGTTTTAAGCTGCCCATACACATTCAATAGCTGCTGGCTGAATGACTGACTCCCGGTAGAGATGATCGAATCTATTCGCAGATTCATTCTGAATCTCCGATTTTTTTTTTTAGGCACCGAATCGAACCAGAATCAAAAGAACTGAACTTTTTGAAAAATTCGGCGAATTGGAAGATTCTCTCATCTCTACCACCCGGCTTCCCAACTCTTCCGACTGCCTCCTGGCTTCCCGGCTTCCCCATACATGTTCAGCATGGCTGAATGTTTATGTGTATTCTATGGGAGAGCAGGGAAAGCTGCTGCCAGACACTTCTTTTGGCTGCTTATCTCCCGGGAGAACAAAAGGATCGTGAGAGTCAGGAGCTCCCCACGCACATCAGTGTGTTGGCTGAAACCGACATTCTCAGGCAGATTCGGCTTTTTCCGTTCTTTTGATCCGTCAGAAGAACAGAAAAAAAAAACAACTATAATGCACATTTTTCATCCATTTTAGCCATTTCCATCTGACATCCGTTTTTTTTTCCAGACGGAAATGGCTAAAACGGATGCAATATGTGCATAATGGATGCACAGGATACGTTTTTTTCTTTCTGTTCTTTTGACGGATCAAAAGAATGAAAAATGAAACTGTGATGTGAACCTGGCCTAAGGGCTCATGCACACGACCGTTGTTGTTTTGCGGTCAGTATTTCACTGATCCATTGTTCAGTATCTTTGTTTTTTTTCTCTTTTTCTCGTTATTGCGCAAAACATATCCGTATGGTTTCCGTATTTGATCCGTTTTTTGTGGATTGTATACAGAAACAGTAACTTATTAATCACCAAACACATGAGCAATGTGGGCTGGGCATAGCATTTCTACAGTATGGATCCGCAAAATACGGATGACATACGGATGTGTTCCGTGTGCGTTCCGTATTTTTGTCGGACCCATTGACTTGAATGGGGCCTTGGACCATGATTGGTGGACAATAATAGGACATGCACTACTTTTTTGCGGAACGGCCAAGCGGACAAACGGAAATTGAATGCACACGGAGTAACTTCTGTATTTTCTACAGCCCCATTGAAGTGAATGGTTCCGCATACGGTCCGCAAAAAAAAAAAACGGGACGGAAGTGGAAAGAAAATACGTTCGTGTGCATGAGCCCTAACAGGAATAATAGAGGAATGGCACAACATATAGTCTCAAGAAAACATGCTCTAGAATTGGTTTTGCATGGGAAATGCAAGTAGTTATTAAAGGGGTTGTCCGGGTTCAGAGCTAAACCCAGACATACCCATATTTTCACACAGGCAGCCCCCCTGACAAGAGTATCGGAGCATGAACCGAATCGCGCAGGGAAAAGGTATTTTCAGGAGATCCGGTGATGTACTGGGCTCTCCTTAGGACTGCTAGGCGGAGGCTTCCGCTCAGCAGTGAGCCCAGTGATGTCACCGGCACTGATGGGCGGGCTTTAGCGCTGCCCTAGCCTGTTAAGCAGCTAGAGCAGCGCTAAAGCCCGCCCACCAAAGCCAGTGACGTCACTGAACACACTGCTGGGCGGAAGCCTCCGCCCGGCAGTGTGTTATGGTAAATAAAAAAGCCCTTGCTCTGTGCGATCCTGCACAGGACAAGAGAGAGCATCGGAGCATGAAATGCTCCGATGCTCTTGTCAGGGGGGCTGCCTGGGTGAACATATGGGTATGTCCGGGTTCAGCTCTGAACCCGGACAACCCTTTTAAAAGAACCATGTTAGGCCACTTTCACACAGTCAGTGTTTGATCAGTTATTTCCATCAGTGATTGTCAGCCAAAACCAGGAGTGGGTCCTACACAGAAATAAGGTATAATGGAAAGATCTGCACCTGTTCTGTGTTTAGAGCCACACCTGGTTTTGTCTCACAATCCCTGATGGAAAACACTGACCAAACGCTGACTGTGTGAAAGTGGCCTTCTAGACAATCCACGTGGAAGATGTAAGAACATTTGTAGATGGGGTTACAGGACGTACAGTGGTATTACATTACAGGCTAGGACTACACGGTGGTCACACAACCTCTTGGTCCACTACAGGAAAACAGGAGGAAACCAAAAGCTGCCATCAAGTCCTACAAAAAGAGTCTTCTCCAGGTGCCCAAAAATCGTCCATTTTCTCTCCCCCACCTTCTCACAGACTGGTCTGGCTGAGGGTCAGCCCGCTTCTCCACCAATGTAACGTCTCTTTCACACGTCGTGGACGTGTGCTGTCCATGTTCTCCACAGATACCACATGTACCGACTGATTTTAAAGTGTTTGTTCACACAGCAGTGGTTTTCCACAGACCATGTGTCAGTGAAAAAAAATCACAGAGACATGCTCTACTTTGGTCCATGATGTGGATCATAAGAGGATGACGGATGCCATCCGTGTTCTGCCATTGATTTTCATGGACCACTGAGAGGAGACGCTCTGGAAATTAATTTTCAGACTAGAGGTTCACGTGGAATACAAATGACGCATGGAGCAAACACGGATCCTTCACGGAAGAACCACTGACCATCTAATCATGGATTTCATCATGGACACGGACAGAGATGGGAGGGAATAAGGACGCAGGTTTCTGTTTTTCCTACAAAATTTCTACAGCCCTAAAACAGGCATAGAAAATGGTAAATGAGATGGGCCTGCCGGCCTCTTCCCTTCCCCGCCAACAATTTTAGACCTGGCGTGAGCAGGAAAAAGTCGCAGATAGTGGCGCAACAGTTAGTCTGCGCCTGAAATACGCCTACTATAGGCGTATTTCAGTATAATAAATGACCCCTATGCGCCTCTTTACCAGCTCCACCCTTAGCCTGTCCAAAGCTGAGGAAAAAAGGACGCAGGTTTCCGTTTTTCCTACTAAATTTCTACAGCCCTATTTATTTGAATGGGGCTGAACTGCAGTACCACACCCCGCCTTTAGGCAGGAGAGGTGCTGTCTCTCATACAGTATGGTGGCACTCTCTGGCTGGCGCTGTTTATGCAAGAACTCTTGTTAGTAGCAGTGTTTATGGGGGCACTCTGATTAGTGCTGTTTATGGCAGGCACTGGTAATGGGGGCACTCTATGTCTGGCACAATTTTTTAGGGGGTACTCTCTGGCTTGTTTAGTTTCTGGGGTCACTCATTAGTGCTGTTTTTGGGGGGCACTCACTGGCTTGGCAGTTTTGGGGGCCACTAAATCACTAGTGCTGTTTATGGAGGCACGCTTTGCTTGACACTGTTTATGGGGGCACTCTCTGTCTTGTGTAGTTTTTGGGGTCACTCATTAGTGCTGTTTATGGGGGCACATTCTGCTTGGCACTGTTTCTGGGGGGCACGCTCTGCTTGTGTAGTTTTTGGGGTCACTCATTAGTGCTGTTTATGGGGGCACATTCTGCTTGGCACTGTTTCTGGGGGGCACGCTCTGCTTGTGTAGTTTTTGGGGTCACTCATTAGTGCTGTTTCTGGGGGCACATTCTGCTTGGCACTGTTTCTGGGGGGCTATCTTTAGCTGGGCCTTTTTATGTGAGGGCACTGTTTATGGGTTGCACTATTTGGCTAGCGATCTGATTGGGGGAGGGGGGCATTCTCTTTCGGGGGCACTATTCGGTAAGGTTGCTGGTTGGCACTGTTTATGGGGATCTCTCTAGTTAGACGTGTACAGTTTTCTGGCAATGTATAAGAGGGGCACTCTAGCAGACACTGTTTATGGGGGGTGCTCTCCCTGGCAGTCAGTGTGACTGTGTGGCCAGGATTTCAGCACATACGGCATACTTAATAACCTAACTGTAATGTAAAGCTATCCAGAAGATAACACGTCTGCACTGCCCTGCCCCAGGACAGTCACCCTATCTTCTTCTGCACAAGTGCCGCCCCGGACGGTTACCAGGGTAACGGCACGGCCGCCTGGTGCGCTGCCTCGTCATTTCCGGTCAGTTGACGTCCTAAGATGGCGGCGCTGTTAGAAGATAGAGACTTGCAGGGAATAAGGCAGCGCTTCCAGCAGCAGGCGGAGGACTTACTGAGGGAAGACGCAGACGCCGGTGTGTACGGGAGCCTAGACCCTTCATGTACCTCAGCATGTTCTGTACCTGGAGTTCCTATGCAGTATTTATCGATGGCGGGTTTGAATTGATCACGTTGTGCTCCCTCTCCCAGCTTTATATCCAACAATCAAATAAAATCACCTCAGGCTCTCCTGGAGATGTGTTTTTTATTGTGTAGACTTTTATTTGGTTTTCATATTTTCGTGTACATGGGACGTTTCGGTCCCAGTTGGACCTTCTTCAAACACTAGAGAGAGAATTCTACTCCACCTTCCTCTAATCTTCTCTATCTCTTCCTATGGTGTTTGAAGAAGGTCCAACTGGGACCGAAACGTCACATGTACACGAAAAAGTAGCCTTGAGTATGAAAACCAAATAAAAGTCTACACAATACAAATCTCCAGGAGAGCCTGGGGTTATTTTATTTGATTGTCGTTTAGAGGGTTAGGACCCCACAATTAGACCACCCGAGTAATACGTTCTACCTCCAGCTTTATATCCATCATCTGGGTGATATGTCTGCTCCTTTACAGCAGTTACTTCAGTTTCATTGTTTGCATGGGTTCTGCTGCTAGTCTGTCACGCCTCCTGTCTGATGCTTTACACTGCAGCTCTGCTCACTCACACCCTGGGAGTCAGTGTATGGATAGAATGATTTTAGGCTACGGATTATCCAGAGCCCTGCGATGCTGCTGGGATGGGTGGTTAGATCGGAGGTAATAGACTGTGGCTTGTGGGAACCTGACGTGACGTTATGAGTCCTCGATAAAGGGATATGTGAACATCTGCTTTGACTAAGCAGAATCGGAGGCACCCGGTGTTTATGAAGGGGTTTTATAAGACCCCCCCTTAGGACAGGCCATCAATATCGCCTGGGTTGGAGTACAACACCCTCACTGATCAGCTGATTGAAGTGGTCAGGTGCTGCAGACACTTTGTAGTGGCCGCCTCTGGTACTGCAGCTTACTGCTCTTCTGCTCCATTAAAGGGGTTATCCAATACTAAAAACTGCCCCCCATATGCTGGGCCCCTCACAGGGAATATACCTATCTTGGTCCCCGCACTGCCACTTCTCCCCGTGCGTGGATGAAAACATTCGGGGGGGGGGGCAGTCAATGGCGGGGGCGAGCCTCCCTAGTATCTCGGGTGACGCTAGGGAGGCCCCTGCAATTGGCTGCTCCACCCAACACCAGATGTTTTCATCCGTGTACAGGCAGCGGCGGTGCGGAGACCAGGAGTGGCGTAGGTATTTTCCCTGTAAGGGGCCCGGCATATGGGGGCAGTTTTTAGTATGGGATAAATCCTTTAAAGGGCATCTGTCAGCAGTTTTGTACCTATGATACTGGCTGACCTGTTACATGTGCACTTGGCAGCTGAAGGCATCTGGGTCCCATGTTCATATGTGTCCGCGTTGCTGAGAAAAATCACATTTTATTATAGATGCAAATTAGTCTTTAGGAGCAACGGGGGCGTTTCCATTACACCTAGAGGGTCAGCTCTCTCTGCAACTGCCGCACCCTCTACACTTTGACAGGACCAGGCAGTAAAAAAATATCATTATGCCTGACCCTGTTATTCAAAGTGCAGAGGGTGTGACAGTTGCAGAGAGAGCTGAGCCTCTAGGTGTAATGGTAACGCCCCCGTTGCTCCTAGAGGCTCATTTGCATATAATAAAACATATTTATCTGATCCGTCAGAAGAACAGAAAAAAAAAACATCCTGTAAAACAAAAATGGACGGAAGGCTAAGGATAATGGATGGAAATGGCTAAAACGGATGCAAAATGTGCATAACTGATGCATAGGATCCGTTTTTTTTTTTTTATTTTTTTACAGGATTCTTTTTTTTTTCTGTTCTTCTGACGGATCAGAAGAACGGAAGAATAACGGCCATGTGAACTCTCCTACGGTGAATGCTGCTGAGCTGCAATACTGGTCCCAGCCACTAGACAATCTGTGCGCCTGGGATCCCGGGAAATGCTGGTGGTGGTGGTTGTTCGGTAACATTTCCGTATTTCCTGTGTAGATGATGAGAAGAAGAAGAAGGAGAAGCCTCTTCGCAGACTGAACTGCCATTCTGTCTTGTGGATCTTGGCAGCAGTGGCGGTGACTTATTATGTCGACTTCTTTCCAGTTCTCCAATTAAACCTCCAGGAAGGCTGGTAAGTCACTGTGATCCGTCATATCGCCGCACTGCCACCTGTGAGGTCACCACCTGAACATTATTACACAGACACAGCTCCTGTTTGGCCTTTTTGTATATTGCTTTTGTGTATAACTGCTTTTGTGGGAGCAATTATTGGGATTTCTATACGGCTTTTCTGGAGATGTATCCATTAGGCTCCATTCACACGTCCGCAATTCTGTTTCGCATTTTGCAGAACTGAATTGCGGACTCATTCATTTCTATGGGGCCGCACGATGTGCTGCCTGGAACCGGAATTGCGGATCCGCACTTCCGATCCGGAAAAAAAATAGAACATGTCCTATTCTTGTCCGCAATTCCGGACAAGATTAGGCATTTTCTATTAAGTGCCGGCGATGTGCGGTCCACAAAATGCAGAACGCACATTGCTGGTCTTTTGCGGATCCGCAAAACACACGCGGATGTGTAAATGGACCGTTAAAGGAGTTTTCCAGGATTTTTATATTGATGACTTATCCTCAGGATACGTCATCAATATCAGATCAGCGAGGAGTCCCACACCGCCGCCAATCTGCAGGTTGAAGGGAAGCCGCGATCGCTGCCTTCCTTTCATTGTTTACCTGCTTGCCGTCGACATTGCAGCGGAGAGCAGGTGTAATTACAAGAAGCCGTCCCATTCTGAGCATAGGTCATCAATAGGGATGAGCGAATAGACTTCGGATGGAACAACTGAAGTCGATTCGCATAAAACTTCATTCTAATGCTGTATGGAGCAGGAGCTCCGTACAGTATTAGAATGTATTGGATCCGATGAGCCGAACTTATTGCTTCGCGAAGTCTCCTGGAAAACCCCTTTAACCCGCGCATCATGGTAGGCACCTAGGGCCCTCGCACACGACCGTATGTGTTTTGCAGTCAGTGTTGCATCCTAATTTTTTTTGCGGACCCTTTGACTTATAGGACATGTTCTATCCTTTTGTGGAATGGACATACAGATGCGGACAGCACACAGATCGTCCCCTATGCTAGACTATGATAGACTATGTCCGCGGGACACAGACCCATGAAAACAACGGGGTCACACATAAAATGTGGACAGCTTACAGATCGCCTCCATATTTTGTGGATCTGCAGTTTGCGGACTGCAAAACGTATGCGGTCGTGTGCATGAGGCCTAAGTGGAATACCTTTTATTTTAAATGCTTATAATATTTTTTTTTTGCACGTCATTATGATTGTGCTGATGCCATAGATCTACGTTTGGGGGGGGGGGGGGGGGGTCTTGTAAATTTTTTGGGGAAAAAATTTCAGCAAAAAATGTTTTCTCTCCTTCCCCCCCCCCCCCCAGTGCCTGGCTCCTGGTTGGTGCGGTGTCATTGGTTGTCAGTCTGTCCATAGCACTTTTCTGCATAGTGTATCTAGAGTGGAAATGCGGGATCTGTGACTACGACGCAGAGTATCCAGGGCTCGTACCGGTGGCTGTGGTAACGTTTCTAGTAGCTGCTGTCTGGTGAGTGCCGCGTACCATTTCCTTCTTTTAATGGTGATATAATGTTATTTCATGTCTTTTTGCTTCTTCTTTTCAGCTTCAATGTTTCCTTGTGGCCAGTTTGGTCATTTTTCACTCCGGTGATATTATTTACGCAGTTCATGGGATTTGTAATGCTGGTGTCGCTCTTTGGGTGAGCTCGTGGAGGTAAGGCTTTCTGCCCACACTTTCTCCAGTCTTTGATTTTCATATAGTATCATATAGGCTGGCACAATGAAAGCAAGTGATTGATACCTTAGGCTGGGAAAGAGTCGCAAGAACAGGAGAGATACAGGATGCCGCAGGCAAACGCACAAAAGCCGCGGCATGTGAACGCAGTCTGAGAGGGTGTAGATCAGCTGTGGGAGCAGTCGGTCCAAGTGCATTGGGGGTGTATTCTTCATTGTTAAATTATTTTCTGCCACTTATCCTCTGACATGACTCAATAACAAATAATGTCCTTTTCCTTGTTCATTTTCTACTAGATCTAGAGAAGACCCTGAAGTGAAGATCAGCAGCTGGACTACATGAAGGTGAAGAGCTGCAGGCAGCCACAGACAATTTATTTTTTATTTTATTTTTATTCAGAGAAGATTCTTCCTTTAGAAATGTATTTGCTACGTACCTTAGATATTAGATAGTAAAGGGATTGTCCGAGTGTTTAATACTGATGACCTATCCTCAGGAGGGGATCCGACTTCTGACACCCCCGCCGAGGCTGCCGAGCTCCGGTGAGTGCCGCGTCCTCCTCGCAGCTTACTTAGCACAGCGCCATACATTGTACAGTGCCTGTGCTTGGTATTGCAGCTCTGCCCCATTCACTTGAATGAGACTGAGCTGCGTTAGCCAAGCAACCAATGAACGTGGCCTAGGAAGAGGCCTCAGTGCTCATTGAATTCCGCAGTCTCTTCCAACAGCATATCGGCATGGGTGCCGGGAGTCAAACCCCCACCAGTCCGATATTGATGACCTATCCTGAGGATAGGTCATCAGTATTAAACACTCAGACTACCCCTTTAAACAGGAGCTGTCGCCTCTCCTAACATGTCAGCTGTAGGAGTGATTTGCAACCCCAGTGCAGTAATAAAATCTGGAGCATCTCTTCTTACAACTGTGTTTTCTCCCATTTCACAACATACAGTTACCCGGCATCACTGATTAGAGCGTGCTCCACTGTGCAGGGACGCACTTCTAGTAGGAATAATAGAGGAGTGGCTCAACATAGAATGGTCATTTCATATGGAATACAATTTTTTACTGAAACAGACAAGTCAGGAGAGGTGACAGTCCTCTTTTAAAATCAGCTAATTTGAAAATGAATCAAAAAGATAATGTTCTAAGTATCAATTTGTATACATGGCGAACAATTTCCTAACTATTGTTAATAAGGCTTCATGCACTCGACTGTATCCATTACTAGAAATGACTATTCTTGTCCTTAATACAGACAAGAATACGACTTGTTCTATAATTTGCAGGATGGACATACGGATGCGGGCAGCACACGGATAGCATCAGTTTGCTGTCTGTTTTTTGCACCCCCATAGAAATAAATGGGTCTCTGTGCCATCCACAAAAAATGCAGATTGAACACGGATACAAAATATGGTCGTGTGTATGAGGCCTAAGGATGGTTAGTACTAAGCTAGGGTTTCCTCTGTAAGTTCATCGCAACGTGCCTTATGCTGGCCGTACATTAGGAGTTTCAGACGTCCATTTTTTTTTTTTATGACTTCCATGCTTGGTCTGTGAAGTTAACGCCATCAGTTAAAACTGAGAAATCACAGGTTAAACTCTGCTGTAATGTGTGTAGTCTGGGCTTCCATTGATAGGATGTAGATCTGTTATTGGGATGGATGACTTTCCAGGTAGAGGACCTGACAAAGACCAAAAAATCTAACGTATCAGATCAACTTTTCAACAGATTTCTGCCATCGGTCATCATCCGTCATGCTCATTTGTGCCATTAAAGGTGCGGATGGTCGCCAGACATTGGTTTCATTCTTCTTTTTCGGCTGTCCAAAGTCTCTAGTTTATGGCCTGCTTTAATTTATTTAATATATAATCGAAAACTCGTATTTTCTGTTTTCTCTAAGGGAATAATATAATATTCACTCTGTCAGGCTACATGCACACGACCGTATGTATTTTGCAATCCCCAAAAATAAGGATGACGTCCATGTGATATCCGTTTTTTGCGGATCCATTGTAACCATTCTATAGGACATACTGTATATTTTTTGCACATATGAATATGGACAGCACATTGAAATGAATGGGTCCTCATCCAATCCGCAAAAAAACGGATCGGACACGGAAACAAAATACGTTCGTGCGCATGAGGCCTCAGACTGTGGATATTTCATGTCGGAGATAATTAGTTTATTGCTTTAGAATACAGTGAGGTTTCTTTACTCCACTTACTGTATTGATGATTTATAATATATGTTCATGTAGTTTTTGATTCTTTTGTACCTTTACAACTACATTTTATATCAGGGGGTCACCAACCTTTGGCACTTCAGTTCTTATGTGACTGCAACTCCCAGCATGCTCCATTCACGTCTGTAGGAGTTCTAAGATCAATCAAGCAAGTGTTCATGTGTTCCTATGAGGTTTAACGATACAAACAAGTATAACATTACGTGAAAAAACAACCTATTTAATACTACATTGTTCCTTTATTTCAATGTTTTTTTTATTTGGTTTTGAAAGGTTAGCGGTTTGTATTTAATCCCCTCAGGATCTTTATTCTTATTTTTATATGGCTTCTTTTTTAGAATCGTTAATCCTTTCTTTTCTGTTTTGACGAACATTAATAAAACCTGATTTGTAGAATAATCTTACAGTACCCGCATATCCATTTATTTTCTGAAAGTAGAGACCTGGCAGATGGCTGAAAATGCCACCCACTGCTTTATATTCATGAGTGTTTTTATGCAGTCTGGCATTAAAGTAACAAAAAAAAGTCATTAACATTCAGATTTGTGGCTAAAAGTCTCATTTGCGGTTATATGCACTTACTCTTACCAGTTCACCAGAACTAAATAGACCAAACTCTCCGTAATCCAAATGTTGTATACATCCTTGTCACATAGTCGGTAAGTGTCCTGATTAGGTGCAGCGGGTGATTAGATATGCAACTGCTCACCTTGTCATCCCTAATGGTAAAAATACACTGAGCAGTACATACCTTCTATCATTGGAAGGAGGGGTGATGGTGTGAAGAAAAGTTCCTGTATCACTGGAGGCTGCACAGGGGGAGAGAGGACAATAAGGGTGCACTCATGCGCTGCAGATTTTGTTGCATAAATTTACGTCAGTGAAAATATGTTCCATTTATTTGAATGGGGTGGAAAGCCCCATACAGGTTAGTGCACCCTAATGGGCTGTGATTGGTAAGATGGGTGATAACCTAAATAAAAGATTCTGTATACCACCTTTAGTCACTGGAGGTTGTACAGGGGGAGAGAAGACCATTACAGGCTGGTATTACTTGAAGGCTACATTTCTGGTACCAAGATCTAAGCTATAGCTCTTCTTTTCTAGTTGTGGCAAACACTTAAAGGCTATGGACATCTTCCAGGGGCAGTTTTTGTTATCGTTGAGTTTTAGTGGGTCTTTTGTAAAGGGGTTTTCCAGGAATTTGATATTGATGGCCTATCCTCAGTATAGGTCAGATCGGCAGAGGTCCGACTCGCTGAACCTCCGACGATCAGCTGTTTGAGGAGGCTGCTGTGCTCACTGAAGCTCTAATAAATGGGTCTGAACTTTACCTAGGCCACATGCCCGCTGTATGGTGACATCACTGGTCTAGGAAGAGACCTAAACACTCTTCGAACAGCTGATGGGCCGGGGTCCCAGTAGTCAGACTCCTATCGATCTGATATTGATGACCTATCCTGTGGATAGGCCACCAATATCAAATTCCCAGATAACCCCTTTAAAAGTTTTAAACTGTTTTTGTTCTACAGGCTTTAATTTCAGTGTATCTGTAGAGCATTTATTTATACTTTACAGTGAATCCATGAGGGAGTTGATCTTGTAGCCCTTATCTCTGAATTTGTGATAGCTCATAAACACTTAAGGGCTCATGCACACAACAGTGGTTTTGGTCCGCATCCAATCTGCATTTTTTTTGCTGATCCATTTACATTAATGCCCCGCAAAAAAAAATTAAACATATCCTATTCTTGTCCGTTTGGCGGACCAGGATTAGACATTTCTGATGGAGTGAAGAAAAATGGTGGCAGGCTCTCAGCCGATATCCGTGTTTTGCGGATCCACAAAAACAGCTACAGTTGTGTGCGTATTCTTATCTGTTTAATCAGTTGATGAGCTGTCAGGGCTACAGATCGAGCTGTCGAAGCAGCTCTTTGATAGATTCCATGTGAAGCATAAAGAAATGTTCTGCAGATAAACTGGAAGATTGTAGAACAAAAACTGATGAAAATATTAAATAAATACAAATTGAAAAAATGAGTAAAATGCAATGCCAAAAAAAAAAAGGCTCCTGAAGGTGTTCATAACCTTTAAAGTTAAGCTGTATTATGTCCTTGGCAGTAAAAGGGTTAAATAATTTTCATTATCTTATACAAAAGTGCTTACAACATGGCAGGATATTAACGAAACCATTTAGAATTTAAATATTTTTCTTTATTGGAAATTTAATAGGGGGCAAGAGACTTACACACAATTGAAAAAGTAGAACAAAATTGTCCTAGTTGAAAGTACAGTCAGGTCCATAAATATTGGGACACCGCCACAATTCTAACATTTTTGGCTCTATACACCACCACAATGGATTTGAAATGAAATGAACAAGATGTGCTTTAACTGCAGACTGTCAGCTTTAATTTGAGGGTATTTACACCCAAATCAGGTGAACGGTGTAGGAATTACAACAGTTTTCATATGTGCCTCCCACTTGTTAAGGGACCAAAAGTAATGGGACAATTGGCTTCTCAGCTGTTCCATGGCCAGGTGTGTGTTATTCCCTCATTATCCCAATTACAATGAGCAGATAAAAGGTCCAGAGTTCATTTCAAGTGTGCTATTTGCATTTGGATTCTGTTGCTGTCAACTCTAAAGATGAGATCCAAAGAGCTGTCACTATCAGTGAAGCACGTCATCACTAGGCTAAAAAAAACAAAACAAACCCATCAGAGAGATAGCAAAAACATTAGGCCTGGCCAAAACAACTGTTTTGAACATTCTCAAAAAGAAGGAATGCATCGGTGAGCTCAGCAACACCAAAAGACCTGGAAGACTACGGAAAACAACTGTGGTGGATGACCAAAGAATTCTTTCCCTGGTGAAGAAAACACCCTTCACAACAGTTGGCCAGATCAAGAACACTCTCCAGGAGGTAGGTGTATGTGTGTCAAAGTCAACAATCAAGAGAAGACTTCACCAGAGTGAATACAAAGGGTTCACCACAAGATGTAAACCATTGGTGAGCCTCAAAAACAGGAAGGCCAGATTAGAGTTTGCCAAACGACATCTAAAAAAGCCTTCACAGTTCTGGAACAACATCCTATAGACAGATGAGACCAAGATCAACTTGTACCAGAGTATGGAGAAGGAAAGGAACTGCTCATGATCCTAAGCATACCACCTCATCAGTGAAGCATGGTGGTGGTAGTGTCATGGCGTGGGCATGTATGGCTGCCAATGGAACTGGTTCTCTTGTATTTATTGATGATGTGACTGCTGACAAAAGCAGCAGGATGAATTCTGAAGTGTTTCGGGCAATATTATCTGCTCATATTCAGCCAAATGCTTCAGAACTCATTGGACGGCGCTTCACAGTGCAGATGGACAATGACCCAAAGCATACTGCAAAAGCAACCAAAGGGTTTTTTAAGGGAAAGAAGTGGAATGTTATGCAATGGCCAAGTCAATCACCTGACCTGAATCCGATTGAGCATGCATTTCACTTGCTGAAGACAAAACTGAAGGGAAAATTCCCCAAGAACAAGCAGGAACTGAAGACAGTTGCAGTAGAGGCCTGGCAGAGCATCACCAGGGATGAAACCCAACGTCTGGTGATGTCTATGCGTTCCAGACTTCAGGCTGTAATTGACTGCAAAGGATTTGTAACCAAGTATTAAAAAGTGAAAGTTTGATTTATGATTATTATTCTGTCCTATTACTTTTGGTCCCTTAACAAGTGGGAGGCACATATTCAAACTGTTGTAATTCCTACACCGTTCACCTGATTTGGATGTAAATACCCTCAAATTAAAGCGGACAGTCTGCAGTTAAAGCACATCTTATTCGTTTCATTTTAAATCCGTTGTGGTGGTGTATAGAGCCAAAAATGTTAGAATTGTGTTGATGTTGCAATATTTATGGACCTAACTGTAGGTCCTTAAAGGGGCACTGCAGGACTACAAAAAAATTGCTGCTTTCTTCCAAAAACAGCACCACGTATGTCCACAGGTTGTGTGTGGTATTCAAACTTAGCCCCATTCACTGCAATGGTGTTTAGCTGCAATAAAAGACACAATCCATGAACAGGTGTGGCACTGTTTTTTTTGGAGGAAAGCAGCCATATTCT
Source organism: Bufo bufo (assembly GCF_905171765.1). NCBI lineage: Eukaryota > Metazoa > Chordata > Amphibia > Anura > Bufonidae > Bufo > Bufo bufo. The sequence goes on along the minus strand of NC_053390.1, from coordinate 774,539,421 downwards.
TGTGGTCTTGGAGAACCCCTTTAGCATTTGGCCTGAGACAAGGTAGTGAAACCTCTACTAACAAGTTGCATGACAGAAACACAGAGTAGGGCACAGGCACATACGTAATATGTATGGAACATGAGGAGAAGAATATGGTAGCTTTGGAAGCTGTGGAGTAGCCTTCCTATTAGGAAAAAGGACAGTGGATGGACCATGTAGATCAAGCATCCTCAAACTGCAGCCCTCCAGCTGTTGCAAAACTACAACTCCCAGCATGCCCGAACAGCCTACAGGTATCGGCCTACAGCAGGGCATTGTGGGAGTTGTAGTTTTACAACAGCTGGAGGGCCGCAGTTTGAGGATGCCTGATGTAGATGGTAGTGAGTGGAAGTCAATTGACCAAAGGGTTTGGAGGAGGGTTCCAGATACTGAGGAAAAGTCAGATCGGTGGATGCTCATGTTTGAACATTTGTCAAAGCCAAATAGTAGCATGAAAGGTCTCCATACACATAAGAGTAAGTCAGGCGAACCTACCGATTTTGGTGGACTGGTTCTCCCCCAAACGATGGAGCATGTTGGCTTTGAATACCTGATCTTTTGTTCTCATAGGAGATACCAGAGATGGCGGCTTTTTCCCCTCACGACATTTAAAACAGACATGCATGGCCAAACGAAGTGTGCATGGGAACTAGCAGGAATGGCCTGTTTAGCTGAAAGCTATGTACAGTTTAGGGTAGGTCCTGCCTGCCTGAGATCACCTTGGCGCTGGTAGGCGGGCACAGATGTGTTTTGATCAAAATATATTGGCTAAGAGTCTCAGATTTTATCATATCAGAATGAGGGCTTAGTCTATAAACAGGATGGCCCACTAAAAAGTAGCCCGTCTCCAGTGATAGCATGACAAGATGCTTCTGATGCTGGAGAAGAAAAAATTTACTGCTTTTTCCAACAAGATGGGGCAACATGCCGCACCTCACGGATCTCACTGGACGGGTTCATGAACTGTTTACGGAGGAGCGAACTGTGAGCAAGGGGTTATGGCCGCCACAATTCCCAGACTTGTCCACATGAGATTTTTATCTGTGGGGAAATTTAAACCAGAAAGTGTCCGCTAACAATCCACATCCCCTGGATGAACTCCAGGAAAACATGTCAAATACTATCCCCAGCATCACAAGCCGTATCAGCCAACATAATCCGACGTGCCCAAAGATGCAGAGACCTGAACGGGGACCACCTTCAGCATCTTTTGTGACTTGGGGATAATAAAAAAAAAAAAAACAATCCACTTGCTCGTTCATCTTGTCATACTATTGCTGGAGGCGGGCTACTTTTTCATGGGCCACTCTGTATAATAGTTGCATCCATTGTGTTAGTGCATTATTTTCAGTGTTTTTTCTTTATCACATTGTGCATTATATATTTTTGTTATATCTTTTTAAATTTTTTTTGGTCTGTAGTATATACTTAAAGGCGTGGCGCCTTCAAGTCTGAATGTGCTCCTATTGTTCCACCTCGAAGTTCGAGGAGCAAAACAGAAATAAAGCAGATAAATTTATCACTCACATGGTCCATGAGCCTACACAGAGTGGGTATCAAAGTGTGGAAAGGCAAGACCAGTCTAGATCTTCAGAAATGTGTTAGTCTTTGCTAACCTAGCCAACAAAGAATATCTTCAAGCATGTGAATAGTTTAGAAAAACACTATTAAAGAGGGTTTCCAACTTCCTGATAATGATCACCTATCCTCCGAATAGTTCAGTAATATCCAATTGGTGGGGGTCTGACACCCCTTACCCCACTTATCAGCTGTTACCTGCTGCTTCCAATGCTGGAACTAGCTCTTGGATGGAGCAGGAAGCAGACAGCTTTGTTCAAAGTGTAGTGGCCGTTTTGGGTACTGCAGCTCAGTTACCATTGAAGTGAATGTGAGCACAGTTGCAGTAACCAGGCACTACCACTGCACTTTGAACGGAGCTGTGGTTCCTGTTCCAATCAGACTACTAGTTCCAGTGCCGGAGGCTGCAGCTGATTGGTGGGAGTACAGGGTTTCAGACTTCCATCGGTTGGATATTAATGACCTATCCTGAGGATAGGTCATCAATATCAGGAGCCTGGAAAATTCCTTTAAGTTTACAGCCGGTTCACACCTGAGCGTTTTACAGCGCGTACGATCAGTGTACAGCTTGTATAACTGTAAATTTGTTGTGCCCTCAAAATAACTCAACACACAGTCATTAAAGGGTTTCTATCATCAGAAAAATGGGTATTAACCTGGCTGACATTAGCCATGTGCTCCCGGTCTGTATGACACTCCGCCAGTATGTAATATTGATATTTGATTATTGTATGTTAAAGATGTGGTCTCTTTGTGGACTCGGATCCGCTTGGATTAACCATTTGGGCACCTATACTATTACTGTGCAATAGCTGGGTCAGGACATTGTGTCGTTTACTACAGGGTGGGCCATTTATATGGATACACCTTAATAAAATGGGAATGGTTGGTGATATTAACTTCCTGTTTGTGGCACATTAGTATATGTGAGGGGGGAAACTTTTCAAGATGTGTGGTGACCATGGCGGCCATTTTGAAGTCGGCCATTTTGAATCCAACTTTTGTTTTTTCAATAGGAGGAGGGTCATTTGACATATCAAACTTATTGGGAATTTCACAAGAAAAACAATGGTGTGCTTGGTTTTAACGTAACTTTATTCTTTCATGAGTTATTTACAAGTTTCTGACCACTTACAAAATGTGTTCAATGTGCTGCCCATTGTGTTGGATTGTCAATGCAACCCTTTTCTCCCACTCTTCACACACTGATAGCAACACCGCAGGAGAAATGCTAGCACAGGCTTCCAGTATCTGTAGTTTCAGGTGCTGCACATCTCGTATCATCTGAAGGCAATCGTCTATGCTGTGAAGATACGAGATGTGCAGCACCTGAAACTACGGATACTGGAAGCCTGTGCTAGCATTTCTCCTGCGGTGTTGCTATCGGTGTGTGAAGAGTGGGAAAAGAGGGTTGCATTGACAATCCAACACAATGGGCAGCAAATTGAACACATTTTATAAGTGGTCAGAAACTTGTAAATAACTCATGAAAGAATAAAGTTACGTTAAAACCAAGCACACCATTGTTTTTCTTGTGAAATTCCCAATAAGTTTGATGTGTCACATGACCCTCTTCCTATTGAAAAAACAAAAGTTGGATTCAAAATGGCCAACTTCAAAATGGCCACCATGGTCACCACCCATCTTGAAAAGTTTCCCCCCTCACATATACTAATGTGCCACAAACAGGAAGTTAATATCGCCAACCATTCCCATTTTATTAAGGTGTATCCATATAAATGGCCCACCCTGTAGATAGTTTACCTTGTACCAGTAATTTGTGACTTATATGTCCATTTTCTTGTGTCATTTCGGACCCTGTGGGTTCGGGGGGGAACATACAGTGTAATAACACCTCTAACATTGCTGCTAACTTTTATATTTATTTGATGTGTGTTGTAAATTTTTGTAATAAAATATGTCATTATATTATATGTGTGTCTTGTTTTTGGTATTTATTGATTTAGTGTCACACATATTCTATTATCATTGGTGGTTCATTTGTATTGGTTCTGCTAATCCAGTGTAAGGTAACATAACATTAATACCGACCAGTGTGATCATATACCCCGGCGCGCGTTTCGCATCTTGCTTCTTCAGGGGATAGTGTGCAAATAAACACCTCACATATTTATACCTTAATACTCAGTATAATCAAGAACAGGTGAATGTTTCTATCAGGAGTCAAAAACATGGCCAAATCCTGTTCCATAGCGTGCGTTCCACGCTGGAACGCATGACATCACTTCCTTTCACATGGGAACATCCCAACCTCACTGTCCATATTTTCCTAAATATAATACATTTATCTTAAATGATATTTCATAGTTTGCCATAAACACACTCTGCACATGGCAGAGAAAAGCTGAGTACATATTGTTAAAATTTACAAGGCATCCCCGCTATGCTTTCCACTGTGGAACGCATGACGGAACATCCGGCACGCGCTCATCTGCCCAGACGCATCACGGAGAAGCAAAGGAAGAAGGGCCGCCTCCTCAATGTGGTTACGCGAGGGAGCCCAGAGAAGCGCTCCAGCGTGAAACGCTCGGCGCATGCCCGGACATATAATAGCGGTCTATACTGGGCAGCTGACTGAAGATGACAAGCCCAAAGGGGGGGGACGGACGGACATAAAGATAATTGCAATTATACAAATGAATAATTAAATAGCTACAAACAATTATATAAGATAAATGAATGAATAACAATAATGTGTAAAAACCCACTGTATTATAAATAATTAGTAATAAAATCAATAGTCAAGTCAAAAGGTGAAAGCAAGCAAAGTGCAAGTGCCAAATGTGAGAAAAAGTTCTTTAATAATCAGAATAATTAATCATACCTAACAAAAAAAATATAATATGAGAATAATACTATTGAAATACAATGCAAATTGAATAAAGTTATATCCCCATTATAGTAAGTCACAATTAATACACATTAAACGTGAAATATATATAATTTGTGGTCAAGGAGCACTGGAGAGAGAACTAATTACTATTGAACCTAAATTGGCTAGTGGTGTGCCTTTAGCCATGTATGCGGGTAAGCCAAGAAAAGGGGGCAAACCCTGAGGAGTCTGAGCTTGGGAGTGGGATTGTAAATGAGGGAGGGTAGGGTGGGGCACCGCGAATGCCGACGAGCCTGGTGAGACCGTTCGGCAGGTAAATACCCTATGCCCCTCCCACAAATGCAGGCTGGGATCCAGCCTGCTGTACTTGTGGTCAAGGCTCCGGGAGGAGCACTGGACGAAGGTGAGAGAACTAAATACTATTGAACCTAAATTGGCTAGTGGTGTGCCTTTATCCATGTACGCGGGTAAGCCAAGAAAAGGGGGCAAAACATGAATTTAGGCAGTTTATTGAACAAGAAATTTACAGGACCAAGTTTGAAAAAGCTTTGGCGATCTCGACCTGCGGATGTGGAATGTAGCGGGAAAAACATGAAGACTGCCATCGTCCCATTTTACGTATAATATGAGCTGGGACGCCGTGTTTGGATGCCGCGGATGCGGCCCCGATCCAGAAGGAGTGGATGGATATGGAGGCAGCGTGGAACCCTAGACCTGAAGTTAGAGAGCGGATATGTTTGATGAACTGTGCAGAAGAGAGCGAGAGCACGGGAAATGGCAGCAGGGGACTGTCGGGATTTCTATCACTGAGAGAGGAGAGAAGTCGGTTTAGCACTGCCACTGGGCACCAGGGATTGAAGGTTTTAAAATACTCGACCTGAACCGGTGGACCGACCTGGGAGGTTTTAGAAGTGGGTAGGAGGAAAATGAACTGATCAAGTCTATGGTGGAGCTGACTGCTGGGCCTAGACGTTGAGCTGAGGTGCAGGAGAACTCCCCTGGTCTGAGGAACCCATAAAAGCTGAGGTAGAGGGCAGCCTTAAGGATCAAGCTTTTAAATGGCCCGAAAGGATTACCATCTAGGGCAGCAGAAATCTTTTGAAATAATTCCCCTGTGACTGGTTGTCTGGTGGGAGTGGACGGAGAGGAGAGCTTCTGAATGCCTCTCAAGACTGCCTTGACAGCCTGGGAAGAAAAGAAGGAGATGTGACTGGGATGGTTGATCATGTAGTGATGCTGGATGCCCGCTAGATAAAGTCTGATGGTGTTGTGAGACAATCTGAGCTCTTTATGGCAGTACGCCAAGAAAGCCAGGATGAACGAGACTTTGTCCTTGTCCCCCCTAGGATGAAGGCGTGAGAATTGTTTGAAAGTATTCCACCCAGTTTGATAGTTCCTAGCTGAGTTGGCCGAGAGTGACTTGCGGATGAGACCGTGGGCTACTGAAATGTAAGTATTTAATCCATGATCAGGGCTTCGAACCCTGGAGGGTTGATTCCGATTCTCCGAGCTTCTGGCATGATCTGAAAAAATAAATTTAAATTTAACCGGGAAAGGGCATCGGCTGCAGTGTTCTTCTTACCCTGTACGTGCCTACAGATGATGTGGAAATTTAGCTGCAAAGAAAACCAGGTAAGTTTTCGAACTAGACGCATGACCTTGGGGGAACTGGACCTACCTCTGGCGAGGATGTCGACTACCGCTTGATTATCCGTCATGAAGCATACTGGCATGTTTTTCCATGACTGACCCCAGATATGAGCGGCCGCTACGATGGGGTAAACTTCGAGCAGGGGAGAGGATTTGGCAGCCTCCTGGTCCGAAGAGATTTGCGAAGACCAAGGACCAGCAAACCACTGGTCCCCGCAAATGGCTCCAAACCCGAGGGATGCGGCAGCATAAGAAAACACCAGGGGGGAGGCGTCATTCCAGTGAGGGACAAAAAGTGAGATGCCGTTCCAGCTGGACAAGAAGACTGACCACATGGCCAGATCTACCAATGCATCGCGTTCTAGATGAATGAGGGAATGCTGGTCTGAGGCCGTTGGAAGGAGTCTAAGTAGCCCGGAGATGAATGATCTTCCCTGCGGCATAATCCTGGCGGCAAAGTTGAAAGACCCCAACAAAGATTGGAGTTCCAGCTTGGACACTGTTCGAGTACCCACGAACCTGGCTACTGAGTCCTTGAGCCTGATTCATTTGTCCAGGGGAAGCCTGGCCTCCATTTTGATGGTATCTAGGGTGATACCTAAGAAGGTGATGACCTTGGAAGGACCCTCAGCCTTTGAGGGGGCTACTGGGACGTTCAGGTAGCTGAACAGGCTGAGTAGGCTATCCAACCTGTCTGGAACGTGATTAGCCTGCTCGATGAGCAAAAAATCGTCCAAATAATAGATTACCCTCGGACAATGGGCATGATTTACTAGGATCCAGTGAAGTGCTTGGGCGAACTGATCAAAGAGCCAGGGGCTGCTCTTTGATCCGAACGTCAAGCGGGTGGCAAAATAATACCGTTCTTTCCATTTAATACCATAAAACTTCCACAGGTGTGGCAGGATTAGCAGCAGCTTAAAGGCGTCCGAAATGTCTGCCTTTGACAACCAAGCTTCTGACCCGACCTGTAGGATTAGCTGTATGGCTTCGTCCAAAGAAGAGTACTGCATGGAGTACTCTTCTGACGGGACCAGAGAATTGAGACTAGGGGTGCTGGATGCATGAGGAGCAGACAAATCGTAAATTAGTCTTTTTTTATTTGAAGATTTTTTTGATACTAAGCCTATGGGACTAACACGGTGCACGAGGAAGAGAGACTCAGAAAATGGGCCAATCATGAAGCCTTTCTGTAACTCTGCATCCAACAGTTCGTCAACCGCCACAGGGTCTGCCAAGGATGATAGGAGGTTGGGGCATTCCCAAGTGACCCGTGGAAGGGTGACTAACCCTGTGTGGAAACCCTCGGAAAAAACATTCTTAAGGAACAGGACAAAATCGGGGTCATGGTGGTCTTGGAGAAGGGAGAGTAATAGGTCGATGTTGATGTCGGCTAGTCAGGAGCGTTTGGCCGTTCGCTGAGAACAGGAGGACTGGGGGTGGGCCCTGAACCAGACGGAGCAAATATGTAGCGCTTTGCATTTATCGTAACTGCAGAAGCCTAAATTGAAATTATTGCAAATTTGGTTTTTGCCTAGGAAGGTGATGGGACGCCCAAGTTTATCCGTGAATGGGTTGGGTTTTTGCGCTCCGGTGTTGGTCTTTGGCCGGGAAGGGGGGGGGGGGGGTTGGTGACGTGGGGGCACCAGTCGGATGAATGAAGGACTGACTGGCAGTTAGAACATGCTGGGGCTTTCTGGCCGGCAAAATGCCTGCAAAAGAGCTCCATATCAAGGACCGCCCAATTTGTGACGTGCTGATACTGGAGAAAGGCCACTGCTGCCTTTGCTGAAAATGACCGGTGATAATCATAAAAAGCAAAACCGCCATATTTGTAACCTAACTCAGTAATTCTATACATGTATATGTCTAACTCTTCCCTTCTGTGGGGGTGCGCGGAGCACACGATATCCCGGTATAGGCTAAAGGTTAGCATGAATTCAGGGATGGAGAGTTTCCTATTGAGGCGGGCGTCCTTAGACCTAAGCACGACAGATACATCACCGCAGGCAATCGTCTTATTCTCAATTGTGTCGTGGGTAGAAATAAGGATAGCAGCCAGATTGATGTCCTTCCCTGCCAAAATATCTCTCCTGATATTTTCTGGCACGAAGAAGGCGGGGGCGATGTCGGGAGTGCTGAGACCTGTACCTGGGGCGGTGGACCCAGGGCCGTCTTTAATATTGATTGGACCCTGGGCAAAAATTTACTTGGGCCCCCTGGATCCCGCCTTCCCACACCTTAGGCAATCACGCCCTCCACCACAACACACACACAAAAAATCCACACATCTGGTAGAGTACAGTGAATGACTGTAAATACTTCCAGTTCTGAAGACTCCAGCGGCTCAGGATCAGTGCTCGGGGCAGCTGGGCTCAGGCTGGAGGTGGGCACCGCTCTCCAGGAAGGAGACCAGGGCTCGGCTCACCCTAGTGTTACAGTGCACCCCAGCACCCCACAGTATGCAGTATAGCACCCTATAGTATACAGCACCACACAGTATGCAGTTTAGCACCCCACACTATACAGTACTCCACAGTATATAGTAGAGCAGTATAGCACCCCACACTATACAGTATCCCACACTATACAGTACCCCACAGTATATAGTAGAGCAGTATAGCCCCCACACTATACAGTACCCCACAGTATATAGTAGAGCAGTATAGCAGCCCACAGTATACAGCACCTCACAGTATACAACACCTCACTGTATACAGCACCCCAAACTATACACGATACAGCCCCCCACACTATACAGTACAGCAGTATAGCACTCCACACTATACCGCACCCACAGTATACAGTATACAGACCCCCACAGTATACAGTACAGCAGTATAGCCCCCACACTATACAGGCCCCCCCCACTATACAGGCCCCCCCACACTATACAGGCCCCCCCCCCACGCTATACAGGCCCCCCCACAGTATACAGCCCACCACACAATATACAGCCCCCCCCACAGTATACAGGCCCCCACACAATATACAGCCCACCACACAGTATACAGCCCCCCCACAGTATACAGGCCCCCCCACAGTATACAGGCCCCCACACAGTATACAGTCCCACACAGTATACAGCCCCCCCCCCACAGTATACAGGCCCCCACACAGTATACAGGCCCCCACACAGTATACAGCCCACCACACAGTATACAGCCCACCACACAGTATACAGCCCCCCACAGTATACAGGCCCCCACACAGTATACAGCACCCCACTATACAGTAGTTTACAGTATATTAACATAACAGCCCCTGTCACCTTTTTCTGATGTAATCTTCACACAAAAAAGCTCCTCAGTTAACTTCTGCAACACTCCTGGTAGGACCTGTGATGACCTCATAGCCATGTGACCAGTAATTGCTAGGTTACTGGTCACATGGTGATGATGTCATTAAGGTCCTGATCACAACTTTAACACAGTACCATCATGATGCCTGGACTCAGTGCAGGCAGGCATGGCAGCACCCCCTGTGTAGCTGACAGCTTGACACCCGGGGCAGTAGCTATCAGGGCTCAAACGGCAGCTGCCTTGGGCCCCCCAGGAGCAACTGGGCCCGGGGCAGCTGCCCCTTTTGCCCCTTGGTAAAGACGGCCCTAGGTGGACCGTGAAGTGGAAGGAACAGCTTCGGGTTCTGGGGGAGGAGGAGACTTGGAATCCTTGTTTTCGATGCCCTGAAGCCTGGTATCAATGTCGGAAATTGATGAAGCTAGATTATTGATGGTGGCGTGGAGTTGGGTCAGGGATAATTGGATGGTGGACATGGACACCTGCTCATCGGAGCCCATGGGTGGTTCAGGAAAAAGCAACCGATATAGCTCGGCTTTTCGCGCTGAAGCAGAGTGGCGGATCCCCTTTTTTTTTTAGTTCTGTAATCAACTTGGGGATAGTCCAATTTCTGTATGATGAGCGGCTGGCTGGTTCGGAGATTGCTGATTCTGGAATAGACATTTAATCTTCTATGTCGGAAACGTGGGACATGGTACCGCTGTGAGTTTGGGCACCCGAAGTGAAATAACAAACCCCTCTGCACAAAAACTTTTTTTTTTTTTACTTACCTGGATCCAAGGATGGATTAGAACGGAACTTTTAGAAAAATCACTGCCAGCAGTTGAACAGCCCGGGTAGGCCGCGAAGAGGGTGAAAACTTCTCACACCCCGTGAACCTGAGATTTGTAAGTGAGGAAGAAGGCTTAACTGGAACCTGCGTGAAAGAATGCGCCCCGAACATTCCGATAGGGAGACTTACGTGAGTGACGATCAGGGAGAGATGAAAAACCTGAACGAGGAGAAAAGAAACGACAACCTGAGCGTGTCAGGCAATTTACGACAAGTTTAGACCGTGCAGAATGATCGGGCTTGGAGAATAGGGACGCGCCTGGGTTGGTGCTGAAAAGAGAGACGAGGGGAAGGTGCTGGGGAGACAAGTCACATAGTGCCCTAGGTGACGTGATGAGTGGACAGAAGGCGTACCTGGAGTAGTGGATTGAGTTGAATGGAACAGGCGGAAAACATAGACTGGACCGAGGGACAGGTGGACGAGACGACGTGACATGAGCGTGCCAGGCAGTAGACCACAAGACGACCTGAACGTATCAGGTGGACAAAAACACAAACGACCCGAGCGTATTGGGCAGAGGAACGTGGTACGACTTGAAGGGAATCAGGCGACGGAAATGACAAGACGGGGCACTGCGGGGGTGGGGGGCTGTGGAGGTCACTATTTTGGGGGTGGGGTGCTGTAGATGTCACTGTTATAGTGGATAGTGTTGATATCTTTTAACGAAACACACAAACATTAAATGAAATAGATTAAATATACCCGAGCGAAGCCGGCTCCTTCAGCTAGTAAACCACAGCAAATACATAGCGGGACTAACATCCCATTAAAATTAATGAAACATATTTTACCTGTTATTATTTAATATATAAAACCAAGCACACTAAAAACAATAGCCTAAGGCCTCATGCACACGACAAAAGCTGTTCCGTGATCCGTTTCCGTTTTTGTTTCCGTGTGTCTTCCTTGATTTTTGGAGGATCACCAGACATGAAAAGTGAAAAAAAAATCTAAGTCAAGTTTTCCTTGCAAATGATAGGAAAAAAACGGGCGCGGACGCGCGGACGCAGATGACAATCTTGTGTGCCTCCGTGTTTTTTCACGGACCCATTGACTTGGATGGGTCCGCGAACCGTTGTCCGTGTAAAAAATAGAACAGGTCATATTTTTTTGACGGACTGGAAACTCGGATCACGGACGCGGATGACAAAGTCAATGGGTCCGCAGAAAATCACGGAAAACGGTACAACGGACACGGAACACAACAACGGTCGTGTGCATGAGGCCTTAGAAAAACTAATGATCATAACTTAATAAGAGGTAAAGATACCTCCACTACATATATGTCATATAAAAAGGACAAATTACAAAAAAGGTAAAAAACGTAAGTTCTCATTAAAGCCATACGGAGTAACTGTGTCCAACTTGAAAAATCACCTTACTTCCCTCTGTGCCAACAACCATTTCCAGTTGCCACCTCTCTTCCCCATCAAAACCCTGTCTATACCCCTTACCTTTAAGAGGGATCCGTTACTCTCATGGTGGGATTTAAAGTGGCGAGGAATAGTCTTCAGTTTCGTAAGGTCCTTTTCTTCTTTTGCTGCTTCAATTACTAGGACCTGTTCCCTTACCCGTCTCTTCACTTCTCTAGAGGTTAAACCAACATATAACAACTTACACTGGCAACTGGCCACATAAATAACCCCAAATGTGTTACACGAAATTGTGTGTGTAATTTGATATGTTACGCTGCCAGTTCTATCAGTAAACAACGTTGCTCTCTCGATGTTGGGGCACGCGACACAGTCCCCACAGGGGCGACAGCCCCATTTGGGACCCTTCGATCCAAATGCTCTATTCGTGCCAATACCCTCATAATGGCTGCGTACCAGAATGTCTTGCAAATTCCTCTCTCTTCTATAGGTAAAAGATGGACGGGGAGGTAAGTGGTTCTTCAGAGTTCTATCCATTAGCAATATAATTCAATGTTTCTGTAGGATACTCGCCACTTCCCTATGAGATGAATTGAAGGTAGTGATAAATCTTACCAAATTCCCTTCCCTTCTGTTCCTAAGTGGGTAATATTGTAACAGTGCATCCATTTTGGAATTTGTGGCCCGCATGTAACCCTTTCTTAGAGATGCATTGTTATACCCTTTGGCCCGGAAGCGGTCACTTAACTCCCTTGCACGTACCTCAAAGGTATCCTCACGAGAGCACATTCTTCGCAATCTGAGGAATTGGCCAGTTGGAATACCCTCAATGAGTTTTTTGGAGTGTGAAGAACTTGCATGGAGACGGCTGTTTACCGCCGTTGATTTCCGGAAGATGTCAGTATATATGAAACCTATTTTGTCAACCTGTAAGAGGATGTCCAAGAAATCCATGTTATTCCTACCTACTTTGTAGGTCAATTTGATGCTCATATCATTGTTATTTAATAATTCCATGAAGTGGCCCAGCTCGTCCATCGTCCCCTGCCATATCATCAGAACGTCGTCGATGTACCGGCTCCACATATGTACCTTCTCGACATGATTACATGGCTCAGTGAGAAAGATCCTCCTCTCCCACAGCCCCAGGAGCAGATTGGCGTAAGCCGGCGCACACGCCGCCCCCATAGCTTTTCCCTGGAGCTGCAGTAAAAGGAGTTCTTAAAAGAGAAAAAATTATAGCGCAGAGCGAAATCCAACATTTTAAGTATAAAAGTCCCATACTCACTATCGATGTTGGACGTTCTGATGAAATAGGTGGTAGCCTGTAGGCCATCCTCATGTCGTATTGAAGTATATAACGATTCCACATCGCACATTACGATGACCATATCTTCCTCCAGTTGTAACCCTTCAGCCTTCTGTAGGACATCACCTGTGTCCTTCAAATACGAGGGGAGGAGTTCAACAAATGGTCTCAGGACATAATCACTTTACAAATCGGCTCACAAAAATTGTTTGTACCTGATATAATGGGGCGTCCAGGTGGATTTTATTTAATTTTTGTGGACTTTTGGCAGCATATAGAAAGTCGCTATGGTCGGATTTTCAACCCATAAGCACTTTAGTTCCTTTGAAGAGATCACACCTTCATCACAGGCTTTTTGTAGGATTCTCAACAGTTCACCAATGGATTATTTGTCAACTTCTTATAACACTTCTGATCCCTTACTCTACATTGTATCAAGTGTCATATTTTCAGTGTTGTCCCATGAAAAGATATAATAAAATATTTACAAAAATGGGAGGGGTGGACTCACTTTTGTGATATACTGTATGTTGTATGTGCCTGATTGGCTTTTCTAAGGGTATTCTGGCCAAAGTGTGTGTTTTCAGGTAGATTCTGGGACTGATGTGAGTGATGGCATTCTCTGTACAGTTCTCTGGAGTATGTTGGTGCCATTTATCATAAAGCATTCTGTTAGTTTACTACTTTTAATACCACATTTAAGGATATTGAGAATATCTTGCCTACACCCCCCTTTCTTCCCATCATTTGCATCTTCTGTCATCCAGCCACTTCTGACAGTGAGCAGCATGTCCTGGAACAGTGGCTTTCTGTGAGGTCCTGGAGGGGACAGGACACTGCCTCCTCTCATTGCACTACACCTAGGTGTATTGTCTTGAAATTCTATCCACCTGCAGGCTGGTTCCTTCTGACGCCTACTGCAAAACCGTCCCTATAAGAGGGATCAAAGCCGGGGCTTGGGACAAAATCCCATCTGAGAAGACTTAGTCACTTTACTCCAGCGTCCTGTTGAGATCGGTTGCTCTTCACAGGGAACCTGTGGATGTGGTAAGGCAGCGATCAATTCACTTTTGTGACTTGGGAAACTATCTCTAACTAGAAAAAGAAAGATTTGATGTTGTGCATGGCTCTATCTATATTCTGTGTTATATATACTGTTTCAAGATGTAGCAGAGCTGAGTCCTTTGCATACTCCCTGTGATATTTCTTAGTGCTATCTGTATTATTATTTTTTTTTACATAGAACTACAGCGAGTTATCTCAGAGAGTTGTCACCCTGCACAAATAATTCTGTCATCACATTGAATGACAATATCTTGATATTACTTCTATAGGTAATGTGAAATTAAGGAATATTAATATTTTTTTTTCTATTTCACTTTACACCTAAAGATTCCTATAAAGTTTTATTATACTATTTTACACCATTTTATTCTTTTTTATACTATACTACAATGGAATCAACTAGGGATGAGCGAATTGACTTCGGATGAAACAGTCGACTCGCATAAAACTTCGTTTCAATACTGTACGGAGCGAGCGCTCCGTACAGTATTAGAATGTATTGGCTCCGATGAGCCGAAGTTATTACTTTTGCGACGTCTCGCGACACTTCGCAGAATAACTTCAGAAATTGATTTATACTGTAAAAAAACATTTCCTGAACTCGGGTTCGGTTCTAATGTACCACTTGAAACGGAACCCGAGTTCGGGAAATGTTTTTTTACAGTACAAATAAATTTATGAAGTTATTGAGCGAAGTCTCTCGAGACTTCGCAAAGCAATAACTTCGGCTCATCAGAGCCAATACATTCTAATACTGTACGGAGCTCCTGCTCCGTACAGTATTAGAACAAAGTTTTATGCGAATCGACTTCGAATGTTTCATCCGAAGTCGATTCGCTCATCCCTAGTATAAACCACTGAGGAATCTCAATCTTTTTCTTTATCTTATACTACTATGGAACGCTCTTCCAAGGGTTTAGGAAATGGTTAATTTTAAAGCTATTTGAATGCCTTTGTGGTTGTATCAGTGCTAAGCGTGTCACTTAAATGTTATGACCATATATCATTTATAGTTATAAACTATAGTATGCATCCAACTTTACCACTGCCTGGAACAAAATCAGGGCAGATAACTGTGGTTCTCCTCCAGAGATGATGGCTTTTGGGACCATTTGCACCACTATATTTTCAGTCCAATCTTAATTTTTTGCGGACCCATTCACTTCAATGCGGCCGCGGAAGATGCGGACAGCACACCGTGTGCTGTCTGCATCCGTATGTCCCTTTCACAGCTCCACATAAAAGATAGAACATGTCCTATTCGTGTCTGTTTTGCAGACAAGAAACAAAGTGCAGGACGTGCTGATCTGCAAAATGCCCGTAGATGTGTTTTTTTGGATCCGCAATTTGTGAAACACAAAACGCTTGCAGTTGTGTGAATGTCCCCTTATTCAGACTTTCATCATTTGTGTTTAATCCAATTATGGCTGGAAGTATAGTAGATAACTACCCAGAATGTTCCTGCCTCCATTCATCCAGTCCCTCAGCGCTCCTCTCTTTCCTTCCTACACCATTTTCCCTCCATTGCTTACGTGTGTACAATGTCTACTGTCATTGGTTGACAACAAGATATTCCACATTTTAAGACTAACCTCTCGTGTGAATTGGTTAACATACTGTAGATTTTGTGGTGACCACCGAGCTGAGGACTCTTCTTCTGAAATGCTGAGGAAAAGTTAGATTGATGGTCGCTTGTGTTTCAACATTTGTCAAAGGTGAACACTACTATGAAAGGTGTCCATACACATAACAGTAAATTAGCCGAACCTTTAGGATTTTGGATAGACTGGCCAACCATCTCCGTTTAGCTTTCCGTTCTACTGATCTGTCAGAAGAACAGAAAAAAAGGATCTTTTGAGCATCCTATTTTGCATCCATTTTAGCCATTTCTATCTGAGGTCCGTTATTTTAGATGGAAGAAAAAATACTTTGTGGCTTAGGTGAATATACCCTTATGTGTATGGACTTGAGTCAGCTCCCCACCGACGGATCAAGCATGTTGGATTTGAACGTCTCATCCTTCATTCTCATGGGAGACATCAGAGATGGCAGCTTACACCCCCTCACCACATTGAAAACGTAGGCATGCATTACCGATCCAAGATGTGCACAGGGAACCAGCAGAAATGGCCTGTTTGGCCGACATCTATATAAAGTGTGTGGTCAGCTTTACAGTAAACCATGAATGGTCTTTGAGATAAGCCATGGACTATTGCCAGCAGCCAGGGATGCTACATTTGCATGACAAACACCTTACCTACATCTACCTTCTCGCATTCAATTTAGGAAGAAAGATCTTGTCCTTCCTAAACTGATTGTAGTTCTGGAGAAAAAAACAACTGTTTGTGAGATCATTGCATATGTATTGTATTTATTATATAGCAATATGTACAGTATATATGTATATATATGTGCTTGCGAGCCATAGCAAACCCGATTTATCACCATGAAATGGGACCTGAAATACATCAGTAATTCTCTGTATAAGACCGGATTTCATCTGATTGGACACATTCATGCAATTCTCCCCCATGTGAGGGAATCTTATTCTGTATATAGACTTTTTTTATACTTTGTTTTTTCCTCTTTTGATCAGTCACATGATTTTGCCTTTCAAACAATATTCTTTCTTACTGAATTCCAGAAAAGAAAATATGGCCGACGAAAACAAATTAGATACGTTGCCATCGCCGGAATCGCCCCAAAAACCACCAGAGAAGAAATTCCATTTGAATTTAGTTCGCAACTATCCCCAGAAAAATGCGGAGATTCTCAGCAGCCAGTATGGCTTCAACATCTTCCTGGCTGGGCTGCTGCTGATGTTCGCCTGGGCCATTCATGCTGTTGGGATTTCGGACAGAGACCTTCTCTCCTACCTCATCACGCTGATGCTCATTCAGTTGGTGTGGATGCTTTGGTACATTTTCGGGAGTTACACTCAAAGGAGAAGCATTAAAGAGAAAGATACTGATGCTGGAGCACGGTGGCTGAGATGTAAGTGCTGTAATGTGTCTTTAGTCCATAGATTCCAGGGGGGCGCAGTTGTCTGAATGAGATTTTAATTAAAATATTGGTTATTAAAGTCTAACTGTTATATTTTTTATTTGTTAGTTTATTAGAGCTAGGCATGTATACCCGAGTTAGTCTGTCAATGATTGTCAAAACATCTGTAATTACCTTATAATAACAGCTTTCATTAATGTCCTCTGTCCCTTTCCACTGGTACCTGAAAAGACCATTGCTAGGGCTTGTCTGTCTTCCCTTTAGTATAAACAAAAGACAGAGGGGCGGTCCTCCACACTGCATGTCTGCATTAGGCTGTCACGGTGCGGTTTACTGTGACAGTTTTGGCCGTGTAGGCTGGCTGCATGCTCTCTTGCGTACTGGCTGTAGGCCGAAACCTGTTTATGCTGGCTGCTTGGGGCTGCGCGCTGGCTGCGGTGTCTTGCCCGTGAATGTGTGATCTCCCCGTGTCTGCTTCTCTGTGCAGTTCTTATCACTGTGCCGTGCAAGCTCTCTTGCGTACTGGCTGCAGGCTGACTCCTGTGTATGCTGTTTGCTTGGGACTGCGTGCTGGATACTGCCTTGTGTGTGAACGGGGTCTGAATATGGATGCATGTCTGTTGTGTCACGGGTTGTTTGTGCTCTGGCGTACTGGCTGCGGTGGACTCCGTGTATGCTGGTTGCCAGGGGCAACGTCCAGTACTGCAGCCTGTGTGTTCACTTCCCTGGTCATGCAGGCTCCCCTCCCTGTTTGGTTCTGATGGGGTTAACTTTCCCTGATCTGTGGCTGGTTGTGGCTTATCAGGTGCCCTCATTAAGCAGCTATTTCTACCTGTGATCTGTGGGGCTTGTGGTCAGTCTTTCTTGTGTCTTGCTGGGTGTAGCACCTCGCTGCTCACCCAGGAGGTCAGTCTATCTTCTGTCCAGTGCCTTACTGGGTGTAGCCCCTTGCTGCTGACCCAGTTTTTCCCCTATCTGCCCTTGTTTGTTGTGTCACCTGGTAATGCATTGTTGCTGCTATGTCTGATGTTGTTGGTAGATGTTCTGTGATGGTGGTTGATGTTATGTCCTTGTCTGATCTGTACCTGTCCTGTATGATCTTTTTGTTATCCTTGTCCGTTCCTGGATAGCCTAGCAGTGCCCTACTGCATCTAATAGCCTGGCAGTGCTAAACTGCTTCTCATTGTAGTCCTGTCCCATGTCCTGCCTGGCAGTGCCTACTGCTTCTGATCCTTTTCTGTTCTTGTCTGCCTGTAGTTCCTTTCTGCTTCTGTTCCTGTCCCGTGTTTGTCCTGCCTTCGTGAAAGGGTCCCTGGGTTATCCGGAGGGAGGATCTCTAGTCTGTGTGCAGCTCTGCCTGAGACCGCCATGCTTCCTTCCGCTTGGGGTCTTGGCATCTGCTTCTGTGCTGGTTCCCATTTGTCTTGTTGTCTGCTCCATATCCTGTGTTTGCTTGGGTTCCAGTTCCATCGTCTGTTCCGCTGGTGCTTGCACGGGCATGGTTCTCTGCAGGTAGGGGCCTAGTGTACCGGGACCTTCCTGGAGGTGCGACCAGTGAGCCCTCAGCCCAGTTCATCCCCACCACCAGGGGCTCTGTGAAGAACGGGGTTCACTGGCTCTCCGCTCTCTGGGTTTTGCCTCTGGTCTGCCGGTGCACTTGGTTCTGTGGTACTTCTACCACTATTGCCTACCTGCATGTCTTTACTGTCATGTGCTTTTATTACACTTGTAATAAAGTTCTCTGTTGGTCCCCGGTCTGTTATCTGCCTGTGTCCTGTTTGCTTGATGTCCAGGAGGTCTGCCTTGGGCCTCCGTCACGTGACATAGGCTTCAGAGTGAGGAGGCGTGTCTCTCAGTAATCAAATCTGATTGGCAGGCAAGAAGCTGCTGGCTAAAGCAAGTGTGTATGTGACCTGAGGAAATGCAGTTTTGGCCTCAGAGAACTGGCAGAGGAGCCATCTTGAGAGGATCCTCATAATATAGGGTTCAAAACAGCCGTAACTAAGGGAAAAACTTAAGGAAAACAGTGGTAAGTGAAGAAACTAAAGATTGCTTTATGCATAAGCAGCAGCAGTAACATATGCTAAAATAGATTTTTTTATGAAAACATGACCGTTACCCTTTAAAGGGGTTCATTTCTTTGGATAATCCCTTGACAATACACAGTTCACAAAGTTTCCCCCTGCTGGGACCTCCAGTGAAAAGCTGTAAACTGTGGGGAAACCCACCAATAAGTATTCAGTTTATCTGCAGTGCCACCACAAGGGAAATAAAGTGTTACATTGTGTCCATTCACGTCATTGGCGGATCCAGGGGTGGGGCAACGGGGCAATTGCCCCCTCCCCCCGAGAATATAGTGAGAGCCAGGCCCGGGGCGGACTGACCATTCTGGCGGTGGTGACAGCGGCAGGGAGAGATGAGCGCATTGATGAAAGCCGACGGTTCGGGGCAGTGGAGAGGCGTCTCCCTTGCCCGTTCCTCTGATAGGCTACAGGCACTAGGCTTGCAGCCTATCAGAGGCCGCTGCAGGCGGCGTGATGATGTAATTGCGCCGCCTGAGCCGTACAAAGCGGGACACAGGCCGGAAGAGGCCTGAATCGCATCGCAGTGTCATAGAGGTAAGTAAGTAAGTGTTTATTGTTTTAATTATTTTTAGTACAGTATGGCAAGAAGGGGGATGGGGCTCTATATACTGGCACATTATGGGGGGAGCACTATGGAGAAGGGGGGAAGGAGCACTATGGGGGCCCTATATACTGGCACATTATGGGGGGGCACTATGGAGAAGGGGGAAAAAAGAGCACTATGGGCGCATTATATAGGGGCATTTAATACTGGCACCCATTTTGGTGCCACTATGGGGAAGGGGGGGGAGCAGCATTATGGGGGCATCTATGTGGGGCAGTCTATAGGGGCATTTTATACTGCCACATTATGAAGGGCACTATGGGGGCGGGGGAGGAGCACTATGGGGGCATCTTCTGGGGACACTATATAGGAGTATTTTATACTGGCACAAATTATAGGGGCACTATGGGCACCTTAGCTTAACTGGGGGAACTAAGTGTTTTTGTAGTGGCACACAGTATGGGTCGTTGGATCACATGAGGGCACTCTGGGGACATTGACTCTACTGGGGGAACTAAGAGGATTTTTTATTTTATTTTTTACTGCCACACAACAGGGCATTTTTTGTACTGGCGCACATTATAAGGGGGCTTTATTACAACTGGGGGACTATGGGAGCATTATTACTTTTGGGACACAATTACTGTTGGGGGCACTGTAGGAGCACTATTACTACTAAGTGCACTCTGGCACAGAATTATTACTATTGTTAGGATTTTGGGGAGCACTATTACTGTGGGGGCACAGTATCAGCTTAGCACAGTTATTTTTGGGGGACATTATGGTTACACTATTAGTGTCAGGGGCACTATTTACTGGGAGCAGTTATTTTTTTAGAGCATTGTGTTCCAATAATTATTGAAGGGGGCGCTATCTGTGTGTAACTAGTATCTTCAGGGGGTTTATCTGTTTCTACAGTATAGTTTTGGGGGGCACAGTGTCTCAGTATTGGAGGTGCATGATGGGATGTTAAGAAGGTGGGAGGAAAAGTAGGAGACTAAGATGTCTGTCTGTCTGTCAAACTCTGCAGAGATGAGAGATGGCTGAAAGAAATCATCATGGCGGTCTGGTCTGAATGGAGAAGATGAAGAAATAGAACATCTACATCAAAGGAGACGTCACTGGATGCAAGAGGTATGGGTGTGATATATGGGTGTGGCTGTGTGTGGGTGTGGCTTGAGGGTGGGCGGGGACACAGGGGCCCCATAATCTCCTATTGTCCAAGGAAGTGCCCCTCCCGAGACCAGGCTCTGGATCCGCCACTGATTCACGTCAGTGGATTGTCTGTGTAATGCAGGACATGTCAGGTCCTCCAGAGCCAGAGACACTCTTTGTAACCAGTAGCTGCCAATCTTTGGTCTTGGGGTCATGATGTACGGTAACTTGTTACTAGCGTGCGCCATATTTATATTTAATATTCAGCGTAAATGTGTAGACAGCACTGTCCCAATCTGTACTATATAAAGTTGCAGAGTTCGCATTCTTGGGTTAAGTTAAATTCATAATGAAAGCCATAGAGACATGTCAGAATATTACATCAGAGGGGCCACGTGATGACCCCCAGAAGATCACCAGCATGAGATGATGTCCTAAGTGCTATGCACTTTCATCTGCAGTTTCCATATGTCCAAGATGTATCGGCGCCAGATCAGTTGAGTTTAGTGGATGTAGACTGTACAATGTGTACAGAGCTGTAACTCCTGCATGTCTTCATGCTCCTGTTTGGTGTCACAGATGAAAAAAAACTGAATGGAGTTTTTCCATAGATATCTCAATCATATTTCCGAGGTATTTCTTAGCTTTAACCATAATGATTATATTTTGTACCCATGCCTCAATTGGAGCTTGTGTATTTTTGTGAGATTATAGTATTTACAGGTATGTTTAACCTTGAGTTGTGTTAAAGAACACCTGCCAGCAGGATCAACCCTATTAAACCAGACAAGTAGCCTGTTAGGGTTGACCACGGTGGTTGAAATGATCTCTGTCTTGTGAAAAATCGGTTGCAGAGTTCCCCAGGAAAAAAAAGGCTTTTGATCTTTATGCACATAAGATGCAGTGCACCGATGGGTGGGGCCCGCACTGGAAAGCTAAGGGGCTGCGGTGCACTGAAGGGCTAGGCACCGCCCCCCGGTACACTGCAACCCTAATTTGTGTAAAGAAGGGAAGTATTTTTCTCAGGAATGCCACAACCTATTCTCTATTTTTTTAATTAGCAGGACCAGCCCCACCAGGCAGTATGCCTAGCTTAGGCGAGTTGATCCTGCTGATGGCATTTATCATGTCGAGAAAGTTAATATAAAGGCGCCTACTAATGTATTGTGATTGTCCATATTGCCTCCTTTACTGGCTGGATTTTCCATCAGGTTATACACTGGTCGTATCCATGGTTACGACCACCACTGCAAGGTCGTAAGGTGGCCGGGACATATATCTTTTTTTTTTTTAAACAATTTAATTAGGCATCATTCAGACGGCCGCAATGTTTTGCGGATTATGTTCTGCAATTTGCGGACCTCACATTGCCGCAACCATAATAGAAAATGCCTATTCTTGTACTCAATTGTGGAAAAGAATAGGACATAATCTATCCTTTCCTCGGAGCCGCGGAACGGAACCACGGATGCGGACAGCACACGGCCGTCTCAATGGGCCCTAAGGCATATAGAATCTTTCCCATTTCATATACTTGCCATGTACATAGGATAGCTGTTGGCCAAAGCTTGTTCAGCTAAAATATATTTCTCATTGGGGAAAATAACTAAGGGCTAGACACTTATAGGGGCATGTGAGACTTCTCAAACCACCGTACTTACAGTTAAAGGGAACCTGTCACCATGAAAATGCAAAATAATCTGCAGGCAGCTATTATAGAGCAGGAGGAGCTGAGCAGCTTGATATATAGATTTATGGAAAAATATTCAGTATACCTCATAATTTATACATTTATATTTCTGCTCATTCTGGGCTTTGAAGTCCAGGAGGCGGTCCTATCAGTGATTGACAGCTCTCTGTATACACAGTCATAGAGGGAAGGCTGTCAATCACTGATAGGACCGCCTCCTGGACTACAAAGCCCAGAATGAGCAGAAATATAAATGTATAAATTATAAGGTATACTGAATATTTTTCCATAAAACTATACATCAATCTGCTCAGCTCCTCCTGCTCTATAACCTGGTGCCTTCAGCTCAGAAACCCTGTTTCACTTGACAGGTTCTCTTTAACACACCTGTAGGAGAAAGTTTGTAATATACTAGCATTCTGAAGTTGCGGGGCCTGATCACGGGTTGCTTCTCTTCTGAAAATCCAGCTTCCTGCAACGTCATGTCCTTTACCAGGTATCCGGGCTCGACTATGGGCCGGTCATCACTTCCGCTGTGATGCAGTGGGCTGTTTCCCATGTTTACCACTTGTATAGACAGATGATATAGATGATGGATGGATAGATAGATAGATAGATAGATAGATAGATGATGGCTAGATGATAGATAGATAGATAGATAGATAGATAGATAGATAGATGGCTAGATAGATAGATAGATAGAAAAAATGGGCATAGATGGATAGAATAATTTACAAGAGATCTCAAAGAATCACACAGGATCTTGTGTTGTTATAATTCATATCCATAGTTCAAAAGATTTTTGAACACCTGAAGAATGTTTTTTTTTAAAGTGCAACTTTTGTTTCAGTCCATTTTAATTCAGTGCAGGGACAGGGATGTTAAACATTTTTGTAACGAGCGAGAGTGAATCTGGACCACACATCCTCAATACTATGCTTTTGATATAACAACTGTTTTTCAGCATAATAAAACATGGCTTTTCAGCACAATATTAATAAATATAACCTTATGCTATGCACTAAAAGGAGGCATTGGTATACAGTTTGATCAAAGAGCATAGGCCCATTTACCGTGACAAGGTTGCCTCTTCAAGTGGGGACCTACTCTAACTTTAGCGCGGCACTGCGCAGCGACCACCGCCACCTCCACACTGCGCCAGTAGGCGACGGGACCCAGTAACCACACAGCACCCTCACTGTGCGGCAAAGCCACCTTGGCCCTGGGTCCCATCGCTCCACCAGCACAGCACAAATGCAGCAATGGCCACCGCTCAGCACCGCATAAAGTGAACAGGTGCAAAGAGCTAACCTGTTCACAAACTCTCAGGGACTCCAACTGAGAGATGGTAGGAATTTATAGACCCTTAGCAGACTCCTGCCGATTAAAAACACCTGGGCCAAATGGGGAGGAGTGCTGATCCAGAATTGGGGAAAAAGAGAATAAGTCAATAAATGTAACGGGTGAGAGTGAATCTGGACCGCACATCCTCAATACTATGCTTTTGATATAACAACTGTTTTTCAGCATAATAAAACATGGCTTTTCAGTACAATATTAATAAATATAACCTTGCACTCTTTGCACTTGTTCACATTATTCGGTGCTGAGCGGTGGCCATTGCTGCTTTTGTGCTGTGCTGGTGGAGCGATGGGCCAAGGTGGCTTTGCTGCACAGTGAGGGTGCTGTGTGGCTACTGGGTCCCGTCGCCTACTGGTGCAGTGTGGAGGTGGCGGTGGTCGCTGCGCAGTGCCGCGCTAAAGTTAGAGTAGGTCCCTACTTGAAGAGGCAACCTTGTCGCGGTAAGTGGGCCTATGCTCTTTGATCAAACTGTATACTAATGCCTCCTTTTAGTGCATAGCATAAGGTTATATTTATTAATATTGTGCTGAAAAGCCATGTTTTATTATGCTGAAAAACAGTTGTTATATCAAAAGCATAGTATTGAGGATGTGCGGTCCAGATTCACTCTCACTCGTTACATTAAACATTTTTGTAATATACTTTATTAGGGAAAGATGTTTCTTTGTACGGGGTGTAAAGAGTCTTCTTAGCAAAAGATCTAATTGAGTGTTGCTAAGGATAGTCTGTCTTCAGCCGTCAGTTCTACTGAGAGCCGAAGACACCTGTGTATAACATACAGAAGCTTCCTGCATGCCTCTTGTCACTACCCCAGTCCCTGAATACTGTATGTACATGTACCCTAACGATCACCGGGTATCACCCTGCCTATCTGACTTGTTACACACAGACGTCTTCAGTGGTCAGCAGAATGCAGACAGATTCTCCATAGTAACCCTGAGTTAGATCTTTGCTAAGAAGTTTTCTAGTATGAAGAAACATATTTCCCAAATAAAGTATATTACAAAAATGTTTAACATCCCTGTCCTTACACAATATTAAAAATAAACTGACACAACAATTACACTTCAAATTGTAAATGTTTGAAAAGTCTTAGACAACTGGGTCGGTTCTTGTCAAAATTCCATTATTGGGAGTTTATCATATAATAATCCCACGCAGGGGACAAATGCTAGACCATAAACAGAATGCATAATTTTCCAATAATGATGATAACAAGGGCGTTACCCTCCAGAGTAATGGAGAGCAGTATGAAGGTTGAAGACAGTAGGTGATTATACTGTGCAGAAGACCAGGGGAATCCATTTGTGAAATATATAGGAATGTCAGGTGAGAATAAACTGGTCTATCAAATTTGTTCTCATGGCACACAGGAGATTATCTCAAAAAGCATCCTAAAGGAAACTTTAATCACCACCAGGAGGAATGGGGAAGTGTACTTCCACTGGGATTCTATATGCCTCCTGGCAGCCACCAGGATAAAATGAATTTAGTTACGCACACCTAGAAATTAGTTTTCCAAATGAAACACCAAAGGTGAAATTGGGATAATGGCCCCAACAACTTTCAAAGGGAGATCTAATATACCAGAAAATCAAGACTACTGGAGAGGTCCACCAAATATAAGGGTGTGAGCCAATATAGGAACATCCTCTGAAGTATAATGAATTGCTTGATGCGAAGATATGATGAACCCACTAGGGAACCAGATAAGTACAGGGCAACATTTATTTATTTTTGCCAGTTTTCGCTACAGACACCCGATGGGTTCCCTTTGACTCTGTCGAACAGTAATGATGGCTTCTAAGAAGTGACTATTAGATCTGGAGATCCTCTTCCCTCTTACACATAAAAGGCAATTTACAGAAGCAAATAATATTGGGGTCCCAATAGTGGTCTTAAGGAACCTGGCCGAAAAAAATATTTTTGTGGAGGATCGTATTTATCTAGGATTTGTTGACTAGATAAAACTTGAGTTGAAAAACTAAAGCAGTTAAGTTAAATGTGTAAGTCCATTATGAAATCCCAAAATGTTTATCTTCTTGTCAGAGGGCTAAGTTTGGGCTATGTAAGAATTGGCATACATGAGCAATATGAGGGAAAAGGGGCCATGGAGAGAATAAGTTGCTAAGCATGGTCCTCTGTTCACATCACAAGGTACAAAGGGCTATCTAAGGCCACCACCAGCAAAACCCATAACAGGACATGAATTCCAGTTGTCACTGTTAGCTCAGCAATTTGTGCCATGAAATGACTTGATAACTTAAAGATGGGAAACAGATAGCCCCCCCCCCCCCAATCTCTTATTATAGTGGGTAAGATTGACATTAATTTGAGGTATTTTTGGAAATTTTCTTTGGGGACAATCAAAGTCTATAGTACCCAGAAATTCTGAGATACTTGATATATAGTTTTTGGTTGACGTTGTGGAAGATAGCTTGAATATGTTCAAGGAGAAAATATGTTTTAGAGGATTGAATACATTTAAGATTAGAAGAGCAAGTGTTTGTCAGTTTTGGTTGCAATTTCAAATGCATGGACATCCTGCTTTGGGCATGAGAATTGCATCCAACTGGAGTTTCATGTCCCTTATAAGCTTAGTAGTGGGCAGGTTGGGGTGTTGTTGGTTAGAGATCTCCAAAATCTTCAGCTATTGTTCGAAGGTCCATTCCTTTCCTGGCTTTTCTTTCTTTTTCTCTGATGTTAATCTATTAAAGTGTCCTCTAATGCATGTCTTATGGGCCAATTGGGAAGGGGGGGTCATAGTTTTTGGAAATATTCTGAGATAACAATTCTCTGACAGAAGCGTTGACAATATAAAATCAGAGAGCAGTAATTCATTCAACCACCATGGTGAAATGACGGGTTTTGGTGGACCAAAATGTAAAGTTGATAAAACCAGATCATGGTCCAACTAGGGGCATGGGATGTGTCTTGTAAGAGCCCAGTCTGGCAATAGGGAAGTAGACATCAACA
Organism: Bufo bufo; assembly: GCF_905171765.1. Classification (NCBI taxonomy): domain Eukaryota; kingdom Metazoa; phylum Chordata; class Amphibia; order Anura; family Bufonidae; genus Bufo; species Bufo bufo. Next base: position 774,512,626 of record NC_053390.1, on the reverse strand, counting down.
CATGATTGATCCAGAAATATGTATGTATATGTATAGGTAGGAAAAAAGGACTATGTAACTTCTCTCTCATGAGAGTAGCTCATGCAATGTGTTGGTTAGTGTGTCTTCTGTGAGAATAAAGCAGACCACCTGCCTCCATGGCAGGGATAGCCATCAAGGTTGGGGGGACATGTCATGACATTTTGAAATCAAGAGGCCAAGTTATTCTGGCATTAGGTTAAAGAGAGAGTTTTTAGTGAATAAACTGTAATGCAACAGTGGGATCCTCTGGAGGAACATAGCATGAAACAATCACTAAAGGACAGTTATAAAGGATAGCAAACAACAGGAGAAATCAGTGATTTTTATTTATATGGGTTGTAATATTGAATATCCTATAATATGAAAATCCTTAATAATAATTTCAATATTTCTCTTAAAGGTGGAATCACCCTATTTGCAGTCATCACTCTCATTTTGGATTCTTTCAAAATTGGTTATTACATTGGATATTCGGAATGTTTATCGATTACGGAGGGGATCTTCCCTGTTACTCACACCATCCATACTCTTCTGCAGGTAGGAGGCTGGAGGGATTCCTATGCATCCTTTTAATCTTTCATTAAGTACTATGGTTGCTTGTTTCCAGTCTACTGACTGAATTGTCTATTGTTCCATCTGATGAACCTTAATTGTTGGGTAGTGAATATTCTTATGACATTGTCCTTTCATTACAAGACATGTTATTACTATGTCGTTGTTACTCTTAATGGGTCATTTCTTGTCTTAATTTTGTATGATTTTGCTTTGTGCTTTCCAAAGTTTCAAGTGTAGGAGTAATGGTTTGGGTTTGGATTATGAATGTATAAGACAGCCAAGAAGATTAATCTAGAATGTCTTGCAGTATGTTTTGTTAAGACTTTGTTCACATCACCATCAAAGCTTCTGTTCTAAAGGGGTTGGCCACTTTATATTAACTTTTACAAATGTGCTGGGAGCAGCACTATAATCAATGTACTAATATATTATTAGCGGTAGTATTTCACCCTACACGCATTACCTCTACAGCAGAATTACATGGCAAACATTGACACCAAACAGAGTTTAATACTGGTCTGGATCCCATTGAGTTGGTATAAGATCCATCGTCAGTTACTGGTTGAAAAAAATAAAAAGTTGGAAACAGATGCCAGCCAGCCTCATTGGTTCAGCCTTTTCCATGTCTTGGAAACCTCTATTTCTCGGAAGAGTTTCAGGGTTCTTGAAAAGCTTGGTGACAAATCTAATCCAGAGGGAAAAAAAATCTGCTATGTGTGAATGAGGTTTTGTAAAAACCTGACTCACAAGCATTGTACATTGTAAACCTGCTGTGGATTTTGGGTGTGTAAAATATAGATCCACATTTCACAATTTCTAAACATGCCCTTGAAAAGGCCATCATTGAAACATTTATAGTTTTACCTGTGCTTTTTTGCAATTTTGCTACGTATGTAAATGTGTAAAAAGCTTAAAATAGCAGAACCCGGATTTAACGTAATCTCTGCAGCTTTCTAGCAGTTATGAGATTAACCCCCCCCCCCACTAGCTACCTACTGCTATTTAGGTCGTGTGTGGTTTCATATGAAGTATACACACCAATAGAACCAAAAAACACCACACTGAATAATCAATAGGAATAATCAAAGACCTTTATTAGTACATATCAATAATGTTAATATTAAAATCAATCACAACAGCGGCATACATATACAGAAAAAAGGAAGTTACATTGGTCATGTAATAAGTGGTTTCATATATCACATGGGTTTAATACATCATAATAAAGCGCCCCAAACCTATCATCTATATCCGTTACTTATACTAGCTTTTTGGTTTGCACTATGCACTTTACTTGCTTATATGTACCTTATGTGATTAGATGATAGGTTTGAGCGCTTTATTATGATGTATTAAACCACTTATTACATGACCAATGTAACTTCCTTTTTTCTGTATATGTATGCTGCTGTTGTGATTGATTTTAATATTATTAAAGGGATTCTGTCACCACATTTTACCCCCTACAGTAAAACATAGCTACTTGTAGGTCTCCCTGAGCTGTATTAAATGATGCCCTTATTAACTAATAGTCTTGATTTATTTCTTTATAAAATCGATTTTAGTGATATGCTAATGACTTACATAAGGTGCCCAAGGGGATGTCCTTTTCTAACTTGGTGCCCAGCCGCACCCCTCGGTCCCGTGCCCAGCGCCTCCTTCCTGAGTCCAGCGCCGCCTCTAATATAATATATTCAAGAGCCGGCGCATGCGCACTTCGCTCGACGATGCCATTACCTGTAGTCCGCACGACTACAGTGTGTAGTGCGCACATGCGGGATTTAAAACAGGCTCAGGGTATACGTCAGCGCGCCGGCTCTTGAATATATTATATTAGAGATGGCACTGGATTCAGGAAGGCAGCGCTGGGCACCAAGTATGGAGAAAAGTAATGGAGCTCGCCTTAATCATTGGATTCAGGTGTTTCATTCAGTCCCATTGCCACAGGTGTATAAAATCCAGCCCCTCGCCATGCAGTCTGCCTTTACAGACATTTGTAAAAGAATTGTAAAGATCTCACTGAATTCCATCGTGGTCCTTTAATAGGATGTCATGGCTGCAAGTCAGTTCATGAAATGTCTTCCCTCCTAGATATTCCCCCATCACCTGTGAGTGGTATTATTACAAAATGGAAGCATTTAGGAACCACAACAACTCAGCCACAAAGTGGAGACCATGTAAAGTTACAGAGCAGGGTCAGCGAGTGCAGAGGAGCATAGTGCATAAAAGTCGTCAATGAACTACTGACTCCATAACTGCAGAGTCCAAACCTGCTCTGTCATTAACATCAGCACAAAAACTGTGCACCAGAAACTTCATGGCATGGGTTTCCATGGTCGAGCAGCTGCATGCAAGCCTTACTTCACCAAGCACAATGCCAAGCTTCAGATGGAGCTGTGTAAAGCACGCCGCTACTGGAGTCCGGAGCAGTGAAAACCTGTTCTATAAAGTGACTGTCATGGTTCAACGTTACTTTATTGAAAACGGATGGTACAGATGTAAGCAACACTTCAGATTTAGCATAGAGTAACACAAGATATGAATGTGGATGAAGAACAACAAGCAGGTATGAATACAGTCCATAGGACAGAGTCCAGAGGAATCATGCAGATTCTGGTGAGCAGTGTCAGTATAGTTGACATGACTTTGAAATGACAACATACGATAGCCAGCTTGGCACAGGGACAGGGTCCAGAGAAAACAAGCAGGCCCAGGTGACCAGTGTCTATAGTTGAGATGACTTTGCAATAGAAAAACAGAATTGACACATGGAATACAGAGGCATACTTGCAACACAACTGGATTGACTTGTAGTGGCAGGCTGGCATCAAAAACTGCACCAAACTAAACAAGACTTGATTTGGCTTAAAATAGCTAAAAAGGGGTATTGCTATATAATGAAGAGCCGTGGCTGTACATCGATGAAGCAGAGTTCAAACACCCCAGGGGTAGCTGATATGTAGTGGTGCTGTACAATGTTGAGATTTGGCCATCCAGTGATTAACTAGAGCTGAAACACACCTGGAGCAGTTGAACTGTGGCTTGGAGCTATACAATGCTGAGCTGTAGATGTACGGCGAAGAAGGAGAGCTGAAAGTAGTTGAGCAAACTTGACCAGGAACAGACGTAGCAGACAGGCTGGCTGGCATCAGAAACAGACTTGATCAGGAACCAACCTGGCTTGGCAGAGTGGCAGAAGACCAGTCAGGCTGCCATCAGGAACAGAGAAAAGAAAATCGACACTTCGAAGAAAATATGGCAAACAGCATGGTATATATAACTGACACTGATTATCACAATAGAAACAGCCTTGCCGCAGAACAAAGAACCAAAGAATGTTTTCACTCTTGTAATATTGCCAGAATGAGGTGAGGTTCAGATAAGAAGGTCAAAGTAAGACAGTCTTGCAACAGACATGTGCAAATCTCAGGAATAAGGTATGTCCTCCTTGCAGTAATGGAAGACCCAGCAGAGCAGGGTAATCAGTGTGGGTTGTGACAGTGACGATTCACGCCTTCCTATCTGGTAGTCTGATTGGGGAATGCCAGGAGAACGTTACCTGCCTGATTGCATTTTGCCAGCTGTAAAGTTGGTGGAGGAGGAATAATGCTATGGGGATGTTTGTCAGGGATCGGCCTAGGACCCTTCGCTCCAGTGAAGGAAAATCTTAATTCTTACCTTCTTAACAAGACAATTTTGGACAATTGTCTGCTTCCAACTTTGTGGAAACAGTTTGGGGAAGGCTCTTTTCTGTTCCAGCATGACTGTGCCCCAGTTCACAAAGCAACATACGTAAAAGTATGGTTGGGTGAGTTTGGTGTGGAAGAACTTGACTGGCCTTCACAGAGCCCTCAACCCCATCGAACACCTTTGGGATGAACGCGGACAGAGATTGGAGCCAGGCTGTCTGGTCTAACATCAGTGTCCGACCTCACAAATGCTCTTTGGAATGAATAAAATTCACACAGACACACCCCAAGAACTTGTAGAAAGCCTTCCCAGAAGAGTTGAAGCTGTTTTAGTTAAAAAAAAAAAAAAACAACAACTCCATATTAATGCCTATGGATTTAGAGTGGAACGTCATAGGCGTATTGTGTAGGTGTCCCATTACTTTTGTCCATATAAGGTATATCTTGCCAGAGAAAAATGCCTTGTTCTCCAGTTATCAGCTCCCCCTTTCCTAAACTAACATTCACTCATTCCATAGTGGTTTATGGGGTGGGGGAGGAGTGAAAAATGACTGAAATAAAGTGGCCTAAATGGGAGGAACTGCTCAAAAACCCCAAACACTGTGGCGTGTTTATAACCGGGGGAGCAAACCCTCCGCATGTGATCCATTGCTAACGGCAATCCCCAGCAAAAATGCATACAATGTTGGATGTCGGCAGCGGACCACATGCACCACAAAAACATCCTACACAAGATGGGATAATGTGTGGATGCAAATATAAAAATACATAACTCATTAGCTAAAATGACATTGAAAGGGGAAGTTATCATTATGGGAGACTTTAATCTACCTGATGTAAACTGGAAAACCAAAATAGCTAGTTCTGCCAGGAGTACAGATATTCTAAATTCTCTACTGGGATTATCTCTACAGCAAGTAGTGCAGGAGCCAACCCGGAAGGAGGCCATTTTAGATTTAGTATCCACAAATGGGAATTTGGTATCTGATATTACTGTAGGGGAAAGCTTGGGATCTAGTGATCCCCAGTCAGTGTGGTTTACTATAAGTACAGTGACTGAGTCACACCACACAAAAACGAAAGTTTTAGATTTTAGAAAAACTGACTTTTCTAAAATTAGATTAGTGGTATACGAGTCCCTATCAGATTGGAACAGTTTCAATGGAGTCCAGGAGAAATGGGACTACTTAAAAGTGGCACAATTGGAGGCAACAGATAATTGCATTAGGCTTGTCAGTAAAAGCAAAAAAGGAAGAGACCACTGTGGTACTCAGCAGAAGTGGCCAAAATCATTAAAAACAAAAAGATAGCATTTAGTAATTATAAAAAAAATATAAGCGAGGATGACAGGGAAATTTATAAGATTAGGCAGAGAGAGGCCAGGCAAGTTATAAGAGCTTCTAAAGCACAGGCAGAAGAGAAATTAGCTCAGTCAGTGAAAAAAGACGATAAGACATTCTTCAGATACATAAATGAAAAAAGGAAACTAAAACAAGGAATTACCAAATTAAAAACAAAAGAAGGAAGGTATATGGAAGAAGATAAAGAACTAGCTGACTGCCTCAATGAATACTTCTGTTCAGTTTTTACAAAGGAAAATGAAGGAAAAGGACCTCAATTAGGAAAGAAGACTAATGAATCTTTTGATGCAGGTGTCTTTACAGAGGAAGAGGTTCTAAGTCAGCTGTCTAAAATTAATACAAATAAATCACAGGGGCCTGATGGGATACACCCAAAGCTATTAAAAGAGCTTAGCTGTGTACTAGCAAAACCATTAACAGATTTATTTAAAGGGATTCTGTCACCTGCTTTTACCATTTTAAGCTGGCACCATCGCTATGTGGACTAAAGTACCTTATTTCCAGCAGTCTTCTTTTTACTTTATTTCGTTTTGTAGTTTTGATATAAAAGCGCTTTTTCTGTTATGCTAATTAGGGTCCAAGGTGCCCAGAGGGGCGTTTTTTTCACTCTCCGGAGCCCAGTGACGCCCCCCTGCAGTGCCCAGCCCGCCTTAATTTGAATTCCACGAACGCCTCCTGATCATCAAATAACCTCCCACAGCCCCGGCAAACGGTTCCACTCCCTCCCCACGTCATAGTCTACCTTATAGAAATGCCCCATCCTTCTTCCTGTCTGCGGCCAGAAAACTCACGCAGGCGCAGTACTGCCAACGGCCTGCGTTTGCGCGATCATCAACGTCCTGAGGGCAACAGCGCTCAGGTCTTATCACTGGGCTCGGCGCATGCCCAGTGAGACTTTTGAGGCTGTTGCCCTCAGGACGTTGATGATCGCGCAGGCGCAGGCCGCTGGCAGTACTGTGCCTGCGCGAGTTTTCTGGCCGCAGACAGGAAGAAGGACGAGGCATTTCTATAAGGTAGACTATGACGTGGGGAGGGGGCGGAACCGTTTGCCGGGGCTGTGGGAGGTTATTTGATGATCAGGAGGCGTTCGTGGAATTCAAATTAAGGCTGGGCACTGCAGGGGGGCGTCACTGGGCTCCGGAGTGTGAAAAAAACGCCCCTCTGGGCACCTTGGACCCTAAGTAGCATAACAGAAAAAGCGCTTTTATATCAAAACTACAAAACAAAATAAAGTAAAAAGAAGACTGCTGGAAATAAGGTACTTTAGTCCACATAGCGATGGTGCCAGCTTAAAATGGTTAAAGCAGGTGACAGAATCCCTTTAACCAATCACTGGTAACAGGAGTCGTCCCAGAAGATTGGAAATTAGCAAATGTTGTGCCCATCCACAAAAAAGGTAGTAAGGAGGAATCGGGCAACTATAGGCCAGTAAGCCTGACATCAATAGTGGGGAAACTAATGGAAACCATACTTAAGGAGAGGATTGTGGAACATCTAAAATCCCATGGATTGAAAGATGAAAAACAGCATGGGTTTACTTCAGGGAGATCATGTCAAACTAATCTTATAAATTTTTTTGATTGGGTGACTAAAATAATAGATGGCGGAGGTGCAGTAGACATCGCTTATCTAGACTTTAGTAAGGCTTTTGATACTGTCCCACATAGAAGGCGTATCAATAAATTGCAGTCTTTGAACTTGGACTCCCATATTGTTGAATGGATTAGGCAGTGGCTGAGGGACAGACAACAGAGGGTGGTAGTCAATGGAGTATATTCAGACCAAGGTCTTGTTACCAGTGGGGTACCTCAGGGATCTGTTCTGGGACCCATATTGTTTAATATCTTTATCAGCGAAATTGCAGAAGGCCTCGATGGTAAGGTGTGTCTTTTTGCTGATGACACAAAGATTTGTAACAGGGTTGATGTTCCTGGAGGGATACACCAAATGGAAAAGGATTTAGGAAAACTAGAGGAATGGTCAAAAATCTGGCAACTAAAATTTAATGTTGATAAGTGCAAGATAATGTACATGGGGCGTAAATACCCAAGAGCAGAATATAAAATCAGTGATACAGTCCTAACCTCAGTATCTGAGGAAAGGGATTTAGGGGTCATTATTTCAGAAGACTTAAAGGTAGGCAGACAATGTCATAAAGCAGCAGGAAATGCTAGCAGAATGCTTGGGTGTATAGGGAGAGGCATTACCAGTAGAAAGAGGGAGGTGCTCATGTCGCTCTACAGAGCACTAGTGAGACCTCATTTGCAGTATTGTGCTCAGTACTGGAGACCATATCTCCAGAAGGATATTGATACTTTGGAGAGAGTTCAGAGAAGAGCTACTAAACTAGTACATGGATTGCAGGATAAAACTTACCAGGAAAGATTAAAGGACCTTAACATGTATAGCTTGGAAGAAAGACGAGACAGAGGGGATAGGATAGAAACTTTTAAATACATAAAGGGAATCAACAAGGTAAAAGAGGAGAGAATATTTAAAAGAAGAAAAACTGCTACAAGTGGGCATAGTTTTAAATTAGAGGGGCAAAGGTTTAAAAGTAATATCAGGAAGTTTTACTTTACTGAGAGAGTAGTGGATGCATGGAATAGCCTTCCTGCAGAAGTGGTAGCTGCAAATACAGTGAAGGAGTTTAAGCATGCATGGGATAGGCATAAGGCCATCCTTCATATAAGATAGGGCCAGGGGCTATTCATAGTATTCAGTATATTGGGCAGACTAGATGGGCCAAATGGTTCTTATCTGCCGACACATTCTATGTTTCTATGAAATGCTCAAAAACCCCAAACACTGTGGCGTGTTTATAACCGGGGAAGCAGTGAGCAGCAGAGTGGGACAGAAAGAACAGACTCACAGACAGGGCTGGAGCAACTGACTAGTAAGTGTTATATCTCACCCCAAGTGCTTTATTCACAGCTATACTGCTCAGTACATGTTCTTTATGGTGTCTCTGAGAGATTCAGAATGAGAGAGAGAATCTGCTGTCTCCATGTGCAGTCAATGGGCAGACATTATTACAGCCAGTCTCTACCCACCAGCTCAGAGAGAGATGAAATTTAGAAATGCAGCGTCCAGAGGGAAGAACTGCTAAAAAATGCCAGATACAAGTCGTATATTGGCCAGATATAGTGCTATCACTCAGGTATACACACATAACTGCCTATTCTGAAAAGCTATCTGAAATGTTGACTTATTTACTATATAGTCATTGTTTTGCAATCCTGTGGACTAAATAGCAGAAACTGTGTGAGGATAAATTTGATGACTAGGCTTAAAGGGAATCTCTCACCAGTTTTATGGTGTCCTAAAGTCGGCATAAACTAGTGACAGATCTCCTTAGCAGAATGCTGGGTCACTTTCTTTATTAGCCCTTTTTCAGAAATCTCTTTCTTTTCTGTCTGTCTGTCTGTCTCTATCTACTATCTATCTATCTATCTATCTATCTATCTATCTATCTATCTACAGCAGGGGTGTCAAACTCAAATTCATCGGGGGCCGCATCAGCAGTTTGGTCACCCTCAAAGGGCCGGAAAACTTACAGTTACTTGGCTTGGCCCTTGGGGATCTCGGACGCCACTTCCACACTTTGGCCGGGGGCTCGGTGGAGCTGATGAGGTGTTTTATCCTAATGAGAAAGATTTCATAATAAGTATTTGGAGATAATAGCAGCCCCCAGTAATAACAGCCCCTCTGTGCCAGTAATAACAGCCCCCTTTGCCAGTAATAGCCCCCTTTGCCAGTAATAACAGCCCCCCCTTTGCCAGTAATAGCAGCCCCCCTGTGCCAGTAATAGCAGCCCCCAGTAATAACAGCCCCCAGTAATAACAGCCCCTCTGTGCCAGTAATAACAGCCCCCAGTAATAACAGCCCCTCTGTGCCAGTAATAACAGCCCCCAGTAATAAGAGCCCCTCTGTGTCAGTAATAACAGCCCCCAGTAATAAGAGCCCCTCTGTGTCAGTAATAACAGCCCCCAGTAATAACAGCCCCTCTGTGCCAGTAATAACAGCCCCCAGTAATAAGAGCCCCTCTGTGTCAGTAATAACAGCCCCCAGTAATAAGAGCCCCTCTGTGTCAGTAATAACAGCCCCTCTGTGTCAGTAATAACAGCCCCCAGTAATAACAGCCCCTCTGTGCCAGTAATAAGAGCCCCCAGTAATAGGAGCCCCTCTGTGCCAGTAATAACAGCCCCCAGTAATAAGAGCCCCTCTGTGTCAGTAATAACAGCCCCTCTGTGCCAGTAATAACAGCCCCCGCCAGTAATAACAGCCCCCTTTGCCAGTAATAACAGCCCCCCCTTTGCCAGTAATAGCAGCCCCCCTGTGCCAGTAATAACAGCCCCCAGTAATAACAGCCCCTCTGTGCCAGTAATAACAGACCCCAAGAATAAGAGCCCCCCTGTGCCAGTAATAACAGCCCCGCCAGTAATAACAGCCCCCTTTGCCAGTAATAACAGCCCCCACTTTGCCAGTAATAACAGCCCCCTTTGCCAGTAATAACAGCCCCCCCTTTGCCAGTAATAACAGCCCCCGCCAGTAATAACAAACAGCCCCCCTTTGCCAGTAATAACAGCCCCCCCTTTGCCAGTAATAACAGCCCCCCCTTTGCCAGTAATAACAGCCCCCCCTTTGCCAGTAATAACAAACAGCCCCCCCTTTGCCAGTAATAACAAACAGCCCCCCCTTTGCCAGTAATAACAGCCCCCCCTTTGCCAGTAATAACAGCCCCCGCCAGTAATAACAGCCCCCCCTTTGCCAGTAATAACAAACAGCCCCCCCTTTGCCAGTAATAACAAACAGCCCCCCCTTTGCCAGTAATAACAGCCCCCGCCAGTAAAAGTATTGTACATAATAAAAAAAAAACACATACTTACCTCCATGTCAGTGATGCGATGCAGGCCTCTTCTGGCCTGTGTCCCACGCTGTATGGCTCAGGCAGCGCGATGACGTCATCGCGTCGCCTGCACCGGCCTCTGATAGGCTGCCGGCCTAGTGCCTGCAGCCTATCAGAGGAAGGGAAAGGGACACGCCTCTCCCTCCCCTACCGCAGCACAGGCAGGCATCTGTATCGCTGTCCTGAGGACGGCGATACAGATGACTGGAGATGAGCGCCTCCACAATGGAAGCGCTCATCTCCCTGTGCCCAGCCGCCGCCGCCAGCTCGCTCGCCTACCGCATATCGGCGGTGGCTGCGCGGGCCACATGACGAGGTCTGGCGGGCCGGATTCGGCCCGCGGGCCTTGTGTTTGACACCCGTGATCTACAGCATCTATATATCTATCTATGTATCTATCTATCTATCTATCTATCTATTATCTATCTATCTATCCATTCATCCATCCATCCATCTCATGCTTATCACTTTATCTATCTTATATCTGTTGATCTGTCTGTCTGTCTGTATATCTATCTGTCCTTACTAATAAAAACTCATGATATATTTTATTCTAGGTCTACTTTTTATGGTTCCATTCCAAAGATGTCATCCAATCGTTTAAAACCCTAGAAAGGTAAATTATTATATATGATTATTATTTATTTTAAAATGCAGTTAACTTTTTAAAAATTTTTATTATTCTGTTCTCCTTATTTTGGGCTAAATATTTTTTTTTCAACAGTTCTTTATTAAACATTTTCAACAGTTTTTCCTTACAGCCTTTGGTCTCGCTGCCTTTGCAGACTGTTGCATCTCCTTCTCAGTGGATCTGTCACAGAGCTTCTCTGACAGCTCAGTCTGTGACCCTTATCGCTACTTTTCTAACAGCTCATAAGCACTCATTTAACTGAAGTTGTTCTTAAAGGTGTAGAGATGTATGGGGGAGAGAGGTTGTGGATGGTCTTGTATGTCGACGTTATGTTTGTCAGTATTTTCAAATGTATTCTCTGGGCAATGGGGAGCAAGTGAAAGGAGTGGCAGAGGGTAGAGGTGTTAAGAGGAATGATGGAGAAGTGCTGGATGCCCGCTCCTTCTCCAGGCCTGTGATGCTCCTCTGAGCTCCCTCACTGAAAACATCCAATTTGACATCGCCTGTAGCCAATCACTGGCCACAGCGGTGACCGGATCCCCTTACGTCATGACAAATTGTCACATGACATAAGGGCTTCTGGTCTTTGCCGCAGCCAGTGATTGGCTGCGGCAATGTCAAACTGGATGTTTTCAGCTAGGGAGCGCAATGGAGAATTGGAGGCCTGGAAAATAATTAGCAGGAAGTTAGCGCCAGGAAGCAGGTAAGTAAGCTTCTCTTTACAGGTCTGGCCAAGTGGGAGGGTTTGCCGAAACCCCCTCATATTTGCACAACCCCTTTAAACCAGCAGCGGAGTTGAGGACAGATTGGTGGAGGAGAGGCAACAGTGGGAGATGTTGCAGTAGTCTCGGCAGTCTATTATGAGGGTGCATACTGTACAAGCATATTTGTTGACTTCAGGTTGAAGAATTTAAGATTTGAGAATTGCTTTTAAGGTGGAGGTGGTAGGAGGTAATAAGGGCTTGAACATGTGGTTTGAATCATGCGGGATCACAGGTTATCCTGAGACATTGGATATGTAAGACTTTAGTAAATGCGGAGGAGTTTATTGTGATATGTGTGAAATTTTAGGAAGCTGGAAGAGATTCAAAATATGGACAAAAGTATTATACCATCAGGCAACATGCTTTACACCACTCCATCTGATGTTGTGCTTGGTGATTTAAGGCTTGCATGCAGCTGCTCAGCCATGGAAACCCATGTCATGAAGCTCCTGGTGCACAATTTTTGTGCTAATGTTAATACTAGAAGAGGTTTGGACTCTGCAGATGTGGAGTCATTAGAGCGTTGGTGACTTTTATGCACTATGCTCCTCAGCACTCAGTGAACCCGCACTGTTTTTCATAGTCTCAACTTCATGGCTGAGTTGCTGTGGATCCTAAACTCTTCCATTTTACAATATTACCATTCACAGGTGATGGTGGAATATCTAGGAGGAAAGAAATTTCATGAACTGACTTGTTGTAGAGGTGACATCCTATTAGAGGACCACGCTGGAATTCAGTGAGATCTTTAGAACAACCCTTTCTTTCACAAATGTCTGTAAAGGCAGACTTCATGGCGAGGGGCTGGATTTTATACACCTGCGGCAATGGGATTGAATGAAACACCTGAATTCAATGAATAAGAGGTGTGTCTCAATACTTTTATACATATAGTGTATCTTAAAGGCAGAAACTCTGAATTGAAAAGAGGTTACATTAGGGCCAGAGAGGTAAACTTAAGTGTTGTCAGCACAAAAGTGGTATTAAAAACCATTGAATTTTTTGAGCAGTCTTAGGCTAAAGATCAGGGGTACCAGGACAAAAACTTCAAAAATGCTAACATAGAAAGAGAAGAGAAGGTGGTGTGTGAGGGGCAGACACTAAGGGGTAGATTTATGAAATACAACAAACCTACATTAATCCAAGGCCAATACCTGTATAATATAGACAATCATGTATTAAACCAAACAACAGGGTACTCATAAATTTGTCAACTAGGGATGAGCGAATCGACTTCGGATGAAACATCCGAAGTCTATTCGCATAAAACTTTGTTTCAATACTGTACGGAGCAAGCGCTCCGTACAGTATTAGAATGTACTGGCTCCGATGAGCCAAAGTTATTACCATTTCCAGAACTTGGGTTCGGTTCCAATGTACCACTTGAAACCTAACCCGAGTTCGGGATTTTTTTTTTTACAGTATAAATCAATTTCTGAAGTTATTATGTGCAGTCTCGTGAGACTCGCTCTGTACAGTATTGAAACAAAGTTTTATGCGAATCGACTTTGGATGTTTCATCCGAAGTCGATTCGCTCATCCCTAATGTTAACAAAAAAAAAAAAAAAACAATCATAAACACTACTGCTCAATTGCAAGAAGTAACAATATATTTATTGAATAGAAAAAAATATTAAATGCACTGTCTGTAACAGCCCCACAAAATGCACAAAGGACACTTTAAAACATAGCACCAATAATAAATGATGTTGGGCCTGGGGGGGGAATTGCAGCAGGAAAAAAACAGTGCTCCATATTTAAGCCAAAGTGGACAAAGCTATTTTAAGCAGCACATTAAATAAATCTCACAAAAACAGTCTCATACTTAAAAAGTGAATATATATATATTATGTATACCAATGTGAATTGTCCATATATCTATGTAGTTCCTTCCGTGGTCCCATGCCTCACCCTCCAACGTGCATTCTGTGTATCCTTCTTAGGGAGAGATATATCAAAACTGGTGTAAAGTAGAACTGGCTTAGTTGCCCATAGCAACCAATCAGCTTCCTCCTTTCATTTTCCAAAGGAGCTCTAAAAAATGAAAGGTGGAATCTGATTGGTTGTTAGCGAAAACGAAGCCAGTTCTACTTTACACCAGTTTTGCTAAATCTACCCCTGTGTGTTTGGTTGGGGAGGATATGAGGAGATCCAGAAGAAGGCCTGGTCGTTGATGCCAAGAGATAAGAGGATTTGTCATAGGAGGGGGTGGTTGACCGTCTTGGCAGAAGAACGGTCTTGATGGAGAAGTACTGACTAATATTCTAACAGATTGTTTGTGAAATTGATTAAGTTAGTTTCAGTGTAATGGTGAGATCAGTTGTTAAATTGCAGGTGGTCAAAAAATTTATTGGATGAGAGGTAGGAGGCAGGCATGGGATTCAACCAGTTCCCTCCAGTTCTCCAGATCCGGTTGTTAAAATTGCATCTGGATCGGAGAAACGTGTTAACTGCTAAATCCCGATCCGGTGCTCTGACGGCAGCAGGGCAGCTGGAGATGTTTGCTTCTAGAGATGAGCTAATCAAAGTTGACGAAGTGGAATTTGATCCGAATTTCAGGAAAAATCCAATTCGCACCGAATCTGAATTTCCTCACGCTTCGTGGTAATGGCTGTCAAAAATGGCTGCTGCACGTGTTAGGCCATGGAGCAAGAAACTCTGGGAATGAGGGATCACCCACAATGCCATGCATGCAGCCAATCAGCAGCCAGCCAGCCCTGTAATGTCACAGGCCTATAAATGGCCTCAGCCATCTTGGATTCAGCCATTTTCCACTGTACTTAGTGGAGGGAGTGACATCATCAGGCTCTAGGGACAGTTGTAGAAAAGACTTTCAAACTTTTATTTTACTGAATAGAAGTTCAGGGAAAGTATAGGGAGGAATCATTCCACAGTATTGAAGCAGAACAGGGTTCAGTAGGGGAGTTTACAGCCTGGGTAATAGGAACAATCCTATTACACCTTGCTGCACTGACTGCGGATCCAAGTTGCCATTATACAGCTCGGTAATTCCAGCAAACCGTTCTTATTATTAGGGTGCAAGTGCTGTTTGAAACATCCATTAACAGGGTTTATTACAAGGAAATATTTATACGTCTTATTTGCCCTTGTGCAGTGCAGTTCCAAGTTCTAAAGCATTTTTTGGCTTGTATTAGTGGGGAAAAAACGGCTTATTAGCTGTTGTGTGGTGAAGTGGTTACAGCCCTTTTTGTTGTGTATTAGTGGCACTATTTTTTTTTTATTTGTCGTTTAGCGGTGCAGTTATATGTTCTAAAGCCCTTTTTGTTGTGTATTAGTGGCAAAAGAAAAATATTTTTGCCGTTTAGCAGTGCAGTTATATGTTTTAAAGCCCTTTTTGTCGTGTATTTGTGGCAAAAGAAAAATATATTTGCCGTTCAGCGGTGCAGTTATATGTTCTAAAGCCTTTTGTGGAGTGTATAAGTGGAAAAAAGAAAAATATATTTGTCATTCAGCGGTGTAGTTATATATTCTAAAGCCTTTTGTGGAGTGTATAAGTGGAAAAAAGAAAAATATATTTGCCATTCAGCGGTGCAGTTATATACTCTAAAGCCTTTTTTGGCTTGTATTAGTGGGAAAAAAAGGGCTTATTAGCCGTTGTGTGGTAAAGTGAGAAAATTACAGCCCTTTTGGTGTGTATTAGTGGCAAAAGAATATATATTTGCCGTTCAGCGGTGCAGTTAGATGTTCTAAAGCCCTTTTTTGGGTGTATTAGTGGCAAAATAATATACAGTATATTATTTGCCGTTCAGCGGTGCAGTTATGTTCTAAAGTTCTTATTGGCGTGTATTAGTGGCAAAAAAAAAAAAATTATTTGCCGTTCAGTGTTGCAGTTATATGTTCTAAAGCCCTTTTTGGCGTGTATTAGTGACACAAAAAAAAGTATTTGCCATTGTGTGGTGAAGTGAGAAAATTACAGCCCTTTTTGGCATGCATTAGTGGCAAAAAAATATATATTTTGCCGTTCAACAGTGCAGTTATATGTTCTAAAGCATTTTATTGCGTGTATTAGTGGCACAAAAAAAAGTATTTGCCGTTATGTGGTGAAGTGAGAAAATTACAGCCCTTTTTGGCATGTATTAGTGGCAAAAAAATATATATTTGCCGTTCAGCGGTGCAGTTATATGTTCTAAAGTGTTAAACAAAACAAGCAATGCAACAGCTCACTACAAACCAAATAAAGTACAAAATTGCATCATAATTGCAAATGCTGAACTAATAAGTTAGAGATACTTGGCAAATCGTTTTGTACAAAATTATACCTGTTATGTGCCATAGCGGCTATCATATAATTCAGAAAGTGCAGGTTCCACTTACATGCTGGATCAGCCTGAATTTCTGTCATTTTCGGTGCCAAAATGGCCTCCATTATAACCAGGGAAAGCAGTTACCAGCATGCACGCCGGGCCCACTCCACACCACCCCTGGCGCCACATGGTCACCAAGGACTGCAATGAGAGTCCCCACACTATCTCTCTCCTGGTGCCAGATGGCTTCAGTGAGTGAGGGGGAGCGGGACAAGCTATATACTAACACTAATTAAAATCAACCTGTGGGACAGACAAGCTGGTCAGGAGTGCACGACTGGGGAGGCAGCCACACCTCCAGCACGAACTGCAGAGAAAAAAAAGGGGGTCAGTCAGCACATCCCAAAGCGTAGGGGCACGTTGCTATGGCTGAGAACAAGACTGTTAAACAAAACAAGCAATGCAACAGCTCACTGCAAACCAAATAAAGTACAAAATTGCATCATAATTGCAAATGCTGAACTAATAAGTTAGAGATACTTGGCAAATCGTTTTGTACAAAATTATTTGAGCCTGTCTGCCGAACGTCAAGGCAATCTCTAGTTAGACGGGTTCCTAACACTAAATATACCTGTTATGTGCCATAGCGGCTATCATATAATTCAGAAAGTGCAGGTTCCACTTACATGCTGGATCCCCCTGAATTTCTGTCATTTTCAATGCCAAAATGGCCTCCATTATATCCAGGGAAAGCAGTTACCAGCATGCACGCCGGGCCCACTCCACAACACCCCTGGCGCCACATGGTCACCAAGGACTGCAATGATAGTCCCCACACTATCTCTCTCCTGGTGCCAGATGGCTTCAGTGAGTGAGGGGGAGCGGACCAAGCTATATACTAACACTAATTAAATTAGTATATAGCTTGGCCCGCTCCCCCTCACTCACTGAAGCCATCTGGCACCAGGAGAGAGATAGTGTGTGGACTCTCATTTCAGTCCTTGGTGACCATGTGGCGCCAGGGGTGGTGTGGAGTGGGCCCGGCGTGCATGCTGGTAACTGCTTTCCCTGGATATAATGGTGGCCATTTTGGCATTGAAAATGACAGAAATTCAGGCGGATCCAGCATGTAAGTGGAACCTGCACTTTCTGAATTATATGATAGCCGCTATGGCACATAACAGGTATATTTAGTGTTAGGAACCCGTCTAACTAGAGATTGCCTTGACGTTCGGCAGACGGGCTCAAATAATTTTGTACAAAACGATTTGCCAAGTATCTCTAACTTATTAGTTCAGCATTTGCAATTATGATGCAATTTTGTACTTTATTTGGTTTACAGTGAGCAGTTGCATTGCTTGTTTTGTTTAACAGTCTTGTTCTCAGCCATAGCAATGTGCCCCTGCGCTTTGGGATGTGCTGACTGACCCCCTTTCTTTTCTCTGCAGTTCGTGCTGGAGGTGTGGCTGCCTCCCCAGTCGTGCACTCCTGACCAGCTTGTCTGTCCCACAGGTTGATTTTAATTAGTGTTAGTATATAGCTTGTCCCGCTCCCCCTCACTCACTGAAGCCATCTGGCACCAGGAGAGAGATAGAGTGTGGACTCTCATTGCAGTCCTTGGTGACCATGTGGCGCCAGGGGTTTGTGTGGAGTGGGCCCGGCGTGCATGCTGGTAACTGCTTTCCCTGGATATAATGGAGGCCATTTTGGCACAGAAAATGACAGAAATTCAGGCGGATCCAGCATGTAAGTGGAACCTGCACTTTCTGAATTATATGATAGCCACTATGGCACATAACAGGTATATTTAGTGTTAGGAACCCGTCTAACTAGAGATTGCCTTGACGTTCGGCAGACGGGCTCAAATAATTTTGTACAAAACGATTTGCCAAGTATCTCTAACTTATTAGTTCAGCATTTGCAATTATGATGCAATTTTGTACTTTATTTGGTTTGCAGTGAGCTGTTGCATTGCTTGTTTTGTTGAACAGTCTTGTTCTCAGCCATAGCAACGTGCCCCTGCGCGTTGGGATGTGCTGACTGACCCCCTTTTTTTTCTCTGCAGTATATGTTCTAAAGCCCTTTTTGGCCGTGTATTAGTGGCAAAAAAATATACTGTATATTTGCCATTCAGCGGTGCAGTTCTATGTTCTAAAGCCTTTTTTGGCATGTATTACTGGAAAATAAAAGGGCTTATTAGCCGTTGTGTGGTGAAGTGAGAAAATTACAGACTTTTTTGGGGTGTTTTAATTTCCTTTTTATTTATTTATTTGATCTAAAAGTATGTCAGACAGAAGTGCCAGGCCCTTCACAGGGGAGTGGCAGAGGCGTAAATGTTTCTGGCGCAGGCACAGGTCGCAGCAGAGTAAGGGGGCGTGGCAGCAGGAGTCGCAGCGAGAGGCCTGAGCTCCCGGTGTCATCTAGCGGTCGTGTCTTAATCAGCAACCCAGCGGATCTTGAATGGTTAACTCGGTCATCCACTTTATCCCAAGTGATATCAGACATCCCCAGCCAAGAGTCGGTGGGTTCATCATACACAACCCTTAGTTGGCATGGCCCGGGAGCAGGCCCTGTGCCCTCACCTGTCCTCAACCTGCCTCTTTTCTTCTCTGTTCCCTCAGCCAGAGAAGTATTATATGCTGTGGGCTTAGCTCCCCTATACAGCAAGGACGAGCTACTAGAGGGAGGACAGTCAGCACATACTGGCCAGCCAAGATGTGGAGGAGACATCCGCCGCTTTCTCCGGTAGGCGGGCAAGTAGTGATGAGGAGAGATGGGTGGGAGCTGGTGTTGCGAGCGGTCAGGCTCCTGACCCAGAGACCGTTGAGGAGGACATCAGTGACGTGCAGACAGTACTCGATGATGTAGCTGATCACATTTGGGAGCTGGGCGAATTAGGGGCTTCATCATTATCGGGAGAAGAGGGTGCCAGCTTGCCCGTGAGGCAGAGGCGGAGCCAGCAAGTTGCTAGCGTGGCCGGGAGTCAGCAGGGTGATAGCAGTGGGAGGTCGGGAGCCAAATGTGCCCGGGGTAGACCACCCGCTTCGCAGGAGCCTACCTGCCCGGAAAGTAGTGGTGCAGGGGTTCACGGAAGCAGCGGCTGTAGCAGTCAGTGCGGAGTGTTGGGGGTAAAATCACCTACTCGGCGGTGTGGCAGTTTTTTGTTAAGCCGCCGGAGGAGGTGAACATGTGTAGAATCTGTGTTCAGAAGGTGAAGCGTGGCCAGGGTGCCAATGTTGGCACCACAGCCCTGCGTCAACATATGCAGCGTCACCATAAAGTGGCCTCGGAGAACCGTGGCTCTGATGTGGTGGTCCAGCCTGCCGCAGCAACCGCTGCATCACCCAGTAGCATTCACCTGATTTCAGGTAGTCAAGGCTCCACCACCTCATCCGAAGAGAGCTGTCTGTCCTTCCCATCATCTGCTGGTCCTGATGCTCCTGCTCCTCCTCCTACTTTTCATCAGTCATTCCATCAGCAATCGATCACCAAAGCGATTGCCAAGAGACAACAGTATGTGTGCACTCATCCAACGGCGCAGAAGCTGAATGTGCTCCTGGCTAAGTTGCTAGTGCTGCAGTCCCTGCTTTTCCAAGTGGTGGACTCTGCACCTTTCAGAGCTGAGCCGAGGTGGAGAGTCCCAAGCTGTCATTTCTTTGCCAAAAATGCAGTACCAGCCCTGCACACGTATGTAGAACAGAAGGTGGGCCAGTCCTTGAGCCTGTCAGTGTCTGCCAAAGTGCTCGGCAGCGCCGACATGTGAAGCTGTAACTTCGGTCAGGGACAATACATGTCCTTTATGGCCCACTGGGTGAATGAGTTTCTGCACAGCCACACCAGCAACTTGGCAAGGTGATGCCGCTTCTGCATCCACGTTCTCACGCTGTTGGTCCTGCGACAATGTCCGCCTCTGCCTCCTCATCCTCCACCGTGTCCTCAGCCTCCACTGCAGGGACAATTCACAGTGCCCCTCCAGCATACCACATGTGCAGGGCACGGCGGTGTCACGCTGTTCTGCTCCTCATTTGCCTGGGCTACCGGAGTCACACAGGGGAGGAACTGCTCCGTGTTCTTTATCAAGAAATCTAATCCTGTCTTTCTCCGCGACAACTCAAAATCGGAACTATGGTGACCGACCACGGGAAGAACATTGTGTCGGTGCTGCGTCAAGGAGAGCTGAGCCACGCGCCCTGCATGGCACACGTGTTCAATCTGGTTGTCAAGTGGTTCCTGAAGTCTTCCACCCATTAGAAAGACATCCTAAAAATGGCCAGTAAACTTTGCATGCACTTCAGCCACTCGTACACCGCAAAGCACACCCTCCTTGAGCTGCAGCAGCAGAACGGCATCCCCCAACATAGGCTGATATGTAACTTTACCACCCGTTGGAATTCCACCCTCCATATGTTGGACCGACTATACGAACAGAGAAAGGCCATAAACGATTTCTTGATGATCCAAGTGGACAGGAGTACTCCCCTGTGTAACTTCGATATCAGCCAGTGGCAGCTCATGCGTGACACTTGCCGTTTGCTCAGGCCCTTTGAGGAGGCCACGTTATTTGTCAGTCACCAGGACTACGGGAGGAACAACGTCATTCCACTGCTTCTTGTCCTGGAACAGATGCTGGTAAATCTGGCTGGTCAGGGTACTGGAGACGTAGCGCCTAGATCTCACGGCCACATGAGCCCTGTGGGGGCTGAACTGGAGGAGGAGGACATTGGAGCACAAGCAATGTGTAGCAAAATGGGTGGTTTTTTTACACAGGTGACAGGAGAAGAGAAGCAGGAGCAGCCAGAGGAGCTACAGGGTGATGAGGAAGACAAGGCAGAGGACCCAGACATACCGTGGCAGTATGCAGTGGAGATGGAGGCAGGGAGTCCCTCTGAGTCACTTGCACAAATGTCTCGATGCAACCGGTCCAAAATGGGGGCCTTTTTTACACCAGCTGAGAGGGAGGACAAACTGAAATACTATAGAGACATCCTATGTAGTCAGTTGGCCACTGCCTATCTGCATTATCGTCCATCCTCTCGCAATTCTGACCGGGGGGGCCCTCTGCGCTCACGTTCCTCTGCTATGGCTGCTGTGGCAGGGTGGGTGGGGGGTAGGAGCAGTCCCAGCTCCATCAGTAGCAACTTGATTCTAGAGTCGCTAATTAGCAGCTTACTCACCAGCAGCAGCAGCAGCTAGACCTGGAGCAGGACCTGAACCAGCAGGTGGTGGCCTACTTGGACAGCACCCTGCCACTTCACATTGAATATCCACTGGACTACTGGGCAGCCAAACTGGATTTGCAGCCACAACTGGCAGAGCTTGCCTTGGAAAAGCTGTCCTGCCCGGCCAGTATTGTGGCATCAGAGTGGGTGTTTAGTGCGGCGGGGGCCATAGTTACCCCAAGAAGAACTCGCCTGTCCACCCAAAATGTGAAGAGACTGACCTTTGTCAAGATGAATCAGGCGTGGATTTCCACCCACCAATGCCTGATGCATCAGACTAGATCATCCATGTAACCACACCAACACTTTGACAAAAGAGAACGGTTTCTTCTGGCCACCTGCTTCAGCTACTATTCTGATGTTGCCACCCGCCTGATGCCACACATCTGATGCCAAGTGCTCCTTCTTTCACCCACCATCTTCAGCTGATACTGGTATTGCCACCCACCTCCCCACTCTGTCACCGGGTCACTCTGTGGTCTCCTGATGTTGCTGCCACCCCCACACTATTTCACCTTGCCACTCTGTGGCCTCCTGATGCTGCTACCGCCACCTCCCGCAACATGGACAGTGACATACCAGAGGGGGATCAATGGCAAAAATTCCCACAAAAAATATGTATTTTAATCAGGGGCCATTTTTATGCGTCTTAAAGGGAAACTCTTAAAAATGTGCCCTGCTGGAGCCTAGAATTTTTTTATTTTAGGCCACGGGAGTACGGCATTCACCTGACAGAAAAGAACAAGTGATTATGTGGCTTGAGGTACATTAGGCGGTCACTGAATAACAAATTTCCTGTAGGCCAGTGGAATACAGTCCCCAAAAATTAGGCATTCACCTGACAGAAAAGAACAAGTGGTTATGTGGCTGGAGGTACATTAAGCAGTCACTGAATAACAAATTTACTGTAGGCCAGTACAGGCCCCAAAAATTAGGCATTCACCTGACAGAAAAGAACAAGTGATTATGTGGCTGGAGGTACATTAGGCGGTCACTGAATAACAATTTTACTATAGGCTAGTGGAGTACAGGCCCAAAAAATTAGGCATTCACCTGACAGAAAGAACAAGTGATTATGTGGCTGGAGGTACATTAGGCGGTCACTGAATACCAATTTTACTGTAGGCCAGTGGAGTACAGGCCCAAAAATTAGGCATTCACTTGACAGAAAAGGCCTTTTATGCCGCTGTATATACATAAGACAAGGACCATTCTTTGTTCTGGGTGGTGACGGATATGTGTGGGTTGGCATGAGGAAATTCAATTACATGTGGTCATCGCAGGTGTTGAATTCCTCCGAGATCCATGCTTCATTCATTTTTAGAAATGTGAGGTAGTCCACACTGTCGTGAGCTAGGCGAGTGCGCTTATCGGTCACAATCCCCCCTGCTGCGCTGAACGTCCTTTCGGACAGGACACTTGACGAGGAACAAGCCAAGAGTTCCATGGCAAATTGTGCCAGCTATGGCCACAGGTCAAACCTGCACAAACATTAGTCCAGGGGTTCCTCGCTTCTCAGAGCATCCACATTGGCCGTTAACCCGATGTAGTCGGACACCTGTCGGTCTAGGCGTTCCCTGAGGTTGGATCTGAAGGACGGCTGTCAATGGGTTGGCTGCAAGAATAATCTCATATCAGAAGTGACCAACACATCTTCAAACCGCTCTCTTCTTCCAGGCGCGGTAGTATTGGTACCCGCACCTGTTTTGCTGTGAGTGGAAATTCCTCTGCCAGCGCCCGCAACAGCAGAATGAAACATCTCTCGCAGCAAGGCCTGGAAATGCTGCATTCCAGCAGCCCTCTGTGATGCTGATAACCTGTCCGCCATTTTGTATTTGTGCCGGTGGTCTAAGTACGTTGCCACCCAGTACTGGTCCTTGCCATTTATGCTTTTTATACGGGGGTCCCTCTTCAAACACTGGAGCATGAAGGCCCCCATTTGCACTAATTTGGAAGCAGCGCCCTGGCTCCTGCTCATCACCCAGGAGAATGTCGTCCTCGGTCTCCTCCCCCCATCCACGGACAACACCAGAAAAGTTTAAAGCCTGCTCTTCTTGCCTTTCCTCCTCCTCCTCCCCCAGGCACCATCCTCCTCTGACTCCTCTTCACACTCCTGCTGACTTGTCTCAGATGGAGTAGCCCCCCCCCCCCCCCGGAATTCATTCAGCATTGTGACTTCCTCATCTTCCAGCTCCTGCTCCTCGACGGCTTGATCAATGACACGACGCAATGCACGCTCCAGAAAGAAGGCGTACGGTATGATGTCACTGATGGCGCCCTGGCTGACAAGTTTGGTGATCTCATCAAATGGCTGCAGAAGTCTGCATGCACCGCACATTAGAAGCCACTGGCACGGTGAAAAAAAACAAGCCCCCAGAACCTGTCCTGCTGCAGAGTTTGTACAGGTAGTCGTTAACGGCACGTTGCTGCTGGAGCAGCCTATCAAGCATATACAAGGTGGAGTTCCAGCGCGTCGGGCTGTCACAAATCAGACGCCTGACGGGCAGGTGCTGTCGCCGATGAACGTCAGCAAGGCGAGCCATGGCCGTGTAAGATCTTCTAAAATGGCCTGCCGCAAGAAAATGGTTGCACGAATGGTTGAACGACTAAGTTCAGGACGTGTGCCATGCATGGTACGTGTGGTGTTTTGCCCTGTTTCAGCTCGCTCAGCAGATTGGCACCGTTGTCGCACACCACTTTACCAACTGTCAAATTGAGCGGAGTTAGCCACTGATCCGCCTGTGACCGCAGAGCTGAAAGCAGTACAGGACCGGTGTGGCTCTTTGCTTCCAGGCACAACAGCTGCAGCACAGCATGGCATGGTCTCACCTTGCATGTCAAATAGGTTCTGGGGAGCTTGGGGCTGCAGCGAAAGAGGCGGTAGCAGTGGAAAAGGAGGATTCAGCCGAGGAGGAGACGGAGGATGGAGGAGGAGAAGAAGAGTCAGGCCTGCATGCAATTGGTGGCGGTAACTCCAAATCCACACGGGTGCACGGGTTACATGCTTGACGGCCGACAGCAGGTTCACCCAGTGGGCAGCAAAAGTTATGTACCGTCCCTGCCCGTGTTTGCTCGAACACGTGTCTGTGGTCAGCTGTATCTTGGCACCGACACTGTGTGCCAGAGATATATTAACTTGCCGCTGAACGTGGCCATATAGCTCTGGGATGCCCTTCTGGGAGAAATATTTCCTTCCAGGGACTTTCCATTGCGGTGTGCCAGTGGCCACAAATTTTCTAAAGGCCTCCGAGTCCACCAGTTTATATGACAGTAGTTGGCAGACTAGTAGTTCCGACAAGCCAGCGGTCAGCCGTTGGGCAAGAGGGTTATCCGGCATCATCAACTTTTTACGCTCGAACATTTGGGCCACGGAAGCCTGCCTTCTGCCAGATGAACGCGACGACGGCACAGTGGAAAGTAGAGTGGAGGACAATTGGAAGGAGAAGAGGCAGGAAGTGGAGCACCAGCAGTGTGGCTTTGTGTGTTCTGACGGTGTTGCTCCCACTGGGCTCGGTGATGGGAGGCCAGGTGCCTTCTTAGGGCGGTCGTCCCTAGGTAAGCGTTGGGCTTACCGCGACTTATGCGTTGACAGCACAGACTGCAGATGGCAACACTTTTGTCAGCAGCTGACACGTTAAAAAAAAGCCCACACTGCGGAGCTATGTGCCGCGTCTTGGGAGCAAAAGATGTGACCGTGCATGGTGGATGGTTCGCTCCAGATACATTTGCAGTCTGCTTTTTGCCTCCGGTGCATTGCAAGTTCTTCCTGCTTCTACTCCTTGTCCCAATCTGCTGCTGCTCCGTCTCTCCCCATGAACTCCCCTCCTCTTCCTCTCTTGTGGGCACCCACGTGACGTCTATCAACAAATCATCATCTTCACCACCACTGACATTAGAGATCTCGGCGTAGGCAGCAACAGCAGGGACCACCCTGCTTGGGCTGATCTGGGTACTGTCATCAGACCGATGGGGGACAGCCGTTGCTACCTCCTCTTTCTCATCCGATGCCAAGAATGGCTGCGCATTGGTAAGGTCTGGGAATGGATGGGAAAAAGATTCCTCTGACTCGAGTGGGGGGGCTATGGTGGTGGTGTCTTTGGGGGTGCACACAGCAGAGAGTGAGGAGGGTGCTGATACATAGGGTGAGGAGGGTGCAGAAGGGGAAGGCTGAGTGAGCCACTCAACCAACTCTGGTGACGTAATCGCATGCACCTTCTCCAACTTCCCACTTAGGCTCCGGCCTGGTGCACCTGCCCAACCCCTACCTTCCTTGTGGAACGGCCTGCCTCTTCTACTGCCTGCCATTTTCAAAATGACCCTGTGCCAAAGTACATAGAGAAGAGCAGTATTTGTAGAAGCAGGTATATTACAGGCCTCAATCAGTATTTGGTGGAAGCTGGTATATCAAACCCCTTAATCAGTATTTTGTGGAAGCAGGTGTATCATAGGCCTCAATCAATATTTGGTGGAAGCAGGTATATCAATCCCCTTAATCAGTATTTTGTGGAAGCAGGTATATAGAACCCCTTGATCAATATTTGGTGGAAGCAGGTATATCGCAACCCTCAATCTGTATTTTGTAGAAGCAGGTATATTAAATCCCTTATTCAGTATTTTGTGGAAGCAGGTATATAGAACCTTTTTAATCAATATTTTGCAGAAGCTGGTATATCGCACACCTCAATCAGTATTTTGTGGAAGCAGGTATATAAAACCCCATAATCAGTATTTTGTGGAAGCAGGTATATAGAACCTCTTAATCAATATTTTGTGGAAGCAGGTATATCAAACCCCTTAATCAGTATTTTGCAGAAGCAAGTATATCGCAGGCCTCAATCAATATTAGGTGGAATCAGGTATATAGAACCCCTTAATCAATATTTGGTGGAAGCAGGTATATCAAACCCCTTAATCAGTATTTTGCAGAAGCAGGTGTATTGCAGGCCTCAAGCAATATTTGGTGGAAGCAGGTATATAGAACCCCTTAATCAATATTTGGTGGAGGCAGGTATATCGCACCCCTCAATCTGTGTTTTGTGGAGGCAGGCATATCAAACCCCTTAATCAGTATTTAGCGGAAGCAGGATATCGCAGGCCTCAATCAATATTTGGTGGAGACAGGTATATCAATCCCCTTAATCAGTATTTTGTGGAAGCAGATGTATCGCAGGCCTCAATCAATATTTGGTTGAAGTAAGAATATCGATCCCCTTAATATTTAGTGGAAGCAGGTATATCACACCCCTCAATCTGTATTTTATGGAAGCAGGTATATAGAACCCCTTAATCAATATTTGGTGGAAGCAGGTATATCGCACCCATCAATCAGTATTTTGTGGAAGCAGGTATATCAAACCCCTTAATCAGTATTTTGTGGAAGCAGGTATATTGCACCCCTCAATCAGTTTTTTTGGGGCAACAGGTATATCACACCCGTTGCAAATAGTAGTTCCAATAGTGCTTGTACCTCTATATACCTTCGGTATCGCAGCAGAACCGCACACAACTGCTGCACAATACAAATGCACTATAATATACATTCTATGTTAGAAAGTATATTAGAAGTATATCACACCCCTCAGTATATTACACCTATCGATAGCACACCTATACCAGTCTTTAAAAGGACTTTTGTGGCCCTATTAGCTAGTGTTTGGTGTGCCTAACAATCTGTCTCTGCTCCACAAAGCAACCTCTCCCTACACTGGCAAAACACGGAATGTAAAATGGCTGCCCGATAGGGTGGGGGTGTGTCCATGTGAAAATGGGATCCGATGTGTTCCTGACAGGAATACATTGGCTAAAGTCTCAGTTCTTAACATCAGCTTGAGGTATTAGCCAGTGTTGTCAGTTGCATATCATTGTGGTGCACCTTTTGCAGTGATTTATGTATTTTTATATTTGCATCCACACATTATCCCATCTTGTGTAGGATGCTTTTGTGGTGCATGTGGTCCGCTGCCGGCATCCTTCATTGTATGCATTCTTGATGGGGATTGCCGATAGCAACGGATTACATGCGGAGGAATTGCTCCCCCGGTTATAAACACGCCACAGTGTTTTGGGGTTTTGAGCATTTCCTCTCATTTAGGCAACTTTATTTCAGTTATTTTTCATGTGCTGAAACGTCTCAATTGGCTGTCCTGTCCCACCTGATGGATGTGTCATGGGTCAAAGTTCAGCGCAAAGCAAAAGAATATGGCGCATGCGAACATCGCCATATGTTCGCATGTTCGGTGAATCGCGAACGAGCAAAGTTCGCCGCGAAACGACCGTCGGGCGAACCGCAAGGCCATCTAGTCAGGACGTGGTACTTAGTGGCTGGGGAGAAGGGTTGAAGGGACTTGTAGGGTAAATCTGGTTTTACAAGAGTTGTTGATAATTGTATTGAAATATGAAGCAAAGTCCAGAGACTGACTGTGACCAGAGATGTGGGAGGTAGCACATGAGATCAGATGATGTAGAGAGTTAAAGGATTTCAATGACTAATTTATCTAAGAGAATATGATAATACTGATAGTCAGGACCTCTATATTGCAAATATTAGAAATGCCAAAATACGTTTTATCATGTTTTCTCTTTGTGTATGTCAGCCAGTTACGTTCCTGACCTTCTCTTCCCTTGTAGTTCAGTTCAAGAAGTAGCTCCAATATAACAACCAATTATAGAATGATCATTTAGTAACAGAGTCACCCAGACTTTATAGTAACACACATCCCCTATTCACTCATGTCTCATTGCTTTTTTTTTTTTATATTACACTTAATCCTTAATATAATTCATCAATATCTGACTGGCAAGGGTCCGAAACCCCTCACCCCAGCAGATCAGTTGTTCTGCATAAGCTCTGGTGCCGTAGTTGATAGAACTGTTTGCTGAAGCTCTGCAGTAACCAGTGGATGAAGCTGTGTAGTTCCAGTGCTTTATTCCAGCTCTGAAGCTAATAATAATATTCTTTATATAGCGCCAACATATTCTTCAGAGCTTCACAATCAGCGTGTTCATGTATAAACAAAATCATATATTTCATACCAAAAAACAATTAAAACAATTGTCTGCAAGAGCTTCCAATCTATGAGGAGATAGGAGTGACACAAAAGGTAAAAAGTGCTTGTTTTGTACAATGGTCCCGCCATCTTAACAAAATCGGGGAGCAGATATGAAGCAGCCGATATCGGTAGTGCTTCTGAGAGTATGGTGTGTGGTGGATACAGTTAGATGATAGCTCAGGCTCTGAAGGATGAGGTTGGGAGGGGCACGGTGAATGGAGAAGACTTAGATTAGTAGATGTGATAGGCTACCTTTAAAAGATATGTTTTTAGGGAACGCCTAAAACTGTAGGTTTTGGGAATTAACCTAATTGCTTGGGTTAGGGCGTTCCAGAGAAGCAGATCGAAAGAAGTCTTGGAGACAGGAGTGAGAGTATCGGATTATGGCTGATGTTAATCTTAAATCATTTGCAGAGCATAGAGCATGGATAGGGTGGAAGACAGATTAATGAGGAGATATAGAAAGTGCATTGAGAAGTTTACATTTAATCCTGTACTAGCTATACTATGCAATAACTGGTACAGGGTTGAGGCATTGAAGTATCAGTTAGACTAGTGTTCCCCAACTCTAGTCCTCAGGACCCACCTGCCGGTCATGTTTTCAGGACTTCCTTAGTATTGAGCAAATGATATAATTAGTGTCAGTGCATCAGGGCTTACCTCAGGTATTCATTCTGTGGGATATTCTCAAATCATGACCGGTAGGTGGGCCCTGAGGACTAAAGTTGGAGAACACTGAGTTAAACAGATAGATGTGCCTGGCCTGCTGCATTCAGGATAGATTGGAAAGGGTTTAGCGAGGAGAGCAATTAATAATGAGTTACAGTAATCAAGAATGGATTACGGCAATAGTGAGAATTTTTTGTTTGCTTCCACAGTAAGAAATTCTAAACATGTTTTTCAGGTTCAGGTGACATAAGAGGGTTGAATATAGTGGGTGAAGGAAAGATCAGGATCTGTAAAACATGGCTACATCCCTCTGTATATAAAAAATGCCTAATCTTCTCTGCAAAATGGACAAGAATAGGACATGTTCTATTTTTTTATTTTTTATTTGCAGAACAGCAGAGCAAACATAAGGATGCGAACAGCATTTTTTCAGCCCCATTGAAATGAATGGGTTCGTATCTGATCCACCAAAAACCAATAAAAAATATGGTCATGTGCATGGGGCCTTAGGTAGGTTAGTAGATGGAGAAAATGCAAGTTGTTCCGTTTTTGAAAAATTCAGTTTAAGACAAAGAGAGGACATGAGTGGCCACTGAGGAAGGGGCGTTAGACCCTGAAACGCGTCTGGCATACAGAGTGAGCGTGGATTCAAGGAGAAAAAGGACAAAGAAACTATACTTCCGATCAAAAGCGCAAGAGATCCAGATCCAGATTTAAAATTACCGCCGCAAAGCAGTGACGTCATCTAAGCGTCTGCCCGGAACCCCAGAGCACCAGGTCACGTGGGACGCCACAGACGGCCGTGTTCGGCCACCTGGGAAATCGTGCTGCGGCTAGGCAGCAAGGAGGGGTGAGACCGGGAGACCTGAAGCGGCTGGACACTGTAAGTAATCTGGAGGCCAGTGCCTATGCGCTTTACCCGTACGCATCTCTGTACTTACTTACAAATACCGGACATTGTCATTTTCATTGCCCCATCCGATATACCTGTTGGGGCTATCTTCAGGACTTCTTATATTACTACCGCTATTGGTTTACTCTGTGCAGCACCGCATGATTTGGGACACTGTTTGGATGAACTGTCACACATCAAACTCTAATAGATTGTACCCATAGTAGTGTCTCATCACTACACCGGCTGCACAGTTGTCAATATATTATAACTGTGGCGTTATATGTACATGCTATATAGGCTGCTATTGTAGTTATTTGATGTACGTTTTATGTGATTTTAGGGGTTTGTTTTTAGAGTATTAAACATTAAACATCAAATTATTCATCCCTCTAGTGTCTCCCTGGTGTGTGTGCCCCCTCGTTCCTTCTATACGTTTTGTATTTTTATATTTGCATCCACACATTATCCCATCTTGTGTAGGATGCTTTTGTGGTGCATGTGGTCCGCTGCCGGCATCCTTCATTGTATGCATTCTTG
Organism: Bufo bufo; assembly: GCF_905171765.1. Lineage (NCBI taxonomy): Eukaryota > Metazoa > Chordata > Amphibia > Anura > Bufonidae > Bufo > Bufo bufo. The sequence continues at coordinate 774,482,062 of NC_053390.1, read as the reverse complement.
ATGGGGATTGCCGATAGCAACGGATTACATGCGGAGGAATTGCTCCCCCGGTTATAAACACGCCACAGTGTTTTGGGGTTTTGAGCATTTCCTCTCATTTAGGCAACTTTATTTCAGTTATTTTTCATGTGCTGAAACGTCTCAATTGGCTGTCCTGTCCCACCTGATGGATGTGTCATGGGTCAAAGTTCAGCGCAAAGCAAAAGAATATGGCGCATGCGAACATCGCCATATGTTCGCATGTTCGGTGAATCGCGAACGAGCAAAGTTCGCCGCGAAACGACCGTCGGGCGAACCGCAAGGCCATCTAGTCAGGACGTGGTACTTAGTGGCTGGGGAGAAGGGTTGAAGGGACTTGTAGGGTAAATCTGGTTTTACAAGAGTTGTTGATAATTGTATTGAAATATGAAGCAAAGTCCAGAGACTGACTGTGACCAGAGATGTGGGAGGTAGCACATGAGATCAGATGATGTAGAGAGTTAAAGGTTTTCAATGACTAATTTATCTAAGAGAATATGATAATACTGATAGTCAGGACCTCTATATTGCAAATATTAGAAATGCCAAAATACGTTTTATCATGTTTTCTCTTTGTGTATGTCAGCCAGTTACGTTCCTGACCTTCTCTTCCCTTGTAGTTCAGTTCAAGAAGTAGCTCCAATATAACAACCAATTATAGAATGATCATTTAGTAACAGAGTCACCCAGACTTTATAGTAACACACATCCCCTATTCACTCATGTCTCATTGCTTTTTTTTTTTTATATTACACTTAATCCTTAATATAATTCATCAATATCTGACTGGCAAGGGTCCGAAACCCCTCACCCCAGCAGATCAGTTGTTCTGCATAAGCTCTGGTGCCGTAGTTGATAGAACTGTTTGCTGAAGCTCTGCAGTAACCAGTGGATGAAGCTGTGTAGTTCCAGTGCTTTATTCCAGCTCTGAAGCTAATAATAATATTCTTTATATAGCGCCAACATATTCTTCAGAGCTTCACAATCAGCGTGTTCATGTATAAACAAAATCATATATTTCATACCAAAAAACAATTAAAACAATTGTCTGCAAGAGCTTCCAATCTATGAGGAGATAGGAGTGACACAAAAGGTAAAAAGTGCTTGTTTTGTACAATGGTCCCGCCATCTTAACAAAATCGGGGAGCAGATATGAAGCAGCCGATATCGGTAGTGCTTCTGAGAGTATGGTGTGTGGTGGATACAGTTAGATGATAGCTCAGGCTCTGAAGGATGAGGTTGGGAGGGGCACGGTGAATGGAGAAGACTTAGATTAGTAGATGTGATAGGCTACCTTTAAAAGATATGTTTTTAGGGAACGCCTAAAACTGTAGGTTTTGGGAATTAACCTAATTGCTTGGGTTAGGGCGTTCCAGAGAAGCAGATCGAAAGAAGTCTTGGAGACAGGAGTGAGAGTATCGGATTATGGCTGATGTTAATCTTAAATCATTTGCAGAGCATAGAGCATGGATAGGGTGGAAGACAGATTAATGAGGAGATATAGAAAGTGCATTGAGAAGTTTACATTTAATCCTGTACTAGCTATACTATGCAATAACTGGTACAGGGTTGAGGCATTGAAGTATCAGTTAGACTAGTGTTCCCCAACTCTAGTCCTCAGGACCCACCTGCCGGTCATGTTTTCAGGACTTCCTTAGTATTGAGCAAATGATATAATTAGTGTCAGTGCATCAGGGCTTACCTCAGGTATTCATTCTGTGGGATATTCTCAAATCATGACCGGTAGGTGGGCCCTGAGGACTAAAGTTGGAGAACACTGAGTTAAACAGATAGATGTGCCTGGCCTGCTGCATTCAGGATAGATTGGAAAGGGTTTAGCGAGGAGAGCAATTAATAATGAGTTACAGTAATCAAGAATGGATTACGGCAATAGTGAGAATTTTTTGTTTGCTTCCACAGTAAGAAATTCTAAACATGTTTTTCAGGTTCAGGTGACATAAGAGGGTTGAATATAGTGGGTGAAGGAAAGATCAGGATCTGTAAAACATGGCTACATCCCTCTGTATATAAAAAATGCCTAATCTTCTCTGCAAAATGGACAAGAATAGGACATGTTCTATTTTTTTATTTTTTATTTGCAGAACAGCAGAGCAAACATAAGGATGCGAACAGCATTTTTTCAGCCCCATTGAAATGAATGGGTTCGTATCTGATCCACCAAAAACCAATAAAAAATATGGTCATGTGCATGGGGCCTTAGGTAGGTTAGTAGATGGAGAAAATGCAAGTTGTTCCGTTTTTGAAAAATTCAGTTTAAGACAAAGAGAGGACATGATGTTGGAGACAGCGGACAGACGGTGACTGGTGGACTGTAGTACAGCAGGGGTGGTGTCACAGGAAGAAGTATATGGTTGGGCGTCATCAGCATAGAGATGGTATTGAAAACAGAATCTACTTATAGTCTGTCCAATAGGGGTTGTGTAGAGAGAGAAGAGGAGAGGTCCTAGGATTCAGCCCTATGGAACTCTAATAGCAAGAGGAAAAGAAGTAGAGCCAGGAAATAATACACCAAGAGCGGCCATAGAGATATTAAAAAAACCAAGAGAAAGCAGTGTCCATAAGGACTCATTCACACGGCCGTTGCCCGGCCGTGCCCGTATTGCCAGCAAGCAGCGGGTCCGCAATATGCCGTGTGCACTCCGCTTGAATGGGTTCACAATCTGGAAAGTCGGTGTGGAACGGAAGCTCGGACCCTCACGGAAGCACTTTCAGAAGTTTAGAGTTTTAAGGGAGATTACAGACAGGTCTGTAGTTAGTTTTGCAGGACAGTTTTTTTTTTCTGTAATGGGTTTACTGAATGTTTGAAAGAGGAGGGGAAGATACCAGAAGAGAACGGTAAGATACCAGAAGAAAGAGAGGTTGAAAATTTTATTTAGGTGAGTAACGACAGCCAGGGAGAAAGAATGGAGGAGGTGTGAGGTAATAGGGTCACTAATGCAGAAAGTAGGTTGGGGAGAGAGGAGTCTGGAGACTTGTAACTGAGTCAAATGTAGAAAATGAACCAAAGGAGATGCAGGGATCAGTTGGGGGTGTGTGGTGTTGGCAAGAATATCGATGATGCTTGCAGACTGGGAGATAATTTCATGCTGGATGTTTTCATTTTTCTTTTTGAAGTAAGTGGCCAGATCTTCAGCACAGAGGTCAGTAATGGGTATCTGCACTTTCGGACTGAGGAGAGAGTGAAAAATCTTCTGGTGTATATTTTCTCCATAGATGTTCTACTACTGCAGAAAGCAAGTTTGAGGTGCGTGCCAGAGTTGCTTTCGTCTCTGTTTGGAAGTTCTGAGTGTAGGGGGCTCTACTTCAACCAGGGCACTTCTGAAGCTATCTTTGTAGTGTTTAACGTCACCAGTCGTTACGTCAATGGGAATAGGGCAATTGAACATCTCTTTCACCACTAGCTTATGTTTGACCAGTGCTTTTGTTTGTCCACCTTCTGCTTGCTGTTGTTCCACCTGGCTATTGTGTTTAACGGAGAAGTATCATTACATCATTAGCAGAAGGGCGGTTGCACAAATGCTTTATTTGTTCGTTTTCCGGCTATTGTACTTAAAAGAGAACGATCAGAAGTCTTATATAATAGGTCCTTTAGAGTATAAGTAAACCTGAAAAAAATTATTGCTTTAAGAGTGCAAAAAGATATAGGACACGACTGCAGACTCTCTGCTCCTGTGTTCCCTATGACAATAGATACATTTTTGTGCTCTGACCTTGTTTAGTTGTGTCACAGGGACATTACATGTCTTCAACTCACCATTCCTATCAATATCTACATCATTACTGGCTTGAATAGCAGAAGTTATACATTATATGATGTTGCTGGTGAGTTGAATCCACACACAATGGCAAGGCTAGATGGCTGAGGCCGTACATATACATACATCTTGTAATTCTTCAAAAAGAAATAATATTTGCCACTTGTATTTGAATTGAAAATTTAGGAAAAGCAGCCTGCCATTACTAGAGATGAACAAATCGATAGTACAAAAAATTACTTTGTTACGAATTTCCCAAAAAGTTTGATTGCCAAATCTGACTTTTTTGGGATTCGTCCCCCATGAATTCATCAAAATGTCAGCCCCCATTGTACATATCAGTGTACAGAGAAAATGAAGAAGGAGGAACTCATGACCCCGTTCTGGCAGACTTGCCCATAATGCCTTGCAGTCAACCTCATGAGGGAGTATAGCAGTGATGACAGTGGATATCATAGGCTCTGTATAAGATCCCAGCCAGGATCTACCATATTTTTTCTCAGCTTGTACATTGGAGGGCTAGAACGTGTAGTAGATCTTAAAACACAGAGTGCAGCTAGTTACGGTCAGAAAAGTTATTTCAGAAAGAAGAGAAGACAATAGCTAGTTATATTTTATACAGGGATCAGTTTTAGCGACAGGACAGTGTGTTATTGTGCAACTTAGGCTGTCTCAGACAGCCTGGCATCCATTTTATTGAGAGCACAGTTTTTTTTTTATTAGTGAATTGCTCTCATTATAAGCTAAAATCTTTTTTTCAATTAGGTCTTTATTAAAAATATGGAGTCCATTTCTCTGTACAGAGCTGAGATCCTCCACTAGCAGAATCTGAATTTTCCCTTCTCTGTCAGACAGGGAGCTGAGGGGCTCCTTATCTCTGCTCTCTGACATTATAAACACTCATCAAAGCTCAATCCTTATCTTACTGATAAGAATGTGGTTTAAATAAGTGTTTATGACCTCTTAGTCATTTAGAGATAAGGGTTAGTAGATGAAAGTGAAAGTAGGATGCACACAGCTAGAAAAACTGTTAACCCTTTGTGACAGAAGGGCTCAATATTTTTAACAAAATGATTTTTAGCCCCAAATTAGTAAAATGCAATCATAAAATAAAATTACCCCCAAAGGTGTACATAGCCTTTAAAGATACAGACCCAGATTTACTAATGTGTCTGCACCAAAAATCTGTGCAATTTTCCACATCCAGGGTTTCTACACTTTTTTCTGACAGACTCTACAAGGTGACGGGGCTTTGTATAAAGGGGGTGGAGCTTCATTGAAAATCCTAAAAAGCGTGACTTTCTCAAAAATTGGGCAACAACTCTGTCATAAAAATCTGTCTCAAAGTAAGCTTACCAATTGTTGTTATAGAGGCTATTCACCATTTTAGTGAGTGCTGCTTCATTGTTACATGTATTACAATTACAGTGAATTCCAATAGACATTCTTTGTTAAAAAAAATTGCATAGTTAAATAAAAAAAAGATTTCATCAGAGCATGTGAGCAGCCTGATGTACTGTTTTTTATGCATCATAGTCGACTATGCTTTGCCTGTGATGCTGTTGCTGCTACTACTAACCCTACACAGCTACACATCTTCTGCCTTGTCCATCATGTTCCATACAGTGCTGCTACTGCTGTTGTTGCTACTACTACTACGTCTACACAGATGCATATCTCCTGCCTTGCCCATTATGCTTAATACAGTGTTGCTGCCGCTACTACTACTCCTGCACAGCCACATCTCCTGTCTTGCCCATAATATTCAATACTGTGTTGCTGCCACTACTACTACCTCTGCACAGTCACACATTTCCTACCTTGCCCATCGTATTCCATACTGTGTTGCTGTCGCTACTACTACCCCTACACAACCACACATTTTCTGCCTTGCTCATCATGTTACATACTGTTCTGCTGTCGCTACTCCTACCTCTACACAGACGCATATCTTCTACCTTGTCCATCATGTTACATACTGTGCTACTGTTGGGAACCCTACCCTTACCCTGAAGATAGGCCATCAATATCAAGAACCTGGACAACCCCTTCAATCAATATCCTTCTCTAAAGCAAGGAAATTAAATTCTGCCTACTTACAGTACTATTGTAAAGGGTTATTGGCTCTACACCTCCATCATGTGGCATCTAACCGAGTAGTCATGTATACTGGGTCATTATACAGTGCCCCTTGTAGTTACTTCCCTCGAAGCAGACTACATCACAACATACATGCATTTAGGGTACTTTCACAGTGTCTAATCCTAATTTAGGATGCAGTGTGGTTTCCATGACACACATACTAGGGCACAGCCACATCTCCTGTCTTGCTGCCGCTACTACTACTCCTGCACAGCCACATCTCCTGTCTTGCCCATAATATTCAATACTGTGTTGCTGCCACTACTACTACCTCTGCACAGTCACACATTTCCTACCTTGCCCATCGTATTCCATACTGTGTTGCTGTCGCTATTACTACCCCTACACAACCACACATTTCCTGCCTTGCTCATCATGTTACATACTGTTCTGCTGTTGCTACTCCTACCTCTACACAGACGCATATCTTCTACCTTGTCCATCATGTTACATACTGTGCTACTGTTGGGAACCCTACCCTTACCCTGAAGATAGGCCATCAATATCAAGAACCTGGACAACCCCTTCAATCAATATCCTTCTCTAAAGCAAGGAAATTAAATTCTGCCTACTTACAGTACTATTGTAAAGGGTTATTGGCTCTCCACCTCCATCATGTGGCATCTAACCGAGTAGTCATGTATACTGGGTCATTATACAGTGCGCCTTGTAGTTACTTCCCTCGAAGCAGGCTACATCACAACATACATGCATTTAGGGTACTTTCACAGTGTCTAATCCTAATTTAGGATGCAGTGTGGTTTCCATGACACACATACTAGGGCACATTTTATAGAAAGTCAGTTGACCTATCGGTATATTTTTGAAAAAAACAGAGAACCTGGAGGAAACCCACACAAACACCTATCTAGTAATATAAAAAGAATAAGGATAGACAGACTGATTTACAGTGCGGCTCTTCTATTCCTGTAGATATCGGTTTGTTTTCCCCCAGTAAAGCATTTCATCAGTTTCCTTTTTTTGTGAGCATCTGTGTTTTTTTTGGACTCTTGGGTCTCTATAAGACTACACTGTATGGTCATTTTCATAGTTGGCTATTAGGTTCTTGCCCCGATGCTTGTATATGTGATCTTTCTCTTCTCACATCTTATGGGGGCATACTCTTACTTGAGATGCTGATGTTCTGCTTGGGTTGTATATGGTGACATCCCATCATCACTTCACTGTGTGAATAGTGCAGAATTTTTTTAGTCTGATGGACTTGTGGTGGAAATGTTGGATTTTCCAAACTCAAATAGATGCTAATTTTCCGACACTTGTGTCTTGCATCCTTCAGTTTGAGGTACACTTCTTTCAGCTTTTTCTCCAGGATGTGCAGGAGTAATCTACTGACATTTTCTCTGTAATTTTGTCAGATGATGTGAGACCTAAAGTCGCATGATATTATTGAAAAGGTTGCACTCTTGGTTTGTGTTGATGGTGCAGATATTGTATTCTTAGTATCTTTTATGGTTATCTTCTGGTGCCTGAATTTTCCGCCATCTTGTAGCCAGGATCCAGCTAGAGTGTGAGCATGTAACAAATATTTATTATACAACCCTATGGGTGATGTCATATTGTACAACAGTCATTGTCCTGCATTCTGGCTGACATAATAAGTGGCACCATGTTACATATCAGGTGTATCGTTACATATCAGGTGTATGAGCTCTGTGCTCCTCATGGGGAGGACATTGACAACATTACTGACTGCATCACAGACTACATCAACTTCTGTGTGGACAACACCATGCCAGTCATGAAGGTACGGTGTTTTTCTAATAATAAGCCTTGGATTAACCCAGAAATAAAGGCTCTCCTCAAGGAAAAGAAAAGAGCCTTTAAATCTGGAAACAAGAGGAGCTTAAAACTATGCAGAGGAAGCTGAGAAGGAAGATCAGAGAGGGGAAAACCATCTACAGGAAGAAGATGGAGGACCAGCTGCAGCAGAATAAAACACGCGGGGTCACAAACCTGGTCAAATCCAGACTGCAGGTGACTTGGGGTGGTTTAATGAGTTGAACCAGTTCTTTAATAGGTTTGACCAGATACCCACCCCTCCTCTGACCCAATCCCCCATGCTGCTACAAACACACCCCATCTTCTTCCCCCACCACTACCATCACTGCCTGTTCACCTCTCAGCAATCTACCACCACTATCCCCCCTACACCAGAGGACTCCATCGTTCACCCCCCTCCCCACACGCCCACCTTGTCCTTCACCACACTTCAGATGAGGAAGGAACTACAGAAAATCAAGGTGCGTAGAGCTGCAGGACCAGACGGCATCAGCTCCAGGCTCCTGAAGTGCTGCTCAGACCAACTGTGTGGCATTATGGGTCACATGTTCAACATGAGCCTGAGGCTGGGGAAGGTACCACAGCTGTGGAAGACCTCCTGTGTGGTACCAGTGCCAAAGACCTCAGCAGCTACAGGCCGGTAGCACTGACCTCACACTTGATGAAGACCCTCGAGAGGCTTGTTCTCAACCATCTTCGCCCCCTGGTGAGGTCTTCATTGCATCCACTGCAGTTTGCCTACCAGCCTGGCATTGAGGTGGATCATTCCATCATCTACCTATTACACCGAGCTCTAACTCACCTGGAGAGGCCTGGAAGCACTGTGAGGATCATGCTTTTTCATTTCTCCAGTGTATTTAACACCATACAACCTGGACTTCTGAGGGACAAGCTGGAGATGGCAGAAGTGGACTACCACATGTCACATTGGATACTTGACTACCTCACAGAACGTCCACAGTTTGTTAAATCTCAGGGTTGTGTCTCTGACAAGCTGTTCTACAGTACAGGGGCACCACAGGGAACTGTGCTGGCACCGTTCCTCCTCACCCTCTACACTGCAGACTTCTCCATCAACTTCCCGGGCTGCCACCTACAAAAGTTCTCTGATGACTCTGACATAGTCGGCCTTATCACAGGTGAGAACGACTCAGAGTACAGACCGGGGACACGGGTTTTGTGGACTGGTGTCAGCGGAACCAGCTCCACATCAACGCGGGCAAAACCAAGGAGCTGGTGGTGGATTTCCACAGACACAGGCCCTCTGCTTTGGTTCCGGTGAAAATACAGGGAACAGACATTGAGGTGGTGGACTTCTATAAGTACCTGGGTGTTCACCTGAACAACAAACTGGACTGGAGCCATAACACTGATGCTCTTTTCAAAAAGGGTCAGAGCAGACTCTATCTGTTGAGAAGACTGAGGTCCTTTGGAGTACAGGGGATACTCCTAAAGACCTTATTTGGGGGAGCAGCTTATCTGTGGCTGAGAGACAGATTAGATAAGCTCATTAAGAAGGCCAGCTCTGTCCTAGGTTGTCCCCTTGATCCAGCGCAGGAGGTGGGTGACAGAAGAACTCTAGCAAAATTAACATCACTGTTAGACAATGTCTCCCACCCCATGCATGAAGCTGTTGTGGAGCTGGAGAGCCCCTTTAGTGACAGACTGCTGCATCCTAGGTGCAGGAAGGAACGTTATCGTAGGTCCTTCCTCCCAGCAGCAGTTAGGATTTCCTCCCAGCAGCAGTTAGGATTTATAACCACCACTGTTCCCAAAAAACCCAGTAGTGAATTTTGTAAGTAAATTCTGTGTTATGTTTATCTTGTATTTTTACTCTTTAATTTCTAATTACTCTTATCTTTGCTCTTGTTGTGAATGTGATTGCTGCTGTTATGCCAAAAGTTCCCCACTGAGGGACAATAAAGGGATTTTCTTCTTATTATTATTCTGTTGTGTTAGTTTTTGTCCCTTGTTTGTAGCTGAAACTCTGTTTCAGTGGTATGGACTGAGGCACTGTGGTTACTGAGGGTTTATTAACATCATGGTTAATTGTATACATACCATAGAGGCAGGCCATGATGCTCCTATGTGGGCCTTGGATAGAGGGTTCCACTCCCAGTTGGTCCTGTCCTATTTTGCTGCAAGACTGTCCAAGGTGTGTTTTAGGGAACAGAGGTCATGGAAATGGGTGGAAGGAGAAACAGACCATATATCTTTTTGTTCTAGATATGTAAACCCACACCATAATGTGTAGAGGGACCTGCTTATCTATGCCATGGGACCCTCTCTCTTTTACTATTGTACTGCTGTCGGGGCTGGTTTCTGATACTCAGGACTGGCACCAGAGCTATGTGGGCCCTTGTGCAACAGAGACACAGTGGGTCCCACATGCCTCAATTTCTTTTACCCATTATGTATACCATACCTGTAACAAAAATGCTGACAGTAGTAATAACGTTATGTTTTCATGTGTTTTTTTTGCCCCCGTGTGTGTGGTCTTAATAGAAAAAAAAAGATAAATATGTTTTCCGTTCACTTTTTTGAAATAATGCAAAAGAAAAAGGCGACAACAATGTAGCAGAAGCTCCATGTGGGAGCAATGCTAAAAAGTAAAGAGGAGAATTCATGTCATAGAGGGACACTGTTGGAAGTTAAGGTACTATGACTTTTGAGGTGCTATGATGGCTATGACTTTTTTCAACTTTTGCCTTAACTTAAGTGTATAAGGCCTTGATTTTTACACAACAAATGCAAGTTTGAATGTGATAGGATGAGAAGGCCCTGTTCACAATAGCATTAATAGTGCGGAATCAGTGATACAACAGATACAGCCCACGGCCAACAGACTTATATTGGGCTCTGTAGAGGTCTGTCAAGGTTTCTGTCAGATAGATTGTCATGGTATTCTTCTCATCAAATCTGACGGAATTTGCAATACAAATAGAATCCTACATCAGACAACAATGGGACAATATTCCTCTCCCAAAACTCCAGCAATTGGTCTCCTCACTTCCCAGATGTTTATAGACTGTTGTTAAAAGAAGAGGAGATGCTACACAATGGTAGACATGGCCCTGTCCCAACTTTTTTGAGATGCGTTGCTGCCATCAAGTTCTATATGAATCTATATGTCTCATTTTCAGTATCATATGTGTTTCTATGATCCATTGAGAATAACATTTTGGTCTGAGATTTGCAAAACATTGCATTCTGTTTGTAATTACATTTATTCCCCTCAACTTTTTGGAATTGGGATTGAATATCATGTTAGATGACTTAAAATTGTACTGACTTGTACAAAGCCGAGATCAGCCATGACCCTCCTCCTCCTCAATATTTTGTCACTGGCTGTAAAACAACTGGCTGGATCAGGAACCCCTCCCTCTGCTCTATCTACAATAGGAGTCAACTATTGCTAAGCCACACCCCTCAGCCTTCTGGCCTTAAAAATGGAAAAGATAAGCAGGGGATTAACCCTTTGTTCTCTGCAGTATTTCTACAAGACTGAAAGCATATAAAATTCCGTAGATTGATAACCAGTGGGGGTGATATTATGTACTGGTTACTGTTCACATTCTGATCTTACGCATAATTGTATTCACCCTATCAGATTTCTGTGACTAGGTTAAGCTTAGAACAAACAGCCGCTTACAGGTAGCAGATGAGCGATTATTGATCCCTGGGCTTAGGTCTCGTTATTTCTCAGGAATTAAATGCTATATGGAATATCTTTATAAGACACAGTAGAGGATATTTACGAAGCATGTTGCACCAGAATTATGAGTAAAATGCGCCAAAAAGAATGGCATTTTGATTTGCTCCAAATATATCAACTGTTTTCTCCAGAATGTTCACCATAAAGAATGCATCACGCCAGAACTTATAAATGTCAAAAGTGGGTGGAGCTATCAAAATAGGTGCATATTACGCCTCATTTATCATCCTCTTATTGACAGAAATGGCTCAAATTGTTGCGGACAATTAAGCCAGCCTAAGTGGTGGTGTTTTGTGTAAAAAGTCGCATTTATGGCATAAAGATGCGACTTTTTGTCAAAATGGCGCATTTATGAAAGGAAAACCAAATTGTCATGGGAACAAGTGATAGGTAAGTATTAAAACAGGAATAAACACGTTTATTTTTATCTAATATGAGCTAAACAACAGGGTTTTGTCAGTAAATTGACATTCAACAAAAGCTTCCCGAGTCTGAGACAAAAGTCGCAATTTACCACTGGAAATATCGCAAATATGTCGGAAGTGCGTTCTGGAAGGGTGGCTGAAATTTTTAAAAGTGCTATTTATAGTGCTATTGGCTGAAATGACTCATATCAAGAGAAATAGGCTGATAATCAAGTTTATATTTTAAAAAGTTACATTTTAAAAGTATTGTGCGCCTTTTGATATATGAAGTGAAACAAATCAACACTTTTGATTTGTAATGTTAGTATTTTTTGGCGCAAATTGCGCCATTATTGATAAATGTCCTCCAGTGGCTCAGTATATACTGTACATGGACCAGTAGATATTTGCTTTATTTTTGAACTTCTTGAAATTCAATTTCTTTATGATTTTATCGACCAATGAGTTGCACTTTTTTAAGTGCTCAAATGAGGAGTACTTTTATATTTTGCAACATCTTTGAAGAAGTTTCCAGACTATTTCATAGAAAATACAGAACTTGAAGGGATGCTCCAAGAGACCTGAACACAAGGATTCTCTTTGGTTTCTTGAATATCTTTATTAGGCTGTGTTCACATTTTATCCTGGCTTCAGTTCATAATGGAAGCCTTGACAGTGTGCCAGATGTTGCCACTGGCACCTAATGAACCCATGTTGTCTTACAATTTGATCCATTGGATTCTATGACACCATCCCCTTAAGGACCTGCAGTAGGCATAGCACAGTGTTCTCTAATAGAATAATTCCTCTTAAAGGGGATGGCTCATCTCAGGCGTTGATGGTATATCAGTAGGATATGCCATCAATGTCAAATAGGTGTGGGTCCCACTTCTTGAACTTGCGTCTATCTCAAGAGCGGGGCTCCTGAATTGAACACAGAGCAGCCCCACATGCAACGTCCAACCCCCATTCACTGCTATAGGAGTTCCGAAAATAGACGACCGCCAGATTGGCTATTTCCAGCATTCTCATAGCAGTAAATGGAGCGGTGGTTGTGCTTGCATGGTGCTCCCTCCATTCACTGCTATGAGACTCCTGAAATAACTGAGCACGCTTGCTTGGCTATTTTGGAATTCCCATAGTGGTGAATCCAGAACATGCATGGTGTAATCTCTTTTACTTTGTGGGCGTTTTGGAGATAGGAGCAAGTCCTAGAGATGGGACCCACACCTATCTGATCTTGATGGCATATATTGCAAATGTTGTGATTGGTGGGAGTCTGGCTGCTGAAACCCTCACTGATTCCAAGAACTGGAGTGTCCTGTTTCTATGCCTGGTGGAAAACTTTCTGCGCATGTGTGGTCACTTGAGTCAGATATGTTAACAGTCAAGTAAATGCATTTCCTTGTGCCGTACTGCATGCATCATTGACTGAGGAATTGGCAGATAGGAATTTTGACAAATGGCACACCATTGCAAGCTTCTAGGAGCTTCCATCCCTGCACTTACCATAGTTTGGAGATATGGTACTATTTAACTTCCTCCCTAGGCAGCAAAAAATCTAAAATCGTTCCTGGCACCCTAGTCTAAATTAGCAGGGGTCTGAGCTTTAGGACAAGGAGTCCCTTGAACTATTTTCACTGTCTTTCACAAGATCGGCTCAATTTTCTGTAGCTATTAATGTTTTCTATCAAACATATTTCCATCCTGTTCAAGACTGAGAACAATCTAGATAAGAAGGGGGGGGGGGATCTGAGAACTTAGCCTAGAGCTGTGGAAAATATATATTTTTCATATAATATTTATGTAAGGCTACTTTCACACCTGCGTTAGGTGCGGATCCGTGTGGTATCTGCACAGACGGATCCGCACCTATAATGCAAACGCTGGTATCCGTTCAGAACGGATCCGTCTGCATTACTCTGTCTAAGTGTAAGTCAAACGGATCCGTCCTGACTTACATTGAAAGTCAATGGGGGACGGATCCGTTTACAATTGCACCATATTGTGTCAATGTAAGCGGATCCGTCCGCATTGACTTACATTGTAAGTCAGGACGGATACGTTTGGCTCCGCATCGCCAGGCGGACACCAAAACGCTGCAAGCAGCGTTTTGGTGTCCGCCTCCAGAGCAGAATGGAGGCTGAACGGAGCCAAACTGATGCATTCTGAGCGGATACTTATCCATTCAGAATGCATTGGGGCTAAACTGATCCGTTTTGGGCCGCTTGTGAGATCCCTGAAACGGATCTCACAGGCGGACCCAGAAACGGCAGTGTGAAAGTAGCCTAAAACAGAACATAAAACTTTGTGATTAACTTTAACCCCTTAAAGGCCTTTGGGGCAAAATCTTTTTTTTTATTTGTCTTTATAAAAAAATTTGAGCCACTGTCTTTGTGCAGCCTTGAGTTTCTCTAGTTGCAGGATCTGAATTATTTACTCTGTTCTGTCAGGCAGCTCAGCTCCTTATGTCTGACCTTATAAACACTCATTATAGCTCAATTCTTATCTAACTGATAAAAATTAGAGATAAGCAAATTTTTTAACAATTTGATTCACCGGTTCGCAGAATTTTTATGAAAAAATTAGGTTTGATCCAAATTTATTTGCACCGAATTTCGGTAAAAAAACTGCTTTTTCCTGGCTGCAGAGAGCCTCTATAGTGGTGTGCCTTTCAGTAACACGCAGAGGGAGTCTGCTTTTGTAGTGAAATAAGACTGTGAGTCCGTATGACATGCAGATGACAGGCGTCGCTCTTAGAATCACTGCACACTTCACTTATTTCGGTAGTCACGGGTCCAAAACTGACCAAATAAATTACAGGTCGATGTTAGCGCCAAGAAGAAGCGCACTCCTTTTATACCGTCATCAGCTGATTCCACATAGATGTCTACAGAACCTGTTCTATTAAACGCTTATACAAGTAGAGCCTCCCCACAGAGTGGAGAGGGTGTCAGCAGTAAGTTTGTATTGACGTCACTGATTATTTTGCCCTTCCTCTGATCCGTCAGAACTATAACCCCCAAAAAACGGATCCTGTCTATTGAGCATCCGCCTTCACTCGGTCAGCATTTGGTCAGTAATCCATCAGTATTGCTAATGCCAAAAAAAACAGGAGTGTATCCAAAACAGAGATGACACGTGAATGGAATATTTGCATGTCTTCTGTACCCACTCCTGCTTTTGGCTACCAAATCACAAGCCAATTTTGATGGGACCATACAGGCCTTACAGCTGCTACACAGACAGGATCCATTGTGCGTCTCATTTTTCCTTCCTTCTGACAGATCAGAAGAAGGGTCAAATAAATGATGATGTCAGCCAGGCCGAAAGGCAAAATAGTGGCCCAGTCATGAAGTGGGGAGGGTGGGAACAGCATGAGAAGTCCACAGAGTGGCCCTATGACATAGTGGTGAGGTGGAAGCAGCATGAGGGGCCACAGAGTGGCACAATGACAGAGTGTGGAGGTGGCAGCAGCATGAGGAGGCCGCAGAGTGGCACAATGACAGAGTTTGGAGGTGGCAGCAGCATCAGGAGGCCACAGAGTGGCAAGGTGACATAGTGTGGAGGTGGCAGCAGCATGAGCAGACCACAGAGTGGCACAATGACAGAGTGTGGAGGTAGCAGCAGCATGAGGAGGCCACATAGTGGCACAATAACAGAGTCTGGAGGTGCAGAAGCACTAGGAGGCCGCAGAGTGGCACAATTACAGAGTGTGGAGGTGGCAGCAGCATTAGGAGGCCACAGAGTGGCAAGGTGACATAGTGTGGAGGTGGAAGCAACTTCAGGAGGCCACAGAGTGGCAAGGTGACATAGTGTGGAGGTGGCAGCAACATCAGGAGGCCACCGAGTGGCAAGGTGGCATAGTATGGAGGTGGGTGGCAATACCAGTACCCTCTGAAGATGGTGGGTGACAGAATAAGCACTTGGCATCAGATGTGTGGCATCAGGCGGGTGAGAGCGTCAGAATAGTAGCTGAGTCATGTAGCCAGAAGAAATCGGTCTCTTTTGTCAAAGTGTTGGTGTGGCACCATGGATAATCTAGTCTGATGCATCAGGAATTGGTGGGTGGAAATCCTGGCTGATCCACGCCTGAATTATCTTGACAAAGGTCAGTCTCTCCACATTTTGGGTGGACAGGTGAGTTCTTCTTGGGGTAACTATGGCCCCCGCCGCACTAAACACCCGCTCTGATGCCACACTACTGGCTGGGCAGGACAGCTTTTCCAGGGCAAACTCTGCCAGTTGTGGCCACAAATCCAGTTTGGCTGCCCAGTAGTCCAGCGGATCTTTAATGACGGCTGGCAGGGTGCACTCCAAGTATGCGACCACCTGCTGGTTCAGGTTCGGGTCCAGGTCTAGATGCTGCTGGTGAGTAGTTTCTTCACTAGGCGGGTGAAGAAAGCTGCTCAACAGCGACTCTACACTCAGGCTGCTGCTGATGGAGCTGGTACTGCTCCTGCCACCCCACCCCTTTCCAGCAACCATGGCTGTGGAATGTGAGCGCAGAGGGCCCCCCGGGTCAGCCATGCAAAAGGATTGACGATGGCGCAGATAGGCAGCCGCCAACTTACTACATAGGATGTCTCTATAGTAGTTCAGTTTGTCCTTCCTCTCAGCGGGTGTAAAAAAGGCCCCCATTTTGAACCGGTAGCGAGGGTCCAACAAGGTGGAGAGCTAGAAGTCATCCCACTGCCGAATGGTGACAATTCGGCTGTCACTACCCAAGCAAGTGAGCATGCAGCGGGCCATTTGCGCAAGTGACTCGGAGAGACTGCCTGCCTCCATTTCCACTGCATACTGCCACGATGTGTCTGGGTCCTCTTCCTCGTCTTCCTCATTGCCCTGTAGCTCCTCTGGCTGCTCCTGCTCCTCCTCTCCTGTCCCCTGTGTAGAAAAACCACCTATTTTGCTACACATTGCTTGTGCTCCAATGTCCTCCTCCTCCTCTAGTTCAGCCGTCCCCTAACCAGCCAGATTTACCAGCATCTGTTCCAGGAAATGAAGCAGTGAAATAACTTGTTCATCCGTAGTCCTGGCGACTGACAAATAACGTGGCCTCCTTAAAGGGTCTGAGCAAACGACAGGTGTCACGCATGAGCTGCCACTGACTGACATCGACGTTACACAGGGGAGTACTCCTGTCTGCTTGGATCATCAAGAAATCGTTTATGGCCTTTCTCTGTTCGTACAGTCGGTCCAACATACGGAGGGTGGAATTCCAACGGGTGGAAACCTCGCATATCAGCCTATATTGGGGGATGCCGTTCTGCCGCTGCAGCTAAAGGAGGGTGTGCTTTGCAGTGTACGAGTGGCTAAAGTGAATGCAAAGTTTCCTGCGCGTTTTTAAGTTATGTCTTGCAGATGGGTGAAAGACTTCAGCAACTGCTTGACAACCAGATTGAACACGTGTGCCATGCAGGGCACATGGCTCAGCCTTCCTTGATGCAGAGCCGACACAATGTTCTTCGCGTTGTTGGTCACCATGTTTCCGATTTTCAGTTATTGCGGAGAAAGCCAGGATTCGATTTCTTGCTGAAGGACACAGAGAAGTTACTCCCCTGTGTGACTCCATTCGCCCAGGCAAGCGAGGTGCAGAACAGCGTGAGACCGCCGCGCCCTGCACATGTGGTATTCTGGAGGGGCACTGTGAATTGTCCCTGCAGTGGAGGCTGAGAACACAGTGGAGGATGAGGAGGAAGAGGCGGACATTGTTGCAGGACCAACGGCGTGAGAACGTGGAGGCGGAAGCGGCGTCACTTGGCCAAGTTGCCGGTGTGGCTGTGCAGGAACCACATTCATCCAGTGGGCCGTAAAGGACATGTATTGTCCCTAACCATAGTTACAGCTTGTTACGAATGCTGGTAGTTGTAGTACCTTGTTCGCTTATTCCTCACAAATTGCTGATCCTCATGGATTATAGTTGTAGTTCGGGTGTGGATAGGAATGGTTCTGGACGAATGCAACTTCCAAGTAGTTCCTCCACCAGCCAGTAGATAGTTATCCAAACAGGAGCCCAGACTTCATGAAGGGTACAACAGGAAACTTTAATGGGGCTACATGTCAGCCTTTTATGCAGGTCTTCCAGCAAGGGACACTCCCATGGGGACCTTGTGGAAGACAGAGACAGTTTTTACCTAAAATAATCACATGCAGTTTACAGGCAGAAAACACACACATGTGATACAATTAATCAACACAATGGCATAACGTAATCACTCACAGGCATAAAACACCCACCTGTGATACAATTAACCAACACAATGGGATAACGTAATCACTCACAGGCCGAAACTACACACTTTTACCTTTGTAGAAAAATGAGTCGGGGGTAGGGGGTGGTCGGTGGTCGGTAGATTCCTCTAGCAAACTAATAAAACATAACATGGCCTCACATTACTCCCCCTTAGTGCCATGGGTCGGCATACCCGCCTAGACCCTGTCGGGTTGGCTTGGGGATGTCCGGGCATGATAGTTATAACTCCAGTTCCGTTTGGTGTGAGAGGCCATCCGCATTACCGTTTTGTTTGCCTGGACGATATTGTAGTGTGAAATTAAAGGGTTGTAAGGCCAGACTCCAGCGGAGCAAGGATTATCTCCAGTTGTCTCCAGTTGAGCCAAATCATGGGGTTGTGGTCAGTTAGTAAGGTGAAAGAACGACCATACAGATAGGTTTGAAGCTTCTTTAAGGCCCATGTGACGAGACCAATCTCGCCAAATTGCATTGGAAAAGCCTGGTTGCCCGCCTGCTTCCTTTAGACTATGGCCCCATGTTGAAATGCGTGATTTACCCCTGCAAAGACTATGTGAAAGAATTTGGCTCCATGGCAATTGAACTGTATTTGTGTAGTCTGAGTGCCATTCACCTAATAATTGAATGCACTCAGACCGGAGCTATCTGGGGACATGTTAACCGCCTCACGTCCGCCCATAGGATATAAACGTCCTATGGGTGGACGTCTATTTCCGACAGCACGTTTTAAAAACGTCCTGTCCAGAAATAGCAGCTGCACGCTAATCGTGCAGCTGCTGATCGGGTTGCCCGCTGTCAGTGACAGCAGGGCAACCCTAAGACAAGGCAGGGACAGTGCCCAGGTGTCCCTGCCTTCAGGATCGCTGCAGACACAGCGCTCACCGAGCGCTGTGTCTGCAGAGCAGGAAGCGCTGTGCGCTTCCTGTTCCGGCCCGGCGGTCATGTGACCGCCGTGACCGGAGAGTGCAGGGGCTGTGTGAGGTCTCTCAGAGACCTCGATCAGCCCTGCTGTGAGGCTGTACAGCGCAGGATTGCTGCTGTACAGCCTCTATAGGGGTGCATTTGTCCTGTAACTGGGGCTACTATGTCAGCCCCAGTTACAGGAGAAATCAACAGTGTAAAAAAAAATAAAAAGTGAAGTAAATGTCCCCCAGAGGTCTTGTATGACCTTATGGGGACGAAAAGTGTAAAATAAAATAAAAATAAATAAAGGGTTGAAAAAATAAACTAAAAAAAAGTTTCACATGTAAAAAAAAAAAAAAATCCCAAGTAAGGAATAAAAAAAAAAAAAAAAATAGAAAAAATAAAATAGACATATTTAGTATTGCCGCGTCCGTAAAAACCAGCTCTATAAAAATATCACATGACCTAACCCCTCGGGTGAACACCGTAAAAAATAAATTAAAAAAACTGTGTCAAAACAAGCAATTTTTGTCACCTTGCATCACAAATAGTGCAACACCAAGTGATCAAAAACGCGTATGTCCCACAAAATGGTACCAATAAAACCGTCACCTCATTCCGCAAAAAATGAGCCCCTACATAAGAAAATCTCTCAAAAAATAAAAAAACTATAGCTCTTAGAACATGGACACACTAAAACATCATTTTTTTGGTTTCAAAAAATGCTATTATTGTGTAAAACTTTAATAAATGAGAAAAAAGTATACATATTAGGTATCGCCACGTCCGTAACAATCTGCTCTATAAAAATGTCACTTGACTGAACCCCTCAGGTGAACGCTGTAAAAATAAATAAATAGAAACTGTGCTAAAACAACCATTTTTTAGTCACCTTGCCCCATAAAGTGTTATAATGAATGATTAAAAAATCATATGTACCCAAAAATAGTACTAATAAAACTGGCACCTTATCCCCTAGTTTCCAAAATGGGGTCACTTCTTGGGAGTTTCTACTGTAAGGGTGCATCAGGGGGCTTCAAATGGGACATGGCATCTAAAAACCATGTGGAGTTCCTTTCCTTCTGCGCCCTGCCGTGTGCCCATACAGCAGTTTATGACCACATGTGGGGTGTTTCTGTAAATCGCAGAATCTGGGTAATAAATATTGAGTTTTGTTTGGCTGTTAACCATCGATGTGTTAAAGAAAAAAATTGATTAAAATGGAAAATCTGCCAAAAAAGTGAAATTTAAAAATTTGATCTCCATTTTCCTTTAATTCTTGTGGAACGCCTAAAGGGTTAACAAAGTTTGTAAAATCGGTTTTGAATACCTTGAGGGGTGTAGTTTCTACAATGGGGTCATTTATGGGGGTATCCACTATGTAGGCCCCACAAAGTGACTTCAGACCTGAACTGGTCCTTATAAAGTGGGTTTTGGCAATTTTCTTAAAAATTTGAAGAATTGCTTCTAAACTTCTAAGCCTTCTAACGTCCTAAAAAAATAAAATGACATTTCCAAAATGATGCCAACATAAAGTAGACATATGGGGAATGTTAAATAATAAATATTTTATGAGGTATCACTTTCTGTTTTAAAGCAGAGAAATTGAAATTTAGAAAATTGCGAATTTTTCACATTTTGGGGTAAATTTGGGATTTTTTCATAAATAAAGGTGAAATATTTGACTCAAATTTATGTCTATCATGAAGTACAATGTGTCACGAGAAAACAATCTCTGAATGACTTGGATAAATAAAGGCGTTATTACCACATAAAGTGAGATATGTCAGTTTTGCAAAATTTGGCCTGGTCAGGAAGGGGGCAAAGGGCCCAGATGGGAAGTGGTTAAATATCTATGTTTTATGCAATAGCTGCACAGTTAAATATTGTTATGTCTTTTATTTTCTTTTGCTACCATGTGGCTAATGAAGTTTTGCCTCTGCCCTTGGAGATAAATTGGATTACTTCCCAATTGTCTCCAGGACAGAAGACATTGTGTAAAAGTGTGTATTCTGCCTGTGATAATTACATTAACCCATTGTGTAAGGTAATTGTATCACAGGCAGAGAGGAGGATTTTGTGTGGGAGTGTCTGAGTGTATTGTACGTGTTTACTGTTTGTTTTACAAAACCCTGTGGGTGGTACTAATGTGTATATAAGAACAATAAACCAACAGCTCTGGCTGACCACTGCTTGACCCTCAACACAGAGCCTCGTCTTGTTCTTGGGGGGGGGGGATTCACTGTATGCTGTTAGAGACTGATTGCTAGGAGTGTAAGCCGCTTGGGTGCGTTTCCTATTCGTCTACTAGCAGCTATTCGTGAGGTTCTGTTCGGGAGTTTGGAGCATTCCCTTGTATGCCGTTCGGGAGTTTGGTGTTCTGTAAGTAGCTGTGCCTGTAGCTCTGGAAGGGGAAGATCGCCTAAACGTTTTTTAACCCCTTTTATGCCGGGGTGCCGTACAGCCCATACTAGTGCCAGGCATTCTTTCTCCACGGAGGCATAGCTGACTTCTCTGGGTAGTAGTTTGCGGCTGAGGTATGCCACCGGGTGCTCCATTTGTCATCCCCCACTTGGCTTAGCACGGCACCCAGCCCAAACATTGAGGCATCTGTATGGACGAGAAACTTTTTGTTAGGGTATGGGGCTGCCAATACTGGTGCCTTGCTCAGGGCTGCTTTAAGTCTCTGGAAAGCGGTTGCATACTCCGGGGACCACGCTACTTGTTTGAGCAATGCCTTCTTCGTTAGGTCAGTAAGGGGTTTGGCCAGGGCGCTATACTCTAGGACAAATTTTCTGTAATACCTTTCGGTGCCCAGAAAATGCTAATACCTGGGTTTTGCTGCGGGGTTGCAGCCAATTTGCTATGGCTTCCACTTTGGCTGGCTCTGGCCGCTGCTTCCCTGACCCTACCCGGTGCCCCAGGTATTGTACCTCTGCTATACCTACGTGGCACTTCTCTGGCTTCAGCGTGAGGCCCGTCTCCCGTATCTTCCCGAATACAGTAGCCAAGTGCGTCAGGTGGGCTTCCCAGGTGCCACTATAGATAGCAATATCATCCAAGTAAGCACATGCGAAGTCCTGCATCCCATCCAGAAGTCGTTCTGCCATCCGTTGAAATGTGGCAGGGGGATTCTTTATCCCATAGGGCATAACCCGAAATTGGTATAACCCGAAGGGGGTGACGAATGCCGACTTAGGAATAGCGGCTGAGTCCAGAGGGCTTTGCCAATATCCCCTTGCACAGGTCTAGGGTAGTTAGGAAGTGACGGCTTGCCATGCGATCGAGTAATTCGTCAATTGGTGGCATGGGGTAGGCATCAGTTATAGTCCGGTCGTTCAGTTTCCGGTAGTCAATACAGAAGCGAGTCGTACAATGACCCCCAATTCTAACATCTCTGGATTTCTTTCAACATGCTGGACCTCATGGCTTCAGGAATACAGTAGGGTTGTTGCCGCAACGTGGTTTCTCCTTGTTTCTCTACTCGGTGGACCCGCAGCCGAGGTGTACCCTGGTAGCAAGGGTATAACTCCCTGTATTCCTTGAGCAGTTGTTTTGCGTCCGCTTGCTGGGCGGGATCTAACTTTTTCCCTAGTCCAACCTGATCTATTGTACCTGGGTTAGAAGCCAGCAGATCGGGTAGGGGAAGTTCCTCACTATCTTCAGTTGACGGTGCGCAGATATCACATCCTTGTGACGTTCAAAATTTTTAACATGTTCACATGAAAGACCCGTCTGGTCCTTTCATCTGAACATTTTGCTACAATGTAGTTGGTGTCGCTAATCCGCTCCACCACCTTATAGAGCCCTTGCCAAGTCACCTGTAGCTTGTCCTTTTTTGAGGGTCTAAGGGCCAATATCTTTTGCCCTACCTTGAGTATCCTACCTCGTGCCCCCTTATTGTACCACTGTTTCTGTAGTTTCTGAGCCGCTTGTAGGTTTTCTCATACTGAGTCCGCAGGACTCTGTGAACGCCATGAGCAATTTGCTTAGGCGTGCCATTAAATCGTTCACAGAGGCCGTTGGTTTAGGGGTGGTAGGGAGAGCTAAACAAGGATTTTACCCCGCAGCTCTGCCTACAACTGTTGGGTCACAGTTGCGGTTCCCTGATCAAGATCTCCTTGGGAAACCCTACTCTGCAAAAAGATCTTACTAGGGCCTCTGCTACGGTTTCCACCTCAATATTGGAAAGCGCTACAGCCTCAGGGTATCTAGTGGCATAGTCCACTACCGTGAGGATGTGGCGTTTTCCTGAGGAGCTGTGCTTGCTGAGCGGTCCTATCAGGTCTACTGCTACTCAGTAGAATGGTTCTTCTATTATGGATAGGGAGCGTAACTTAGCCTTAGGGTGGTCCCACTCTTTCCTATGCGTTGACATGTATCACATGTCCTACAGTATGTCTGTAGATCTGTGGCTATACCGGGCCGAAAGAACTTCTGGGTTAGGCAATCCTTAGTTTTCTTCACCCCCAGATGTCCTGCTAACGTGATTTCGTGGCTGAGCTTAGGAGTTCCCACTCCCCAGGTGATTCTGTATAATAGCCCCCCTTTTCCCAGCAAAAAGGTCTCCTGAGATTTACCCTCTCTAGGGATCCTATGGCTTTCCTGTAACCCGCTAACGTGGGGGTCGGTCTGTTGGGCTTGCCCAAAACCCTGTGGGGTGCCCAGAATGGGATAGGGTCAGGTGACAATGAGGGGTTAGAGTTTCCTACCGATGGTTTCCTCGGAGTGTGTTGGTTCCTCTCGACGGGCTTGAGCCCTGGTAGTCACGGGGAGTATACTCCGACTGGTTCGTGTGGATCAAGCTGCGAGGTAAGACATCCCAAATTTTTCCCCAACAAAACTTCAGCTGGTAGGCCAGACATAATGCCTACGTCCAGCTGTTTAGCGCCTGTGTCCAGTTAAGGTGTACTCGTGCGGTGGGTAGCTTGTGGATGGCACCTCCTGCTACTCGAACCGCCACAGTCCTATTCGTGCCGTCTACAGTAACCCACTGCCTGTGGTGCTCCCGATTGTCACCTTCTGCTTGTGCTGAGTTGACCTCGTGCACTACGTCCCGCAGTTTCAGCGCTGGTGGTCCGTGTTTCTGGAGTCTCATGGTGGTAGTTGTGTGCAGCTGCCCTCGTTGGTGGTGGTGCTGATCGCTCCCAATTCCCTCTGCTCCGCTGTGGGGCAATGCATTTTGTAATGCCCCGGCTAGTTGCACTGATGGCACACATTTGATGCATGTCGGTTGTGTTGGGAAAGGGTGCTGGTGTGAAAGGGTTAGGCCTGGGAGCGGGCCAGTCCCTGGCATTGGAGGGAAGGTTTTAACAATATTCCGACCCCACTCGATTCCCCTTTTCCTCCCCTCATGGTGTTCGTCCACCAACCTTGCCGCTTCTTCTACTGTGTTTCGGCTTTCCAATCCCTAACCCAGTCTCTAGTGTCCGTAGGCGAGTGCTCAAACAACTGCTCCAGTAAAGGAGTTGCATTACCTTCTCCAGCGTAGTGGCTTGGCAGCCTTGTATCCAACTTTGGGCTGTCCGGATACATCCTAAATGCCCATTCAGTGTAAGAGTCTCGTTCCCTTTCCTTTGAGCCTGAAACCTTTTCGATAGGTTTCTGGAGTCACAGCATACTGGGGCGAGCAGAATGTCCTTTACCCTGGGCATAGTCGTGTATGGCTGCGTCCGGAACTGCTCGGTATGCCTCCTCTGCTCGATCATTGAGTTTGCTGCTTAGTATCGCGGCCCACTGTTCTGGCTCCAGACCCTCTAAAGCGCACTGTCGCTCAAAGTCTTGCAAAAAGCATAAAATCTCCATCTCTCCGTCCGAAAAGTTTTAAATACCAGCGTAATTAACTTTTCTTCCCGCTTGCCCTCCATTATGAAAATCCAGACAGAATGCTGTGTCTCCCTGGCTCAGACTTGCCTGTTGTGCACTGTGCCTACCTGAGCCAGGACTTGCGCCACCATCTCCGGTGTTGGATTTGGTCCGAACAAGTTCAACCTCCACATCACCTTCTGTTGGAATTCTGCTTCCTCCCGGCTGACATTCGCCGCGCTGCTGGTTTGGTCGCCCTCCATCAGTTCTGCTATGAGGATAGCTCTCTTTTTGTTGCTTGCCACCTAACCTCGGGCTTCCAGCAGATCTTTCAGCGTAGTCCTTTTTAGTTTCTCATACTGCTGGGCCATTCACCAGTTGTCCTTGGAAGTCCCATTCGATCCCACCGCTCTGCCACCAGTTGTTACGAATGCTGGTAGTTGTAGTACCTTGTTCGACTATTCCTCACAAACTGCTGATCCTCAGGGATTATAGTTGTAGTTCAGGTGAGGATAGGAATGATTCTGGACGAATGCAGCTTCCAAGTAGTTCCTCCCCCAGCCAGTAGATAGTTACCCAAACAGGACCAGACTTCATGAAGGGTACAACGTAATCGCTCACAGGCAAAATCACCCACCTTTGATCAATTAACATCACAATGGGATAACGGAATCACTCACAGGCAGAAAACTACACACTTTTCCCTTTGTAGAATAATGAGCCAGGGGGAGGGTGGTCGGTAGATTCCTTTACCGAACTAATAAAACATAACGATGGCCTCACACCAGCTTCACACGTCGGCGCTGCCGTGCATCTTTGGCAGACACCGGCAGGCTCAAGGACTGCCCACCTTCTGTTCTACATGTGTGTGCAGAGCTGGTACTAGCCTTTTTGGGCAAAGAAATGACGGCTTAGGACTCTCCACCTCAGCTCCGGCACAAGCCATCAGTTCTCTGGAAGGTGCAGAGTCCACCACTTGGAAAAGGAGGGACTGCAGCACCAGCAACCTTGGACAGGAACACAGTTCAGCTTCTGCGCCGTTGGATGAGTGCACGCATACTGCTGTCTCTTGGCAATCGCTTCACTGATCGATTGCTGACGGAATGATTGACGAGGAGCAGGAGGAGCAGGAGCATCAGGACCGGCAGATGATGAGAAGGACAGACAGCTCTTTTCGGCTGAGGTGGTAGAGCCTTGACTGCCTGAAACCGGGTGCATGCCACTGGGTAATGCAGTGGTTGCTGCGGCAGGCTGGACCACCAAATCGGAAGCATGGTTATCCCAGGCCACTTTATGGCAACACTGCATATGTTGACGCAGGGCCGTAGTGCCAACATTGGCACCCTGGCCACGCTTCACCTTCTGCCCACAGATTCTACATATGGCCATGTTCACCTCCTCCGGCGGCTTTACAAAAAACTGCCACACCGCCGAGTAGGTGATTTTACCCCCCACACTATGCACTGACTGACTGCTACCGCCACTGCCTCCGTGAACCCATGCACCGCTACTTCCCAAAGCGGGTGGTCTACCCCGGGCACGTTTTGCTCCCGACCTCCCACTGCTGTCACTCTGCTGACTCCCGGCCACGCTAGCGACTTGCTGGCTCCGCTGCTGCCTCACGGGCAAGCTGCCACCCTCTTCTCCCGATGATGATGAAGCCCCTTTGTCACCCGGCTCCCAAGTGCGATCAGCTATATCATCATCATCGAATACTGTGTGCACGTCACTGATGTCCTTCTCAACAGTCTCTGGGTCAGGAGCCTCACCGCTCGCAACACCTGTTCCCACGCCACTCTCCCCATCACTACTTGCCCGCCTAGTGGAGGAAGCGGCGGATGTTTCCTCCAGATCTTGGCTGGGCAGTAGCTGCTGACTGGCCTCTAGTAGCTCGTCTTCACTGTATAGGGGAGCTGAGCCCACAGCATATAATACTTCTCTGGCTGAGAAAAGGACAGAGGCAGGTTGAGGACAGGTGAGGGTACAGTGCATGCTCCCAGGCCATGCCAACTAAGCGTCGTGTCAGAGGAACCCACCGACTCTTGGCTGGGGGTGTCTGATGTCACTTGGGACAAAGTGAATGACCGAGTCAACCATTCAAGAACCGCTGGGTTGCTAGTCAAGACACGACCGCTAGATGACACCGGGAGTTCAGGCCTCTCCGCTGCGACCCTTGCTGCCACAGCCCCTTACTCTGCTGCGACCTCTGCCTCGCCAAAAACATTTAGGCCTCTGCCACTGCCACTCTGCCTGGCACTTCTCTGTCTGACATACAGTTAGATCAAGTAAAGTAAATAAAAAGGAAAATAGAAACACCCCAAAATACTCAGTAATTTTCTCACTTCAGCACACAACGGCTAATAAGCCATTTTTTTTTACCACTACCATGCAAAAAGGGCTGTAATTTGTCACTTCACCACACAACGAAAATACTTTTTGTGGCAGATAACACACGCCAAAAAGGGCTTTAGGACATATAACTGCAGGCGCATGAGTGGCAAATATATTTTGGTTTTGCCACTAATACACTGCAAAAATAGGTTTTAAAACAGATAACAGCACCGCTGAGCAGCAAATAATTTCTTCTTTTTGCGGGTAATACACGCCACAAAAGGCTTTAAAAGATATACGGTAACTGCACAGCCGCTAAACGCAAAATATATTGGGTTTTTGCCACAAATACACAGCAAAAATGCTTAGAACAGATAACAGCACCGCTGACTGAAAATATATTTTGGTTTTGCCACCAAAACATGGCAAAAATGGCTTTAAAACAGATAACAGCACCGCTGAGCGCAAATATATATTTTTTCTTTTACGGTAATACCATCGACCACAAAAGGCTCTAAAAGATAAACGGTAACTGCACAGACGCTAAATGGCAAATATATTTTGGTTTGGGTTGGTACTATAAATTTTACTTGCTCTATATTAAGTTTTTTGAGTCAAGGTAACCAAAAAATTTATGTTTGCACCGTTTTATTTTTAATTTTTAACAACATTCATCTGACAGGTTAGATCATTTCGCTATCTTTATAGAGCAGTGTTGTACGGACGCAACAATATCAAATATTTCTACTTTCTATGATGTTTGTTTCAGTTTTACATAATAAAGCATTTTTTAAAACAAAAATTAGGTTTTTGTATCTCCATTTTCTGAACGCCCTATTTTTTTATATTTTTCTTCCAATCTTCTTGTGCAAAGGCTCGTTTTTTGCAGGAAGAGTTGACGTTTTTATTGGTACCATTTTTGGGTACATATGATTTTTTGATCATTCATTATTACACTTTATAGGGCAAAGTGACCAAAAAATTGGTTGTTTTTGGCTCAGTTTTTATTTATTTATTTTTACACCGTTTTCCTGAGAGATTAGGTCATGTGACTTTTTTTTATAGAGCAGATCGTTACGGACGTGAAAATACCTAATATGTCTACTTCTTTTTATTTATCTAAGTTTTACAAAATAATAGCATTTTTGAACCCGAAATAATGATATTTTTGTGTATCCATAGTCTGAGAGCCATAGCTTTTTTAATTTTTGACCGATTTTCTTAGGTAGGGTCTCACTTTTTGTGGGATGAGGTGACGGTCTAAATGGTACTATTTTGGGGGGCATACACCTTTTTGATCACTTGCTGTTGCAATTTTTGTGATGTAATGTGACAATTTTTTTTTACAGTTTTTATTTTTATTTTTTTACGGTGTTCACCTGAGGGGTTAGGTCATGTGATATTTTTATAGAGCTGATTGTTATGGACGTGCGATACCTAATAAGTATATTTTTTTAAATGTATTTCACTTTAGCACAATACTAGCAGTTTTTGAAACCTAAAAAATGATGTTTTAGTGTCTCTATGTTCTGAGAGCTACAGTTATAGTTTTTATTTTTTTGTGACGATTGTCTTATGTAGGGCTCATTTTTTGCGGGATGAGATGACGGTTTTATAATACAATTTTGTCGGACATACGCCTTTTGATCACTTGGTGTTGCACTTTTGTGTAATATGTGTGTTTTTTAATATTTATTTTGAAATAAGGGGAAAGTGGCTTTTTTTTTCTTTTTTACTTTTTTAATTTTATTACATTATTAATTTTAGTAAAAACTTTTTTTTTAAACTTTTTTTCTTTACTTTATTTCTGATGTTCACTTTTGGGGGTCTGATTCCCTCTGCAATGCATTACAATACATCTGTATTGTAATGCATTGCCTGTTCGTGTACTACAGTGAGTAGTACACGAGCAGGTTGCCTAGGAGATCCAGCCTGAGGTTGGATCTCCTCGGCACCCATAGTAGGCAGGTCCCGATGCCGTGCAAGGCATTGGGCAGCCTCTTCACGGCATCGGGCTGCCTTCTCACCCATCGGGTCTCCGCCACAGCAGCGCGGGTACTCGATGGGCTCCTTCACCCGCCGCAAACCATTTTTATGTCGCGGTCAGCGCGGACCGCGGCATAGAAGGGGTTAATCCGCCGGCATAGGCTTTTACAGCGATGCCGGCGGATATAGCAGGGGCCCGGCTACTAGGGACTGCCGGGCCCCTGCGGTGATCGCGCGCACCGCTCTGGTGCCGGCCCGATCACCATGACGTACTATTACGTCAAATTGCGGGAACTCTGTGGTTTCCATGACGTAGTAGTACGTCATGGGTCAGGAAGGGGTTAAAACAGATAACCGCACAGCTGACCGGCAAATATATTTCACTTTTGACACTAATACACGACAAAAAGGGCTGTAATTTTACCACTTCACCACTCAACAACTAATAAGCCATTCTCTTCCCACTACTAAAAAACAAAAAATGCTTTTTAACAGTGATGCCCAACCTACGGCCCGCGAAGCTGTGTGATGCGGCCCGTGCAGTTAGGCTGGACAGTCCGGTTTTAAGACTCCTGGTCCTCTGTCCGGTGCAAGGCCAGGATGGACAGCCAGGAGTCCTCCTTTAGTGTGGTACAGGGTCAGGGTCCGTTTAAGTTTACCCATGGCAGGGGCAGGCAGGCAGCACGTCGTCCGCACAGTGTGCTGTATGACATGACATCACAACGCCATCCAGCGCTGCCTGCATCGTCGGATAGAACTGTTATCTACAGCAGGCAGGACGAAGCGCGGGTGCCACTGCCAGCAGTGTACATCGTTTTATGGCGGGCATCTCTGACAGGTATTTGTATAGCACAGTCACACTGCAATATTGTGCTCACATTCTTTAGGCCTCTTTCACACGGGCGTTGCAGGTAAATGTGGCGGTGCGTTATGGGAACACCTGCGATTTTTCCGCGCGAGTGCAAAACATTGTAATGGCGTTTTGGCACTCGCTGTGAGAAAAATCCGCATGTTGGTACCCAAACCCGAACTTCTTCACAGAAGTTCGGGTTTGGGATCGGTGTTCTGTATATTGTATTATTTTCCCTTATAACAGGGAGCTTGTATAAGTAAAAATAATAGCATTCTAATACAGAATGCATAGTAAATAGGCGCTGAGGAGGGGTTAAAATTTTTAAAAAAAAGTGAACTCACCTTAGTCCACTGCTTCGCGCTGCCCCATTCTTCTCCTTTGCTGAACATGACCGTTGTGACGTCACTCGGTCATCACATGATCCATCACATGATCCATCACCATGGTAAAGAACATGTGGATGGATCATGTGATGACCGGAGTGACCATGTTTATAAGGGAAAATAATAATGATCGGGTCTCCATTCCGATCGTCACCTAGCAACCGTGCGTAAAAAGCGCACCGCATCCGCACTTGCTTCGGATGCTTGCGATTTTCACGCAACCCCATTCACTTCGATGGGCCTCTGCGTTGCGTGAAAAAACGCAGAAGTATAGAGCATGCTGCGACGCACAAGTGATGCGTGAAAAATCGCCGCTCATGTGGCACAGCCCCATAGAAATGAATGGGTCGGTATTCAGTGCGGGTGCAATGCGATTAAACTCACGCATCGCACCGCACGGAATACTCGCCCCGTGTGAAAGGAGCCTTAGTCTTCTGCCCCTCAATCTGTTCCTGTGCCGCGTGTCCAGGGAGCTGCTCAGTCACCTGCACAGCCATCACTCTATAGGGGAGGAACATCAGATAGACGGGGTGAAGGGAGGAGGCGCCCCTCAAATTCACCACCCATAGCTAATAATTACATGCCCCCCCCCCCCCCCACAGAGTACAACACACGAGTAGGAGAGATTCGCTGGTGTACAGGTGCACATGTTTACATGACTTCCTCTTTACTAGTCCCAATGTTCCCAAAATAAGTCACATATACCCCATAACAGTGTGCCACCCATATATACCCATATACAGTGTGCCACCCATATATACCCCATAACAGTGTGCCACCCATATATACCACATAACAGTGTGCCACCCAATATATACCCCCAATAACAGTGTGCCACCCATATAAACCCCATAACAGTGTGCCACCCATATATACCACATAACAGTGTGCCACCCATATATACCCCATAACAGTGATGCCACCCATATATACCCCATAACATGTTGCCCACCCATATATACCACATAACAGTGTGCCACCCATATATACCCCATAACAGTGTGCCAACCCATATATACCCCATAACAGTTGGCCACCCATATATACCCCATAACAGTTGTGCCACCCATAGGTGGAACTCGAAAAATTAGATTATTAGTAAATGCAACTTAAAAGGTTAAAAGGTGAAACTAATATATGATATGAGAGACTCATTACCTCAAAGCTAGATATTCAAGCCTTTATTTTGTTATAATCTGGATGATTATGGCTTACAGCTTATGAAACCCCAAAGTCACAATCTCAGTCCCCTTTGCTCAGGGGGTATGGATTTAATTAGCTGACTAGAGGCGGACAATTTGAGCCTAGAATATTCAACCTTTTCACAAAATTCTAATTTTAAGTTGCATTTACTGAAATAAATGAACTTTTGCACAATATTCTAATTTTTCGAGGTTCACCTGTATATCCCATAACAGGTGCCACCCATATATACTCCAGAACAGTGTGTCACCCATAGTAATCCCATAACAGTGTGCCACTTGATATCCCCCATAACAGTGTGCCACTTGTATATACCCCCAAAACATGTGCCATGAGGACGAGTCAGATGTGAGCAGGAGGGTCTATGGAGATGTAACTGGCGAGGGTGGTAGTGGTGGAAGTGATTGGACCTGAGCCTATTTCTTAATATGTGATGACTAGTCTGGTGCCCGTGTGAGAGGACTCATAATATTGTACCACAAGGCTATTCTAAAGAGTTTCTTGCATTCCACTCCTTGAGTCTCGCTATGCCCAGAGATTGTCAACTTCCCAGTAATAATGCCCAGAGATGTCCACCTTCACAGTAATGCTCACATGCTCCCTCACAGTGGTAATGCCCAGATGTGCCCCTTCACAGTGGTAATGCCCAGATTGCCCCCTCCACATAGTAATGCTCACATGTCCCCCTCCAAAGTAGTAATGCTCACAGTGCCCCGTTCACGGTAAAGAAATGCCCAGATGTGCTCTTCACAGAAAAAATGCCCAGATATTTGCCCCTTCACAGTAGTAATGCTCACACGTGCCCCCTCACAGGGTGTTGCATTTCTTTCGTGGCAAAGTTACCTGGTTCTGCCCGCAAAATTTATACCATGTCCTAGTGCGGCCCTCAGAAGAAAAATGGTTGGGCACCACAGCTTTAGAACATAGAACTGCACTGCACGAGGGCAAATAAGATGTAGAAATATGCCTTGTGATAATCCCTGTTAATGCCTGTATCAATCAGCACTTTACCCCAGATAAGAACGGTTTGCTGAATTACAGAGCTGTATAATGGCTATTTGGATCCGCAGTCGATTGCAAGCAAGGGGTTACCATAGATACATAGAAACATAGAATTGTCGCAGATAAGAACCATTTGGCCCATCTAGTCTCCCAATATACTGAATACTATAGATATCCCCTGCCCTATCTGTATATGAAGGTGGCCTTATGCCTATCCCGATGCATGCTTAAACTCCTCCACTGTATTTGCAGCTACCACTTCTGCAGAAGGCTAGTGCCGATGCATCCACTAACGCTCTCAGTAAAGTAATACTTCCGGATATTACTTTTAAAACCTTTGCCCCTCTAATTAAAACTGTCTCCGTCTTGTAGGAGTTTTTCTTGCTTTAAATATTGCTCTCCTCTTTTACCTTGTTGATTCCCTTTTGTATTTAGAAGGTTTTCTCTCGATATCCCTGCGTCTCGTCTTTCTTCCAAGCTATACATGTTAGGTCCTTTAATCT
The DNA here is from genome assembly GCF_905171765.1 of Bufo bufo. Classification (NCBI taxonomy): domain Eukaryota; kingdom Metazoa; phylum Chordata; class Amphibia; order Anura; family Bufonidae; genus Bufo; species Bufo bufo. The sequence goes on along the minus strand of NC_053390.1, from coordinate 774,448,985 downwards.
TCCTGGTAAGTTTTATCCTGCAATCCATGTACCGAGTTTAGTAGCTCGTCTCTGAACTCGCTCCAAAGTATCAATATCCTTCTGGAGATATGTCTCCAGTACTGAGCACTAATACTCCAAAGGAGTCTCACTAGTCCTGGTAGAGCGGCATGAGCATCTCCCTCTGTCTACTGGTAATGGCCTCTCCCTATACACCCAAGCATTTCTGCTAGCATTTCCTGCTGGCTGCTATGACATTGTCTGCCTAGCCTTTAGAGTCTTCTGAAATAATGACCCCTAAATCCCTTCCTCAGATACTGAGGTTAGGAACTGTATCACTGAGTTTTGATAGTCTGCTCTTGGTTTTTACGCCCCAGGTGCATTATCTTGCACTTATCAACATTACATTAGGTGCCAAGTTTTGACCATGTCCTCTAGTTTTCCTAAGTCCTTTTCCATTTGTGTGTATTCCCTCCTGAACATCAACCCGGTTACATATCTTTGTGTCATCACAAAAAGACATAACCTTACCATCGAGGCCTTCTGGCAATTGTCTGATATAGATATTAAACAATATGGGTCCCAGAACAGATCCCGGAGGTACCCCACTGGGAACAAAGACCATGGTCTGAATATACTCCATTGACTACAAGCCCTCTTGTTGCCTGTCCTCGAGCCACTCCTAAATCCATTCAACAATATGGGAGTCCACGCACAAAACTGCAAATTATTGATAAGCCTTCTATGGTGGTGACAGTGTCCAAAAGCCTTACTAAAGTCTAGATAAGCGATGTCTACTGCACCTCCGCCATCTATTATTTGAGTCACCCAATCAGAAAAAGATCAATAAGATTAGTTTGACAATGATCTCCCTGAAGTAAACCCATGCTGTTTTTCATCTTTCAATCCATGGATTGTTCCTATTACCCAGGTGTAACCGTCGCCCTACTGAACGTGCTCAGTTTATTGGCCTCATGCTGTAATAAACCCGTATCTTTCGAATATTAGGTATAAAGTGTGTGTATAAATTAGCTCATACAAAGCTTATTAGCAAAACAAGTGCACTAGGTGATCAGAGCCAAGATTCAATTTTTTTTCGCAAAAATGATTGTATAATACATTTGTCTAGGTGGGGACACGTGTACACATTGAAAAAAAAATGTTAAAAAATGCACTGGTACTGCTCAATTAGAGGGTTGTCTCATGTCGTTAGGCAAGAACTGGTCTGTTACGATGTAAAATTTTGGTGGTAATGCAAAATGTGTGGGACGTTTCTGCTGCCAGCTATCTCCCTTCCCATTTCGGGTTGTGTCCCTTTCTACTGCAACTAGTTTCTCTATGACAGTTCAGAGTGTGTGTCCTTTTCTCTGCATCTCTCTCCCTATCACAGTTCAGAGGGTATGCTCTTTTTTTTACAGCTCTCTGTGGTTCAGGGTGTGTGTGTGTTCTGCTGCAACCTCTCTCCCTGTCATAGATCAGGGTTTGTTCTTTACTACTGCCGTTCTCTCTTTCTATTATAGTTCAGGGGTGTGACTTTACTGCTGCAGCTCTCCCCATATCACAGTTAAGGGGTGTGCTTTCTGCTGTAACTCTCGTCCTATCACAGTTCAGGGGTGTGACCTTTCTGCGTGCAGCTCTCTCTCTATCACAGTTCAGGTGTGACCTTTCTGCTGTAACTCGCATCCGTATCACAGTTCAGGGTGTGTGACCTTTCTGCTGTAACTCTCGTCCTATCACAGTTCAGGGTTGTGACCTGTCTTCGCTGCAGCTCTCTCTCTATCACAGTTCAGAGGTGTGACCTTCGGCTGTAACTCGCATCCTATCGACAGTCAGGGGTGTGACCTTTCTGCTGTAACTCTCGTCCTATCACAGGTTCAGGGGTGTGACCTTTCTGCTGCAGCTGTCTCTCTATCACAGTTAAGGGGTGTGTCTTTTCTGCAGTAACTCTCGTCCTATCACAGTTCAGGGGGGGGGGGGGCCTTTTCTGCTGCAGCTCTCTCTATCAAAGCTCAAGGTGTGTGCCCTTTGTGCTGCAACTATCTCCCTGTCACAGCTCAGGGGGTGTCCTTTCTGCTGCAGTTCTCTCCCTGTCACAGCCGAAGGGGCTTGTCCTTTCTGCTGCAGCTCTCTCCCTGTATTCACAACTTCTAAACATAGATCCAGCTGGTAGCAGTTGAAAGATGGACTGAGCGTGTGCAACATGCTTTTCCAGCTCAGTAGGTAGATGTGCACGCTTCTCTACAGATTAAACACCAGGGGGCAGCATTATAATGACTTAAAGAGAATATGTCACAACAGAAGCATTTTTGTCACAGAAAGTAAATTACAAAAAAAACTAGTTTGTCATGCTGAATTATTTTAAAATTGCGTTTAATGTTGGCACAACCCCTTTAAGGCTACGGCTCTACGAATCCTTACTGCCAATTAATATTCTCTCCCATTACCTGTGATATTTGTTCTAGGTTTGGTCTGATCCACGCAGTGTTCACAAACCTCCCTGCTATGGGCCAACGGCGTATTAACAGAGTCCAAGCACCAGCTAAATGAACATAAAGGAAAGGGCTCATTACCCTTGGTTTTCCAACATAACAATGGTAAGAAAATGATTGCTACTCGCAGCTGTTAAAGCGAAAATAGGATTGTTGAGTCTTAATAAGGGTTGGTCTCACTTCAGCAAGTCATGTATGAATATAGAGGAAGCTAATACAAGGCACTTACTAATGTATTGTGATTTCCGATTTGCCTCCTTTGCTGCTTGATTCCCTTTTCCATCACATCATACACTCTAATTGCCATGGTTATGACCACCTTGAAATCCAGCAGCGTGGTCGTGCTTGCACACTATAGAAAAAGTGGACGGCCTCTCTGGTCGCCGGGACCGGTGGGAGATCACACAGGCCTGTGCTTTTTCCTATAGTGCGCAAGCACGACCACCACTGCTGGATTGCAGGGTGGTCGTAACCATGGAAACAAGCAGTGTATAATGTGATGGCAAAATGAATCCAGCCAGCGAAGGAAGCAATATGGACAATCACAATACATTAGTAAGGGCCTTGTATTAGCTTTCTCTACATAATAAATGGCACTTACTGAACTGAGACAACCCCTTTAAAGGAGACCTGTCATGTTAAAAATCAGGCTATCCTGCAGGCAGCAAGTTGCATAGTAAGGCTGCGTTCACACGGGCGAGATTTCCGCGCGGGTGCAATGCGGTAGGTGAACGTATTGCACCCGCACTGAATCCGGACCCATTCATTTCTATGGGGCTGTTCAGATGAGCGATGATTTTCACGCATCACTTGTGCGTTGCGTGAAAATCGCAGCATGCTCTATATTCTGCGTTTTTCACGCAACGCAGGCCCCATAGAAGTGAATGGGGTTGTGTGAAAATCGCAAGCATCCGCAAGCAAGTGCGGATGCGTTGCGATTTCACGCATGTTGCTAGGTGACAGTCTATTCACAGTCTATTCACAGTCTATTCACGCTATTTTCAGCATTCTGAATACAGAATGCGTTAGTAAATAGCGCTGAGGGTTAAAAATATATTAAACAAATGTAACTCACCTGCTCCGCTTGATCGCTATTCCCAGTCTCGTCTGATGAGCTGTTGGGCGTAAAGACCTTTGGTGACAGTCAGTCACGATGCTCCAATCACTGGTCCATCACCGTGTGATGACCATGTATTGGAGCATGTGATCTGACGTCACCAAAGGTCCTTTAAAACCGACAGCTCATCAGTAAAGAAGTAAAGAAGAGACCGGGAACTACGTGGAGGAGTGAGTTAAGTTTATTTATTTTTTAACCCTCAATTGATCACCTACTATGCAGTCTGTAGTCAGAATGCTATTATTTTCCCTGATAACCATTGTTATAAGGAAAATAATACAATCTACAAGAACACCGATCCCAAGCCCGAACTTCTGTGAAGAAGTCTGGGTTCGGGTCTGGGTACCACAGTGGGTTTTTTATCACGCGCGTGCAAAAAACATTGCACCCTAATCCGGACACGCTCGTGTGAATCCAGCCTAAAAGAGGAGCAGGCAGATTGATAGTTTTGTGAGAAAAGATTGAGTAGAACCAGGGCTTTTTTTCTGGCGGAACGCACCGGAACGGCGTTCCGCCACCTTTTGACATCGCAAGCTGCGATGTATCAGCGGGGAGGGACTGGGAGGAGGAGCTGGGGGCCGGTGCGTTCACTGTGCTCCGGCCCCGCAGCTCCAGTAGAGACTTATACAATGTTTAATTAAATGAATAATGATTCCTGCTGCCCCTCAGTAGTATAACATTCAATGTATTTGTACTCACAGCCGGCTACTGACATCGTAATCCAGGCAGGCCGGGTAGACGAGCGGCAGCGTCACTGACTGACGTCACCTGCCTGGGCCGCCTGCTTCATTCATAAAGTAGGCGGCGCACTCACGTGACGTCAGTCAGTGACGCTGCCGCTCCTCTGCCCGGCCTGCCTGGATTACGATGTCAGTAGCCGGCTGTGAGTACAAATACATTGAATGTTATACTACTGAGGGGCAGCAGGAATCATTATTCATTTAATTACACATTGTATAACTATACTGGAGCGGCAATGGGGGGTCTGTGGATGACACTGTTATGGGGTGGGGGGGGTATATGGATGGCACTGTTATGGGGTGGGGGGGGCTGTGAATGGCACTGTTATGGGGTGGGGGGTCTATGGATGGCACTGTTATGGGGTGGGGGGGTCTGGGGATGGCACTGTTAATGGGGGTGTCTGTGGATGACACTGTTATGGGGTGGGGGGGTTTGTGGATGGCACTGTTATGGGGTGGGGGGGTCTCTGGATGGCACTGTTATGGGGTGGGGGGTCTCTGGATGGCACTGTTATGGGGTGGGGGGGGTCTGTGGATGGCACTGTTATGGGTGGGGGGGTTTGTGGATGGCACTGTTATGGGGTGGGGGGTCTGGATGGCACTGTTATGGGGTGGGAGGTCTGTAGATGGCACTGTTATGGGTGGGGGGTCTGTGGATGGCACTGTTATGGGGTGGGGTGTCTGTGGATGGCACTGTTATGGGGTGGGGGGTTTGTGGATGGCACTGTTATGGGTGGGGGGGTCTCTGGATGGCACTGTTATGGGGTGGGGGTGTCTGTGGATGGCACTGTTATGGGTGGGGGGTCTCTGGATGGCACTGTTATGGTGGGGGGTCTGTGGATGGCACTGTTATGGGTGGGGGGTTTGTGGATGGCACTGTTATGTGGGGGTGTGGATGGCACTGTTATGGGGTGGGGGGTGTGTGGAGGCACTGTATGGTGGGGGTCTGTGATGGCACGTTATGGGGTGGGTCTGTGATGGCACTGTTATGGTGGGGGCATGCACTGTTATAGGATGGGGGGGGTCTGTGATGGCACTGTTATAGGATGGGCTGTGGATGCCATCCCCAGATCCTCCACCCCATAACATGCCATCCTCAGATCCCCCCATTAACATGCCATCCCCAGATCCAGTGCCATTCTGGGGTTTCTTTGCTGGCTGGACTTTTATTAGCCCCCCCCCCCCCCAAATTTTACTTGCGTCCTAGTTGGGTAGAGGCGGTCCTAGGTGGGGAGGGCGTCTTAGGGCGGAGGGGTGGTCCTAGGGTTGGTAGGGGCTGCCAGGAGGGGGGGTGATTCCACCACCTTTCTCTGAAAAAAAACCCTGAGTAGAACATCTGTTGTTCACTGATACAAATTGGGTGGGTCCAACCAGTGTCCAACAAGTAAAGATTTAATCAATAGATTACAAGTTTGCTGAATCCTTTTGTACATAACTATTATCCATCTCTTAGCCGCACTAGACATAGTCATCCTTGTTAATATTCACTTCATGCAGTGAATATCAAAACAGCTGTGTGCCCTAAGCTTGATATGTTGGGAAGGCCCTCTCCAGCACATGGATATTTTCTGAATAAATTATTTTATAGTGGGAATAAAACCCAACTTCTGTACGCAGCAATAGATTTACCATTACACTATGACCTGTCCTGTAGAAGACAAGTTTTCTGTGCTTAAAAAAATACCAAAAAGTATTACTGTTTCCTTTATGATATTAAATCAATATCCAATATATTTAATACTATTAAATAAATAGTATTAAGGAAAAATATTGCCATTTTTATTTACACTGTTTTACTGACACGATGAAAAAAATGTATTCACTATACTGTATCTTATCGTGATTACAGGATACCGAATACTGTTGTTCTAGTAGTTACAAAAGGGCATTTACTGCAATGTTTTTGCTCCATTTTGTTTGTATCATTAAGCCTCATGCACACGACCGTTGTTTTTGTCCGCATCCGAGCCGCTGTTTTTGCGGCTCGATGCGACCCATTCACTTCAATGGGTCCGCAAAAGATGTGGCAGCACTCCATGTGCTCCGCATCCTTGCAACCGTTCCGCGGTTCGCCCAAAAAATATAGCATTCCTATTGCTTATCCATTTTGCGACAAGAATAGCATTTCTACATTGGGGCCGCCCGTCCGTTCCGCAAATTGCGGAAGGCACACGGCGGCTTCCGTTTTTTGCGGAGCTGCGGTTTGTGGGACTACAAAAAGCGGCACAGTCGTCAATGTAGCCTAAACTTTGCAGGAAGATTATAAGTGTAACCATAAAAGAAAAGCTCAGAAATAAAACTAAATTTTCCTGCCGGTAGCTTTTTATTAATGCCCTTCAGGACCCTGCGATTTTCCAGTTTGTGTTTTTACTCCTACCTTCCCGACTATAACTTTCTGTTCACATATAAATATAATGGCTTGTTTTTTTGTGGTACAAGTTGTACTGTTTAAAAGCACTCATTTACTATTGTATTAAATTTATTAGGAAGTTGGAAAATTGTAAACAGGGTTGAATTAGAAAAAAAAAAAAAAGCATTTCTGACACGCTATCTGAATTTTATGGTTTTGTTTTTATGCGTTCCCTAATTTGGTAAAAATGACCGTTACCGATCAGTCTCTGGGTCAGTATGAATTACAGTGAAACTCAAAAAATTAGAATATCGTGCAAAAGTGCCATTTCTTTCAGTATGCAACTTAAAAGGAATTAATTAAGGCATTAATGCAGCTTAAAATTGAATTTTGTGAAAAGGTTGAATATCCTAGGCTCAAAGTTTCACACTCTATCAGCTAATTTAATCCATACCCCCTGAGCAAAGGGACCTGAGATTGTTGACTTTGGTTTTCATAAGCTGTAAGCCATAATCATCCAAATTATAACAGACTAAAGGCTTGAAATATCTCGCTTGCATGTAATGAGTCTATCTCATATTTGAGTTTGCACCTTTTAGGTTGCATTTCTGAAATAAATGGAACTTTGGCAACCATATTCTAATTTTTAGAGTTTCACCCTGTATATAGTTTTTTCTTGTGTTTTAATATTGAATAAAAAAAAAAATCATCTCCATATTCTGACTCCCTAACTTTTTATAGTTGTTTATAGTTATGTATTTAGTATACAGAGCTTATGAGGCTCATTTTTTACGAGACAATCTTTAGTTTTTATGATACCATTTTGGAATGTGTATGCTTTTTATAATCACTTTTCCAAAAATAGCCATTTTAATTTTTCTGTTACTTTGTTTGATCCATGTAGGATAAATATTTTATATTTTAATAGTACGGGCGTTTTGGGCTGTGACGCCCATGATGTTTAACTTTTTTATTATTTATTTATTCTAGGAAAGGGAGTGAAGTTAAAAAACCTTTTTTTTTTAACTTTTTTTAATCATCCTAGGTGACTATAATATGAAATCATTAGATTGCCACTTGTATTCTGTAATGGATCGCAGACATAATCCCGCCTCTGCTGTTTAAACAGCAGAAACCGACGTTATGGCGCCCGCTCATGGCCCTTAATCTTAACATGATTAGTAAATCTAACCCACTGTGGTCCAACTTCCTTAGGCCTCTTTCACACGGGCGTTGCGGGAAAATGTGCGGTGCGTTGGCGGGTAACACCGCGATTTTTCCAGCCGAGTGCAAAACATTGTAATGCGTTTTGCACTCGCGTGAGAAAAATCACGCATGTTTGGTACCCAAACCCGAACTTCTTCACAGAAGTTCGGGCTTGGGATCGGTGTTCTGTAGATTGTAATGATTTTCCTTATAAGCAGGTTATAAGGGAAAATAATAGCATTCTGAATACAGAATGCATAGTAAAATAGCGCTGGAGGGGTTAAAAAAATAAAATAAAATAATTTAACTCACCTTAATCCACTTGATCGCGAGCCGGCATCTCTTCTGTCTTCATCTTAGCTGTTGGAGCAACAGGACCTGTGTGACGTCACTTCCGGTCATCACATGATCCATCACATGATCTTTTACCATGGTGATGGATCATGTGATGGACCATTGATGACTGGAGTGATGTCACCACAGGTCCTGTTGCTCCACACAGCTAAGATAAGACAGAAGGAGATGCCGGCTCCGCGATCAAGTGAATTAAGGTGAGTTAAATTTTTTTTTTTTTTTAACCCCTCCAGCGCTATTTTACTATGCATTCTGTATTCAGAATGCTATTATATTCCCGTATAAACCTTGTTATAAGGGAATATAAGTAATGATCGGGTCTCCATCCCGATCGTCTCCTAGCAACTGTGCATGAAAATAGCACCGCATCCACACTTGCTTGCGGATGCTTGCGATTTTCACGCAACCTCATTCACTTCTATGGGGCCTGCGTTGCGTGAAAAATGCAGAATATAGAGCATGCTGCGATTTTCACGCAACGCACAAGTGAAGCGTGAAAATCACCGCTCATGTGAACAGCCCCATAGAAATGATGGGTCGGTATTCATGTTGGGTGCAATGCGTTCAACGTCACCATTGCTCCCGCGCGAAAACTCCCCCGTGTGAAAGGGGCCTTACCGTTTCCAAGATTTCTGTTTCTGTAAACACAGACAGATCAGTGGTCAATTATGGTGATGAGTGTTTGTAGAAACGCTTGTTCCCGATAATGGACCCATGCAAAGGTGCAATCAGGTGATGGTATCTTTCAGCCGCACATAAGTTCATAGGTTCTGGCAGCAGATCCTTGTTTATATAGCATATCTATGCACCGAACAATTGATTTTATTGCCGGCTGAAAGATATGATCACCTGATGCCCGAAACAGTAATTCGCTAGAGGAACAGGGTGACTGCAACTGTGATTGATTACCCCCATACAGAGGAGATGGTTAGTATTGAGCCAATCGAAGTTCCTAAACCTGACATCGATCCGTATTTCAGGAAAAATTTGATTCGATTGAAGCGAAATTTCCTCGTGTTTCATGGTAACAAATCGATTTTCCCTGAACTGGCTGTAAAAAAATAAATGAAAAAATAAAAATAAAATCATACTTACCTGATCCATTTGAGCACAAAGAGGGAAGGGGCCACGGCCATCTTGCTTTAAGATCCCAGTCAAAAAATCCTGACAAGATTATGTATGACGTCATCACGCCAGTCCCAGTCAACGTGATGACATCATCACGTGCCGCACAAGATTTTGTGCTGGATCTTCAAGTAAAATGGCCGCAACCACTAAAATGCTTTAGTATGGATCTCAGATGCCGCGATCAGCGATGAACACGCTATCTGAAGTGTTCAATGACAGGGAGCGGCGCAATCTCCATTCCTTGTTATTGCAGCCGCTACTTCCAAAAAAAAATGTGCTTTGTGAGAAGCAAATTTTATTTTTTAGTTCAGCGAAGCAGCCGAATCGAAATTTTGAGAACTTTGCTCGTCTCTAGAGATGATTTGCTACATGAAAATGATGATCAGGCAATTATCATAAACGTTTGGTTCGTTCCCAATATTGTCTGTTAAATTGGTCAAAGTAAGGCCTCCTGCACGCGGCCGTTGCCTGGCCGTGGCCATATTGCGGCCCACTTGAATGGGTCCGCAATCCGGAGCTGCGGTGGGGAACGGAGGCATGGAACCCCACGGATGCACTACGGAGTGCTTCTGTGGGTTTCTCTCCGTGCCTCCGCACCACAAAAAAAGAACATGTTAAATTTTTTTTACGGTGCGGACGGATCACGACTGATACAAGATGAGATGGGCCTCGATCCGTCCCTGCTGCCGCACGGATTTGCCCATGCATTGGGGGACCGCAAATTGCAGTCCCCAATGCACGGAACGGCCGCACAACGGCTGTGTGCATGAGACTGAAAAGCTGCTCAGCAGACATAGGTGTTACAGGCAACTGCTGTAATGAACCATAGCATGCATCTTTCTCTGTTGGACGTGATCAGGATGGGATTTCAGCCATGAAAAAACAGAGTATAATGGAAAATAGCAGAACATTTATTACACAACTACAAAACATTGATTACATCAACTGTCCACAGATTTCTATTAGTTCAACATGAAAGGCCCCTAAAAAGTGATTCCACAACTTACATCTAGTTGATTGCCTTTCTTTCTAGATGACCAAACACCCGAATGTAACTGCACATCAATGTATGTTCCATATTCTCACAAGGTATATACTATCTGTATCCATTCACTATCGTAGTACCATATATGGCCTCCACAATGCTGTATGTCTTATGGAAGAACATTGGGCGCACCGTAAAGCATCACTCCACAGCAAAGATCCACTTCAAGTTCCATGGTATAACAGCTGGAACAATCATGGGCCTGATCGTACTCACAACCACCATTGCTGTCTTGGTTGTATATCTCATCCAGATTGGGACGTTCAAAGAGTAAAAGTGAGTTGGCCCTCACCATGTTCTACGTATTTGCCATTACAGTGTTGACACTCATGTGCACGCAGGAATCATTGGGTCTGATCATATACAGATGAAAATAAGTCACTGGAGAAAGTGAAAGCCCGGCCAAGAAATTGACTCCGATCTTCTTGTTGTTCTGCATGTGTTCTTGGCTCTCTCTTGGGGGTTCTATCTTGGCCATTATCTGTGCCGAGACCCACCCTTATTATGCATGGTACAACTTACCTTATTCTATCCTGGTTATAAGTGAAAAGTATATTCAAAATATGTTTATCATTGAGTGTATACACCGTAAAGAAGAGGAGCCTATGGATGGCCGGGGAATTGAAAATATTATTTTCCATGTCTAGCAGAAGTACATGTCCCTTACTCCCTTCATATGAGGTTTCAATGAATCTGTCACTATTTGCAACAAGGAATTCCCTTACATGTCCAATTCAGAACTGTCTCTGGAGAAGCCTCCTCAGAGGACAAGAAGAATCAAGAAAACAATATACTCAATCAGACTTGCTCCATCTGACATAGCTATGCAAGCAACCAGGTCACAAAACTCAACAAGGAAAAGAAGAATACTTAAAAACATTGCCGCATTCCTCTTCATATGCAATATTTCGGTAAGTAGTTTTTAACTCCTCCTTTGCTTTATTGATTTAGTCTCCCTAAAAGCTCCTGCTGAATGAGACGTATTAGACGTATCAGAAAATGAGATATACTATAATTAATAATTATTAAATGTTTATAAAGTATGTATAATAATATTATTGAGGTCCAGTGCAGAACAACCTGTCGTAGTTCTCTAGAACCGGCATTGCAGGACACTGGCTGCCTGCGCGCCCATTGACTATTATGGGGTTCGGGTAGAGATCCGGGCCGCTACCTGGTAAATATGCACGCAGCGTTTTTTGTCCAGCAGATTCCCATATTCTCGGCCGGTACACCTGGCCGCAGATGTGAAGGTAGCCTAAGTGGTTTCTGCTTCTCACTTTTCGCTTTACTGTGTAAATTGGGACATGGTCAACGAAATTATCTGATTGTCAATGTAGGGCAAGGCATATAAAACAGAGGACATCTCTATTATACTGGTCTAGATAAGGCAGGATAGAAACACTGTTCACTATGCACACCGATAAGGGCTCTGTATGCAGCATCCTTGGAACCTGAGGAGGGAGTCCTTAGAGAAGAATAGGGTGCATGTGCTAATCCTTAAAGGCCCCAGATAAAGCACTCCCACAGGCTATGGACAGAGAGAGGCCTGGCCTACGTAGAGGACCACCACTACTCCAGCCGGGCCACCAGGAAGCAGGTAAGAGAGCCAGGCAGGTCTCTTTTTAACGGCAGAATGGTACAACCCTCTTCCCCCGTTGTCAAAGTCAGTATATTATGTGGCGTTTGACCTCTTCCCTCCTTCTCGCTCTAACAAAGTAGTTTTCCCACTGCTCTCTCCCCCCCATAGTGGTCCCGGCCCTTCCTCCCACAAGCCCACAGCAGTCTCTATTCCTAAGGCCTCTTTCACACTACAGTATTTTGCGTTCAGTATACTGGACGTTTTTTGAGTTCAGTATACGGAACAGATACTGAACCATTCATTTCAATGGTTCAGCAAAAAATACTGAAGTGTCTCCGTGTGCATTCCGTTCAGTATTTCAGTATTTCCGTGCCGTGGAAAGATAGAACATGTCCTATGTTTGTCCGCAAATCACGGTCCGTGGCTCCATTAAAGTCAATGGGTCTGCAAAAAAAACGGAATGGCATACGGAAGGCATCCGTATGTCCATCCGTATGTCATCCGTTTTTTGCGGATCCGTCATTAACAAATGCTAGGCCCAGCCCACTGTGGCCATGTGTTTCTTGTTGCCTAAACTTTGGCTGAGCACAAATACAGGTGGCTTCCGTTTTTGATCCGTGAAAAACGGACCGTATACGGGAACCATACGGAAACCATACTGAAAGGTTTTTGCGGACATACTGAACGGAAACGGAGACACAACGGAACCCAAAAACGGGACAACGGATCCGTGAAAAACGGAACGCAAAACACTGAAATGGACATACTGTAGTGTGAAAGAGGCCTTAGAGTAGTGTCTCCTGTTTAACAATGCCACAGCGATTGACTCCTCTTTGACCCACTGCACTGCCATGGCACCCGAATCACTGTGATAGGCATCCACCACTATTTCCACCAAAGAAAAAACACAGTTTCTAGAAGGGATCGTACGGTACACAGCCTGAAAATAAAAACCAACAGGATTCAGTCCACAAATTTGAAATGTTCCTACTAGAGATGAGTGAATTGATTAAAAATGAATCAGATTAATTTCCAAATTTCCCAAAATTCTAAAAGCAAATAATAAATATATCCACTTATGTCTTGCCCGTGGTCGATGTATGTTTTGCATATCTCGCTTTAATCTCATCATCCTACGACGAAGCAAGATATTGAAAACGCGCCAGGATCCTAATGATAGGGTAAAACTCAGTGGATTATTAGCCCTTTTCACTTCATTCGGATATTTTACACATTGGAGTACTTGTGATGTTACACTATCTGACAAATATGGAGAAGTAGTATGTTTGCTAATTATATATTCAGCGTTACAGCAGCCTAATTTATTGGATGCACTCCCTGCACAGTCACTTTAAAGTGACAATGACTATTATAGGTTTTATTTAGGGCTATATGGCTGTGAAATAGATGCACCTTGTTGTTGGGATCGAACAGCTTATATTGGTTTTTGGATTCTGAAGTTACTTGTATTCATATCTTGTTTTTAACCCCTTAAGGACTGGGCTCATTTTCACCTTAAGGACCAGGCAATTTTTTGCAAATCTGACCAGTGTCACTTTATGTGTGAATAACTTTAAAACGCTTTTACTTATCCAGGCCATTATGAGATTGTTTTTTCATCACATATTGTACTTTATGACACTGGTAAAATGGAGTAAAAAAATATAAAAAATTATTTATAAAAAAAATACCAAATTTTACTAAAAAATTAGCAAATTTCCAAGTTTCAATTTCTCTACTTCTATAATACATAGTAATACCTCCAATTTTTTTTAAATTAATTTGCATTCCCCATATGTCTACTTCATGTTTGGATCATTTTGGGAATTCCATTTTATTTTTTGGGGACATTACAAGCTTAGGAAGTTTAGAAGCAAATCTTGAAATTTTTCTGAAATTTTCCAAAACCCACTTTTTAAGGACCAGTTCAGGTCTGAAGTCACTTTGTGAGGCTTACATAATGGAAACCACCCAAAAATGACCCAATTTTAGAAACTACACCCCTCAAGGTATTCAAAACTGATATTTACAAACTTTGTTAACCCTTTAGGTGTTCCACAAGAGTTATTGGCAAATGGGAGATGAAATTTCAGAATTTTAATTTCTGGGCAAATTTTAAATTTTAATCCATTTTTTTCCAGTAACAAAGCAAGGGTTAACAAGCAAAACAAAACTCAATATTTATTGTCCTGATTCTGTAGTTTTATAGAAACACCCCATATGTGGTCGTAAACTACTGTACAGGCACACGGCAGGGCGCAGAAGGAAAGGAACACCATATGGTTTCTGGAAGGCAGCTTTTGCTGGACTGGTTTATTTACACCATGTCCCATTTAAAGCCCCCCTGATGGACCCCTAGAGTAGAAACTCAAAAAAGTGACCCCATTTTGGAAACTGCACCCCTTAAGGTATTCAAAACTGATTTTACAAACATTGTTAACCCTTTAGGTGTTCCACAAGAGTTATTGGCAAATGGAGATGAAGATTCAGAATTAAAATTTTTGGGCAAATTTTCCATTTTAATCAATTTTTTCCAGGTAACAAAGCAGGGGTTAACAGCCAAACAAAACTCAATGTTTTATTTCCCTGATTCTGTAGTTTACAGAAACACCCCATATGTGGTCGTAAACTGCTGTACAGGCACACGGCAGGGCGCAGAAGGAAAGGAATGCCATACGGTTTTTTGGAAGGCAGATTTGCTGGACTGTTTTTTTGACACCATGTCCCATTTGAAGCCCCCCTGATGCACCCCTAGAGTAGAAACTCCAAAAAAGTGACCCCATTTTAGAAACTATGGGATAGGGTGGAAGTTTTGTTGGTACTAGTTTAGGGTACATATGATTTTTGGTTGCTCTATATTACACTTTTTGTGAGGCAAGGTAACAAGAAATAGCTGTTTTGGCACCGTTTTTTTTTATTTACAACATTCATCTGACAGGTTAGATCATGTAGTATTTTATAGAGCAGGTTTTCACGGACGCGGCGATACCTAATATGTATACAATCTTTTTATTTATGTAAGGTTTTACACAATGATTTCATTTTTTAAAAACAAAAAAAATCATGTTTTAGTGTCTTTTTGGGCGATTATCCTCGGTAGGGTCTCATTTTTTGCGGTATGAGATGACGGTTTGATTGCCACTATTTTAGGGTGCATATGACTTTTTGATCGCTTGCTATTACATTTTTTGTGATGTAAGGTGACAAAAAATGGTTTATTTAGCACAGTTTTTATTTTTATTTTTTTACAGTGTTCATCTGAGGGGTTAGGTCATGTGATATTTTTATAGAGCCGGTCGATATGGACGCGGCGATACCTAATATGTATACTTTTTTTTTTATTTATGTAAGTTTTACACAATAATATCATTTTTGAAACAAAAAAAAATCATGTTTTAGTGTCTCCATGTTCTGAGAGCCATAGTTTTTTCTGTTTTTGGGCGATTATCTTAGGTAGGGTCTCATTTTTTGCAGGATAGATGACGGTTCGATTTGGCACTATTTTGGGGTGCATATGACTTTTGATCGCTTGCCTATTACACTTTTTGTGATTTAATGTGACAAAAAATGGTTTATTTAGCACAGTTTTTATTTTTATTTTTTACGGTGTTCACCTAAGGGGTTAGGGTCATGTTATATTTTTATAGAGCCGGTTGATACGGACGCGGCGATACCTAATATGGTATACTTTTTTTTCTTTATGTAAGTTTTACACAATAACAGATTTTTTAAAACAAAAAAAATGATGTTTTAGTGTCTCCATATTCTGAGCCATAGTTTTTTTTATTTTTTGGGTGATTGTCTCAGGTAGCGGCTCATTTTTTGTGGATGAGGGTGACGGTTAGATTGGTACTATTTTGGTGGGGCGTACGCCTTTTTGATCGCTTGCTGTTGTACTTTTTGTGATGTAAGGTGACAAAAAATGGTTTATTTAGCACAGTTTTTATTTTTTTACGGTGTTCATCTGAGGGGTCATGTGATATGTTTATAGATCTGGTCGATACGGACGCGACGATACCTAATATGTATATATGTCTTTTCCCTATTCTTTTACAATTTTTTAAACTTTTAAACTTTATTTTTGGAAAAGGAAACTTTAAAAACAAATTTGTACAACTTTAATTTTATTAACTTTTTTTTTCCACTTTATTATTTGTCCCACTCTGGGACTTCAACATTACAGGGTCTGATCCCTGTTTCAATGCAGCACGATACATCTGTATTGAACTGTTAGTGTCTTACACTGTAAGACGCTAACAGTTGCCAAGGAGACCCAGCCTGGGGGCTGGGCCTCTTAAGCCTCCGTACATGCCAGGCCCCAAGCCTTGGAATGGATTGGGGCTGCCATGGCAACCATCGAGTCCCCGCCACAGAAGTGCGGGGACTGATGGATGAGGTGAGGGAGCGCAAATCTCCCATATGCCGCGATCAGGCACTGACCGCGGCATATGAGGGGTTAATCCACCGACACCGACATCGGATCTCTGCCGCTGATCGCTGCAACTGCACGCGGGGGGGGGGGGGGGGGGGGGGAAGGATCGCAGGACGAGAATGCTCGTCCTCTAGCGCTAAGTGCCGGCTATTCAGGACGAGCATTCTCGTCCTGGGTCGTTAAGGTGTTAAAGAAGAAGTTACAGGTCTGTGAGAGCCAGAAATCTTGCTTGTTTGTAGGTGACCAAATACTTATTTACCGAGGAATTTACCAATTCATTCTTTAGAAATCCTACAATGTGTTTCCTGTATTCTTTCCCCCCATTCTGTCTCTCATAGTTGAAGTGTACCTATGATGAAAATTACAGGCCTCTCATCTTTTTAAGTGGGAGAACTTGCACAATTGGTGGCTGACTAAATACTTTTTTGCCCCACTGTATCTCTTATATATATAAAAATGAGTTTCTGTCTGTCTGTCCAGAATGTTCTTTATGCGCGACCAAACGACTGGACCGATCTTCACCAAATTTGGGACTCAGGTATATCAGGTGTCCGGGAAGGTTTTAGACTGGGTCTCAGCTCTCTAGGATGTACCGTTCCTGAGATATTCCCCAAAAATACCCACATTAGCCAATACAAGCCTGCAAGTCTTTCTCTTCAAATCCCCAACTGCCATAAACACAGTTTTACTCCAGGTTTCCATAACAACCCAGCCATTTTTCTTTACTGCTTAAAGGGCGGGCACTGTGGAGGTCACTGTTATTAAGGGGCGGTCACAGTGGAGGTCACTGTTATTAAAGGGCGGTCACAGTGGAGGTCCTGTTATTAAATGGGCGGGCACTGTGGAGGTAACTGTTATTAAAGGGGCGGGCCACTATGAAGGTCCCTGTTAAAGGGGCGGGCACTGTGGAAAGTCACTGTTAAACGGGCGGGTCACTGTGAAAGTCACTGTTAAAGGGTTCGGTCACTGTGAAAGTCACTGTTAAAGGGAGCGGTAACTGAAATTTACTGTTAAAGGGTCGGTCACTGTGAAAGTCACTGTTAAAGGGGCGGTCACTGTAAAAAGTCACTGTTAAAGGGGCGGTCAGTGTTAAAGGGGCGGTCACATTAGCCAATACAAGCCTGCAAGTCTTTCACTCATATCCCAACTGCCATATACATGGTCACATGACCCTTATCAGCCAGTAGAAGCTCGCAGGCCTAGTCTCCCTAGTTTCTTCGCTGCTGTACGTAAGCTTTAGGCTAGGGCTACACGACAACAATAAGTTGCACGACACATAGGGCACAATTACACTGCTACATGCATCCATCTGGATGGATTTTTTTAGACTGTCGTGTCGCAGTCGAAGCATGTTGCATGTCGCAGTGCGACACCATAGCCTATCAATTAAAAAATTGTTGCGCGACATTGGTACGACAAAATATTGCGCAACATGTTGTCATGTAGCCCTAGCCTTAAATGGGAGGTCACTGTTAAGGGGGCAGGGGCCACTATTAAAGGCGCAGCTGCTGTGGAGGTCAAAGTTAAGTGGATGGGCTGCTGTGGAAATCCCATTTTAAGGAGGCAGGGCACTGTGGGGTAGTCAGTGTTAAGGGGTAGGGGCTGTGGAGTTAACTGTTAAGAGAGGAAGTTGCTGTAGAGGTCACTGTTATGGGGGATACTGTCGATATCTTTTAACGACACACAGAAACATTAAATGAAATAGATGAAATATACCCGTGCGAAGCCGGGTCCTTCTGTTGTATATATATATAAATTTGAGTTAGTGTCAGTTTAGAGTTTTTCACGAACGCACCATCTGTGTACCTGCATTTTGCAACCACTGAGCACCGATCAGTAGTGTCCATTACTGATTGTGTCTGCTCAGTTTGCACTGAAAGTTTTTTTTTGTGCAGAAATTTAATACAAGCCCCTTCAGGTGTGAAAACACAACATACACACCCCTCACCACAAAATGAAGGTTTCCACATTTCACACGTCACACCCCAATAAAATATAAATGGCCCGTCCATCCCGAGTATACTCAGCTGAAGAGGCATACAGCATGCTTGCCTCCGATACTGAGTCTGCCAGTGAGGGAGAAGAGGATGCCACTTTCCTCTACTCCTCTACCCCCTCATCATCTGCTGATGAGGATCCTCTAGAAGGCGCCCCAGGGTAGCAGCGGAGGCAGCCCCCCAGAGTGAATCCTTATGGACACCACCCCCCTGACAATTATCAGCCCCAAATTCCGGATTTTGGGGGCAGCTCCGGAATACAGATAGACTGTGCGGGCTTCACTGAACTAGATATTTTCAAAATCTTCTTCTCTGAAGAATTTGTAAATTTAATGGTGGCCCAAACCAATTTATACGCCCAATTTATACGATGTAGGGTTCATCAAAACCCTACATCGGCATACGCTAGACCCTAGGTTGGACCCCAGTAAGTGCAGCAGAGATGATGAAGTTTTGGGGAATCGTGGCTGCATATGGGCGTTGTAAAAAACAAAAAACGTTAGACAATATTGTTCGTACATTTTTCTACCAGACTCCAATTTACAGTAACACCATGACCTGGAAGCGATTTTGAGTCAATTAGGAAATTCATACACTACAACGACAATTCACAGTGCCCACCCCAAAACGACCCATCATTTCAAAGTTAGGCCTGTCCTTGACCACTTTAACACAAAGTTTGCTGAGGTGTACAACCCATATAAAAGTGTCTGTGTAGATGAGTCCCCTATTACTTTTCAAAGGGAGATTAGATTCCGCCAGTACCTGCCTAGCAAACGGACAAGGTACGGCATAAAGATTTACAAACTCTGTGAGAGTAACTCCGGGTACACCCACAAGTTAAGCATGCATGGGATAGGCATAAGGCCATCCTTCATATAAGATAGGGCCAGGGGCTATCCATAGTACTCAGTATATTGGCAGACTAGATGGGCCAAATGGTTCTTATCTGCCAAAACATTCTATGTTTCTATGTTTCTAAGTTCCGCATTTACAAAGGGAAAGATTCCTGGATAGAATCCTCAGAATGCCCCCCCCATCCTAGGAGTTAGTGGGAAGATTGTGTGGGACTTACTGCACCCACTGCTGGATAAGGGTTACCACCTCTATGTGGATAACTATTATACCAGCATACCCCTATTCACGTCCCTAACTACCAGAGGTACTGTGGCTTGCGGCACAGTGCACAAAAATCAGAGAGGCCTCCCTAGATCCCTGGTAGGGCAACTACTGAGAAAGGGTGAAAGCAGGGCTCTCCTCCATGAGAACATGCTGGTGGTTAAGTACAAGAACAAGAGGGACGTCCTTATACTGACCACCATTCACACTAACGCCAGCTTCCCTGCTCCTGTACGAGGTACCACAACCACTACCCCCAAACCAGTTTGTATCCTGGACTACAACAGGCACATGGGAGGCGTGGATCATTCAGATCAACTTCTAAAGCCCTACAGTGCCACACGAAAAGTGAAAGTGTGGTACAAAAAGCTGGCCGTACACATTGTACAGGTGGCAATGTGCAATGCGTATGTGCTATTTCAATCTGCAGGCCACACAGGAACTTTCCTTCAGTTCCAAAAGGTGGTTATCAAGGCCCTAATTTTTCAAACCCAGGCCGGGGAGGGTCCCAGTACTTCTGGAAGTCATGGTGCCCGTGTCGTACCAAGGCAACATTTTCCACGTCAAATCCCCCAGACAGCAAGGAAGGGAAGGACCCAAAAAGATGCAGGGTGTGTTCCAAAAGGGGGATAAGGAAATACACCATTTACCACTGCGAAACCTCCCCTGAAAAACCTGGCTTGTGCATGCAGGAGTGTTTTAAAATCTACCACTCATCCATGGAGTATTAATTTATTTTCATCCTTTATGCTCCCTGTAATATTTCCACTTTATATCTCTGATTTAGTCCACCTCGCTTGCATATCCACTTTTCAACAACCACTACAAATTCTTTTCTATGAGACAACTGTTAGGTCAAAAGTGCCCTTTCCACCCCTTAAAATGTTCATACGGGGGTGCTCTTTCCAAAATGGGATCACTTCTTGGGGTTTTTAATTTCTGGGGACCTCAGAAATCTTTGAAATGTGACATGGCACATAAAATCAATGTCTGCCAATTCAGGTCAGCAAAATCCATATTTTTCTGTTTAACTCTAGAGCCCTGCTGTGCACCCATACATCATTTTTTGAGCACATATGGGGTGTTGCCGTATTCGGGGGGAAATAGGGAACAAAATCTGTGGTGCATTTTGTCCTGTTACCCCTTGTGAATGTAAAAAATGTGGGTGTAAAGCAACTTTTTCTGGAATTTTTTTTTTTTTTCCTTTTCACACCCAAGTGTTTCCTAATTCAGTGAAACACCTGATGGATCAAAGTGGTCACTACATACCTAAAAATATTCCTTGAGGGGTGTAGTTTCCGGAATGGGGTCATTTTTTGGGGGTTTCCACTGTAGGGCCACCTCAGGGTGTCTTCATATGCGACATAGCTCCCAATTACCATTCCAGCTAAATCTGCTCTCCAAAAGCCATATGGTGCTCCTTCCACTCTGAAGCCTCCTGTGTGCCCATACATCATTTTTTAAGCACATATCGGGTGTTTCTGTATTCGGGGGGAAATGGAAAAAAAAATGTGGGGTGCATTTGTCCTGTTACCCCTTGTGAAAGTGAAAATGTGGGTGTAAAGCAAGTTTTTCTGGAAAATTTTAGAAGTTTTCCTTTTCACAGCCAAGTGTTTTCTAATTCTGTGAAAAGCCTGATGGGTCAAAGTGCTCACTGCACACCTTGAAATATTCCTTGAGGGGTGTAATTTCCGGAATGGGGTCACTTTTTGGAGGTTTCCACTGTAGGGCCACCTCAGGGTGTCTTCATATGCGACATAGCTCCCAATTACCATTCCAGCTAAATCCGCTCTCCAAAAGCCATATGGTGCTCCTTCCACTCTGAAACCTGCTGTGCGCCCATACATCAGTTTTTGAGCACACATGGGGTGTTTCTGTAAACTCCAGATTCAGGGTAACAGATTTTGAGTTTTGTTTGGTTGTTAACCCTTGATGTGTTGCAGAAAAAATAGATTACAATTTAAAATCTGCTAAAACAATTTGAAATTTTGAAATTTCATTCCCATTTTCCTTTAATTCTCGTGGGGCACCTAAAGGGTTAACAAAGTTTGTAAAATCCGTTTTGAATAGCTTGAGGGGTGTAGTTTCTAAAATGGGGTGATTTATGGGTGGTTTCTAATATGTAATTCCCAGAAAGTGACTTCATAACCGAACTGGTTTTGGAAACTTTCTTAAAAATTTTAAGATTTGCTTCTAAACTTCTAAGCCTTCTAACGTCCCCAAAAAATTAAATTAAATTTTTAAAATGATCCAAACATGAAATAGACATATGGGGAATGTAAAGTAATAACTATTTTTGGAGTTATTACTATCTATTATAAAAGTAGAGAAATTGAAATTTGCAAATTTGCAAATTTTTCCACATTTTTGGTA
Organism: Bufo bufo; assembly: GCF_905171765.1. Lineage (NCBI taxonomy): Eukaryota > Metazoa > Chordata > Amphibia > Anura > Bufonidae > Bufo > Bufo bufo. The sequence continues at coordinate 774,427,074 of NC_053390.1, read as the reverse complement.
AATTTGGTATTTTTGTATAAATAAAAATGAAATATTTTGACTCAAATTTAACACTGTCATGAAGTACAATATGTGACGGGAAAACAATCTCAGAATGGCCTGGATAAGTAAAAGCGTTTTAAATTTATTACTACATAAAGTGACACGTCAGATTTGCTAAAAAAGGCCTGGTCCATTAAGGTGAAAAATGGCTGGGTCCTGAAGGGGATAAAATCAACATGTAGATAAAAGAAACAGCGGCACTCACCAATATTCTTTCTGCAGCTTTTATTGATCTATTAAAACACAGTGGATGCGGGTACAGCACAGCAAAAGGCAACTGCCGTTTGCGCTTCCTGCGCTTCCTCAGGCCTCAACGTGACACTGCTGGTGCGTACATGTAAAATACCCTTACCTCAGCTACGTCACCATCACTACATAAGACAACTCAAAATAAAACAGAGTACAAAAACAAAACTATACATATACTGCTAAATCTCTATTCCTGCACATGTCAATGCATCATTTCTCCCTTCATGTGCTTCATGTACATGTTCTATCAATCTTGATGCTCCTATTCTTGTCTCTATGGACCTCCTATGTTCCCTAAATCTCATATGCAGACATCTTATGGTTTTTCCTATATAAAATCTACCACAAGGGCAAAAAATCTTGCATCTGCACATAAATCTAAAGCAATGCCCACAACTAAAATTATCTTGTGGGGTATACTTCCCTAGCCAATTCAAGTCCTCTTCTTGGAAGCGACTTCTTACTACAAAAAAGCTTTAGATTTCATAGTTCTACTCCTAAGGGTCCATTCACACGTCCGTTTTTTCTTTCCTGATCTGTTCCGTTTTTTGCTGAACAGATCTGGACCAGATCTGGACCCATTCATTTTCAATGGGTCCTGGAAAAAAACGGGCAGCTCAATGTCTGATTTTTTTCAGGACCCATTGAAAATGAATGGGTCTAGATCTGGTCCAGATCTGTTCAGCAAAAAACGGAACAGATCAGGAAAGAAACAATGGGCGTGTGAATGGACCCACTGATAATGGGATTATATTGGGTTTTCTCCTTTAAGGATTCATCCTGGGCCAATACATGCCAGTTGTTTAAAATGGCCTTTATAATAAGAGAAGCTATTGGGGTGTAATTAAAAGTAAAAACCGGTCTCTCACTTTTGTTTTTACCTCTAATCTGTCTATGTTTACGTTTAATGAGATCCCCTCGTTCTCATGCAAGGGCTTTCCTATAAGCAGAGTCTAATACATTCTCGGGGTAACCTCTCTGCACTAAACGTCTTTTTAACTCTTTAGATTGTTCAATGAACTCATCCCTATCAGTTATTATCCTTCCAAGGGCTCATGCACACGAACGTATTTTCTTTCCGTGTCCGTTCCGTTTTTTTTTGCGAACTGTATGCGGAACCATTCATTTCAATGGTTCCGCAAAAAAAACGGAAGTTAATCCGTGTGCATTCCATTTCGTATGTACGCGTTCCTGTTCTGCAAAAAAATAGAACATGTCCTATTATTATCCGCATTACGGACAAGGATAGTACCGTTCTATTAGGGGCCAGCTGTTCCATTCCGCAAAATACGGAATGCACGCGGACGTTATCCGTATTTTTTGCGGATCCTTTTTGTGCGGACTGCAAAGTACATGCAGTCGTGTGCACGAGCCCTAAGGCGCATGAACTGTCCATACGGGACTGCCAATTTCACGTAGTCAGATTAAGAATGTTACCAATCACTAAAACAAGTCCTGTGTGTCTATGATTCACCACATTTAGGAGCCTGAGCAGAGGTACTGACAGCGATCACACTGTTTTAAAGGGTTATTTCATTCTTACACTAATAGCATATCAATTTATGATTAGTGGGCGTCTAACCTTTCTCACCATTGATTTAGTAACACTTTACTGTTTTTTTCAGCCACCCTCTATGCAGGGAAATGACCTCAGAATGGGGAGCGACTGGTGCAGTTCCCTGCTTATCGGGAGGCAGGGGCGCTGCAGTACAAAGAAACTAAGAAGGGATGTAGTGCCGAACCAGCGCTCTACCCTCTTCTTCCCAAAATTAATAGGGTTACAGAGGTTGGACCACCACCAATCATAGCAATCTGTCATTACTGTTTAACAATGGAATAACCCTTTAAAGTCTTTTTTTCATATTTTATTTTTCAGTCTCACTTTCCAGCTATTGCAGCAGTCTGTAGATGTTTTTATAGCTAGCAATGCGTGCAGAGATAACATTGGTCGGTGGTATGTGTGGGTGCTATGAGCAAAAGTAAAAAAAAATTTACATTTTCAGAAAATTTTTCTAACAGTTGGTTCCCAAGATGGCAAATGCCTAATTCTTGGAGTCACAATGGGACAAGCATCTACTCCTGGTGATGCCGTTTTTACAGTGGGTTAGTTTCCTTGTGGGTAATGTTCGAGCTCTACTGATGTAATGGATAATGTCTTTAATTATAATGCCTGTAATTGTTTCTGTGCTTAAAGGCTATGTACAACTTTGGGGTCAATTTTTATTTATTATTGCATTGTACTCATTTTGAGCTAAAAATAAATTTTTAAATTGGTCTTTATTAAAATATGGCGTCCTTTTTTCTGTACAGAGATGCTCTAGTACCACCCTTTGGATTTTCTGTCTTTTCCGTCAGACCAGGAGCTGACGGGCCCCTTATCTCTGCTCTCGGACCTCCTAAACACTTATTATTGGCTGACCAACACAAAGTGAAAGTACCAGTCACACAGCTAGAAAAACAGTTACAGCTCAATATTTTTTAATAAAGGCCAATTGAAAAAATGATTTTTAGCCAAAAATGAGTAACATGTAATAATAAAAAATAAATGCCTCCGAAGGTGTTCATAGCCTTTAAGCTTTTGATTCCTTTCGTTTTTACTACATAGATTCACAATGTTTAATGGGACACTCTTGATAATCGTTAAAGGGATTCCAGCAATAAAAAAAAATGGTGGCAGCAGGCTTATAGGGGTATAAGAAAAAAAATTAAAAGAAATAATACTCGCCTCACAAATCCTCATCACTTCTATTCTAACACTGCCTGGGTCCTCTCTGCTCTCTACTACCTGGTCCTGTCTAGACACAGGAAATGTCTACTCACTCGATCACTGGTCACCACTGCAGGCAGTGATTGGCTGAGCAGGAATTTACAGGCATTTCCTGTGTGTCAAAGCAGGACCAGGAAGTAGAGACCAGTGAGGACCCAGGCAACATCAGAACGGAATGACTAGGGACTGTGAGGTGAGTGTCAGTTCTTTTTCTAACCCCCTCTTAGCACCCTGCAGGGGCAGACTGGCCATAGACCCTACAGTGAATTTTTCAGATGGGCCAATGCTTATAGGGCCACCCAGGCACATACTACCGGGGGAACTATAGGGGTCATTATTAGAGGAAGTCAGCATGCTGAAAATAGGGCTGGCTTGGTGTTGTGGCCCACATCTCACTTAATTGAACATGGCAGCAATTGATGGCCACCACACAGGGACAGCTTCTAGGGAGGTATTTTGTACTGCATTGTGGTATTTAGTTCTTTGGGATGGTATTCTGTGCTGCACTATAGTATTACTGACCCTGCCAACTTGTATTGGCCCCATCTACTTGTGCTGCCCCACCTTCTGTCAGTTTGGACCCACCGACAACATTAGCGCCACTTTTAGTTTTTTTTTCCTGTGCCACTTTAAGTTTCTAGTCCTCACCTGGCCTGTTGCCACCAGTTTTATTCCCGATGGACTCCCCCTTTATACTATTAATGACACGGTAGATTCTGTAAAAATGTAAGGCTGAATATATGCCATTACATGTCGTACAGCACCTTTACTTTTGTAATCTGCTAATCTGAGTTGTCTTTCTGTATATTATATCTCAGCTTTGGATCCCACCGGCATTTGGCTGCCGTCCTCAGTATGACAATGGCCTAGAAGAAGTCGTGTTTGGTTTTGAACCCTGGATCACAGTTGTCAATCTTGCAATGCCTTTCTCCATCTTCTACCGTATGCATTCAGCTTCTTCATTATTTGAAGTTTACTGTAAGACATAGACATCCAAAAAGAAGAGAAAAACGTGGCCTAACCGAACACATGATTTTATCGTGTCACGTTAATGAATTGAGGCGTACGCATCCAGGTCACGTTGATGTTTTTGGAATGGACGTGAGGTCAACTCTGACTTTCCTGGAAACATAAGCCAAGTGACTGTCTCATATTTTGCACAATATTTTTTCAAGTAGTTAGTTATTATTATTATTATATATAATTGTGTAGAAGGTAGTAAGAAATATTTACAAGTAGAAACTATAATGCTCATATATATAGAGGAGCCATTGTCTTGATTGAACTTTTGTCACGTTAAAGGGGTTGTCCATGTTTTGAGAAAAGGGTCTCCTGATTTCCACCAAAACAATCCCACTCTTTTCTATGGGTGTTGTCTGGCATGCAGCTCACTCCCATTTAAATGAACAAGAGTGGTGCTGTTTCTGGAAAAAACAGGAGAGCCTTTTCTTTAATTCTGAAAAACCACTTTAAAGGTCACGGCACATCGTTACGATTGGTACTCTTTTAATGTATTAATGTTACTCTATTAATGTATACATGATACGTGTCTTGTTTTAGATTGAGTACCCCTGTAGATACAAGCACAGAATATATTTGGTATTTACTTTGTATGTTACTTCTTTATTATTCTGCTAAGTATTCATTACTTGAATTGGTTTTATGCCCCAGGCCAGGGATATACTGCTGCCAGAATTTGCAATTTTTTGACCCCTACTCTTCCAAGTATGTCCAGTTATCCCACACCTTTCTCACTACTACACTTTATTACTGGTTAATAAAATCAAGTCTGACAAAGTAACATCAATCGATTTATTTCCTACAATGTGCTGCTGCAGAGAGCTTTAGTATAAAACATGTTTCCTCTTTCTCAACTAAGGCCTCGTACTCCTAATGGATCAATGTGGGGTAAATTTACAACTGCTATGTCTATGCATTGGAAAAAAACATTCTTTGTGTTTCCTTGGAATGACTACGACATCCAACAAGGAACTGTGAAGGCTTTAATGTGGCATGCAATGCACAAGTGTTACAGGCTGAAATGCATACATTCTGGAGCATAGCTTCGGAGACTGGCAGGGCGTGTAGACCGGGGTGCTGGGTCAAGAGAACATCAACTTCCACTCTGCTTCAGCCAGGGTATTTACATACAGGAAGATGACAGCAACCTATGGTAAGTCTTTGACCCAGGCAAAGGATAGTTTAGCTATACACCTGGCATGTGGCCTAACACTACTAACCTTGTCTATATACTGGGTGCAGTAATGCAGATCTGCCTAATTCAAGTTTAGTGGATGGAGCTGGTGACTGCAGCACTGCTCGCAATCACCTCCAGAGCTACGGCAGAACAGCTGATCGGTGGGCATGCAGGGTGTCATACAACCACTGATCAGATATTGATGGCCTACAGGGACGAACTAGGAACCTAAAGTGGCCATGGAAAAAAAAACAACCTAAAAGTGGGCCCATGTTGTGGAGCAGGGGGCCTAGGAGGTGAGATGTGTTCCAGACCAGTTGAATTTAAGAGGGCATGTGTGGTCCCTGGCCGGGTACATGAGTACCTGTTTCTCACAGCATTAATTACCACTGATGTACTTGGCCAGCAGTAGAAAGGATGGCTGCCCCATGGGCTTCAGCCCACCGGGTAATTTCGCTGTGAAGTTTATGGCAAATCCGCCCCTGATGGCCTATCCTGAGAATAGATCATCAATAGTAAGTTCCTGGACAAGCCCCTTAATATTAGTAATGTCTGTGCTGTGATGTACCCTTTAGTGGGGTGTGAAAGAGTTGACAGTACTTTGTGAATTTTGTTTTTGGGGTTCAGTGGTAGAAACATACTTGTCTTTCCAGGAATCCACAATTTACCTGGAATACCCATTCATCATCTCAAAATAATTTTATGCTTTGGACAATCCCTACTTATTGGAAGGATCAACTCATAATAAGCTGATCAGAAAGTGTTCCCATGATAGGACCTCCAGTGATCCAGAGTGTCTAGTTTCGCTACAGAACCACCATAGTAGAAATTATACATGACACAGGCTCATTCAAAAAAATATGTGTAGGACAGGACAGATCCTCCAGAAAGACTCTTTGTGACTGCTCTCCGCTTTGACCAAGAAATTAGGATCCTAAACAGAGAATACAGTATATGAAAATGGACTTTCAAAACCGAAGCCTGTATGGCGGTGAAGGTTTCCGGCAGGCAGTTATGGCAGGGAACAGCCTGCTGTAGTTCACCAGATCTGGCATTGCCGGATTCACTAGTTCACCTCTGGAACCCAATGACTTTTATGAAAGATATCAAAGGAGCTTTTCCACATTTAGTTACAGTATGTTCTGACATGTGATTATGATGACATCAATGAGTGAGGGAAATGATTTTAAAGGGGTTCTCTGGGCTTTAAAAAAATCCTGCCTCCTTCGAGGTGAGTTTGGTCAGTACTTGCCCCCTTTGTCAGGCCGTTGATTTCTTGATCTCCACTGCGCTCACATTGGCTTTGGGCTCTTCTGTTCAGGTCCCGACTGGATGTGTTCTCGAGTCTTCCTGTTCAGCTGCAGTATATGTTACCGGCTGGGTGTGTGTCCCTGTACAGTCTTATCTGGAAAGGTAAAAATACTGACGTGTGAATGCACCCTTACACTGACAGCACTGATTGGATAGTGTCAGACTGTGCAGCCCCCCCCCCCCCCAACTGGTAACACCCATCTAGACCTTCAATGAAAACTGCTAGCAATTCATTCATAACTTCTAGAAGAAATAATAAAGGAATGTCACATCATAGAGCCATAAAAATAGATGCTGCAGAATTATTATTATAAGGAGAATGCAATAATTTACAGGAAGGTGACAGGTCCTCTTTAAGGGGAGGCTTATTAGAGGTTACCTCTAAAGTTTTTTTTCTGTAACCAAATGAAATAAAAAATAAGTAAAAAGAACTGATGCTATATATTACTTATTTTATATATGCTATATTGCGTGTGTTCTGCTAGCGATATCAGTCCTGTAACTATTTTTTTCCATTTTATTAAATGTATGAAATTGTATGCTGCGTCCAGTCTTGTATTCCTGTTAAAAACTGATGTTATTTTACATTTGGGCAAAAATTAAAAAATTCTAATTGCACAAATTATTGCCAGATTTACAATGTGCCCTACGCAGCCCATCAGTTGGCACCCCCTTCATATAGTGTACTGTCATAGAGTTTACAAAGAACCACTACCATATAGTTGCTCTATATCAATGTCATACACTGCGTGCAGAATTATTAGGCAAATGAGTATTTTGACCACATCATCCTCTTTATGCATGTTGTCTTACTCCAAGCTGTATAGGCTCGAAAGCCTACTACCAATTAAGCATATTAGGTGATGTGCATCTCTGTAATGAGAAGGGGTGTGGTCTAATGACATCAACACCCTATATTAGGTGTGCATAATTATTAGGCAACTTCCTTTCCTTTGGCAAAATGGGTCAAAAGAAGGACTTGACAGGCTCAGAAAAGTCAAAAATAGTGAGATATCTTGCAGAGGGATGCAGCACTCTTAAAATTGCAAAGCTTCTGAAGCGTGATCATCGAACAATCAAGCGTTTCATTCAAAATAGTCAACAGGGTCGCAAGAAGCGTGTGGAAAAACCAAGGCGCAAAATAACTGCCCATGAACTGAGAAAAGTCAAGCGTGCAGCTGCCAAGATGCCACTTGCCACCAGTTTGGCCATATTTCAGAGCTGCAACATCACTGGAGTGCCCAAAAGCACAAGGTGTGCAATACTCAGAGACATGGCCAAGGTAAGAAAGGCTGAAAGACGACCACCACTGAACAAGACACACAAGCTGAAACGTCAAGACTGGGCCAAGAAATATCTCAAGACTGATGTTTCTAAGGTTTTATGGACTGATGAAATGAGAGTGAGTCTTGATGGGCCAGATGGATGGGCCCGTGGCTGGATTGGTAAAGGACAGAGAGCTCCAGTCCGACTCAGACGCCAGCAAGGTGGAGATGGAGTACTGGTTTGGGCTGGTATCATCAAAGATGAGCTTGTGGGGCCTTTTCGGGTTGAGGATGGAGTCAAGCTCAACTCCCAGTCCTACTGCCAGTTTCTGGAAGACAACTTCTTCAGGCAGTGGTACAGGAAGAAGTCTGCATCCTTCAAGAAAAACATGATTTTCATGCAGGACAATGCTCCATCACATGCGTCCAAGTACTCCACAGCGTGGCTGGCAAGAAAGGGAATAAAAGAAGAAAATCTAATGACATGGCCTCCTTGTTCACCTGATCTGAACCCCATTGAGAAGCTGTGGTCCATCATCAAATGTGAGATTTACAAGGAGGGAAAACAGTACACCTCTCTGAACAGTGTCTGGGAGGCTGTGGTTGCTGCTGCACGCAATGTTGATGGTGAACAGATTAAAACACTGACAGAATCCATGGATGGCAGGCTTTTGAGTGTCCTTGCAAAGAAAGGTGGCTATATTGGTCACTGATTTGTTTTTGTTTTGTTTTTGAATGTCAGAAATGTATATTTGTGAATGTTGAGATGTTATATTGGTTTCACTGGTAAAAATAAATAATTGAAATGGGTATATATTTGTTTTTTTGTTAAGTTGCCTAATAATTATGCACAGTAATAGTCACCTGCACACACAGATATCCCCCTAAAATAGCTAAAACTAAAAGCAAACTAAAAACTACTTCCAAAAATATTCAGCTTTGATATTAATGAGTTTTTTGGGTTCATTGAGAACATGGTTGTTGTTCAATAATAAAATTAATCCTCAAAAATACAACTTGACTAATAATTCTGCACTCCCTGTACAGTAAAGTACTCTATTAACAATGCAAATAGCACTTCCATACAGTTCTCTAAATAATGATATACTGTACTACTACTGTCACATACAGCAAGCATAATATACTGTACAGAGCCTAAGTAAAAGTGACACACCAGGATAGGCCACAACCTTTTTTTTTAAGTGATTAACAGTATAAATAAAAAAATCATTTTGCAAATACAAAAGAAAAATGTACAAAAACGCAAAAAAAAAGGAAAAGAAACAAAACTCCCTCTTTATGGAGTGTGCAAAGGAGTTGGGAAATGCACCCTATGAGAAGACTCATGTCATTCCCAGTGCTGGTGACGTTGCCTTCCCCATATACCCTGTGACATATGCTGAACATGTAAAACCTCATATTAGCACTATATTAAACTTAATTATTATGCTATAATTCACATTTAGTCTGAACACCATTGGTTTGATAATCAACAAATATAACATTTACCATCTGTGTAATATACCGTATGCCACATTACTTTATCATTATTTTATTTCTCCGTTTTTTTATTTATACTCTGTGTAGAGTAAAATTTTGCTAAATGGAAGCTGCCAACAAGCTGCTGATGCTGGATCTTTGTGCCTCTATTTAGTACTTTGAGAACATACAGTAATGGTGTTTTGCAGTAAAAGACCTATGGATCTTATTGGCTCAATAGTAATATTACCCCCATACAGTGACCATATAGTGGTAGATACCAGTTTGTACACTCTGCACACTGTATTAGTGATTACAGTACAGTTGCATCAAGTGATGTTCAGGTAAGGTTTCTCTGTAGTCTTTGCTTTCTGCTTTTCTTCCCATCTGGTCAAGACCACCATAAAGATTTTTCCCCACCATAACTTGTCAGTGCAGAATTTGACACAGACTTCTTTGTCTCCTCAATTTTCCAGCACCTCCCCTACTTATTCCCCACTATTCAAGCCACAATAGTCTAAGTTGGTGAAGTGAAATGAGAAAAATATATAAATAAAACTTGTTTAGAAATAGAAAACAGAAAATTGGCATCTGCGTATGTATTCACCCCCTTTGTTAGGAAGCCCATAAAAAGCTGTAGTGCAACCAATTACCTTCAGAAGTCACATAATTAGTGAAATGATGTCCACCTGTGTGCAATCGAAGTGTCACATGATCTGTCATTACATATACACACCTTTTTTGAAAGGCCCCAGAGGCTGCAACACCTAAGCAAGAGGCATCACTAACCAAACACTGCCATGAAGACCAAGGAACTCTCCAAACAAGTAAGGGACAATGTTGTTGAGAAGTACAAGTCGGGGTTAGGTTATAAAAAAAATCCAAATCTTTGATGATCCCCAGGAGCACCATCAAATCTATCATAACCAAATGGAAAGAACATGGCACAACCAGTGGCGTACACACAATCCATAGGGCCCCCTCTCCATCGACGCCCCCCAACCCGCCGCCCCCCCTCGCGCGCGTGTGTATGTATGTGTATATTTTTATATATATATATATATATATAACACTATATACAAGAGGATGATATTCAGTATAACACCTTCTTGTATATAGTGAGATAGTGGACCACGCTGATGATATAACCTGGGGATCTCCTCTATTATATAATTATATATGTACAGCTGGTATAAGTTATGCATCTTAATATACCAGAAGATGTATAACTTATACCAGGCCAGCTCACATATAATAACATACAGAACATACCAAGGTCAGATAGTAACTCTTACCTGAGCTTGCTCTGGCTGAAAGCTGCTGAATCGACCTGCTGAAAGTCTGTGGCAACTGGCAAGGCTGAATGCTGGAGGCTGGCTGGGCTCAGTGTGGGCTCTGGCTGGCTGAATGAGTGCTGCTCCTGGGCCTGGCTCAGGCTGGTAGAGAGAGAGAGAACGAGGCGAGGTGGGGTGAGTGACTGTAGTATAGAGTCAGACTACTGGGCAAGTGGGCAGTGGCAGACTAGCAGTGGCTCCCGTGCTCCTCTGTTCCCAACTTCCTGCCGGACCTGCAGCGCTGATAACATTGTGACGTCACGTAAGCGCGCGCGTAACTGCGACCCCTGTATGTATGCCCCAACTACAACTCCCAGCATCACCAGACAGCAGCATGCCTAAATTTGTATTTCCACCAGGTCTAGAGAGCCACAGGCTGAAGACTAGTGCAAGAACAAGAAGGTATACCCCAATGTGCGCAGTCTGTTCATCCCTTTATAAGCAGATGTAGCAGAGCAGAGTTAACAAATGGCCTCAACCATAACTATGTAATTTTACCCAGAACTGCAGGTGTCAGCATCAGGTACCAGCAATGCATTTCCCACGTAAAACAGCTCTGCTACATTATGTAGCAGAGCTGGTTTTGTCATGCATTTCTTTTGCCTTCATATGGTAAAATACTTCATTGGCCTATCAATGGCTTTATAACTAACTCTGCTATATTTCTGTAGCCTGCAACCTTTGACTGCCCAGTTGGGCTGAAACTACTACACCCAACATGTTCTGGCAGTAATAGTAAATGGATATTGGTGCAATTCTGAGCTACTACTCTATATAATACATATGTATTATATAAATTAGTAGCTCAGAATTGCACCAGAATTGTGAGTTTGCGAAAAGGCATGTGGGAGACTCCCAAAATGTATGGAGGAAGGTGTGGCAGGCAATTCCTCTAGTGCCGTTCTATTTGAAATGCTTCAAATAACTTCTTTATTAACTTAAACTTTTCTTCATATATAACACTGCCTCCTCCGCAGCAGATAGTCCATGTACAAAACATGTGTTGAAAAGATATCACAAAATGGCGGTATGCATAAGATGGTGGTTCATCTGTTCAATCTTGTCCTTCAACATAAAGTGGTGGATATATTTCTCTTGTCAGTATCTGTACTGTCACTTTAAGTTATTTAAGCACTTTATGAGCTCTCTGAGAGGTATATTTGAGGTTCTACTTGCAGTATGCAGTTAGCAGTGACTATTTGCAGATTGGTTGAGTATGATCTGGTATGGTTGTATGCAATTTGGATTACAATATGGAATCTGAATGCTTGCAATTGTATGCTTGCAATTTGTAGCTTGCAATTTTTAGTTTGCAATTGTATGGTTGGTGGAACTGTAAGTAAACACATATATACTGTATATCTATTTCAGTATACAGTTCTAAACACAATACTAACCATATGAACATTATATAACAGTTTTAACTACCTATTTTGGCCTCTTGTTCCCATAAAACTCAGCTCTCAGTGGTGTGAATGTCTCTTCAGCTCCTTTCTCTGGTGAATAATGATTCTAGATAAATATATGTATGAGAAGGACGCTAAAACAAAATAACAAATATTTATTATAATGTTTGGATAAAATAAAGGGGGTATCTACCCATACTGCAACTAGCAGCTGAATGAAGCAATCAAAAGTGACTAATTGTGGGACCTAACAAACTCATGACACCACTCATAGAGGGGTCTGCGTATGTCAGAAGTATGATAGGTGGGTCCCACAAACTAAACCCACCAACACTAGGGGGCATAACACCACATGGTCATGAGTCTGAACGTAAGTGGGGTACTAAACAACAGGATAACTGGAACCAAGAATGTAGCGCCAGATACCACCGTGTTTGCAGTGAAGCATAGCATCCACTGCACTGAAAAATATCAGGTGTTGGACTGAGGCATAAATGAGAGCCGCTGTGTGGCTGCGAAAGATCTACAACAGAGGTGGCTGCAAAAGATCTACAACAGAGATTCTGACGGCATGGCTATCCACAGCGATTCCTGAGGCAGGCGTGTAAGCCGTGTACCATGGTGGGCTCCCCAGGATACAGCGAAGTCACAGTCAAGGAAAGCGACACTGACACCAGCTTAATATGCAAGAACAGAAACTTTACTTTGGCAAAAGTAATAACACAAGTATAATCGCAACAATACAAACATGCACAGAAAATGCTATACCCCGAACCCACAGTCACTGTCCCTGCCCACTGGACAGGCCTAGCCGATGGCGGACACAGCAAAGCCTGCAAAGTCAATACTGTGCCGAAGAACAGGAAAAACTAGCCGATGGCAGACACAGCAGAGCCTGCAAAGTCAATACTGCACCTCAGAACAGTTCTGTACAACCTGGCAATCACACAACCCTAACTATCTATCTAGTTTCAGGCCTAGGCTTAGTCTCTGTTGCTTCAGGCGCCACTAGTATAAAGCAAAGAGTAAACGGGTGTACTGACCTGCATTCGTTCTGGGCCCTAGGATGCCGCTTACCTGGGATGGCCACCTCAGCAACCGTGCGGCCTTGCTTGATGATAAGGCTTTCTGTCCACACACTGGAACTGGTCTTCCTGGGACAACCTCTCTTTCAAAGGGCTGGATCCAGTAAGGGGACAACAGCTACTCTCCTTCCTTTGAGTGTCCATTCACTGCCGGACATCCGCAAACCAGGATGGAATCGGATTCAGTCCCTCATAGCACAATCCTTCCACCATGTCAGATTAGCTCAGACTTCCTGGTTTTCAGAAGCAGCTTGCATGAGTCATCATCTGCTTTGCATATGCAGATCCCAGAGTGTGCTCACTGTAGCTGCAAAACAGTGGCCTCTAGTGCCCGGAATGCCAAATGACAGCTCCAATACAATCTAGGCATAAAGATTATGCAGGCAGAGCTTTTCCACAATCTTACATGCCACCCCACTCGAAGTTGTCGTGCTCGGCAACTCTCCTCATACAAACTCATCCTGGACATAGCGCTGTGGAGGCACACCAGCATTGGGCCTCGCTGACCTTCTCAGATTGAGGGTTTCAGAAGTACTGGGGACATCAGGCATATTTGACAAGAGAGGAGCTGTTGACTGTTCAGCACTGCGCCTGGGTGGCAAACCTTTCACAGCCGGAACCTCTGTGGACACCTGGGCAGACAACCCACCATTCCTCCTCTTCCTCATTTAAGGGACTTTCCTCCATACTCGGAGCGTGAGGATGCACCCCCTCCACGCACACCGGCTCATCAAAATTGCAACGTCTCAACATATTACGGTGTAAGTTCCGTGAGGGTCCCCCTGTCCCTACTGGCTCTACCTCATAGACCGGAATAGCGGGGTCTACCCTTCTCTTCATCGTGTACGGAACTGCCTCTCACCGTCCATCTAACTTCCTAGACGGCCGTTTGGCTTTGATTATCACCCGATCACCCGGGACATACCCATCTTTCTGCACTGGTCTTAGGTTAGGGTGTACCACCTGTCCCAGGCGCTCCCCCACAACCTTGTGGACCGCTCTCAGCCGGCGGTGGTGCTCCTGCACCCATGCCTTGGTACTTCTTGGTGGGGGCTCCATCGGGTTGGGCATGTGGAGATCTTCAATCCCCCGTCCGGCTCGTCCAAACATGAGCATATGTGGAGAGTATCCGGTGGTACTGTATAATCTGTTGTTATAGGCCCACATCAACTCAGGTAGGTACGCGGGCCACTGGGCTTTTTGACTGTCTTCCAGAGTCCGCAGCATCTGAAGCAAGATGCGATTGAAGCGTTCGCACTCCCCGTTTCCTTGTGGGTGATACGGAGTGGTGCGGGAGCGTTCAATCCCATACAGTTGGTACAGTTCATTCATTAGAGTACCCTGAAAGCATGCTCCCTGGTCAGAATGTATCCTCTGTGGACACCCGAACACCTGTATAAAGTGTTTACAGACAGCTTTGGCGGCCGACTCTGCGGTTTGGTCCTTGGTGGGCACAGCCACCGTATACTTGGTAAAGTGATCTGTCATGACTAGACAGTACGAGTGTCCCGAGGTAGAGTATCCAATCTGTACATAATCGATCATCAGAAGTTCTAGGGGCGCTGAGGTGCGGATGGTCTGCACAGGAGCCCGCTGTTCAGTACTCTTACTCAACCCACAGGATCGACACTTAAGACATGCCGCGGCCACCATGTCGGCCAGATCTGGACAGTATACCAGCCGTTGGAGCCACTTGAACGTTTTGTCGCTCCCAAAATAAGCTCCCTTTTCAGGAGCTTCCCTGGCGGCCTCCGGTTCCAACAACATGGGAATGACAATCTGTTGCCGGTACTGCAGCTCTGACTGTAAGTATATGATCCGGCATAGGAGGCCCTGGGTAATTGTCAGTTTATCCCACTGCCTCAACAACTTCTGACCCTCTGGGGTCAGGCGGGCTCGTTCTTCTGGCCGAGGCCAGATCTTGCTCCGAACCCATTCTTTCACTTTCCACAAATCCCGGCAGCTATTCTGGACTCTCTCCCAATCAGTCAACGTTTTCCCCAGCACCAGCGTCATTCCAGATGCCACCCCACTTGAATGTGCCACATCCGGGAACAGAGGTAAGCGACCAAGGTCAGGAGTTTCAGTATCCTCTGTCCTACAGGAACTCGAGAGAGTGCATCGGCGTTGCCGTTCTCCCTACTGGACCGGACCTTGATGCTGTATTGGTACTTAGAAAGGCGAGCCAGCCATCTTTGCTCGAGTGCACCGAGCTTGGCATTCTCCAGGTGTGCCAACGGGTTGTTGTCCGTCATCACGGTCACTTCATCACCAGTCAGGTATTCTGCAAACTTTCGGTCATGGCCCACACCAGTGCCAGTAGTTCCAGTTTAAAGGAGCTATAGTTATCAGGGTTGCGTTCTGACTCTCTTAGAGACCGGCTCCCATAGGCGATGACTCTCTCCCGTCCATCCTGGACTTGGGACAATACGGCCCCCAGACCATGTAGGCTTCCATCAGTATACAGCAGAAATGGGGTATCAAACCGCGTGTAAGCCAGGATCGGCGCATTGGTCAGCGCCTCTTTCACCGCTTCAAAGGCCTCTTGTTGCCGGGGCCCCCAGTCGACGGGACGTTTCTTCGGGCCCCCAGCCGTGCCTCTTAGCAACTCGTTTAATGGGCCCACCAGATGAGCAAATTTGGGTATAAACCTCGTGTAGTAGCCGGCCAGTCCCACGAACACCCATACCTCCCATTGCGTACTTGGCCGGGGCCACTTCTGAACGGCCTCCACCTTGCTGGGGGCCGGTTTTACCCCCTCCTGGGTGACCACATGTCCAAATTACTGGCTGTCGGAACAGCTGGCATTTTTTGGCTTGATCTTGAGCCTATGGTCTCGTAGCCGTCCCAAAACTTGTCGCAGCTTCTGGAGGTGATCTTCAAAGGAAGCCCCGAACACTACTATGTCATCCAAGTATATCAATTCTGATTTGAAGTTGAGGTCCCCCAGACAGTGTTCCATTAATCACTGGAATGTCCCCGGAGCATTGGAGATGCCGAAGGGCATCCGGTTGAACTCGTAGAGTCCCATAGGTAGAATCAAGGCCGTCTTGGCTTTGTCCTTCTTGGCCACCGGCACCTGCCAGTACCTACTAGCCAGGTCAAGAGTTGAGAAGAACTTTGCTTGGCTTAGGGCTGATAATGTCTCCTCAATCCGTGGAAGGGGGTAGGCATCCCGGACGGTCTGGGCATTCAGCTTCCGATAATCCACGCAGAACCGGAGACTCCCATTTTTCTTCCGCACCAAGACTACCGGAGCAGCCCACGGACTTTGACTCTTCTGGATCACCCGGTTCTCCAACATGCTGGCCACCATGTCTTTCACCTCCTGATACATCTTAGGTGGGATCTGCCGGTAATGTTCCCTGATCGGCGCAGCATCGCCGGTTGGGATTTCATGTTCGATGGCAGTAGCACACCCAAAGTCCTTATCCTTGTCTTGAGAAGGCCTCCTGAAATTCCCAGAGGGTGTCTTCCAGCAGCTTTTGTTCCCCCGGGGTCATGGTTCTGCAGTCCACCCCCATACGGGCCATGATCACTCGACCGTTCCACTCCGCTGTCGGGGTTTCCCTTGAATGGATCTCCACACATAGGTCCAGGCTGATCTCCTATCCGGCTGCAGCGTGAAGCCCCTTCGTCGAGCAATACCCCCTTTGGACACATAAACTTTGGCGAGCAGGGTGTTTGCGGGGACGGTTAACTCGCAGTCCTCAACATTACAGCAGCGTATAGGCACACATCCATCCTTCACAATGGCGAGGGCCCGGGCTACCAATGGGCGAATCTGCGTTTCTTCTTGATAAGCGGGTTTGATTAGGACCTCCAGTCCATTCAATCATTGTCCAGCCCCCACTGGCAGCATCAATATTCGATCTTGTCGAGGTGGGATCTTCAGCGGGGTCCTCCGGAGCACCCTCACGTCTCCAATGGCCCGACCAGACAGGTTACTCTTTTGCAGGCCACAGCTCCTCACCATCTGTTGTAAGACCTTCTGGGTAGGCCGGTGTGCTGTGGCCTGTTGCCAGTACTTTGGCCCTTCCTTGGCATAGAGTTGATGGTCTAGGTGTCTCCGTATATTCATGCCCTGGGTCACGTCCATTCCTTTCCGGAACGAATGGTCCAACAGCACGACCCCTTTCTTGCCGATGTCTTGCCCAAACAGTCGTACCCGTATCCAGACTATCTCTCGAACATCCATCTCTCTATTATCGTCAGCCGTCAGCCTGATGATGCTCCCATCTTTGGGCTCCATCATATGCCCGAAGTGCCTCTCAAAGAACTCCAGAGGCATTAGGGTACACTCTGACCCTGTATCAACTAGGCAGCAGACCTTTCGGCCTTCCAACTCGGCTTCTAATACGGGGCTGTTGGCATACAGATCACATTCTTCACGCAGAGGGCTTAACTTCTGGTGCACCGCCGCAGGACGCCCAGCTACTGCAGCGGTCGGAAGTTTAACGTCGGCTCAGACGCTACCTGTTCTGGGCACTCTCTGGCCATATGGCCGTACTTTCGGCAAGCCCAACAGAGAGGCCCTCTTCTGACCGGCCCCCTCACCAAGGTTGTTTTGAGTGGAGTGGCACGAGGTGCGGGGACTGTTTCCGGACGCCGGGATGGTTCTGCCTTCATCTGGGACACTTCCAGCCGAAGCTCTTTCAATTCCGCCCGTAGGGCCTGTACCACATCCTTTAAGGACTCCAATTCTTCAGACCCTGGCCGGTCCCTTGTAACATGCGTGCTATTCACCACTCTTGCTTCCGCAGGTATGGGCTCTTCCTCTCTCTCTACGGCGGCTAAGTAGACGCTGTAGAATGTTATATCGGCCATCGTTCGGGTCATCTCTTGTAATTTATCTTGTAAGAATTTATTGGAGAGCCCCACTATGAACTGATCTCGTAGAAGCCGGTCCACCTCCCGGAAGGCGCCCATGGCCTCAGGGTCTCGTCGTTGTATCTTATTCAGCGTCTCCTGTAGAGCATTGAAATATTGTATCAGGGTCTCGCCCTCTCGCTGGGGTCGGTTAAAGAAGTAACTCCGTAACTGTACCACTTTGGCCCGCCTCTCTAGCAGGGAGAATATCTTCTCTAGGATATCTCTCTCGGAGTCAGGTCTTACCATCACTGTCCACCTGACGTCACCCTCTAGGGCTCCCAACGCAACCTCGGCCCACAGTTCGGGGGTCAGGTTACACAATTTAACCGCACTTCGCGCCCTTTCAGTCCAATCCTGCAATGTCATGTTTCTACCGTCATACTTTGGCAGATGACGCAGTAGTGCCCCTACAGGGATGTATCCTACTGGGGTAGCCATATTGTTGGGGGCAAGCTGGACTTGCGCCTGTGCACCCTGGGCTGGGTCCTGATCCGGCACCACTGGCGCTGGGGGACGATCTCCCGCCACGTTCCCGTCCATAACGGTCCCTGTATCCTGCCGACTATGCCAAGTTGTAAGCTGTGTACCGGGGTGGGCTCCCCAGGATACAGCGAAGTCACAGTCAAGGAAAGCGACACTGACACCAGCTTAATATGCAAGAACAGAAACTTTACTTTGGCAAAAGTAATAACACAAGTATAATCGCAACATTGCTATACCCCGGACCCACAGTCACTGTCCCTGCCCACTGGACAGGCCTAGCCGATGGCGGACACAGCAGAGCCTGCAAAGTCAATACTGTGCCGCAGAACAGGACAAACCTAGCCGATGGCGGACACAGCAGAGCCTGCAAAGTCAATACTGCGCCGCAGAACAGTTCTGTACAGCCTGGCAATCACACAACCCTAACTATCTATCTAGTTTCAGGCCTAGGCTTAGTCTCTGTTTCTTCAGGCGCCACTTGTATAAAGCAAGAAGTAAACGGGTGTACTGACCTGCGTCCGTTCTGGGCCCTAGGATGCCGCTTACCCGGGATGGCCACCAAGCTCTCAGCAACCGTGCAGCCTTGCTTGATAATAAGGCTTTCTGTCCACACACTGGAACTGGTCTTCCTGGGACAACCTCTCTTTCAAAGGGCTGGATCCAGTAAGGGGACAACAGCTACTCTCCTTCCTTTGAGTGTCCATTCACTGCCGGACATCCGCAAGCCAGTATGGAATCGGATTAAGTCCCTCACAGCACAATCCTTCCATCATGTCAGAGTAGCTCAGACTTCCTGGTTTTCAGAAGCAGCTTGCATGAGTCATCATCTGCTTTGCATATGCAGATCCCAGAGTGTGCTCACTGTAGCTGCGAAACAGTGGCCTCTAGTGCCCGGAATGCCAAATGACAGCTCCAATACAATCTAGGTATAAACATTATGCAGGCAGAGATTTTCCACAATCTCACAGGCGTACCAACATTCACTTAGCGCCAATAGGGATTTGCTGTTGTCCCCTAAAAATAGGGAGGTCGGTGACAACACTGTCAGAATTATTGGAACTTATGACAGTGCACATCAGGCTGTACGTCAAGTCCTCATTGATCACTGGGAAATACAAAAATCTGATCCAGACATTGGGAATATGATTCCGTCCAGACCATCCATCACCTATCGACGCAGCAACAATTTACGAGACATGTTGACACATAGTCTATATCAAAGTCCAAAACAACAGTCCTGGTTACGTAGTTCTCTAACAGGGACGTTCCCTTGCGGATCCTGTAAGTTCTGTGGCTTTATAGATAAGACTAAAAGTTTTAACGACAGCACATATGACAAAACCTATTTTATTAGGTAATTTTTTAACCTATTTTGATCTATTTGCTGACATGTATTTGTGGCATCAAATATGTTGGCAAAACCATTAGGGAGTTTAGACGACGCATAGGTGAGCATGTTGCAGACATTACAAAATTGAAAGACACACCCAGTGTCCTCTGTCAAATTCCAGGGGATTGATCTCGTAAAAATGACATCAAGGGGTGGTGATTGCGACTGCATCCTCCTGCAGAAAGAGGCGCAGTGGATATTTTTTCTTTAAATACTATTAAACCCTTTGGCCTCAATGATGCCTTCTCTTTTGTGCCGTTTATATAAGTATGCACTGGGCCCCATATATGTTAACATCTTTTGCGTTAATTATCATTTCTTATCTTATGGAGGATTCCATTTTGCCCCTAATTGTCTTGTACTCTATTAATATTCATTAATTAACATCCATCTCCTTCCACTGATATTACTCTACAGACTGATACTCCGATGTTATGTTTATGCAGAGCCGCCTTTAAGTTCCCTTTGCACTGTTGCACTCTCCCCGGGACTTACGTTGCTCCGCCCGCCTTCTAGCCAATGGTTGTTTCCAAGCTGCGCCTCCTGGCCGGATTGGCTGTCAGCGCGGGGGCATGTCCGGCGGGGCGGGGTTTTGCCCTTTTAATCTCGGCCTTTTGCAAGCCGTTTCGCGGCCATTATAGCGCCAAATTTGTTGTACACCAGCACGCTACCCCTCAATCTAGAGGTGGACGGCTTAGGCAGGGTTGTAGGTTCTAGTGATTACGCCGTACCTCACACTAGAGGAACACGGTTACAGGCAGGTCACCCTACATCCGTCCTTCGTTTTAGCCTCAAGTTAAACCTTACACCAGAGGCTTTGGGCTTAAGTTATGGTGCATTCTGCACCTGATGAAGTGCACTTGGTGCACGGAAACACGTTGAGCATATACCATACGGGACGGTGGCGGGCGAGTCGGTGTTTTTGGCACACTAGTCAAACACAGCGGCTCCCATTTATGCTTTAGTCCAGCACCTGATATTTGAGCATATACCATACGGGACGGTGGCGGGCGAGTCGGTGTTGTTGGCACACTAGTCAAACACAGCGGCTCTCATTTATGTCTCAGTCCAGCACCTGATATTTTTCAGTGCAGTGGATGCTATGCGCGCTGCAATTCACTGCAAACACGGTGATATCTGGCGCTACATTCTTGGTGCCAGTTATCCTGTTGTTTAGTACCCCACTTAGGTTCAGACTCATGAACATGTGTTGTTATTCCCCCTAGTGTTGGTGGGTTTAGTTTGTGGGACCCACCTATCATACTTCTGACATACGCAGACCCCTCTATGAGTGGTGTCATGAGTTTGTTAGGTCCCACAATTTAGTCACTTTTGATTGCTTCATTCAGCTGCTAGTTGCAGTGTGGGTAGATACCCCCTTTATTTTATCCGAACATTATAATAAAGATTTGTTATTTTGTTTTAGCATCCTTCTCATACATATATTTATCTAGTGCTATTGAGGACACATACCAATACACCCAACCTCATTTTTGTTATTCTGAATAATGATTCTAGCAGCAGGAGCTGGGGGAATTCCCAGACAGGCTGTGTGTGAGGCTGGCTGTGATTGGTGAAAACTCTTGCTGTGTGAGAAGCTGGCTGTGATTGGTCTAGACTTCTGCCCAGCAACAACAGATAAACACTATGATTTCTGTTTCTGCTGTGTCACTGAGCTTACCTTACATTACAAAATGAATCTTAAAGGCATATTATCTTTTCCTGCTTATGTGAACACAAAATATAACAGTTATATGACATCCAAAACACGATGTCACAGTAAATAACTCTGCTTTTGTCTTTAGCACATAAACATAGGAACTGTATTTAGGTTATTGGCAGGTCTGGCTATATACACATATAAGCTATATTAGCAACCTAGGACAGGTCCTAGCTGGCCAGCTACAGAAGGTGCTCTGGTCTGAGGAGCCTAAAATTAAACTTTTCGGTCATCAAAGAAAACGCTATGTCTGGAGCAAACCCAACACATCACATCACATCACCCAAAGAACACCTGCTGATGTTTTTCAGCAGCCGGGACTGGGAAACTAGTCAGAATTGAGGGAAAGATGGATGGTGCTAAATACAGGGATATTCCTGAGCAAAACTTGTCCCATTCTGTGCGTGATTTGAGACTAGGACGGAGGTTCACCTTCCAGCAGGACAATGACCCCAAACACACTGCTAAAGCAACACTTGACTGGTTTAAGGGGAAACATGTAAATGTGTTGGAATAGCCTAGTCACAGCCCAGATCTCAATCCAATAGAAAATCTGTGTTCAGAAGTAAAGATTGCTGTTTATAAGCGCAAACCATCCAACCTGAAGGAGCTGGAGTAGTTTTGTAAGGAGGAATGGGCAAAAATCCCAGTGGTAAGATGTGGCAAGCTCCTAGAGACTTATCCAAAACGACTTGGAGCTGTGATTGCCGCAAAAGGTGTCTCTACAAAGTATTGACTTTAGGGGGGTGAATAGTTATCCACATTGACTTTTTCTGTTATTTTGTCCTATTTGTTGTTTGCTTCACAATAAAAAAAAAAAAAACATCTTCAAAGTTGTGGGCATGTTCTGTAAATTAAATGATGCAAATCCTCAAACAATCCATGTTAATTCCAGGTTGTGAGGCACAAAACACGAAAAAAGTCAAGGGGGGGTGAATACTTTTGCAAGACACTGTATATAAACTGCACAAAAAAATCCCAGTACTTTTTCTCTTAATCTCCTCCTTTCCTTCGATTCTATTTTGTCACATTTTAACAGTTAAAACTTAGAAATATATAAAGAATTTTTTTGTGCCCCAGGAGGTCAGGCATGTCTTCCTCCTCCTCCTCCTCCTCCTCCTCCTCACTATCCTGTGTCCTGTCAGCAGTAGTTCACAAAAATTGTAAAGCTCTTTCCTATTGGTTAAGGCCTGCCCCCCTCAGCCATGGAAAGATAAGTGGAGACTGCTGTCCACTTTTATCACTCATTTCTTGGTTTAAAGAGGACCTTTCACCTCTCCTGACATGCCTGTTTTAATAGCTTCATGCATTCCCCATGTAATACCAATTCTGGAACATCTATTCTTATGGATCTATGTTGTACCATTCCTACTAGAAGTTATGAATGAATTGCCAGCAGTCTGCAGTAAGGGTACAGAGGGGAGGTAACCAGTTGGGGGCGTGTCTCTGCACAGTCTGACAATCGCAGCACTAATTGGATAGAGTGAGTCTGTGCAGGTACACCCCCCCAACTGGTTACCTCCCCTCTGTACCCTTACTGCAGACTGCTAACAATTTATTCATAACTTCTAGTAGAAATAATACAGGAATGGCACAACATAGTCATAAGAATAGATGCTCAAGAATTGTTATTACATGGGGAATGCATGAAGCTATTAAAACAGACATGTCAGGGGAGAGACAGGTCCTCTTTAATGTTCCTTCAACTCCCAATGATTTTAGAATGGGATGTCTAAAAAGCTCATATACAGTCAGGTCCATAAATATTGGGGCATCGAAACAATTGTAACATTTCTGGCACCACCACAATGGATTTGAAATGAAACAAACAAGATGTGCTTTACCTGCAGACTGTCCGCTTTAATTTTAAGGTATTTACATCCTAATCAGGTGAACGGTGTAGGAATTACAACAGTTTGCATCTGTGCCTCCCACTCAAATTAAAGCTGACAGTCTGCAGTTAAAGCACATCTTGTTTGTTTCATTTCAAATCCATTGTGGTGGTGTATAGAGTCAAAAATGTTAGAATTGTGTTGATGTACCAATACTTATGGACCTGACTTTAGGTGTGATGGTCTAGAATCCACATACTTTTGGACATATAGTATATGCTAATCATAGTATTTAGATGTACTATATACTAATTATGTATAATCAAGTAGTCTTGTGATTGAACTGAGCTGCTCTGAATATTTACACAAGGCATAATTTGAATGCAGCACAATCAGAAAAAAATTGGATAATGTTCTACACTGCACAGGTATGATGAATTTTAAGAAAACTCAATGGCACAGGATTTTGTGGTCCCTGTCTTTTTCTATAATGTCGAAGCGGCCTAAGAGGTGACTAGCAGTTGCTTACTCCGCTCTCCCCATTGAAAACACATGCACATTTTTTGGGGAAATCTCTAAGAATAGCAGTCGGCCAAGTAGATATTAAAAACAATAAATATACAGTATCCAGTGTACACCACTAGGTGGCAATGTAGGTATTTTGATTGGTGAATGCAAAAAAGGTTACCTGAAACCTATACTAAATGTGTGCAGTACAATACTAACCACCGAACAGTTCAAAAGAAAATGTATGTGTTTTAAACACACAGACTGCAATCAACATGTTTCTTAGAGAGCTATCTTGATGAATGACATTTGTTTTAGTAGGCAAGCAAAATCCTTCAAATGGCATAGAACATAAGGTGTGAAAAATCCTTCCTGACCACTGTTGGCAATTGGCAATATCCACACTTTCAGCCATTACCGAATCCCCTGGGAGCATGCTCCATAACTTTTATCTTGGCCAGTAGAGTAATACTTTTAAAGGACATCTGTCAGCAGATCTGTACCTATGACACTGGCTGACCTGTTACATGGGCGCTTTGCAGCTGAAGGCATCTGTGCTGGTCCCATGTTCATATGTGTCCGTATTGCTGAGAAAAAATGTGTTTTAATATATATAAATGAGCCTCTGGGAGCAACGGGGGCGTTACCATTACACTTAGGGGCTCTGCTTTCTCTGCAACTGCTGTGCCCCCTCCACTTTGATTGACAGGGCCTGATAGATCATCAGTATCTGATCGGTAGAGGTCTGACATCTGGGACCCCTGGCAGTCAGCTGTTTGAGAACAGTGAGCGCCACAGCCTTTTCTCTGCTCACCAAACACAGTGCCGTCCGTATTGTAGCTCAGCCCCATTCTCTTCAATGGGGATGAACTGTGCCCGATGAACGGGACGTCACATGGCCTAGGGAAAGCTGTGAGAAAGCCGTGGCAATACTGCAAGCGCCGATGCCTTCTTGAACAGCTGATCCGCGGGGGTCCCGGTTGTCAAAGCCCCACAGATCAGATAATTATGACCTATCCGGAGGATAGGTCATCAGTAGTAAAGTCTCGGAAAGCCCCTTAGGTTCTGCTCTGACCAGTTGTCCATTTTTTTTAAAATTTGGTCTCGTTTCCTAAATGACTATGCCCATCCTCCAGCACATACCTTGTTCCCTGACGCCATAGACTTACAGGTAGGCAGATTGGAACAGTAGCACAGTTTGCTGTACTATCTTGTCCAGTCTCCACTGTCAACCCAGGGTTTTCAGTGCAGCACGTGGCGTCGTCACACTCAAATGGACAAATTTGTCCTTTACAAGACGTCATATTTGTCAAAAGGGAGGGATCCATGAGGATTTTCACACACCTGCATCGCTGACCCAATTATGCCACTACCACTGTCTGCCTCTTCCATACTGTATGGCTGCTACAGCCACTTCCATCTACTGCCACAACTATTACCCCTACACAGGTGCACATCTACTTCCTTGCCACTACTACTACTACTGCAGTGACTGGGCTTGAGGTGGCCTCAACACTACACTGGATCTCCCTGACACTGCCGAGATGTCACCGCGTGTTGCTGCTCTCCGAAAGGGATAGTAAGCCTGGTACCTTGGCCAAATGGCTGGTGGCCAAGGGTCTGAGGCTCAGTCATAGGGCAGATTATCCCCATCTCAGCGTCTTCTTCTGGTCACTTATGCACTTTGGCACAGTCTCTCCTAATAAACACTGGCCCTTATCTGCAGACATCTAGGGGCTCTGATTGCTCTACTTTTATACAGTTTCTAACTGATCCAGAACCTTTAGTGGAAGGGGTGCTGCTGGCGAATCACAGCCTAACCGAAACAATGTTGCATTTCACTGTTGCCATATACTTGTATTGTGCCTCAATACAAGCCAATCGCAACGACTACTGCTAGTTTCACACTAGCGTTTACAGATCTGGCAGGCTGATCTGTCACTGCAAATACACTGGTGAGCAAAAGGATAACAATGTTTTGAAATTTTGAACATGCAGGCTCCATATCTCACCATCCACTATAGCTTTGAATGTAAGGGCTCTTTCACACTTGCGTTATTGTCTTCCGGCATAGAGTTCCGTCGTCAGGGCTCTATGCCGGAAGAATCCTGATCAGGATTATCCTAATGCATTCTGAATGGAGAGAAATCCGTTCAGGATGCATCAGGATGTCTTCAGTTCCGGAACGGAACGTTTGTTGGCCGGAGAAAATACCGCAGCATGCTGCGCTTTTTGCTCCGGCCAAAAATCCGGAACACTTGCCGCAAGGCCGGATCCGGAATTAATGCCCATTGGAAGGCATTGATCCGGACTTAAGCTAAACGTCGTTTCGGGGCATTGCCGGAGCCGACATTTAGTTTTTTCAGAGTGGTTACCATGGCTGCCGGGACGCTAAAGTCCTGACAGCCATGGTAAAGTGTAGCGGGGAGCGGGGGAGCAGCATACTTACCGTCCGCGCGGCTCCCCGGGCGCTCCAGAGTGACGTCAGGGCACCCCAAGCGCATGGATCACGTCATCCTCGCGCATGGGGCGCTCTGACGTCATTCTGGAGCGCCCCGGGAGCCGCACGGACTGTAAGTATACTGCTCCCCTGCTCCCCGCTCCTACTATGGCAACCAGGACTTTAATAGCGTCCTGGGTGCCATAGTAACACTGAAAGCATTTGGAAGACGGTTCCGTCTTCAAATGCTTTCAGTACACGGAAGTGCATGCCGGATCCCAACAACGCAAGTGTGAAAGAGGCCTTAGACTACCACCATTTTATAAACATCTCATACATAAATAGGTCTTGTAACTATTTAGCATATGATTAGTTATGCAGATTCTTGTCATGTAACTGCATAGTTACTGTTTTGCTCCTTGTGGTGGAACAATCTTTTTCTTCTTGTATACTACAAATTACAACCTGTTCTCACATTCCCTAAAAGCTCAGTGTGTTATTAGGTTAATTCCCAAACGAAACATCACTGGTTTGAATCGAGGAGCAACCATGAAGATTTCCCAAGAAAAGAGAAACAGCATCATCCAGCTCATCAACAGCGATATCTCGGCCAAGAAAATTGCCAAACTGCATCATGTGAGTGCCATGCCAGTTGGAGGAATACGAAATGAAGTCCATCCATTCATTCCAAAGCTAAGAGGTGGACATCCAGGTAAAATATCGGAGTCTACAAGTTGGCTCATCACAAGGTCCATCAGTTCTGGCGCGTCAAAAACGCAGCAGTGGAGCTGGCTTGTATGCTTGAATCTGATCGAGAGCATGCCCAGATGGATTCAGGCAGTGTTGAAAGCCAAAGGTGGATTTGCAATATACAAAATAATAAAAATTTTAATTTAGAATTTTAGGAGCAAAACAGTAACAATGCAGTTAAATGACAAGAATCTTCATAACTAATCATATGCTAAATAGTTGCAAGTCCAATTTATGTATGACATAACCAAGATGATTGTCTATAAAATGATGGTAGTCTCACGTTCGAAGCTGTAGTGGATGGTGAGATATGGAACCTAAAAGTCAAAATTTCAAAACATTGTTACCCTTATGCTTGTCAGTGTATGCCGAGCAAATATGCCAAGAATTGGCCGGACAAACACCAGCAGTTTGTGTCTGGTCGATTCCTGGTATCCTATGCTGGACAGGGCCGGCGCTTCCATATAGGCAAGGGGGGCAATTGCCCCAGGCCCCCATGTCCTTAGGGGCCCCCGCCGGCCGCAAATAACTATATTTTCGTGGGCCCCATGGCGCAAGTGGGGGCAGCGGTGGCAGGACAGTCACACAGGGAGATGAGCGCTTCCATTGTGGAAGTGCTCATCTCCATAGTCATCTGTATCGCTGTCCTCAGGACAGCGATACAAATGGCTGTGCTGTGGGGCAGGGGAGGGAGAGGTGTGTCCCTTCCCTGTTCCTCTGATAGGCCATATCAGAGGCCAGTGCAGACGTCATCGCGCTGCCTGAGCCGTACAGCGCGGGACACAGGCCGGAAGAGGCCTGCATCGCAGCGGAGGTAAGTAAACGTGTTTTTTTATTTTTTATATGTGTACAATACTGGCGGCTACTGGCACATGATGGGGGGAGAGGGCTCTGGCTACTGGAACATGATATGAGGGGGGCTCTGGCTACTGGCACATGATGGGGGGGCCTCTGGCTACTTGCACATGGGGCTCTGGCTACTGGCACATGATAGGGTGGGGCTCTGGCTACTGGCACATGATAGGGGGGGCTCTGGCTACTGGCACATGATAGGGGGGCTCTGGCTACTGGCACATGATATGAGGGGGGCTCTGGCTACTGGCACATGATATGGGGGGCTCTGGCTACTGGCACATGATATGGGTGGGGGCTCTGGCTACTGGCACATGATTTGGAGGGGGCTCTGGCTACTGGCACATGATATGGGGGCTATGGCTACTGGCACATGATGAGGGGGCTCTGGCTACTGGCACAAGATATGGGGGGGCTCTGGCTACTGGCACATGATATGGGGAGGCTCTGGCTACTGGCACATGATGGGGGGGCCTCTGGCTACTGGCACATGGGGCTCTGGCTACTGGCACATGACATGGGGGGGTTCTGGCTACTGGCACATGATGGGGGGCTCTGGCTACTGGCACATGATGGGGCTCTGGCTACTGGCACATGATGGGGCTCTGGCTACTGGCACATGATAGTGGGGGCTCTGGCTACTGGCACATGATATGGGGGGGCCTCTGGCTACTGGCACATGATATGGGGGGGCTCTTGTTACTGGCAAATGATGGTGGGGGCTCTTATTACTGGCACAGATTGGGGGGCATCTATGGGGGCACATTTTACTGGCACATTATTGGGGGACATCTATGGGGGCACTTATTACTGGCACATTATTGGGTGGCACAATGGGGGCACTTCTTACTGGCACATTATTGGTGGGCACTATAGGGGCATCTGTCGGATCCGTCCTGCCGCTATTTCGCCGTGCCTCCGGACTGCCATTCCGTCCCCATTGACTATAATGGGGACAGGGGCGGAGCTCCGGCGCAGCACGGCAGTGCGCGGTGAGAGGCCGGCGGACTAAAAAGTCGGCTATCAGTGACTGCCGGACCCCTGCCACTGACAAAGAGGCTGTCAGATCACATCACGTGCATCCAGTCTCTTAGATCTTCTGACCCCTGTCACGGGAGAGACCGTAACAATACCCCCTCTTCTACAGGTGGCCTCCGGACACCAGGACCGACTTTATCCGGATGAGCTCTGTGAAAGGCTTTCACCAGACGATTACCATTAACGTCGGCCACTGGAACCCACATCCTCTCTTCTGGTCAGTAAGCCCTCCAGTGAACGAGAGACTGGAGGGATCTACAGAGAATTCGGGAGTCAACTATCCTGGCGATCTGAAATTCCAGATTACCGTCAACCATGACAGGAACGGAAAGCAAGGAGGACGGTTCAACTGCTTCGACATATCTTTTCAACAATGACTTATGGAACACATTATGAATGGGTTAATAATGACAGTGATCTTATATGGACCAATACACCTTAGACCCATCTTCCAAGAAGTTTCTTGTGGACAGCCACATGGAATCACCCACTCTCAGGTCCGGACCATTCATACGTCTCTTCTCAGCCATACATTTATACTTGTTGCCCATTTTTTTTTAGATTATTTTGAATTCTCTGCCAAATAGATGACGAAGAAGAGAAAAATCGTTCCTCTTCAGGTATACCAGAAGTCTCTGTATCTGGAAAATAAATTAGTATGTCATCTAGATACACAACAATCCTCCCCACCATATGATGAAAGATATCATTAACAAAATGCTGGAAAATCGTAGGAGCATTAGTTAATCCAAACGGCATGACCCTTTGGGGTATTAAACACTGTCTTCCATTCATCCCCTTCCTTGATCCTGACCAAATTATATGCCTACCTGAGGTCCAACTTGGAAAACACCTTGGCACTAACAATCTGGTTAAACAAGTCAGGAATCAAAAGGAAAGGGATATGGATCACGGACCGTAATCCGCTTGAGCTCCCGGAAGTCCAGACATGGCCTAAGAGTTCCGTCTTTCTTCTTTACAAAGAAAAACCCTGCTTCCACTGGGGACTTGGAAGGTCTAATATGTCCCTTAACCAAGCTCTCGGCAATATACTCTCGTATGGCCGCTCTTTTGGGTTCAGAAAGGTTATATAACCTAGATTTGGGCAACTTTGCTCCGGGAATAAGATTGATAGGACAATAATATTCCTGGTGTGGGGCTAAACCCTGCAACCTCTCTCAGAAAGTACATCAGAAAAATCCGAAATGAAAGAGGGAACCGATTTAGTGGTCAAGACAGAAAGAGATGTATTAAGACAGTTGTCCATGCAAAATCACTCCAATCAAGAATCTAGTCTCGCTTGCTAGTCAATAGTAGGATTATGTTTGCTCAACCATGGTAAACCAAGAACCAACGGAGCAGGCAGACCCTCCAGCACAAAACACAAAATGGATTCCTGATGAAAATTGCTCACTCTTAAATGGATGTCCTGCACCATCTGTGACAAACATTTCTGAGTGAGTGGTGCGGAGTCAATTGCGAACACCGAAATATTTTTCTCTAATGCACTTGTAGTCAATGCAAACGGACGAACTGACCTTCAACCAGGTTAACCCCTGCCCCACTGTCAAGAAACACCTAAATTCTCGCAGTTTTGGACTCTAGCACCACCTCGGCAGACAGGAGAAATCGGGTACTACCAGTAAAAGACAAAAGTGAGTTCTCTGACTCCCTACCCACACCACAAAGAGTGAGATGGGAATTAAACATTTTTTTTATCACCTTGACGCTGAACGTAAGGACAAACATTTACAAAATGTCCTCTTTTTCCACAGAAAAAACATACTCCCTTCTGATGACTAAAACTCTTGCAAGCAGGCCCAGGGGTAGCTCTCCCTAACTGCATAGGTTCATCACCAGGCATAAACTCAAGAGTCTCTCCACCCAAGGTGTCAGAGGAAGCCGCCATGCTATGATAGTTCGTCCTGGGAGTGAAGGATCTTAGATCTCTCTCTTAGGCGTCTATCTATACGTACCGCAAGAAACATAGCTGCTTCCAATGATTAAGGGACAAGCCATAAGGTTATGCAAATCGATGAAGTAGTTGGTGTTGCTAATGTCTGCATCTAGCTCCAATCTATGGCATGTAGTAGGGGCATAAGAGCCACATTGAAAGAAAAGTTTTCTAGCCACGTGAAACTTTAAAAATCCTCCTGCTCGTTGAGGTGCCATCTATTGCCACTTGTTGCAAACTGATTAGGACAGAATCCTTGCACATAGAGACCTTGGTTTATCACTCCAGTAGATCACTACATACCTACGTAGTTCAAGATGTCAACACTATTCATAATTGTGTGTCCCGGTGGTTGGGAGAACAGCAACTTACTGGAATGAAAGCATTTTGGAATGAAAGCAATTGATTGTACATGTTTTTCATTCCACCTCCCCCATTTCCTAGGTCTTGTATAGAAGCTACAGGGGATATATATGTATTTTCTTTAAGTTGCTCCTCCATTTTTGTGGGCACCTTAAAGGGGTTCTCTGGGATTTAAGAAAATGAAAATACTAAAATATTACTTTATTATAAATTTATTCTCAAATACCTTACATTAGTTATAATGGCTCGTTTTGCCTAGGGAGCAATCATCGGGGGAAACAAAATGACTGCTGTCCCACACAAAACCTATCCTGATCACACATGAGGACAAGTAACTTTACAACACTGAGGTAAAGAGCTGCCTCCTCCTGTCACGGCACAGTGTGGGTAGTAAACTCCACACCGAACACAGGAGGGAAGGGAAAAGGTATGAGGTCTGGAAACTAGGTAAAGGGAAAAAGGTCACCTCCTAGTGAATCCCTACACTCAGTCCTGACTACTCTCAGTATAAACAGACCTTGAGGGTAGGAATGCTCATACGCAGGAACCTAGAGCCTAATCTGACCTTGGAGGGCCCTGGAAATAGTGT
Source organism: Bufo bufo (assembly GCF_905171765.1). Taxonomy (NCBI): domain Eukaryota; kingdom Metazoa; phylum Chordata; class Amphibia; order Anura; family Bufonidae; genus Bufo; species Bufo bufo. The sequence goes on along the minus strand of NC_053390.1, from coordinate 774,395,149 downwards.
CAGGAGAAAATACGACCTGTTCCTTCCCATCTGAAGGAACAGGAGACTCCCTCAGGCCGAATACCAAAAGACAGAGGAAAACAACAAACAAGAAATAGGGAAAAGGACACTTAACTCTGAAGAAAGCAGACGAGCAGGAACTCAGAGGAAAACTAAACACCAGCACTTCCAAAACCAGAAAGAGCTATCAACCTCATAGCATGATGGGTGAGACCAGACTAAATAGAAGAGTGGGAATGACCACTTAACCTACACCTGAGACAAGAGGTGTGGTCATAACCAGCAACAACACAAAACAAGTGAAACCAAAAAGGCTGTCAGATGACATCACGTGCAGCCAGTCTCTAAGATCTTCTGACCCCTGTCACGGGAGAGACCGTGACACCTCCTCCTCCTCCTCTCTACTTGCCTGGGATTATGTTCCTGAATACAGATGATGAGAACTTTAGCTGAATCTCTGGGGAATTTAGTTCATGAGGAGACATGAAGTACAGAGAGGATGGACAGGACAGGCTGCGGTAATATGTTGCTGTGGTAATGGATACTGTAAACAAGTGCTGCTGCTCATTATCCACACCTCACTCTCCTATCATGTCTCCTCATCATCTCCATTCCCACAGAGATTCACCTGTATTCAGGATCATGATTCCTGACAGGCAGAGCAGAGAGGAGGATGAGGCAGCTATATGGCTCATTGTGGTGAAGTAACTTGTCCTGTTGTGTGATTAGGATAGGTTTTATGTGTACTTATAGGCCGGCGGCCATTTTATTTCTGCTAATGATTGCTCCCTAGACAAAACAAGGCATTCTAAGTAATGAAAGGTATTTGTGAATATATTTATTATCAAATAATATTTAAGCATTTTCATTTTTTTTTAATTCCTGGAGAACCCCTTTAAAATAAGTTTGAGTCCCCAGATAAGATCTATTCCAGACATGGCCTATATGGAGTTACTGTTACTTTCTGCCCATCATTTTTATTTACAGTCTGAAGGGGGAAGGCTGATTCTGCAGCTGAACTCTCCTTCCTCTGCAGCTTCTTAGCAGCCTTCCTCTCCTTCTGGAGACTGGTGGACTGCTTAGTGCTTGTGGCCAACTTAGAAGCTCAGCCCTAGTTCGCTTCTCTCACCATCACACTGCATGGCTTCTGTTTCTTCCCCTTCCCTCTGTTATGGTGCCTGTAGATCTGGCCAGTATCTTGGTGCAGACTGAACCCTGTCTTGTCCTGTGGCAGAGTCACATGCAGCATATCTTTTCTTCTGTTTGCCATCAGCCCTGCATTGTTAAATGGCTGTTCATTTGATGATGTATGGTTGCACTTTTAGGCCTCTTTCACACGGGCGTTGCGGGAAAAGGTGCGGGTGCGTTACGGGAACACCCGCGATTTTTCCGTGCGAGTGCAAAACATTGTAATGCGTTTTGCACTCGCGTGAGAAAAATCGCGCGTGTTTGGTACCCAAACCCGAACTTCTTCACAGAAGTTCGGGCTTGGGATCGGTGTTCTGTAAATAGTATTATTTTCCCTTATAACATGGTTATAAGGGAAAATAATAGCATTCTGAATACAGAATGCATAGTAAAACATCGCTGGAGGGGTTAAAAAATAAATAAATAAAAATTTAACTCACCTTAGTTCACTTGTTCGCGGCCCGGCATCTCCTTCTGGCTTCATCTGATCTCTGTGCAGCAACAGGACCTGTGGTGACGTCATTCCGGTCATCACATGGTACGTCACATGATCTTTTACCATGGTGATTCACCATGGTAAAAGATCATGTGACGTACCATGTGATGACCGGAGTGACATCATCAAAGGTCCTTGACCTATAATTAATGCTCACCACAGGTCCTATTCAGTAAAGGGGACAGAAGGAGATGCCGACATCGCGATCAAGTGGATTAAGGTGAGTTAAATGATTTTTTATTTTTTTTAACCCCTCCAGCGCTGTTTTACTTTGCATTCTGTATTCAGAATGCTATTATTTTCCCTTATAACCATGTTATAAGGGAAAATAATAATGATCGGGTCTCCATCCCGATCGTCTCCTAGCAACCATGCGTGAAAATCGCACCGCATCCGCACTTGCTTGCGGATGCTTGCGATTTTCACGCAACCCCATTCATTTCTATGGGGCTTGCGTTACGTGAAAAACGCAGAAAGAGGAGCATGCTGCGATTTTCACGCAACGCACAAGTGATGCGTGAAAATCACCGCTCATGTGAACAGCCCCATAGAAATGAATGGGTCAGGATTCCGTGCGGATGCAATGCGTTCACCTCCCGCAACGCATCCGCGCGGAAAACTCGCTCGTGTGAAAGGGGCCTTAGAAAAGCTGTTTTAACCCCTTCCATCACTCAGCTTCCCCTTCCTAATGTAGCTTATCAGCCCATGGATGACAGATAGAGTGACGTTTAGAAAATTTTGATTTGGCAACTTTGCCGATGTTAGCTAAGAAATTTGGTGCATTCCGAATTAATTCTTCACAAATCGCTATGAACCGGGTATCCCCAGGCTACTTCGACTTAGGGTACGGCCACGCGGATCAGCCATGCTGCGGGCAGGTTGCGGCCATGCTGCGGTGAAGAACAGCGTGGCCAATTAGCCCGCAGCTGCCTTTCATTTCATGGCCGCGTGACACCTTTAATGCACCTTAAAACAGGAGCTGTTGCTGGTATGGGGTTTGGCTGGTTAGGTGGGGGCACAATATGCATATTATTGCTGTTCTTGCCTGCAATCTCCTGCAGGTTATTTGAAAGTAAATACTGAATATTAATCAGCTCTGGCAAAGCCACTTCTCCTACCCCAGCGCTCTCCTGCCCTACAGGTGGGAGCCCTTCTTCTGCCATCTGCTTTTCCTCCTTTTCCACATCATGTAATATCGATAAGAATATTTATATCTCTCTGTATCTTGCTGACTTTTCTAGGACATGGAGACCTTGAAGGATGATTTGGGGGAAGTAAAGCCAGCAAAGGATGAAGATGGTCATCTTGAAGCCCTTGTCCTCCTAGGGGGTGCAGACTGGATGGTATTGGTTGGTACACTGACACTGGAAAAATAAAGGCTTCCATCTTATTGGTATTGAATTATATATCTTAGTTTACAGCTGATGTAGGAATTAGTAAATGTAGGAATAATTAAATAAAATTGACGCAGCATAAGACTCTCAGCACTCTCCCTGCACCCCCTTCCACTCCCCCTGCCCTCTCCCTGCCCTCTCCCTGCCCTCTCCCTACTCTCTCCCTGCATATATTCTTCTATTAACCATTTTCAGCAACACTGTCCCTAGCGCATGAGCGCTTGCCACATCTCTCCCTATGCTCAGCTCACAGGACAATGGCAAAGACCACACGGGGTGAGGGTTTTAAATGGCTGTGACATCACAGGGTATGGCTATATGCAGATTGGCTGGATACACGGCATTAAGGCCTCTTTCACACGGGCGAGATTTCCGCGCGGGTGCAATGCGTGAGGTGAACGCATTGCACCCGCACTGAATCCGGACCCATTCATTTCTATGGGGCTGTGCACATGAGTGGTGATTTTCACGCATCACTTGTGCGTTGTGTGAAAATCGCAGCATGCTCTATTTTGTGCGTTTTTAAGCAACGCAGGCCCCATAGAAGTGAATGGGGCTGCGTGAAAATCACAAGCATCCGCAAGCAAGTGCGGATGCGGTGCGATTTTCATGCATGGTTGCTAGGAGACGATCGGGATGGGGACCCGATCATTATTATTTTCCCTTGTAACATGGTTATATGGGAAAATAATAGCATTCTTAATACAGAATGCTTAGTAAAATAGTGATGGAGGGGTTAAAAAAAATAATAAAAATTTAACTCACCTTAATCCACTTATTCGCTCAGCCAGGCTTCTCTTCTTTCTTCTTCTTTGAGGAAAAGGACCTGTGGTGACGTCACTGCAGTCATCACATGTCCGTCACGAGCGCAGTCCGTGATGAGCGCAGTGACGTCACCACAGGTCCTTTTCCTCAAAGAAGAAGAAAGAACAGAAGCCGGGCTGCGTGAACAAGTGGATTAAGGCGAGTTAAATTATTATTATTTTTTTTTAACCCCTCCATCACAATTTTACTAAGCATTCTGTATTAAGAATGCTATTATTTTAGATTATAAAATCTACACAACACCTAAACCAAACTCAAACTTCTGTGACGAAGTCCGGGTTCAGGTTTGGGTACCAAACATGCCGATTTTTCTCATGCGTGTGCAAAACGCATAAAAATGTTTTGCACTCGTGTGGAAAAATCGCGCATTTTCCCGCGACGCACCCGCATCTTATCCAGCCCAAATCCGTGATGCCCGTGTGAAAGAGGCCTAAGAGTGATCTTGCATTCCCAGGCTTCTTACTTTCACTTTGTAACAGGTGCAACCATTATTTTAGGAAAAACTGATTCATTGCCACGAAGAGTGAGTAAGCGAATTGAAGTTTTCCTAAACTTTGGACCGAATTCCGCTTCAAATGCTTCACTTCTCTCAACACTAATGAGAGGTATTCTGACACCCCCTTTTTAAATGCCCCTGATCCTGGGCCTGTTCCTGGGATCCCTATCATGCCAGTGTCTTCCCCTACTGGCCTCTTCAGTATTTTATTACAGAGTGATTTTAGAGCGCAGAACTGGTTTTATTCCCAATCTGAGACCACTTCATGGGCCGTTGCCCTTGAGCAGTGCAAGTCTTCTGTTGGGTGCCATTTCAGCAGATACTACAGGTCATTCAGGTGGAGAAGGTGCTCCAGATCATCAGGTCTAAATACTTATGTCAATGCAAATAGTTAAAAAAATTGCAAACATTTCTAAAATTCTGTTTCAACAAAATGTGAAAAAAATTAAAAAGTCGGAAGAATTTCATTGTAGATACAGGATCAGCAGCTGACAAATAGTGGTCCATTTGTCCTGGAGGATCCCTGTTTATTCTACATATACAATATGTCTCATTTACAATCAGCCAGTAAAGTTTCTTTCTAATATTCATTTGCTTTGGAAACATTTGTTTCTTACTCCTTTATGCAATCCTATCCTATTGTAAGTGACGCCTTTCTGCTCACGTCACCCAACAAACCTATTTAAAAGGGATCAAACACAGAAATTGCTCAGAACACAAAAACCAGCTCTACCACAGAGGCGAAATCACATTAGTCAGGTAAGGAAGATGCTTCCCCTTGAGGCTGGGATTTGATTTACTCATCTTATTTCTTACCTGGTTACAAATACTGATGCTGCTCCACCATTGTGCTATCCTTAGTAAAAAAAATATGTAGCTATAGAATATATGGTACATCGGTAGACGTAATGTAGTCAAGGAGACTTTTATTTATAAACCCTTTTTGGTTCTGGAATTGTTTCTTAATGCTTCCTTCACAGTTATTTGCAGCATTTTTCAGCTTGTGATCAATGCCATGAATGTCAAATGTTTTATTTTATTCATACATTTTTAACATGCATTTTTATCAGGCGATTTTCAAGTCCTGTAGGGATAGCTATAGAAAACACATGAAAACACTGCACACCTGGAGCATTTTTAAAAATGATCATGACTCCAGTTAATGCACCCAAATTTATTTGCACTTTTCCTAAAATGGGTGTTATGGTTGCACATTCTAAGACTGAGAAAGTTTGTCCCACCATTGTCATTTAGTGTTAAAGGGGTAGTCCAGGGTTTTACAATTGATGGCATAGCCTCAGGACAAGCTATCAATATCTGATCGGCGGGGGTCTGACCAGGGGCGTAGTTAAAAGCTTATGGGCCCTGGTGCAAGAGTTCAGCTTGGGCCCCCCTGCCTTCAGAGCTTTGCTTTGTGAAGCACATTGCCTTAGCGTTGCCTGAGACAAAAATGTAAACAGCACCCCCCATGCCAAACTCTTGACCCATCCCCTTCCCTCCAGCCAGAGGTGTAACTTGACCAGCATGCACTTTCTATAATACCGGTGTCTTCTTATGTGGCACAAGGGTCTTTGGGCCCCCTCAGGCTCCTGGGCCCATATAGCTACGCCCCTGGGTCTGACTCATTGCACCCCTGCTGATCTGCTGTTCTGCAGTAGCTCCAGTGCTGGGAACTACACAGCTCCATCAATTGTGTCACGTCGTTGAGAGCAGTCCTGCAGTAACCAGCTCTGTCCACTGCCCAATGGTTGGAACCGTGTAGTTACAGCACTGTTTTGTGGCACCAGAGCTACTGCAGAACAGCCGATCGTGGGAGTGTTCGGTGTTGGACCCCCGCTGATCAGATATTAATGACCTATCCAGAGGACAGGCCATCAGTAGTAAATACTCGACAACTCTTTTAATCAGATGGTGTCCCCCATATAACATAAGTTCCAGTAGAGTCATTGTGGCATGCAAATCACAATACATCGGGATGATAGCAGCCACATCCATGTCAAAAGAAAAATGTACTGCAAAAAGTAATGTCACATAGAAGGCTGACAAGCTATAAACCACTGACACCTTTATTAAAGAGGTTGTCCCATCTCACTTAAGGCATATCAAAGAGTTAAACATAAATGTGAGATAGGTGTGGGTTCCACCTCTGGAACCCACTTATACAGTATATCAAGAACAGTCCATAAAGTGAAAGGAGAGCGCAAAGAGTATCCATGGTGTACTCTTCCTTTACTGTTGGACTTCCAAAAATAGCTGAGCCTGCGCATTTGGCTATTTTTGAAAGTCTCATAGCATTAAATGGATTATGGCTGAGCATGGGTCCAGGAGGATATCCTATATTGATTACCTATCCTAAGGATTAATATCAAATCGGCAGGGGTCGACTCCCGGCACCCCGGCCAGTCAGCTGTTTGAAGAGAATGAAAAAGATCCTTGGCATCCAATCAATAAAATCCACAAACGCAGTGCTGCCAGGAGCGATATGTTCTCTTTAAACAGCTGATCGTCGCGGGTGCCGGGAGTCGGACCCCTGCAGATCTGATATTAAGGACCTATCCTAAAGATTGGCCATCAATATGGGAAACCGGAAAACGCCTTTAAGAACTATATAATAAGAAAACAGGTCGATCAAATGGATTTTATAAATTTAGTGACCTACTTATTACTGGTTGGATAATCTAATATACTAAGAATCTTTGCAATCGGGTTACATGAGTCAAAAGTTAACCCAATCAACTGTATTTTAACCCTTATCCTTCAAAGCTAAGACAGGAAATTTCCCTCCAAAATCTAAGAAGAAGAACATTTCCATCTCAGGTGATTAGGATCCCTTTCTAATTATCCAGAATCTCCCCACTCTAACTTCTTTAGATGACTGTTTGCCCCATTATGGAGAAAATTGAATTTATGCTCTTATACAAGTGAGGGCTTAAGTGCACCAAGGGTTGGGCCTTAGCCCTTTGGTGCACTTAGCTCCTCTGCTTCACCATGCTGTTCACTCCCTCTCCTCTTAATTGACAGGGCCAGGCATCAGCAGCATCCTCTAGTCTGGCCTTGGATTTCTGTGCCTTTGCCGTACAGTCCAGCATGGAGACATGAGCAGTAGCCATCAGTGCCGTGGGGCAAGCAGAAGCTGATGTACTACTCATGTCCTAATGCATAGGCATGTGAATACAGGGCTGGATGTTGCTGTCAATCAAGGGCGAATGCATTACAGTGAAGAAGCCAAGGTGTGCCGAGGAATACAAAAGTTGCAATTCAGGCCTGAATCCCGTTTTTGCACCAAATTTTTTAGACTTTTTTGTTTTCTCTACCACCCTACTATAAAAAGTGGGTGGGCTGATGGCAGGCCCTACACAGCCTGACTCATTTGAATAGCACATATGCTAGAAAACTGGTGCACATCGCGTTAGATATCTCCGCCAGCTCGCTTGCTGGTGTAGATTTTATTTTCTGGTGCATGAAACTCCTGAAGATGTGCCAGAATTGTTACCTCTTAATTTTGGCACAATGTAGTTTATGTATTCAGAAGTGCAGAATACACATTTGTACTGACAATCGTAGGCGTACTACACATATATAACACAGTCCGGAGCGTACATATTTAATTACTATGATTTATTACAGGTGTTTCCTTTTTCTGAATGGGTACAGACATGACTGACAACAGCGGGCATGCTACAGTGAATGGGATCCCTGTGGAAATTATGGATGTCGTAGATGAAATAATATTTCCTCCTCCTCCTCCTCCTCCAATGGCTGATCCTCATATAGGAGCCAATAAAATACTTTTCAGTAAGAGGCACAAGAACAGTGAAATTGCCAGCAGTCAGTATGGCATTAATCTATTCATCGTTGGACTTCTTCTAATGTTTGCTACCTACTTAAATATTACCGGCCTGACTGAGAACCAGCGGCTGATCTTCTTGATCGTTTTAATGCTGATACAGGTCCTGTGGATGATTTTTTATATGGCTGTAGGTAATAGAAAGAAATGGGCTACTGATGAGAAAGATGGACACGCTGGTGCTAGGTGGCTGAAATGTAAGTCATGTAGAATGTTATTATTTTAGTGTTTTTTTTTATGTACAGGCTAATACATTATGGTGGGAATTGGCACTCATTGAAGAGATCCAGTTGGTATAGGAAGGCTTTCTTACAGCCAAAGCTTCATGAGAAATGGTAGGCAAATTGACTTTCACCAGAAGGAAGAAAAGTACCCATTTTGCATGCCTTTCCCATGGTGTAATGCCTGCAAATATGTCTCAATACACCAACTGGAACGCTTCAATTAGAAACAGTATTCCCTGTATCTCTGTATCTGCACCCCCTATAGCTATTCCCTGACCCCAAAGCACATACAGGGTTTAATTATAGGGAGTGGCAATTACCCAGAAGGCTTCAACCATCTAAGGCCTTGATTTCTCAATTCCTGTACCCAGAGGCTGTTTTATACTTTTTTACTAACAGCTTAGGTTAAATTTACATATGGAGCAGGAAACTCTGGTAGTCTGATCAAAAGAAAAGACTATGGGAGTGACCGTATCTGAAGCCGGCCACCACCAGATTCTCATCCACTATAATAGGAATCGACAATGATCTAGTGGGTTTCTGGCATAAATGCCAATTATCGGCAAAATACTGCTGCATGCCAGATACGGTAGCTAAGGTAGTCTGTTTCTCTGCCGGAACACATTAGCAGAGTCCCCTACCACATATGTGAATGTAGCCTTAGAAGACTATAAAATAACAAATGAAGCAGTACTTACATTGCCGATCAGTCCTCCCCCTTCCTCCACTTCTGTGCTGGTCTCTGTAGGCAGTGTGATAAAACTAATTGCTTGCAGTTAGAGATGAGCCAATCGAAGTTGACGAAGTGGAATTCTATCTAAATTTCAGGAAAAATTTGTTTCGCACAGAAGCTGAATTTCCTTGTACTTCGTGGTAATGAATTGAATTTTTTTCCTAAAATGGCTGCTGCACGTGTTAGGACATGGAGCAAAGAACTCTGGGAAGGCGGGATCACCCATAATGCCATACATACAGCCAATCAGCAGCCAGCCAGCCCCTATGATGTCACAGCCCTATAAATAGCCTCAGCCATCTTGGATTCTGCCATTTTACAGTGTATTTAGTGCAGGGAGGCGTCAGCAGGCGATAGGGACAGTGCTAGGAAAGACTTCATTGTGCTTAAAAAAACAATTTACCAGTTCAGGGAAAGATTATTGAAGGTGTAGGGAAAGGATAGGGAGGCATCATCTACACTATAAAAGGAGAACAGGGTGCAATAGGAGAGCGTACAGCCTGGGTAATAGGAGCGATTCTATTACACCTTGCTGCACTAATTGGGGATCAAAATTGCAGTTATACTGCTGCTTTTAGGTTGTTTGCACTATATGATACATCACTAATTCCAGCAAACCTTGCTTGTTATTGGGGAGCAAGTTCTGTGTGATACAGCCATTTACAGGGTATATTAATAGGAAATTTACGTATGTCCTATTAGCCATTCTGCGTTGATTTTACATTGTTTTACATTTTTTGGGGTTGTATTAATAGGGAAAAAAAAGTAAAAAATATATGTCATAATTGCCGTTCAGCGGTGAAGTTACATTGTACTACAGCCATTTACGGAGTGTATTAATAGGAAAGATACGTACGTCCTATTTGCCATTCTGCGTTGATTTTACATTGTTTTACTTTTTTGGGGGTGTTTATTAATAGTAAAAAGAATACGTCTTAATTGCCGTTCTGCGGTGAAGTTACATTGTACTACAGTTATTTATGCTGTGAAATAAATGGGAAATATACCTCCATCCTAGTAGCTGTTCTGCAGTGAATTTTGATAGTATTTTTTTTGGGGGGGTGTATTAATAGGGAAAAAAAGGAAAAAATATATGTCATAATTGCTATTCAGTGGTGAAGTTACATTGTAATACAGCCATTTAAGGGGTGTATTAATAGGAAAGATACTGTACGTACGTCCTATTAGTCATTCTGCGGTGAATTGTAATTGTTATATTTCTTTTTTTTGGGTTGTATTAAGAGAAAAAAGAATATATGTCTTAATTGCTGTTCAGCGGTGAAGTTACATTGTACTACAGCGATTTACGGGGTGTATTGGAAGGATATAAACATATGTCCTATTAGCCGTTCTGCTGTGAATTGTGTCTGTTAAATTTTTTTTGGGGGGGTTATTAATGGGAAAAAATATATGTCTTAATTGCAGTTCTGCGGTGAAGTTACATTGTACTACAGCGATTTACGTAGTGTATTAAAAGGAAATCTGCGTACGTCCTATTCGCCGTTGTGCAGTGAATTGTGATTGTTATATTTTTTTTTTGGGGTGTATTAATAGGAAAAAGAATACGTCTTAATTGCCGTTCTGCAGTGAAGTTCCATTGTACTACAACCATTCATGGGGTGTATTAAAATGAAATATACGTACGTCCTATTAGCCATTCTTTGGTGAACTGTGGCTGTTATATTTCTTTTTTTGGGGTGTATTAATAGGAAAAAGTATACGTATTAATTGCCGTTCTGCAGTGAAGTTACTGTCACACCCGTGTGTGGGAGGAAAACACCACACCGAGCATAGGAGGGAAAGGGGATACCGGAATAAGGCCTGGAAACTAAGGAAGGAAGATGGACACCTCCAAGAGAAAACCCTAACTCCAGTCCTGACAGACTACCAGTATGAACAGGCCCCAAAGGTAGGCACTGGATACCTAGAATCCTATCTCACCCTATAGGACACTGGAACTCATGTCAGGACAGAGTCTACCTTTTCATCCAAAGGGAGGGACAAACAGGAGTCTCTCTCAGGCCTAGTGACAAACAACACGGAAAGGCAACACACACATATATATAAACAAAATACAAAAAGGAAAGGAAAGGAAAGGAAACACTTATCTTCAATGAAGCTTTGGTAGCACCAGGAACTCAGCCGACAACCAAACACAAGCTAACCACAAGTCCAACAGAAGCTATAAACCGCATAGCATAGTGGGAGTAACAACAATAAATAGAGAAGGTTAAATGATCACAATAGCCACACCTGGGGAAAGAAGGTGTGGCAAGCACCAGAAAACAACACAGACATCATTTGATCCAAAAGGAAAACATGTCAGATCAAACCACGTGTTGTCAGTCTCACAGATCACCTGTCGCGGGAACGTCCTTATGTCTCGGTACGTCCGTGACAGTACCCCCCGTTCTACGGGTGACCTCCGGGCACCTGGGACCAACCTTATCCGGATGAGACCTGTGAAAGGCTTTCACCAAATGACTGGCATTCACGTCAGATGCCGGTACCCACATCCTCTCCTCTGGTCCATAACCCTTCTAGTGAACAAGATACTGAAGAGATCTATGGAGAACTTGAGAGTCAATAATCTTGGCGATCTGGAATTCCAAACTGCCGTCCACCATGACAGGAGCGGGTGGCAAGGGGGATGACTCTAAAGGTTAAACATATCTCTTCAACAAAGATTTGTGAAACACATTATGAATTTTCAGAGCCTGAGGAAGTTCAAGATGAAAAGCTACAGGATTAATAATGGCAGTGATCTTATATGGACCAATAAACCTTGGACCCAACTTCCAAGGGACCTTCAACTTAATATTTCTTGTGGACAGCCACACAAAACCACCCACACTTAGGTCCGGACCATTCATACGTTTCCTGTCAGCCACACATTTATACTTGTTGCCCATATTCATCAAGTTATTTTGAATTTTCCGCCATATAGAAGACAATGATGACGAAAAACGTTCCTCCTCAGGGATACCGGAAGTATCCGAACCAGAGAATGTGCCAAATTGCATGCCCCAAAAAACAGCGACTTACCAGTGGACTCCTGTCTATGATTGTTTATGGTAAACTCTGCCAAAGACAAAAACGAGGCCCATTCCTCCTGGTTCTCAAAGACAAAACATCTTAAGTAAGTCTGCAGACTCTGATTATTGCGCTCCATCTGTCTATTCGTCTGAGGATGAAAAGACAGCTGTACCCCCATCCGAGTACAGAACGCCTTCCAGAATCTGGACACAAACTGAGTCCCACGATCCAAGACCCCGTCAGAGGGAATGCCATGAAGTTTCAAAATGTTGTCAACAAACACTTGTGCCAGTGTTTTAGCATTAGGTAGGCTAGGCAATGCTATAAAGTGCACCATTTTACTGAAATGATTAACTACCACCAGAATAACTGTCTTTCCAGACAAATTAGGCAGATCAGTAATAAAATCCATAGACAAGTGAGTCCATGGTCTGGACAGGATGTGTAATGGAAGTAGAGATCCAGAAGGTCGAGTATGTGTCACCTTAGCGCGTACATAGATACTACAGGCCGACACATAGTCCTCAACACACTTATGCAACCCCGGCCACCCACCTTGTAGAATCTACAAGAGATGAGGTCGGCAGTGGATCTACTCCCAGGGTGTCCCGTAAGAACCGTACAGTGATGTTCCTCAAACACCTTATGACGCAATTCTGATGGAACTAACAATTTGCCAGAGGGGCAAGACTCTGGTGCATCTCCCTGAGCCTCTAACACCTTCACCTCTAGGTAAGGGTATAGAGCGGATATCACCACCCTTTATGACAGTATTAGACTCAAAAGTCAACTTAATGGCCATCAACTCTCTGTTACCCACAGCGTAATTTCTCTCTGCGGCAGAGAGTTTTTTTAGAGAAAAAGCTGTGATACATCCGGCTGCACCAATATAGGGGCAGAAGAGAAGCACTCCTTAACCGCAGAAAAGGCTTGCAACGCCGAATCAGACCATACTGAGACATTAGTCCCTTAGTCATGTCAGTTAAGGGTTTCATCACTGTCGAATAGTTCTGAATACATTTTCGGTAATAGTTGGTGAACCCCAAAAATCGCATAAGAACCTTCAGATTTTCTGGTCGAATACAGCACGGACTTTCTCTGGATCCATTCGGAAACCTGAAGATGACAGCAGTTAGCCCAAGAATTACACCTCATGTACAGCAAAAACACACTTCTCTAATTTTGCGTACAATTTATTATCTCTTAGGATCTGTAACACCTGTCTAACGTGATCCTGATGAGTCTCTATGTCTGGAGAATAAATTAGTATGTCATCCAAATACACGACGACAAACCTTCCCACCAGGTGATGAAAAATGTAATTCACAAAATTCTGAAAAACCACAGGAGCATTGGTCAGGCTCTCAAAGTGACACTCTGGGGTATTAAAAGCAGTCTTCCATTCATCCCCTTCCTTGATCCTGACCAGATTATATGCCCCCTTTAAGTCCAACTTAGAGACACCTTGGCATCAACAATCTGGTTAAACAAATCAGGAAACAAAGGAAGGGGGTAAGGATTACGGACAGTAATCCGATTGAGGCTCACGGAAATCCAGACATGGCTTAAGAGTTCCTTCCTTTTTTTTAACAAAAAAAAACCCTGCTGCCACTGGAGATTTGGAAGGTCTTATGTGTCCTTTAGCCAAACACTCAGTAATATACTCTCTCGTAGCAGTTCTTTCGGGTCCAGAAAGGTTATGCAACCTAGATTTGGGCAACTAAGCTCCAGGAATAAGGTTCATAGGACAATCATATTCCCGATGTGGAGGTAAATCCTGGCATCCACTCTCAGAAAATACGTCGGCAAAATCAGATATAAAAGAGGGTAATGTTTTAGTGGTTAAGGCTACACGCACACGACCGTATGTGTTTTGCGGTCCGCATATTGCGGATCCGCCCTAAAAAAACGGATGACATCCGTATGCCATCCGTTTTTTTTTTGCGGATCCATTGTAACAATGCCTAAAACTGACAAAAATAGGACATGTTTTATATTTTTTTGCGGGGCTACGGAACAGACATACGGATGCGGACAGCACACGGTGTGCTGTTCGCATTTTTTGCGGACCCATTGAAATTAATGGGTCTGCATCCTTTCTGCAAAAAAATAACGGAACGGACACGTTTGTGTGCATGTAGCCTAAAGCAGAAAAAGATGTATTCAGACAATTGTCAATGCAATAATCACCTCAATCCAGAATCTGTCTAGCTTGCCAATCGATGGTTGGATTGTGCCTGCTTAACCACAGTAAACCCAGAACCTACGGAGCAGGGAGACCCTCCAACATAAAACATGAATTCCTGAAAGTCACCCACTCTTAGGCTCCATTCACACGTCCGCAATTTTTGCGGAACAGGTGTGGACCCATTCATTTTCTATGGGGACGGAATGGATGTGGACAGCGCACAGTGTGCTGTCAGCATCCGCATTTGCGGAGCGCGGCCCCGATCTTCAGGTCCGCAGCTCCGCAAAAGATAGAACATGTCCTATTCTTGTCCGCAGCTTGCGGACAATAATAGGCATTTCTATAGGGGTGCCGGGCGGGTGTGTTGCTGATCCGCAATTTGCGGGTCTGCAACACACCACGGACGTGTGAATGGAGCCTTAGGCTACATTCACACATCAGTATTTTTCTATATCCCGATTTTCGGTCCGTTTTTTGCGGATCCGTTGTTCCTAAAAATGTTTCCGTATGTCATCCGTTTTTTGCGGATCCGCAAAAAACGGAAACATGTATAAATTTCAATAAGCAAATAAAGTTGTTTGGATTTCTTTGAAAATAAATTGAAAAAAAAAAAGTGAATAAAAGTTTATAAAATAAAAATTTAATTTCCAGGAACGGAATCCGCATAAAACGGATGACATACGTAATGACATACGAATGTCTTCCGTTTTTGCGGATCCATTGACTTTGCATTGTACCAGGATCCGATTTTTGCGGAAAAGAATAGGACAAGTTTTATATTTTTTCGGACATGCGGAACGGAACAACGGAAACGGACAGCACACATTGTGCTGTCCAATTTTTTCCAGGATCCATTGAAAATTAATCGGTACAGAACTGGTCCAGATCTGTTCCGCATAAAACGGAACAGATCAGGAAAGAAAAAACGGACGTGTGAATGGACTCTAAATCGGATGTCATGCACCATGTGAGATAAACACTTCTGAGTTACAGGTGCAGAATCAATAGCAAAAATGGAAATGTTTTTCTCTAATGCACTTGGAGACAACCCGTGCATACAGACGAATTGAGCATCAACCAGGTTCACCCCTGCCCCACTATCGATAAACACCTCAATCCCCAAAGTCTTGGACTCAAGCGCCACCTCAGCAGTCAGGAGAAGTCGGGTACTACCAGGCAAAGACAAATGCACATTTTCTGACTCTCCTCCCACTCCTCCAAGAGTCAGATAGGAATTAAACGTCACCTTTTTTTTTTCTTTTTGAGGCTGAATGCATGGACATACATTGATAAAATGTCCTTTCTGTCTGCAGAAAAAGCACACTCCCTTCATATGACCAGAATACTTAAAAGTAGATCCGGAAGTAGCTCCCCCTAACTGTACGTCCCCAGACATAACCCCAGGAGTATCTTCACCCAAAGTCTCAGAGGAAGACGATACGTTATGTGATAGTACGTCCTGACAGTGGGAGCCCCTAGATCTCTCTCTCTCAGGTGTCTATCAATGTGTACTGCAAGAGACATAGCGGCTTCTATAAACTCATGAAAGGCCAAAGCATCCTTCAGCCTCTCTGATAATCCCTGACAAAACTGACTATGGAGAGCCGGATCATTCCACTCAGTATCCGTAGCCCACCTCCTGAACTCAGAGCAATAGATCTCAGCAGAATGCTCTCCCTGATGAAGGCCACATAGCTTTATCTCGGCCAGGGAGCTCTGATCAGGGTCATCATAGATGAGACCTAGAGCTTTGAAAAATTCATCCGCCTACCGGAGAGACTGCGATTCGGTCGGCAGAGAAAAAGCCCATGACTGAGCGTCCCCCTTAAAGGGGTTGTCCAGGTTCAGAGCTGAACCCGGACATACCCTTATTTTCACCCAGCCCCCCTGATGTTGGCATCAGAGCATCTCCTGCTCCAATGTGCTCCCTTGCCCTGCGCTAGATTGCGCAGGGTACGGGCTCTTTTGTTTACAATAACACACTGCCGGGCAGAAGCTTCCACCCGGCAGTGTGTTCGGTGAAGTCACCAGCTTTGATTGGCGTGCTTTAGCGCTGCCCTAGCCATTTTACTGGCTAGGGCAGCTCTAAAGCCCACCCATCAGTGCCAGTGACGTCATCGGGCTTCCTGGCAGCCCCACGGAGAGCCCGGTACGGAGGAAAACACCACACTGAGCATAGGAGGGAAAGGGGATATCGGAATAAGGCCTGGAAACTAGGTAAGGAAGATGGACACCTCCTAGAGAAAACCCTAACTCCAGTCCTGATGGACTACCAGTATGCAGTAAGAGATCCCAGCAGCCGTGTCTTGTATTGAAGAATATCTGCTTTATTTCACATCCAATAAACAAGGACGCGTTTCGGCAATCTGCCTTTCTCAACAGGACTACCAGTATGAACAGGCCCCAAAGGTAGGCAAGTTCATTAATTGTATACTTAGAATCCTATCTCACCCTATAGGACCCTGGAACTAATGTCAATACTGAGTCTACCTGTTCCTCCATAGGGAAGGACGAACCGGAGTCTCCCTCAGGCCAAATGACAAACACGGAAAGGCAACACACACATATATATATAAACAAAATACAAAAGGGAAAGGAAACACTTATCTTCAATGAAGATTTGGTAGCACCAGGAACTCAGCCGGGAACCAAACACAAGCTAACCACAAGTCCAACAGAAGTTATAAACCGCATAGCATAGTGGGAGTAACAATAAATAGAGAAGGTTAAATGACCACAATAGCCACACCTGGGCAAACAAGGTGTGGCAAGCACCAGAAACAACACAGATGTCATTTGATCCAAAAGGAAAACATGTCAGATCAAACTAGGTGTTGCCAGTCTCACAGATCTCCTGCCACCTGTCGGGGGAACGTCCGTATGTCTTGATACATCCGTGACAGTTACATTGTACTACAGCCATTTACGGGGTGTATGGAAAGGAAATAAACATACGTCCTATATATTAGCCGTTCTGCAGTGAATTGTGATTGTTATATATATATATATTTTTTGGGGGGGGGGTTTATTCATCGGAAAAAATATATGTCTTAATTGCTGTTCTGCAGTGGAGTTACTTTGTACTACAGCCATTTACGTGGTGTATTAAAAGAAAATATATGTAGTCCTATTAGCCGTTCTGCTGTGATTGTTATATTTCTTTTTTTGGGGTGTATTAATAGGAAAAAGAATACGTCTTAATTGCCGTTCTGCAGTGAAGTTGCATTGTACTACAGCTTTTTTGGGGGTGTATTATTTTAATTTCATTCTTTTATTATACCGTATGTCAGGCAGACAGGTGACAGGCCCTTCAAATGGAACAGAAAGTGGCCAAAATGTTTCTGTCGCAGGCAGAAGTAGTAGCAGAAGAAAAAAGGCCCCCATTTTGGACCAGTAGCAAGGGTCTAATATGGTGGAGAGCCAGTAGTCATCCCTCTGCAGAATGGTAACAATTCAGCTGTCACTACGCAAACAACTGAGCATGCATCTGGCCTGCATGGTGCACGTGTTCAATCTGGTTACAAAGCGGCTCCTGAAGTTTTCACCTCATTTGCAAGACATCCTTAAAATCACCAGGAAACTTTGCATGCACTTCAGCCACTCGTACACCGCAAAGAACACCCTCCTTGAGCTGCAGCGGCAGAAGAGCGTCCCCCAACATAGGCTTATATGTGGTGTTTCCACCCGTTGGAATTCCACCCTCTATATGTTGGACCTATTATATGAACAGAGAAAGGCCATAAATGATTTCTTGATAATACAGGCGGACAGAGGTACTCTCCTGTGTAGCTTCAATGTTAGCCAGTGGCAGCTCATCCGTGACACCTACCGTTTGCTCAGGCCCTTTGAAAAGGCCACTTTATTTGTCAATCGCCAGGACTATGGGATGAACAACGTCATTCCACAGATTCATGTCCTGGAACAGATGCTGCTAAATCTGTCTGGCCAGGGGACAGGAGACGTGGCGACTACATCTCACGGCCACATGAGCCCTGTGGGGGCTGAACTAGAGGAGGAGGACATTCGAGCACAAGCAATGCGTAGAGAAATAGCTGTTTTTTCTACACAGGTGACAGGAGAGGAGGAGCAAGAGGAGCAGAAGCAGCTGGAGGAGCTACAGGGCAATGAGGAAGATGAGGCAGATCACCCAGACACACCGTGGCAGTATGCAGTGGAGATGGAGGCAAGGAGTCCCTCTGAGTCACTTGCGCAAATGGCCCAATGCATGCTCACTTGCTTGCATAGTGACAGCCAGATTGTCACCATTCGGCAGAGGGATGACTACTGTCTCTCCACCATGTTAGACCCTTGCTACTGGTCCAAAATGGGGGCCTTTTTTACACCTGCTGAGAGGGATGACAAACTAAACTACTATCGAGGCATCTTATGTAGTTAATTGGCCGCTGCCTATGTGCTAGTGATGTCCGGATCATTAACGAATCGTTCATTTGAATTGATTCAGTTCACTGAACCAGAAGAGTCGGTTCCTCTGACTGAGCCGATCCGTGTGAAGCCGCTCAGTCAGATTAGCATAGAGGCAGCAGCAGGCAGTGTAATAGGAGCCGACAGTGGAAGCTGGCCCCGCCCCTCCCCGCCCTCCAACCAATCAGAGGCAGCCAGCACTGACTCACAGCACAGGGGGAGTCGTGCAGGGACACAGAGAATCGTCTGAGTCTATTAGTTAAAAGAATCGAATGAGTCAGAGACTGTGTCACCGAGTCCCTGCAAGACTTCCTGCTCTGCGGCTCCCTGTCTCCCGACTTGTCGGGG
This sequence comes from Bufo bufo, assembly GCF_905171765.1. NCBI lineage: Eukaryota > Metazoa > Chordata > Amphibia > Anura > Bufonidae > Bufo > Bufo bufo. The sequence goes on along the minus strand of NC_053390.1, from coordinate 774,375,952 downwards.
GGGGGGGGGGGCATTAGTATAGCATGTAGCGGAGCTGTGTGTGTACAGGGTGCATGCAGCAGTGTAGCAGAGCAGGAAGCCTGGCAGGGACTCGGTGACACAGTCTCTGACTCATTCGATTCTTTTAACTAATAAACTCTCAGACGATTCTCTGAGTCCCTGCAATAACTATACATTGTAATTACATCACAGTCTGCTCCACTGCATTCAATGCAGCAGAGCTGTGTTTGCCAGGAGCGAGTCCCTCCTGACCTTCGGTTCACTTGAGAGCCGACTCAGCAAGTGAACTGAAGATTCGATGAGCTGAGCATGCGCACTGATCTTCAGTTCACTTGCTTCTGCCGGCTCAGGAAGTGAACCGAAGATCCGATTCATGAATCGGTTCTTTTGAATGAACTGATTCGAATGAACCGATTCATGAAAAAGATCCGAACTTCCCATCTCTACTATGTGCGCCATTGCCCATCCTCACGCAGGTCTGACCGGGGTGGCCCTCTACACTCACATTCCACTGCCATGGCTGGTGGGGTGGGGGGGGAGCAGGAGCAGTAGCAGCTCCATCAGCAGCAACTTAAGTCTAGAGTTGCTGATGATCAGTTTTCTTCATCCGCCTACTGAAGCAGCATGAGGAGACCACAGAGTGGTGAGCTGGCAGCAGCATGAGGACACCACAGAGTGGTGAGGTGGCAGCAGCATGAGGAGACCACAGAGTGGTGAGGTGGCAGCAGCATGAGGACTCCACAGAGTGGTGAGCTGGCAGCAGCATGAGGACACCACAGAGTGGTGAGGTGGCAGCAGCATGAGGAGACCACAGAGTGGCCCAGTGACAAAGTGGTGATGTGGCAGCAGCATGAGGAGACCACAGAGTGGCCCAGTGACATAGTGGTGAGCTGTCAGCAGCATGACCAGACCACAGAGTGGTGATGTGGCAGCAGCATGAGGAGACTACAGAGTGGCCCAGTGACAGAGTGGTGAGGTGGCAGCAGCATGAGGAGAGTGAATCCAAAACATCTCTGTTTTGGATCCACTCCTGTTTTTTTGGGGGGTTTAGCAATACTGATGAATTACTGACCAAATGCTGACCGAGTGAAGGTGGATGCTCAACAGACAGGATCCATTTTTTGGGGGTTATTGTTCTGACGGATCAGAGTAAAGGCAAAATAATCAGTGACGTACTGCTGACACCCTCTCCACTCTGTCGGAGGGCTTTACTTGTATAAGCGTTTAATAGAACAGGTTCTGTAGACATCTATGTGGAATCAGCTGATGACGGTGTAAAAGGAGTGTGCTCTTTCATGCCATAGTAGGATCTTGGGCCTCTGCACGGTTCTTTATACCTGGCGCAAAGATTGACCTGTAAGGCTTAGTTCACACTTGAGTTATTTGTTCAGTTTTGGCCCTATAACTGCCCAAATAAGTGAAGTGTGCAGTGATTCTAAGAGCGACGCCTGTCATCTGTGTGTCATACTGACTCACACTATTGTTTCACTACCAAAGCAGACTCCCTATGCGTGTTACTGCAAGGCACAATGTTCTACACCACAATACAGGCTCTCTGCAGCCAGGAAATAGCTGTTTTTAACGCGATTCGCCACAAATAAATTTGGATCAAATCGAATCTTTTTGGAAAATTTGGCGAACCGACCAAATCTAATTTTTTTTTAATTCGCTCATCTCTAGTTGCAGTGGTCACATGTCAATGTTTCACTGCTTGAAGCTAGAATATATAAACCAGTGGGTACCCTGGAAGTGGCATCATTGTTAGCTTTTGGTAAAAACAATTTGAATGACAGGACAACCCCTTTAAAGGGGTCCTCCCAAAATTAATTTAAACAATGAAAATCAGAAATAATATAGTACATGACAATCTCTTTCTAACAAAGCTAGAACCAGCCCTCCCCATTTATTACTCTAGTTGCTGTCCTAGATTAATTTCAAGCTGGCTACTCAAGGGGCTTGTCTTTTCTCAGGGGGGAGGACCTTTCTGCTGTAGCTCTCTCCATTTCACAGCTCAGGAGGTGTGTCCTTTCTCTGGGCATGTGCCCTTTCTTCTGCAGCTCTCTCCCTGTCATAGCTTCTTACAGTAGATATGGCTGAAGGCAGTAGAATGATGGAACTGAGCATGTACTGTATGACCACCTCATCTAGGCGAACAGAGAAATAAGCAAAAGAGCAAACAACAGGTTGCGCTATACAAATAGATTTTAGTGAAGACCTTAGTGGCTACATTCCATTTTAATTACATGTGATTACAAATATATTCAGATCCAGGTGCTGGTTTTAAAATGTAAAATACTTTTTGTGAGACAACCCTTTTAAGAAGTCCCCTGTTATTCTTTTATTCTTCTTTCAAAATGTCCACCTAAAGTGTCCAGTTCTGGTGGGCACACATGCCCGATAGCTCACTCGCACAATCTGGGTCCACTTGCATGTGGGTGGTAGAATGATTCCTGCTATTGTCCTTGCCAGCCAATAACAATCAGTGCTTGTTCACACCATCTCAGGTGGACATTCTGAGAGGGAAACACAAGAACAGCAGGGGGGGCTATAACAAGTGTGTAACACCAATAGCTAGACACAGGAGCATTTTTTTCCAGTTAAAAATTGTTATGTGGTGTATGATCTATGGCTTAATTCACATCTGCGTTGGGCATTCTGTTATTCTGTTCTGCCACAGGAACAGACTAATGGAATGCAAGTTGGATCCGTCACGTGCCAGACCTCGCTGACTATAATTGGGTCTATCGGGTTTCCATCATAGCGTCAGTCATGTTATAAAATGGGGAAATTTGTATTTACAGCGAGGGTCTCATTGATCTGTACAGAGTTGTTGTCTCTGACACGATCTGTATGTTGCTTGCAGAGTCTAATGCATTTCGGTATCTATTCATACTGATTGCCATTTGCGAGAATCATCACTAAGCAACAATAAAACCTCCTGCTGTGCCAGAACACTATGAGATCATTCCTAACCCGTTGTATTAATTTCAATGCTTTCCAGTATTATTTCCATACATCAGATCATATAACAGAATAAATGTTGGCGTCTCTTCATACCTTAAAGATAGCTAAGGTTAAAAACATGGCATTTGGTTTTCACACATGGCAGTCTTTTTACATTTAACGTCTATGGGCACTTTGGTTGGCACCAGACCAGCATGCCATCAACCCAGTTGGTGTTAATGGGATTTTCTGGGCTATCCTTCATCAGAATAGGTATTGAATATTAGATTTATGGGGGTGCTGACACCCCACTCCCAGATTTACCAGAGTATGTCCTGAAGCAGAAGTCTCCGTACACTGGGTAGTATCTGGGAATGGGAGCAGAGCTGCAGTACCTCGGCATGGCACTAAACGCAGCATCCCAAAACAGCTGATCGGTGGCGGTGCAGGGTGTCAGTCCTCCAAAAATCTTATATTGATGACCTATCCTTTTTGAATTAGTTACTCCTCCTATGCCATTCCAGCGCTGTCCTAGGAAAATGATCAGCATCAGCACTAGGTCCAGTACAGGATTATCGATGGCGATTGCAGTAGACAAGGCAAATGAGTTTGCATGTTTCGTCTGAGGTTATGCCGCTAAAACCTTTCCTGTTTGCTATTAGTATACTGCCACAGCCATTATCAATCAGGCTGCAAAATTCTGCCTGCATCTTGACCACATGGCGGCAGCAACTTGTAAATACAGCCACACATTCAGCTGTCAGACATGCACACATTGCCTGCCTAAGGAGCCCCAAGAGTTTGGAGCAGAGGTCAGAGAAGGATGAGCCTGACTGAGCTGCAGGCAGGGGCGTAGCTATAGGGGGTGCAGAGGTAGCTGTCGCTACCGAGCCCAGGAGCCTGAGGGACCCCAAAGACCCTTGTGCCGCATAAGAAAAAAACGGTGTTAAAGAAAGTGCATGCAGGTCAATTTACAACTCTGGCTGGAGGGAAGGGGTTAGGTCAAGAATTTGACACCGAATTTCAGTTTCAATTTTTGTCTCAGGCAGTATAAAGGCTATATACTTCCCTGCCCCTGGCCACAAAGCATTGAGGGAAGGGGGCCCAAGCTGAACTCTTGCACCAGGGCCCATGAGCCTTTAGCTACGCCGCTGGTTGTAGGTATCCTGTCTGAGGGTATAACCCCAAGGCGGAGCTGGCCACATGTGGCCAAGACATGTCTGTCCACAGGAACCAATGGTAATTAGGTTATACTGTCCAGCCACATGTGGTCAAGCCATGCCCACCCATGACACTCAGTTACCATTGGTTCCTGTGGACAGATGTGTCTTCGCCCCATGTGGTCAACCGCAACTTGGGTTTATACCCCAAGGCTTCCAGATCTAAGTGGCAGATCACAGTCAGTGTGAAGTGAGCCTCCAAAAATATACCAATTTTATTACTTGTGGCTTTTCTGGTTAGGATTTGTGCCAAATTGCAGCAAATAAAAAACAAAAACGAAAAAACTGTAAATACACTGAGAAACATGACAGTATTTTTCTCTATAAAAGTTGGCTGCATGTTGGCACATATGTTGGAAGATTTTCCTGGCATATATGCATTATTATGCAGACAGTCCACCGCGGACGTGGTGTGAATTCAGCCTCACAAAGGACTTGAGTGACAACACACCTGTCCTGACAGCTCAAACCTGATACTGCCCGACGGAAACATTTACAGAGCACTGAACTCAAGAAAGGAAGCTTAGGTGGTGGCCTGGCCTCTGGGCAAATATGGCCAGTATTAAATGTCCCAAGTACTCATATCTGTTTCCACTTCCACCAATTTAGATTTGTGACTAAAATAACATTTTCAACAATTGTGGGTGTTTTCTGTCTTATTTTTTTCTGAGGTGCAGTATATCAGAGCCAAGTGAAAACTGATCGGCGGTGACATTAGGTATTATCTATGTGCAGATGTAGCAGAGTTGAATTTGATAGTTAAATCTCAGGGAATGCATTGTTTCTGCGCTAGCACAGTAGGCTGACCTGCAATGCTTTCCAAAACCACAGAAAAAACACGGCGATTTTACAGTGAGCTGTGCCAAATGACAAACTTGGCTCTGCAACAACTTATTTAACATCAATAGCTTACATTGGATTTGTATGGGTGCAATATACACTGCTCAAAAAAATAAAGGGAACACAAAAATAACACATCCTAGATCTGAATTAATTAAATATTCTTCTGAAATACTTTGTTCTTTACATAGTTGAATGTGCTGACAACAAAATCACACAAAAATTAAAAATGGAAATCAAATTTTTTAACCCATGGAGGTCTGGATTTGGAGTCACACTCAAAATTAAAGTGGAAAAACACACTACAGGCTGATCCAACTTTGATGTAATGTCCTTAAAACAAGTCAAAATGAGGCTCAGTAGTGTGTGTGGCCTCCACGTGCCTGTATGACCTCCCTACAACGCCTGTGCATGCTCCTGATGAGGTGGCAGACGGTCTCCTGAGGGATCTCCTCCCAGACCTGGACTAAAGCATCTGCCAACTCCTGGACAGTCTGTGGTGCAACGTGACGTTGGTGGATAGAGCAAGACGTGATGTCCCAGATGTGCTCAATTGGATTCAAGTCTGGGGAACGGGCGGGCCAGTCCATAGCATCAATGCCTTCGTCTTGCAGGAACTGCTGACACACTCCAGCCACATGAGGTCTAGCATTGTCTTGCATTAGGAGGAACCCAGGGCCAACCGCACCAGCATATGGTCTCACAAGGGGTCTGGGGATCTCAACTCGGTACCTAATGTCAGTCAGGCTACCTCTGGCGAGCACATGGAGGGCTGTGCAGCCCTCCAAAGAAATGCCACCCCACACCATTACTGACCCAATGCCAAACCGGTCATGCTGGAGGATGTTGCAGGCAGCAGAACGTTCTCCACGGTGTCTCCAGACTCTGTCACATCTGTGCTCAGTGTGAACTTGCTTTCATCTGTGAAGAGCAAAGGGCGCCAGTGGCGAATTTGCCAATCTTGGTGTTCTCTGGCAAATGCCAAACGTCCTGCACGGTGTTGGGCTGTAAGCACAACCCCCACCTGTGGATGTCGGGCCCTCATATCACCCTCATGGAGTCTGTTTCTGACCGTTTGAGCAGACACATGCACATTTGTGGACTGCTGGAGGTCATTTTGCAGGGCTCTGGCAGTGCTCCTCCTGTTCCTCCTTGCACAAAGGCGGAGGTAGCGGTCCTGCTGCTGGGTTGTTGCCCTCCTACGGCCTCCTCCACGTCTCCTGATGTACTGACCTGTCTCCTGGTAGTGCCTCCATGCTCTGGACACTACGCTGACAGACACAGCAAACCTTCTTGCCACAGCTTGCATTGATGTGCCATCCTGGATAAGCTGCACTACCTGAGCCACTTGTGTGGGTTGTAGACTCCGTCTCATGCTACCACTAGAGTGAAAGCACCGCCAGCATTCAAAAGAGACCAAAACATCAGCCAGAAAGCATAGGAACTGAGAAGTGGTCTGTGGTCACCACCTGCAGAACCACTCCTTTATTGGGGGTGTCTTGCTAATTGCCTATAATTTCCACCTGTTGTCTATCCCATTTGCACAACAGCATGTGAAATTGATTGTCACTCAGTGTTGCTTCCTAAGTGGACAGTTTGATTTCACAGAAGTGTGATTGACTTGGAGTTACATTGTGTTGTTTAAGTGTTCCCTTTATTTTTTTGAGCAGTGTACAAATTGTTTTAGTGCTATAAATTAGGTTTGCACAACCGCGGGTCAGCGGCCCCCAATCATTAGGACACTGTAAAAAGACATGGCTGTCAATAGTCAGCTACATTTTTCTTATGCAGAAAGTGGAGTGACAGCAGATCTGTTCAGAGGTGTAACTAGAAGTGACTGGGCCCCACAGCATATATTTGTAAGGGCCCCTCCAGCACGCTTCGCACCTCCCTCCTCCTGTGTAAACCCCACTCCTTTGGCACAGTGTAGCAGTATACTGTATATTGTGTGGCACAGTGTAGCGGTATACTGTATATTGTGTGGCACAGTGGATGCTATATGTGTATAACATAAACATATTTCACATGAAAACTTACAGTTACTTGGCCCTTGGGGATCTCGGACACCACTTCAACACTTTGGCCGGGGGCTCGGCGAAGCTGATGTTGTGCTTTATCCTAATGAGAAAGATTTCATAATAAGGATTTGGAGAAGGGGCAGAGGGATAGCAGAGCAGGGAGAGGCTGGTGCTGCTACTAGGGGGCTCATACCATGGGGGAGAAATAAAGTCCACCATAATGCCCCCCCCCCGTAGTAATAATTCTCCTTATAATGTGACAGTGCAAAAATACCCCCTTGTAATGCCCCCAGTTGATCTAATGTCCCCATAGTGCCCCCATAGTGCCCCCATAATGTCCCAGTATAAAATACCCCTATATAGTGCCCCCAGTAAATGCCCCCATAGTGCTCCTCTCCCCCTTCCCTCCTAGTGCCCCCCATAATGTACCAGTATAAAATGCCCCATATATAGTGCCCCAGTAGATGCCCCTCAGTGTCCGGTCTCTGATAGGCTGCCGGCCTAGTGTCCCCCATAATGCCCCCCAATAATGTGCCAGTAAGTGTCCCCATAGATGCCCCCCATCATGTGCCAGTATCAAGTGCCTCTCTCCTCCCCCCCACATGTCCCAGTATCATAGTGCCATCTCCCCCCCCCACAAAAAAAGTGCCAGTATCAGGTGCCAACCCCCCCCCTCCCCCCCCAGGTGCCAGTATCAGGTGCCAACCCCTCTTCCCCCCCCATGTGCCAGTATCAGGTGCCTCCCCCCCCCCCCATGTTCCAGTATCAGGTGCCAACCCCCATGTGCCAGTATCAGGTGCCTCTCCCCCCCCCATGTGCCAGTATCAAGTGCCAACCCCCCTCCCCCCCCAGGTGCCAGTATCAGGTGCCTCCCCCCATGTGCCAGTATCAAGTGCCCCCCGCTCCCCCCATGGCAGTAACAGTCGGGTATTAAAAAAATAAAATAAACACTTCTACTTACCTCCATGTCAGCGATGCGATGCAGCCTCTTCCTGTGTCCCGCCCTGTATGTCCATATATGGAGTCAGTGCTTGTATTTCAGAAAAGTTTCTGCTGGGATTTGAACCCACGACCTTCTGTATCAGAGGCAAAGCATTTAACCACAAGACCATAACAGCTGCCTTGCTGCTGACTGAAAAAATATGAGACTTCTACTGTTATAGCTGGCTAAGTGTACATCTATACACATGACAGCTGCTCATATATAGAGATATAGCAGAGCTGAGTGTGCTGGGACAGCTGTCATATAGAGATATAGCAGTGCTGGGTGTGTTGGGGCAGCTGTCATGTGTATAGATGTAGACTTAGCCAGCTATAACAGTAGAAGTCTCATATTTTTTCAATCAGTTGTATTGCAGCCTTTATGGTTGTGAGGGTAAATGCTTTGCCACTGATACATTGGAGGTTGTGGGTTCGAATCTCCCAGACACATCAGAAGACTTTAGGAAGACAGTAAGATTAGATCTCATTAGCGAGGGGGGCCTGGTCAGCTGCTGTGAAGGGGCCCTGAACATTAAGACATCGATATTTAACTAACTTGAAAATAAACTGTCACACACGCTGCCGGGACGCCGGGCCCCGAAGCAGCTGCTTCCCCGGTAGTTACGCCACTGGGTAACTTATTGCATGACTGGTGGTCTTGCTTGAAATCCATGTATCATGCACCACCTCTTCAAACCTGCAGGAGGCATAATACAAAACATTATGGAGGCTATTTATGAATATTTTATACCAGCTTTTGGAGTAAAAATAGTTACAAGACCCTTTTTTTTAAATATTGCTGCATGGGTATTTTTGCGCAATCTCTCGCCACTTGGGAGAGACAGGAGGGTGGTGAGGGACAGATCAGGGCTGGGATTTTGGCCTCGCCACAATTATTATCTTTTACACCTGTAAACAGGTGGGAAAGAGAAGTAAAAACTACTCCAGTCAGGGGTGGACAGACAATAGCACTCTAGAATAGTCCTTCTCTTACCTGATTTCCCTTCACTAACAGCAATAAGCTGCCACTTGTGTCCATAGGTGTCTACTTGTGATATGCAGGCTTTTGGATGTGCCTGTCCTGAACTGTGGTGATGGGTGTCTTAACTTGCTATCCCCTCACCTGCAGTGGAATCTGTATAGCTGTAGTGCTGATCACTCTGATGACTGTAACCACTGTAGCTTGTAGTTCTTCTGGTGGCCCTGCAGTCCCCCTGGAGTGGTGGTCCTCCCAGACTAGCTGTCTTTGTAGTTGCAGGGCTCTTGGAGCAGGAGCAGATGGGCGTGCTCCCTCACTCCAGGCTTGCTCAGCTAACTCTTCCTAGATCTCTGTAGAACATCCCTTCCTGGCAGAAAGTAGGACAAGCCCACTCCCACCAATAAGGGAGGAAAGGAATGGAAAGTCCCATTCCTAATGCCAACCATACCTTATCATTCCTGAGGCATATGGCAGATACATAACGTAACATAACATATTATAATGTATAATAAACAATTGCAGATACCCTATCTGGGGTATTGCACCTGTTTCCCAATTGGTGGGAGTCCTACAGTACAACCATTCATGTCAGATATTATGGATACTGTTGATAAGGCCATAGGGCTCCCAGCTCTTTAAAAGGGGTTGGCCACTTTTTGGGAGGATTTTAGCAACCTCTCTTCCCTCCTGGAAAAACCCTCAAACAGAAGCATATTTATCTGCCCCTCCCCCCCCCTCCCCTTTTGCGTTACATGACCAATTGACACCAGTTTTATGGTGTCCTAACTAAGGGCAACATAAATAAGTGACTGATTCTCTTAGCACAATGCTGGGTCACTTTCTTTTGACCCAGTCAATCTGCCAACATCTTGTATTGAAAAGCTCCAGCTGATAATGATGAGTCATGAATATTCATGAGCTCCTGACAAAAATGTTAGAATTGTGTCGATGTCCCAATATTTATGGACCTGACTGTTGATGATCTTCTAAGTTTGTATATTATTGACCTGTCAAAGGAGGTTTGTTTCCTCCGAAACTCTGATCTCGAAGTCCATTACTTCTCTCCTATATCTACTCCTATTACAGCCCTTGGGAGAAGTATAGTTTGTCTTCCACAGACCCACAAACGTTGTGTACCGCACCCCTGGTTTAAATAGTTAAAGGGGTTGTCACACTTCAGTAAGTTGCATTTATCATGTAGAGAAAGTTAATACAAGGCACTTACTAATGTATGGTTATTGTCCATATTGCTTCCTTTGCTGGCTGGCTTAATTTTTCCATCACATTATACACTGCACGTTTCCATGGTTACAGACCACCCTGCAATCCATCAGTGGTGGTCGGCATGCACAATATAGGAAAAAGTACTAGCCTATGTGTGCCCCCATGGTCCCGGCCACCAGAGAGGCTGATGCTTTTTACTATAGTGTGCAAGCACGACCACCGCTGATGGATTGCAGGGTGGTCTGTAACCATGGAAACGAGCAGTGTATAATGTGACAGAAAAATGAATCCAGCCAGCAATGGAAGCAATATGAATAATAACAATACATTAGTAAGTGCCTTGTATTAACCTTCTCTAAATGATAAATGCAACTTACTGAAGTGAGACAACCCCTTTAACTGGAAATGTAATAACATTAGTGTAGATACCGATATTCCGATGAATTTATTTTACTCACTTATATAGCGGTGATCTATTCTGTAGCACTTTACAGACATTAATATCACTTGCTGTCCTCATTGGAGCTTACAATCTAATTCCCTATCAGTATGTTTTTGGATTGTGGGAGGAAATTCGGGGAAATCCACTTACGGTAAACATGGGGAGAACATAGAAACTCCATATAGATGTTCGAGCCTAGGACCCTAGCACCTCATGGCACCAGTGCAAAATTGTCTTACATTTAGACCATCTTCTAGGCCTAAACCAGGCCTACACCCTGTACAGAATTATTAGGCAAATGAGTATTTTGACCACATCATCCTCTTTATGCATGTTGTCTTACTCCAAGCTGTATAGGCTCGAAAGCCTACTACCAATTAAGCATATTAGGTGATGTGCATCTCTGTAATGAGAAGGGGTGTGGTCTAATGACATCAACACCCTATATCAGGTGTGCATATTTATCAGGCAACTTCCTTTCCTTTGGCAAAATGGGTCAAAAGAAGGACTTGACGGGCTCAGAAAAGTCAAAAATAGTGAGATATCTTGCAGAGGGATGCAGCACTCTTAAAATTGCAAAGCTTCTGAAGCGTGATCATCGAACAATCAAGCGTTTCATTCAAAATAGTCATCAGGGTCGCAAGAAGCGTGTGGAAAAACCAAGGCGCAAAATAACTGCCATTGAACTGAGAAAAGTCAAGCGTGCAGCTGCCAGGATGCCACTTGCCACCAGTTTGGCCATATTTCAGAGCTGCAACATCACTGGAGTGCCCAAAAGCACAAGGTCTGCAATACTCAGAGACATGGCCAAGGTAACAAAGGCTGAAAGACGACCACCACTGAACAAGACACACAAGCTGAAACGTCAAGACTGGGCCAAGAAATATCTCAAGACTGATTTTTCTAAGATTTTATGGACTGATGAAATGAGAGTGAGTCTTGATGGGCCAGATGGATGGGCCCGTGGCTGGATTGGTAAAGGGCAGAGAGCTCCAGTCCGACTCAGACGCCAGCAAGGTGGAGGTGGAGTACTGGTTTGGGCTGGTATCATCAAAGATGAGCTTGTGGGGCCTTTTCGGGTTGAGGATGGAGTCAAGCTCAACTCCCAGTCCTACTGCCAGTTTCTGGAAGACACCTTCTTCAAGCAGTGGTACAGGAAGAAGTCTGCATCCTTCAAGAAAAACATGATTTTCATGCAGGACAATGCTCCATCACACGCGTCCAAGTACTCCACAGCGTGGCTGGCAAGAAAGGGTATAAAAGAAGAAAATCTAATGACATGGCCTCCTTGTTCACCTGATCTGAACCCCATTGAGAACCTGTGGTCCATCATCAAATGTGAGATTTACAAGGAGGGAAAACAGTACACCTCTCTGAACAGTGTCTGGGAGGCTGTGGTTGCTGCTGCACGCAATGTTGATGGTGAACAGATCAAAACACTGACAGAATCCATGGATGGCAGGCTTTTGAGTGTCCTTGCAAAGAAAGGTGGCTATATTGGTCACTGATTTGTTTTTGTTTTGTTTTTGAATGTCAGAAATGTATATTTGTGAATGTTGAGATGTTATATTGGTTTCACTGGTAAAAATAAATAATTGAAATGGGTATATATTTGTTTTTTGTTAAGTTGCCTAATAATTATGCACAGTAATAGTCACCTGCACACACAGATATCCCCCTAAAATAGCTAAAACTAAAAACAAACTAAAAACTACTTCCAAAAATATTCAGCTTTGATATTAATGAGTTTTTTGGGTTCATTGAGAACATGGTTGTTGTTCAATAATAAAATTAATCCTCAAAAATACAACTTGCCTAATAATTCTGCACTCCCTGTAGTAAATGATGAATATAACTTTTTTTGCAGGGTGATCTGTAGTTTTCAGTGATATTATTTTGGGGTGTGTATGACTTTTTGATCACTTTTTATTAAATTTTTTGGGGAGTTGAAGTGATAAAAAAATGTTGAATCAGCTATTTTGATATTTTTTTTTTCCATTATGGCGTTCACCTTACAGGATGAATACATTTATATTTTAATAGTATGGGCATTTTTTTTTATAATTTTTTTTTTATTATGGGGAAAGGGGGGTGATTTGATTTTTATATATATATATATATATATATATATATATATATATATATATATATATATATATATCCATAAGGAAAATCTGGCAGCACTCCCTTCAGCATTGTCACAGGGTGCAGGCAGTGGTCCCTCGATTCAGGACGGAAGATAAGAAAGAAGATCCGCAGCACTCCTTGAAAAATAAAATGTGCTCTTTATTCACACATATCAAACATTGACAACGTTTCGGTTCTCTCACAGAACCTTTCTCAAGTCAGGTCATATATATATATATACAGTACAGACCAAAAGTTTGGACACACCTTCTAATTCAAAGAGTTTTCTTTATTTTCATGACTATGAAGACATCAAAACTATGAATTAACACATGTGGAATTATATACATAACAAACAAGTGTGAAACAACTGAAAATATGTCATATTCTAGGTTCTTCAAAGTAGCCACCTTTTGCTTTGATTACTGCTTTGCACACTCTTGGCATTCTCTTGATGAGCTTCAAGAGGTAGTCCCCTGAAATGGTCATCCAACAGTCTTGAAGGAGTTCCCAGAGATGCTTAGCACTTGTTGGCCCTTTTGCCTTCACTCTGCGGTCCAGCTCACCCCAAACCATCTCGATTGGGTTCAGGTCCGGTGACTGTGGAGGCCAGGTCATCTGGCGCAGCACCCCATCACTCTCCTTCATGGTCAAATAGCCCTTACTTTCAAAGTTTTCCCAATTTTTAGGCTGACTGACTGACCTTCATTTCTTAAAGTAATGATGGCCACTCGTTTTTCTTTACCTAGCTGCTTTTTTTTTTGCCATAATACCAATTCTAACAGTCTATTCAGTAGGACTATCAGCTGTGTATCCACCTGACTTCTCCTCAACGCAACTGATGGTCCCAACCCCATTTATAAGGCAAGAAATCCCAGTTATTAAACCTGACAGGGCACACCTGTGAAGTGAAAACCATTTCAGGGGACTACCTCTTGAAGCTCATCAAGAGAATGCCAAGAGTGTGCAAAGCAGTAATCAAAGCAAAAGGTGGCTACTTTGAAGAACCTAGAATATGACATATTTTCAGTTGTTTCACACTTGTTTGTTATGTATATAATTCCACATGTGTTAATTCATAGTTTTGATGCCTTCATAGTCATGAAAATAAAGAAAACTCTTTGAATGAGAAGGTGTGTCCAAACTTTTGGTCTGTACTGTATATATCATATCTATCTATCTATTTCTCTATCTATCCATCTCATATCTGTCTATCTATCTATCTCTCTATCCATCTCTCTATCAATCCATCCATCCATCTATCTATCTATCTATCTATCTATCTATCTATCTATCTATCTATCTAACAAAATACCAAAGTATGACCGGAGGGCCAGCGATTGAGGCGGTGGTCCCACCTGTACATGAATAAAAATAAAGATACAGCCGCACTTCCATAAAGTGACATGTGCTTTATTCACCCAAGGCGCTATCCTTATTTTTATCTATCTATCTATCTATCTTTCTATCTATCTCATATCTATCTATCTATTATTGTCACAATGTGGGGGGAGGGAAGGAACACCAGAATGACAACAGAAGGAAAATGACCAGAAACTAGGCCTCACGGCTAGGGAAAGGGAAAAGGTCACCACCTAGGAAAACCAAAACCTAGCCCTGACTCCTGTCATTATGAATAGGACCTGAAGGTGGGAATATTCATACACCGGAAACCTTATATATATAATTCCACATCTGTTAATTCATAGTTTTGATGCCTTCATAGTCATAAAAATAAAGAAAACTCTTTGAATGAGAAGGTGTGTCCAAACATTTGGTCTGTACTGTATATATTTTTAATATTTTTGAGAAACTTGTGATCTTTATATCGCTTCTGCCTTACACGGCAATAAATTATCATTGCAAGGTATGGGGAGTTCACTAAAGGGGGCATTTACAAACAGATATACTCCACTTTTGTGGCATATATCTGGCGCAGATTCTTTCACACCCCATGTTGCGGCACAATCTGCATGTTGGAGTCATGTTGGAGCCCAGCAACGCTTGAACAATAGAGGTGTCGCACGGTCAGAGTCAGCAGGACTGCTGGACCATGTCCCCCCAAGGTATTGTGTGGTCACCGTCAGGAGGACTGGTGAGTTGCACTGGTCACAACTAGGAGGCTCTCTCAAAGCATGGCTGAGTGAGGCTGAATACTACAGGGACCTAGAGGTGAGTCGGAATAGTGAGTGCCTAGCCGGGCAAGGATTTATTGCTTTGTGTTGATGTAACACGTTGTGATGTGAAGCTGCGACTTCATGGTGCCGAGTGATGCCAAACTTGGAAGTGTGATGTGATGTGTGACAAATAAAGCACTCTTTGAGCTTGAAAACCCCCTGTTTGATGAGAAGACTGTCATTGCCGACCCCCTGTGAGTGAGCGATCCCTTACAAATGGTAAAAAAACATATACTTTTTTTTTTTATAATTGAACTCTATGGTGAATGGCATCAGCCTGAGGCATCCATTTAACGTATAAATATTTTGTATGTGTTAGGCTGGGTTCAGATCACGCTTTTTCCATCCGCTTAAAGTATAAAAAAAAGTATACATTAAACATATGCCTCAGACTCATGCCATACAGTGGCATCCATTCACCATAGAGTTCCATTGTAAAAAAAAACTATACATTTTTTCCTGTTTTTTTTTACCGGACTGTGCAGAATACAAGAATGTGAAAATAACTAAGTGTAGCAGCACAGCGAAAAAGCGATAAATACCGTCCCTTGATGTGGTGGTGCCAGCCGTGTTGGGAGTCAGTCCTGAACTCCCCCAGTTATAGATGCATTTGTACAAAAAAACAGCAGCACTCTCCAGCCTTGAATTTCCAAAGGTTTATTCACCAGCAAAAGTGCGACGTTCGACTCGAAACGTCGCACTTTTGCTGGTGAATAAACCTTTGGAAATTCAAGGCTGGAGAGTGCTGCGGATACAAGAACGTGGTGTGCTGCGTTTTGTATCCTTTTTTTATTTTAATCAAACGGAGGCCTAAAACGAGATGTGAACCCACCCTATAGTGGATGTGAAAAATGTGATGGGAACCCACCCTTAGCAGAATGCCAACCATAAACCTTGTAAATAGGGCCCCAATTAACAACACTGCTAGCAGAAAACTTGTTACAGGGTGCTTTCCTTCACAGTACTATAATAGCATCAAAGGTCTGGAGTCCTGCAGCAACCACAAGGGGGAGCTCACTGCATACATATTATATAGCTGTCAGTAAGTCAGTAATGGGGAGATTTATCCAAACTGGTGTAAAGTAGAACTGGCTAAGTTGCCCATAGCAACCAATCAGCTTCCACCTTTCATTTTTCAGAGCTGGTGGAATCTGATTGGTTGTTATGTTCAACTAAGCCAGTTTTCCTTTACACCAGTATAGATAAATCTCCCACTGAGTGTCTAAAAGAAAAACTCTTTGATGCCCATAGCAACCAATCACAGCACAGCTTGTATTTTCCAGAATATGAAATGAAAGCTGTGCTGTGATTGGTTACAATGGGCAGCAAATACAAGTTTTCTTTTATATAGTATGATAAATCTGTTTTATCCGTGGAATGTTTCTTTTCTCACATTTCGTATCCATATATTAAATCTGTCCGTCTCTGAATTCCGTGCCTAGGTGGCATAGGCCTGTTTGCCGGAACGACAATAGTCATGCATGCAATGAAGATAGGGTACTTTGTTGGATACGCAGAATGCAAGTCAATAATCGAAGGAGTGTACCCAGTCATCCACATCATTCACACGCTTTTCCAGGTAAGGCTATAAGAAAGCATTGAATGTGTTTTGCTCACTGTATTACAGGAAGTAAAAAAAATAAAAAAAAAGGTAAGTACTTACCTAGTTTATGGGCAGATTGACCATAGACCTTACAGGGAAGTTTCCTGGTGGGCCGATGCCCAGGGGGCCGCCTGGACCCTCCTCATGGCCGGCCAGTGGATGTTTTTGGGGATGTATTTTGTGCTGCTGGGGCAGTATTTTGTCATGGACGGTGGTATTTGGCTTTGTTGGGGTGGTATAATGTGCCACAATATGGTATTGCTGGCCCTGCCTTCCATCAGTTTGGAACCAACTACAAAACGGGGCCACTTTTAGTATTTTTTCCTGGGCCTTTTTTAAGTTCCCAGTCTGCCCCTGCCTAGTTCCTATCTGTGCTTGCCAGCAGCAGAAGGCCGGATGCTGTCACACATCGCACTGTGTAGGGGGAGCGGAGGCTGATTCCCGGGCCGGCACCCGCACCTTCTACACAGCCCAAGCTTCATGGTGAAGTGGGGAGCAGATGGCTCCCTGCTTCACCATTATAATCAGCTGACTCTGCATCTTATGGATGCAGAGACAGCTGAGAGCGGGTCATACCTCAGCCATTCCGGGATGGGGGAAAGCCACTGAAATCCGGGACTGTCCTTCCAAATGTGGGAGGGTTGGGAGCAGGCATGGGATTTATAGTCCTGATCAGGGCAGCTGGGAGATGTTCTCTTCCATTGCTTCGTGCACTGCTGATAGTTTAGCTCCTTAGTTGGGTGGTATGTGTGTGTAGTGTATTTATGTTGGTGTACCATGTATAGGGAGTATTTATGTGTATGTGTGTTGCATACAGTATATATGGTGTATGTATATGTAAACATATGCTGTGACGCCGCGTGTCCGCCGTTGAGTAGGGAACCTGTTAAAAATTTGAATCCCACCCCTGGTTGGGAGGTATGCATCATATGATCCCTCCTTCCAAAAATTCTTCTTCTCTTCCTCAGCCCTGGGCCATTGTACTCAGGAGGGCAGATTTCCAGACCCCCACACAAAGATGCTACATGTAGTCACTAATCTTCCCATATCCCATAACAATCATATTTTTTGTTGACCATGACCTTAGTATATAAATAGAAAATATCCACACGGACACAGATGAAATATCAGACTTTGGGTTGTTTAAGGTGGGCTAGGCCTGTGAATGGTGCTCCTTGGTAATTCAGATCTTTATATGTGATTATATTCACTTGAAAAACAATGACGTTGGCGAGACAATGATGGTATGGACCTTTGTGAGCTTCAATGCCTGCTCTATCTTTAGATTCTGCGCTTACTTTCTGGGAAGGGGGAGACGATTGGGATAATAGAAAAAAGATTCTGGTAATTCGAAACTTTTGAATAGAAAAGACTTGGACATATCGCAGGAAAGAGACTATAAAACGCATTACAGGGAACATTGCTAACGTCATTCACTATCTAAAAGTGAATGCCCAGATTTTATCATTTTAAAAGGGGTTGTCTCACTTCAGCAAATAGCATTTATCATGTAGAGGAAGTTAATACAAGGCACTTATGAATGTATTGTGAGTGTCCATATTGCCTCCTTCGCTGGCTGGATTCATTTTCATTCGTTTCCAGGGGTTATGACCACCCTGCAATCCTGCAGTGGTGGTCGTGCTTGCACACTATAGGAAAACGGGCTGGTCTCTCTGGTGGCTGGGACAATAGGAGTGGCTGTATCTCCTGGATACGAGCAGTGTATAATGATGGAAAAATGAATCCAGCCAGCAAAGGAGGCAACATGGACAATCACAATGCGACCCTTATTCTAATGTTTTTGGTGGATAGAATTTCAGTACATTGGGACACATTTTTGACTTAGATACACTATTTTGATCCATTTGGACACTTATTTTGCTCACAGACAAATTTTGGTGCATTGGGAGTTGGGGCACAATTTTGTCACAGAGATTTTGGTACATCAAGGCACATTTATGGCGAGGGGCACAGCTAAAGGCTCATGGCCCCTGGGGCAAAAGTTCACCTTGGGCCCCCTTTTCCCTCAGTGCATTGTGGCCAGGGGCAGGGAAGCACATTGCCTTCCTTTTACCCAAGACAAAAATTGAAATAGCACCCCCCCCCATGCCAAATTCTTGACCTGACCCCTTCCCTCCAGCCAGGGGTGTAACTTAAACATTCTGGGCCCCAGTACTAAATGTATAACAGAGCCCTCCCAGCATGCACTATATAACACTTCTTATGTGGCACAAGGGCCTCCGGGTCCCCTCAGGCTCCTGGTCCAGGTAGCGACTGCTAACTCTGCACCCCCTATAGCTACGCCCCTGTTTATGGCTCAGAGACAGGATTTTGGCCCATTAGGACAGATTTTTAGGGTATGTGGACACATTTACAGTGTAAACCAAACCAACAAATAGGTGGTATAAACAATGAGCAGCATGGTGGCTCAGTGGTTAGCACTGGTGTCTTGCAGTGGTGTCCTGGGGTTCTAGGTTTGAAATCGACCAAGGACAACATCTGCATGGAGTTTGTATGTTCTCCCTGTGTTTGTGTGGGTTTCCTCCGGGTCCTCCTGTTTCCTTCAAAGACATACTGATAGGGAACTTAGATTGTGAGCCCCATTGGGGACATCAAGTGATGATAGTATATGTACAGCGCTGCGGAATATGTCAGCGCTATGTAAGTAAAATAAATAAATAAAGACATACTAGATATATTGAGCATCAGCTGTCTACATTTATTCAGCATTAGTAAATGTGGGCCATTCACTAACATTTAATGAATGAAACTAAAATCTAATAAATGATACATCCACTTAAATGGAGTGAACAAATACATCACAGAAAGAAAGGAAGAGTTGTTGCTACTCTAGACCAGAGGTCCCCAAATTTTTGTGCATTGTGAGCCACATTCACTGTTCAGTGATGGTTGGGAGCAAGACTTAATAGAAAAAATTTATTAAATAAAAATTAAATATAAAAATTAAACATTGAGAAATAAGAAATTGCAAATATTTTTGTGTTAAATTTGGCATATACTAATATACAGCTATCACTGTTAGGCCTCTTTCACACGGACGTGTCCGGATGCGTCCCGGTGCATTGCGGAAAACCTGCCCAAGTAGGAACACAATTGCAGTCAGTTTTGACTGCAATTGCGTTTCGATGTTCAGTTTTTATTGCGCGGGTGCAATGTATTTTGCACGTGCGTGATAAAAAACCGACTGTGGTACCCAGAACCGAACTTCTTTACAGAAGTTCAGGTTTGGGTTAGTTGTAGTGTAGATTGTATAATTTTACCTTATAACATGGTTATGTCGCGCAGCCGACATCTCTTCTGTCTTCATCTGTGAGCAATAGGACCTTTGATGACGTCACTGCATTCATCACATGGTCCATCACATGATCCATCACCACTACCGTATGGCTATTTCAGTGTTTTGCGGTCTGTTTTTCACAGGTCCATTGTTCTGTTTTTTTTGTTTCCGTTGTGTTTCCGTTCCGTTTTTCCGTTCCGTTTTTCTGTATAGCATATACAGTATACAGTAATTACATCGAAAAAATTGGGCTGGGCATAACATGGGATTATAAATCATATGAATGTACCATAAGATTACCTACACATATTTAACTGTATAAATAAATAATAAAACACGTAGACACAAGTATTTTGGTGGAATAAATTAGGCTACGGCCAGCTTTATTAAAGATTAACTTAATCCAAAATTAAACTGTATCAATACAGGGAGTGCAGAATTATTAGGCAAGTTGTATTTTTGAGGATTAATTTTATTATTGAACAACAACCATGTTCTCAATGAACCCAAAAAACTCATTAATATCAAAGCTGAATATTTTTGGAAGTAGTTTTTAGTTTGTTTTTAGTTTTAGCTATTTTAGGGGGATATCTGTGTGTGCAGGTGACTATTACTGTGCAGAATTATTAGGCAACTTAACAAAAAGCAAATATATACCCATTTCAATTATTTATTTTTACCAGTGAAACCAATATAACATCTCAACATTCACAAATATACATTTCTGACATTCAAAAACAAAACAAAAACAAATCAGTGACCAATATAGCCACCTTTCTTTGCAAGGACACTCAAAAGCCTGCCATCCATGGATTCTGTCAGTGTTTTGATCTGTTCACCATCAACATTGCGTGCAGCAGCAACCACAGCCTCCCAGACACTGTTCAGAGAGGTGTACTGTTTTCCCTCCTTGTAAATCTCACATTTGATGATTGACCACAGGTTCTCAATGGGGTTCAGATCAGGTGAACAAGGAGGCCATGTCATTAGATTTTCTTCTTTTATACCCTTTCTTGCCAGCCACGCTGTGGAGTACTTGGACGCGTGTGATGGAGCATTGTCCTGCATGAAAATCATGTTTTTCTTGAAGGATGCAGACTTCTTCCTGTACCACTGCTTGAAGAAGGTGTCTTCCAGAAACTGGCAGTAGGACTGGGAGTTGAGCTTGACTCCATCCTCAACCCGAAAAGGCCCCACAAGCTCATCTTTGATGATACCAGCCCAAACCAGTACTCCACCTCCACCTTGCTGGCGTCTGAGTCGGACTGGAGCTCTCTGCCCTTTACCAATCCAGCCACGGGCCCATCCATCTGGCCCATCAAGACTCACTCTCATTTCATCAGTCCATAAAACCTTAGAAAAATCAGTCTTGAGATATTTCTTGGCCCAGTCTTGACGTTTCAGCTTGTGTGTCTTGTTCAGTGGTGGTCGTCTTTCAGCCTTTCTTACCTTGGCCATGTCTCTGAGTATTGCACACCTTGTGCTTTTGGGCACTCCAGTGATGTTGCAGCTCTGAAATATGGCCAAACTGGTGGCAAGTGGCATCTTGGCAGCTGCACGCTTGACTTTTCTCAGTTCATGGGCAGTTATTTTGCGCCTTGATTTTTCCACACGCTTCTTGCGACCCTGTTGACTATTTTGAATGAAACGCTTGATTGTTCGATGATCACGCTTCAGAAGCTTTGCAATTTTAAGAGTGCTGCATCCCTCTGCAAGATATCTCACTATTTTTGACTTTTCTGAGCCTGTCAAGTCCTTCTTTTGACCCATTTTGCCAAAGGAAAGGAAGTTGCCTAATAATTATGCACACCTGATATAGGGTGTTGATGTCATTAGACCACACCCCTTCTCATTACAGAGATGCACATCACCTAATATGCTTAATTGGTAGTAGGCTTTCGAGCCTATACAGCTTGGAGTAAGACAACATGCATAAAGAGGATGATGTGGTCAAAATACTCATTTGCCTAATAATTCTGCACTCCCTGTATATACCAATAACTTCATAAACAATAATTAGACCAGCCATGAGCTCGGCCTAAACTTCAGACTTAACTCGTCCGCTCACCATTTCAGTGAGCGACTTTACACCCACCGGACCATGCCGGCTAAACAGGTGGCGTGGGCCCCACCCCACCCATAACTATCTCAATTATAGCTTGCATGTCCAAATTGAAAATGTCTAAGCCAATCTCTGACAAATGAATCTTGTCTGAAAAATAAAGGCCGGGCAAACCACCTTCAAGGTCCACGTGCCTAAAGGAAAACCCCCATATTAATGGCATAAAACGAGCCATAATTCTATTCAAGCGTATCCTAATCTTATCCAAATATTTAAAATTAGAACAGGATAACCAAAGCAAACGCAGAATCATCTCAGAAAAAACTAAACGGGCGTCAGGGAACAATCGCCTTGCCCTTACCATAGTACGCTTCATACAAAAAGCCAACTCAATGGTACCGAATTTGCCCACATCATTGGCCCCCGCATGAATAATTATTATATCAGGATCAGGGTACAGATCACACATTTCTAATAGTACATCCATCAAACCTTCCCAACGAATACCCCTGACTCCATTCCAGTATATTCGAACAGCATCTGTAGACCAAGAGAGGTTGTGTCACGGATGGTGTTGCAGAAAGCTGGAACTTACAAATAAACATCCGACTGGCTTGATCCCAAACTAAGGAGCATGTGGGTGAGCCCTATAAAACCCCTAGAGCTCTCCCTGACTTCTATGCCCATGCAAAAATCTTTATGGTATACGATTGCATACCCTCATACCTTATACTATGTGACACCTGAAAACCCTATAATAGTGAGGGGACACGACCACCGGCTCCCTGCACTTAATACGGACGGAGTCAGGGTCACCTACAATCAAGCCAGCAAGAAACACAAATAAAAGGAAACAGACTTATCTGAGGAATCAGGAGAAGCAGCCTCCAGCAGTGAACACAATCCAGGAAGAAGTATAAACCGCAAAGTGAGGCAGTATGGGAGGGAATATAAAGGGAGACAATCAGTGCAAATAGATGACAGCTGGGAGAAGGGAAGGAGATGAAAAAGTGAAACCAAAACAAAGAACATCATACAACAGGTAGAGAAGAACGTCTGCCAGATCTTCTCACAGAGCTGGTGGTGACAGTACCCCTCCCTCTACGGGTGGACTCTGGACACTCAGAGCCCACCTTCTCAGGATGAGACCTATGGAAAGCCTTGATGAGATGAGTGGCCTTAATGTCCGCCACTGGGACCCACATCCTCTCCTCAGGACCATAACCCTCCCAATGAACGAGGTACTGGAGAGAACCGCGGATAATGCGAGAATCCACAATCCTAGAGACCTGAAATTCAAGATTACCATCAACAACAATCGGAGGAGGAGGCAAAGAGGAGGGTACAGTGGGTTGGACATAAGGTTTTAATAGGGACCTGTGAAAAACATTATGGATCTTCCAAGTCTGACGAAGATCAAGACGGAAGGCAACGGGATTGATGACGGACAAGATCTTGTAAGGCCCAATAAACCTAGGACCCAACTTCCAGGAGGGAACCTTCAGTTTGATATTCTTTGTAGACAACCACACCAGATCCCCCACATTCAGGTCCGGACCAGGCACACGTCTCTTATCCGCCACACGCTTATATCTCTCACTCATCCTCTTCAGATTACCCTGAATCTTTTGCCAAATAAATGACAAAGACGAAGAAAATCTCTCCTCATCAGGTAAACCAGAAGACCCCTCTCCAGAGAATGTCCCAAACTGCGGATGAAACCCATATGCACCAAAAAATGGTGACTTATCAGAGGACTCCTGGCGACGGTTATTTAAAGCAAACTCAGCAAGGGACAAAAAAGAACACCAATCCTCCTGATTCTCCGCCACAAAACAGCGCAGATATGTCTCCAGATTCTGATTGACGCGTTCGGACTGACCATTCGACTGCGGGTGAAAAGCAGAAGAGAACGACAACCGAACCCCCAAGCGAGAACAGAAGGCCTTCCAGAATCTGGAAACAAATTGTGTGCCCCTATCAGAAACGATGTCTGAAGGAATGCCATGCAATTTAACAATGTGATCAACAAACGCTAGCGCCAGCGTCTTAGCATTGGGTAACCCAGGAAAGGGAATGAAATGCGCCATTTTGCTAAAACGGTCCACTACTACCAGAATCACAGTCTTCCCCGAGGAACGAGGCAGGTCCGTAATGAAGTCCATGGACAGATGCGTCCAAGGACGGTAAGGAATGGGTAACGGGAGGAGAGAACCCGATGGCCGTGAATGAGGGACCTTGGCACGAGCACAGGTCTCGCAGGCTGCCAGAAAACCCTCCACCGTCTTACGAAGAGCCGGCCACCAGAATCTCCGAGCAATGAGATCCACTGTGGCTTTGCTCCCCGGGTGCCCAGCAAGGACAGTAGCGTGGTGCTCCTTAAAAACCTTGTGTCGTAAAGCGAGAGGCACAAACAACCTCCCAGGGGGACAAAGATCAGGAGCCTCTGCCTGGGCTGCCTGAACCTCTGCCTCCAAATCAGGATAAAGAGCAGAGACGACCACCCCTTAAGCCAAAATGGGACCCGGGTCTTCAAAGTTCCCCCCTCCCGGAAAACAACGTGACAGGGCATCTGCCTTTACATTTTTAACCCCAGGGCGGAACGTAACAACAAAATTAAACCTAGAAAAGAACAAAGACCATCTGGCCTGTCTCGGGTTCAGACGCTTGGCCGATTCCAAGTAGGCCAGATTCTTATGGTCTGTAAACACGGTAATAGGGTGTCTGGCTCCCTCTAACCAATGGCGCCATTCCTCAAAAGCTAATTTGATGTCCAACAACTCCCTATCTCCCACATCGTAATTTCTCTCTGCAGAGGAGAGTTTCCTTGAGAAAAAGGCACACGGTCGCCATTTGGCAGGAGAGGGACCCTGAGATAAGACCGCACCCACACCCACCTCAGAAGCGTCCACCTCAACAATAAAAGCTAGAGAGACATCAGGTTGTACCAAATTGGGAGCGGAAGCAAAACTCTCTTTAATACTAGAAAAGGCTTTAAGCGCATCTACCGACCACGAAGAAAAATCGACCCCCTTTTTAGTCATATCAGTGAGTGGCTTAACAACAGAGGAATAATTCAAAATTAACTTTCTGTAATAATTGGCAAAACCCAAAAACCACATCAGCGCCTTCTGATTCTCAGGAAGCTCCCAATCAAGCACAGCGCGGACCTTCTCAGGGTCCATGCGAAAACCAGAAGCGGAGAGAAGAAAACCAAGAAATTGAATCTCCGGAGCAGCAAACACACATTTTTCCAGTTTAACGTACAATTTATTATCCCGCAGAATCAGCAAGACCTGACGTAGGTGGTCTCGATGAGTCTTGAAATCCGGAGAAAAAATCTAAATGTCATCCAGATACACCAGTACAAATTTTCCCATTAAATGATGAAAAATGCTGTTCACAAAATGTTGGAAGATGGCCGGAGCATTCATCAAACCAAAGGGCATAACCAAATTCTCGAAATGACCCTCAGGGGTATTGAAGGCCGTCTTCCATTCGTCCCCTTCCCTGACTAGGTTGTATGCCCCTCTTAAATCCAACTTAGAAAAAACCTTAGCCCCAACAATCTGGTTAAACAGGTCCGGGATCAGAGGAAGCGGATATGGGTCACGAACCGTGATACGGTTCAGCTCCCTGAAATCCAGACAAGGTCTTAAAGAACCATCTTTTTTCTTGACAAAAAAAAAAACAGCGGCAACAGGTGACTTTGAGGGTCGGATGTGTCCCTTTCTCAGGCTCTCAGAGATATAAGTACGCATAGCGACTCTTTCAGGTTGGGAGAGATTGTATAAACGTGATTTTGGCAGTTTGGCGCCTGGGATGAGATTAATAGGGCAATCGTACTCCCGGTGAGGGGGCAACTCCTGGATACCACTCTCGGAAAACACATCTGAAAATTCAGAGAGAAAAGATGGCACAGTCTTGGTAGAAATCTCTGAAAGAGACGCCGTGAGGCAATTCTCTCTGCAAAACTCACTCCAACCATTTATTTGCCTTGCTTGCCAATCAATGGTGGGGTTATGTTTAGTGAGCCAGGGTAGCCCCAACACTAGAGGAGTAGATAATCCGCTTAAGACGAAACATGACATATCCTCAACATGAGCGTCACCCACAGTCAAACGGATATTGTGAACTATGCCCTTTAACGATCTTTGAGAAAGTGGAGCGGAATCGATAGCAAAAACAGGTATATCCTTTTCCAAAGTGCATACCTGGAAACCATGCGTTATTGCAAATTGATTATCAATGAGATTGACAGCTGCTCCACTATATACAGAAATCTCACAAACAATGTTCTTGCTGTCTAGCACCACCCTGGCAGGTAGGAGAAAACGGGAACTACAAGTAAATGGCAAACCTTCAATTTCCGCATCAACCTTGCCAATAGTAGCAAATGGAAAGTTTTTAGATGGTTTTTTTTCTTTTTGTTTTTCTTTTATTACCCTCAGAAAACTCCATGAATCTCCTAGAGAGGCAAACATTAGCCAAATGATTTATACCCCCACAACAGAAACAAACCCTCCTCTGAGAGCTGAATCCTCTACTATCAGAGGCAAGCAAACCCAGCTGCATGACCTCCTCCTCAGAGGGGATTGAGAGAGACTGAGACCCCTGCGCACTGAATGAGACAGCCCCACTGTCCTTGGACTGAATATGACAGGAAGGAGTAGTCTCCTCTCTCTCTCTAAGACGCCTGTCAATGCGAACAGCTAGAGACATGGCTGACTCTAACGATGCTGGTCTCTCATGAAAAGCAAATGCATTTTTTAATCTTTCCGAAAGACCATGGCAAAATTGACTTCGGAGTGCAGCATCATTCCAACCAGTATCAGCTGCCCATCTCCGAAATTCTGAACAATATATCTCTGTAGACTTTTTACCCTGGCATAAAAGACGCAGCTTAGATTCAGCCAGAGCAATACGATCCGAGTCATCATATATCTGTCCCAGGGCTACAAAAAATTCATCCACCGATCGGAGGGGCCGTGCCCCGACCGGCAGCGAAAAGGCCCAAGACTGAGCGTTATCTCTGAGCAGCGAGATGATGATCCCCACCCTCTGCTCCTCATCACCAGAGGAATGGGGAAGTAGGCGGAAATGGAGTTTGCAAGCCTCTCTAAAGCGAACAAAATTCTCACTACCCCCGGAGAACGTATCCGGAAGCGAGATCTTTGGCTCAGAACAAACTCCATAAACGCAAGCAGAACCGGTCACCTGAAACTGAGACACAGTTTTACGGAGATCTGCTACCTCCAGTGAAAGACCTTGCATACGGTCAATCAAGGCTGAAACCGGATCCATGCTTAAGACGGTTATGGCGGTTTATAATGTCACGGATGGTGTTGCAGAAAGCTGGAACTTACAAATAAACATCCGACTGGCTTGATCCCAAACTAAGGAGCATGTGGGTGACCGCTATAAAACCCCTAGAGCTCTCCCTGACTGCTATGCCCATGCAAAAATCTTTATGGTGACGATTGCATGCCCTCGTACCTTATACTATGTGACACCTGAAAACCCTATAATAGTGAGGGGACACGACCACCGGCTCCCTGCACTTAATACGGACGGAGTCAGGGTCACCTACAATCAAGCCAGCAAGAAACACAAATAAAGGAAACAGACTTATCTGAGGAATCAGAAGAAGCAGCCTCCAGCAGTGAACACAAACCAGGAAGAAGTATAAACCGCAAAGTGAGGCAGTATGGGAGGGAATATAAAGGGAGACAATCAGTGCAAATAGATGACAGCTGGGAGAAGGAAAGGAGATGAGAAAGTGAAACCAAAACAAAGAACATCATACAACAGGTAGTCTGCCAAATCTTCTCACAGAGCTGGCGGTGACAGGTTGTCACCGTACGATCTTTCTAAAGCTCTGCGATGGGCCCAATATATGAAAGAATGGACGATAATCCATACGGTGAGACCTGTGAAAACTATAACATAAACAATCATATCACAGAAATATCAGGATGAACATACAGTTTAAAACGATTAGACGACCATCTTCCAATCCGTTTAATCACCGACGCACTCAAACCCGACCGAGCCGCCGCAGTGGCGGCTCCAATCTGGAAAGAATGCGACGTAATCCGGACACCATCCAAACCCAACTCCTTCAAACATTTTCTTAGCACGGACCTAAATTGATATTGCGTTAAAGGAGAAGCATTTGCATGCACAAAGAAAGCATTACCACCCCCTGGTCTGCGAAGCCAATACTGAGATATCATACTCACCGGACAAATACCACTCAACCAAACTCTATTCACTCGAATCCAGGTACCCTTACCTGACTGATCCATCTTTGACGTTAGAAGGAAGAACAAAACATAATTACCACATCTTAAAAGGACTCTAGTCGCACGTTTGGGCATTGCACATACATCTTACACAACAATGACAGTTCCAATAAGTGGCCCACATTCTGCTTCACATGAAATTACAGGGATTGGCAGGGATTGTTTTTTTGAAAAATAATGGTGATTAGGTATCTTCCATTGAGGGTGAGCACATGCCATCAGTTGCCTAAAGACTGCGGAATCCACTAAGTGGTACTCCAGAGACTTGGCCAGGTGGGAGTTTAGTTAGCACAGAAGCGGATTACTAGGTGTATATTGTTGTTTACTGGACGTACATTTCACTATGGATGACTGATTATGGGGCGGAAGAGGAGTCTGAGCAGGAGAACCAGTAGCTTATGATATTGACTGTGTGGATGATGATAATATGGCCCAGCTATTAGATTGATGACAGGGAGGAGGACGGTCTCACTCACATAGATAACCAATCCTATTTTCCCACATGCACCTGTGATGCAAATTCATGGGTTGAAGGAGAGCTGTAATTCCTACATTTGTGCCTAAATGGCCGCATCTTATTCTCTGCCTACATAGCTTGCACACCGTGATGGTTTATTCAGATGGTAATTTTGTGAAAATTTCCTACACTGAAAATGCCTGGACAGACTTGCCATCACCTGAGCTTGCCGTAGGTCTGACAGCAGTGTCACCCCAAAAACAGCAGTGTCGTCACCTGCTCCTAAACTGAACACAGTAGGAGCAGGTCTGCCTGTGGCAGATTTTTTTTATGTTTTGGTCACACGTTGGCTCTTTATCCTCCTCTGATGTGATCACTCCCTCATCACCCTGATCCGGTTTTCAGGTCCTGTCCAACATACAATTATCATTCCCACCACAGGTCCTGAGATGCTTTCCCTCACTCTTAATTCCAACCTCTGTATGTGCCTTGTGTCACTTGCACCATGGTTACAAGTGCCACTACTACCACCACCAGAACAGTGATACATTTTAGTCACCATGTCCTCCTCCTCTTCCACCTTCTCCTCATGGCAGTCCAAGTGCTGACGGTTTTCATACAATCCAACAACAGGAACATTATCTGGAATATCTTCATTAGCACTCAGGGTGTTGTCTTTTAAAGGAAAAGAAGGCACCCCACTAGGAAGGGGTGAGTGAAGACAGAAATGGTGGAAAATAAATGTTTCTATGGGACCTCAGATTAACTGTTATGGAGGAGGAATAAGAGGAATGTGCTGAAGATTTACTCAACGGGGTCTGACTCCGAGGCATCAGCCACATCATCTTGCTGTAACTGAGATGATGAGTAAGTGCAGTGGCTGGGTTAGGTGTCACCAACTGCTGCTGCTCATCTAAGGGCTGGTAAGGCATGGTGAACCCCAATGGGAAATAAGTCCAGAGAGTCAGGGTCTGCAGTTAGCCAATATGCTTATTTACTGGAGGAACTCCAGTACAAATCAATAAAGACAAGGCACTGAACTAGCTTCTATAGTCTCCTCCCTGGCAGAAGGTTTCATGCTGAGGAAAGGCCTGAGCTAGCTGCCACCTTTCTCAGAAGGATGGTACCCTGGCTAAATCCTGGTGGCCCAGGGTCTATTGCTCTAAAGTCCAGTTGAAGCCCTGGGCAATGGGCTGGTAACCTGGGGTCTGGGGCTTAGCATCCCCATCTCAGCGTCTTCATCTGGTCACTCATTCAGTTTGTCAGAGTCTCTCCTACTAAGCACTGGTCCCTATCTGCAGACCAGTAGGGGCTCTGACTGCTCCGCTTATATACAGTTTCTATCTGAACTAGAACCTTCTAATGAGAGGGATTGAGGTAGAGAAGCACATCCTAAACATAAACAACTTCTATCATAGACTTGTAGAAAGTTTCAATGGAAGTCTTTAGACATAAACAACAGAGCGAAACCAGACAGTCAAAAGGTCAGTGTGTATGTTTTTCCCTCCAAATATTTGCATAGTTAGAAAGTCACACAGTTTCTCAGTACTAGCCATCTGTGAATTAACCCTTTCCACAGTGCAGTGCAGCTATAGTGTAATAACAGTGTAAAAGAACAGGATATATCACAATAAAAATATACAGTGTCTTGCAAAAGTATTCACCCCATTGACCTTTTTTCGTGTTTTGGTGCCTCACAACCTGGAATTAACATGGATTGTTTGAGGATTTGTATCATTTAATTTACAGAACATGCCCACAACTTCGAAGATGTTTTTTTAAATCTATTGTGAAGCAAACAAATAGGACAAAATAACAGAAAAAGTCAATGTGCATAACTATTCACCCCCCTAAAGTTAATACTTTGTAGAGACAACTTTTGCGGCAATCACAGCTCCAAGTCGCTTTGGATAAGTCTCTTTGAGCTTGCCACATCTTATCACTGGGATTTTTGAGATCTGGGCTTTGACTAGGGCATTCCAACACATTTACATGTTCTCCCTTAAACCACTCAAGTGTTGCTTTAGCAGTGTGTTTGGGGTCATTGTCCTGCTAGAAGGTGAACCTCCGTCCTAGCCTCAAATCACGCACAGAGTGGTACAGGTTTTGCTCTAGAATATCCCTGTATTTAGCACCATCCATCTTTCCCTCAACTCTGACAAGTTTCCCAGTCACATGCCCACAGCATGATGCTGCCACCACCATGTTTCACTGTGGGGATGGTGTTCTCTGGGTGATGTGATGTGTTGGGTTTGCGCCAGACATAGAGTTTTAAATTTTAGTCTCATCAGACCAGAGCACCTTCCTCCATACATTTCGGGAGTCTCCCACATGCCATTTTGCAAACTCACAACGTGCCTTTTTGTTTTTTGCTGAAAGTAATGGCTTTCTTTTGGCCACTCTGCCATAAAGCTCAACTCTATAGAGCGTACGGCTTATTGTCGTCCTATGTACAGATACTTCTGTCTCTGTTGTGGAACTCTGCAGCTCCTCCAGGGTTACCTTAGGTCTCTGTGCTGCCTCTCGGATTAATGCCCTCCTTGCCCGGTCCATGAGTTTTGGTGGGTGGCCTTCTCTTGGCAGGTTTGCTGTTGTGCCAGGTTCTTTCCATTTGGTTATGATAGATTTGATGGTGCTCCTGGGGATCATCAAAGATTTGGATATTTTTTTATAACCTAACTCTGACTTATACTTCCCAACAACATTGTCCCTTTTATAACCTAAGGCTACTTTCACACTTGCGTTTGGGGCTCCGCTTGTAAGTTCCGTTTGAAGGCTCTCACAAGCGGCCCCGAACGGATCCGTCCAGCCCTAATGCATTCTGAGTGGATGCGGATCCGCTCAGAATGCATCAGTTTGGCACCGTTTGTCCTCCGCTCCGCTCAGCAGGCGGACCCCTGAACGCAGCTTGCAGCGTTCGGGTGTCCGCCTGGCCGTGCGGAGGCAAACGGATCCGTCCAGACTTACAATGGGGACGGATCCGTTTGAAGTTGACACAATATGGCTCAATTTTCAAACGGATCCGTCTCCATTGACTTTCAATGTAAAGTCAAAACGGATCCGTTTGCATTATCATGAACAAAAAAAAAAAAATATATATATATTTTTTTTGTTCATGGTAATGCAAACGGATTCGTTCTGAACGGATCTAAGCGTTTGCATTATAGGTGCGGATACCAGACGGATCCGCACCTAACGCAGGTGTGAAAGTAGCCTAACTCTGACTTATACTTCCCAACAACATTGTCCCTTACTTGTTTGGAGAGTTCATTGGTCTTCATGGCAGTGTTTGGTTAGTGATGCCTCTTGCTCAGGTGTTGCAGCCTCTGGGGCCTTTCAAAAAAGGTGTGTATATGTAATGACAGATCATGTGACACTTAGATTGCACACAGGTAGACATCATTTCACTAATTATGTGACTTGTGAAGGTAATTGGTTGCACCAGAGATTTTTATGGGCTTCCTAACAATACGCACATGCCAATTTTCTGTTTTCTATTTCTAAACAATAGTTTTATTTATGTATTTTTCTCATTTCACTTCACCAACTTAGACTATTGTGTTCTGATCCATCACATAAAATTCAGATTAACAAAACATTGAACTTAAGGCAACAAAATGTAACGTAATGTAACAAAATATGGAAAAAAGTCCCCAGAACAGCATACAGTAAATCACAGTACAAACTTTCAAACTGCAATAAAGTAGGGGGTTGATAGTACAATAGTGTTGAGCGCGAATATTTAAATTGCAAATTTTTATCGCGAATATCGACACTTCGAGAATTCGCAAAGATCTAGAATATAGTGCTGTATCTTCGTAATCTTAATATTCTAGATTTTTTTTATCATTAAATCAACCTATGATCTTTTTTCACTTATTGTATATAACTTCTCTTTATCCTTATTATGCTATTTATCATCTATACTTTTTTTTTACTTATCATTAATAAACTTTTATTATAAGTATTTTCCTACCTATCATTAATAAAAAAAAATTATAGATGCTATATTATTTTAAAATAAATCATTACCATACAATAGGCAACATATAACAGACAATCACAAAGGCTGTATGCCAAAAGCCGGGTATGTGCAAGCCAACAATCTATCCATAAAACTGAAAATTGCATAAACATGGTCATATGGGAAAGAAATGCAAATAGTGTTTCAGCTGAAAAACAAGGCAGATTCTGCTAATTTGTATGTCTTTCCCATATGACCATGTTTATGCAAATGAGTTTACATGACAAAACAGTATAGAAAGGTTATTAAATATAAATGTTAGGACAATTAGACTGAACATTTTTATGCAGCTCTCCTAAGCAGTAAGAGAAGACTTA
This sequence comes from Bufo bufo, assembly GCF_905171765.1. Lineage (NCBI taxonomy): Eukaryota > Metazoa > Chordata > Amphibia > Anura > Bufonidae > Bufo > Bufo bufo. The sequence goes on along the minus strand of NC_053390.1, from coordinate 774,342,935 downwards.
GCTGGCAAAAAAAATTAAAAATTTTGTCACCCTAATGATAATGATCTAGGGGCACAGGTCCCCCAAACCATCCAACTCAAATCAAGCAACTTTGAGGCTTACTGGCTGTCAGTAAGATGAGAGTTGGTCTTGAATGTCTTATTGCACACAAGGCTGCCCTTATAAAGTATGCTGACTCTACCTGTCTCATAGATAGGTTGTTGGCTTGCACATACCTGGCTTTTGGTATATAGCCTTTGTGTGATTGATTGTTTGTTATAGTTAATAAAATTGCACGCGCAATATGTGAGTATTACGTTGCCGATATTTGCAATCGTGAATTTTCGGTGAATATTCAGCAAAAAATTTGTGAAATATCGAGAATTCGAATATATATTGCCTATGCCGCTCATCACTATAGTACAAACAAGGGCAAATTTATAGTAGCAATAAGGGCAAAGGTCTATAGTCCAAAATACCCTTTTCTCCAGGACACTACATAACGAATCCAGTCTAGTTAATATAAAAATAGAAAGAATTTCTCAAAAAACTACACATACGATGGCACGCAGCATGATCAACCCTACAATCAACTATGTCTGGTTTACTAGGGTTGATCATGCTGACAGATGCTCTTTAACGTAAAGATGACACGTGTTTTTTAACTACCTTTTTTTAACATTTAATTACCATAAGGATAAAAAGGTAATTGAAAAACTGGAGTCATTTCCATCTCTGACATACATCTTTTGTCATTGCAGCACACTACAGGTGTGTAGGTGCATGTGTGAATATACCCTGATAATTGTGAGATAAGGTATCAGTATATTCCATACAAGTGAAATCTTGTGAACAGCTGAGACATTACAGAGCTCCTGTCTTATTATGTGTTTAAATGCAAGTTTATTTTTCAAGTAAAGGTTATTGGAAATTAAAGAGAAATAAAGATTTACAATTCTTTTTTTATGATTAAAACAATTGTATGTATTTACGTCCTACAGGTATATTTTCTTTGGCGGCATTCAAAAGACATTATCAAGTCCTTTAAAACACTTGAAAGGTAAGAATATTTAGTTTCATATTAATCTTTCTCTTGGAAATATTTTCTCTTAGGCTGTGTTCACACTTCAGTTATTTGATCATTTATTTCCATCAGTTAGGGCTAATGCACACGGCTGTTGCTTTGCCGTTCCGCTCATTAGGGACCGCAATTTGTGCTCCCCAATGCACGGGCAACATCCGTGTTGATTCCGCAGACGGAACCAGACCCATTCAACTTGAATGGGTCCGTGATACATCCGCACCGCAAAAAAGTAGTGCATGCACTACTTTTTTGTTGTGCGAAGGCTTTGAGAGAAACCACATGGAAGCACTCTGTAGTTCTTCTGTGGGGGTTCCATGCCTCCGTTCCGCACTGGACCTTCCGGATTGTGGACCCATTCAAGTTAATAGGCTCGTGCTCGTATATTGTGGACCCGCTGTTTGCGGGCCGAAATACGGGCCTGGCCGGCACATGGTCGTGTGCATCAGCCCTAAGGCCTCTTTCACACGGGCGTTGCGGAAAAATGTGCGGGTGCGTTGCGGGAACACCCGCGATTTTTCCGCGCGAGTGCAAAACATTGTAATGCGTTTTGCACTCGCGTGAGAAAAATCGCGCGTGTTTGGTACCCAAACCCGAACTTCTTCACAGAAGTTCGGGCTTGGGATCGGTGTTCTGTAAATAGTATTATTTTCCCTTATAACATGGTTATAAGGGAAAATAATAGCATTCTGAATACAGAATGCATAGTAAAACAGCGCTGGAGGGGTTAAAAAAAAAAAAAAAATCATTTAACTCACCTTAATCCACTTGCTCGCGATGCCCGGCATCTCCGTCTGTCTCTTTTACTGTATAGGACCTGTGGTGAGCATTAACTATAGTTTAAGGACCTGGGATGACGTCACTCTGGTCATAGCATGGTACGTCACATGATCTTTTACCATGGTGAATCACCATGGTAAAAGATCATGTGACGTACTATGTGATGACCGGAGTGACGTCATCCCAGGTCCTTAAACTATAGTTAATGCTCACCACAGGTCCTATACAGTAAAAGAGTCAGACGGAGATGCCGGGCATCGCGAGCAAGTGGATTAAGGTGAGTTAAATGATTTTTTCTTTTTTTTAACCCCTCCAGCCCTGTTTTACTGTATTCAGAATGCTATTATTTTCCCTTATAACCATGTTATAAGGGAAAATAATAAGGTTCGGGTCTCCATCCCGATCGTCTCCTAGCAACCGTGCGTGAAAATCGCTCCGCATCCGCACTTGCTTGCGGATGCTTGCGATTTTCACGCAACCCCATTCATTTCTATGGGGCCTGCGTTACGTGAAAAACGCACAAAGAGGAGCATGCTGCGATTTTCACGCAACGCAAAAGTGATGCGTGAAAATCACCGCTCGTGTGCACAGCCCCATAGAAATGAATGGGTCCGTATTCAGTGCGGGTGCAATGCGTTCACCTCCCGCATCGCATCCGCGCGGAATACTCGCTCGTGTGAAAGGGGCCTTATTGTGAGCCAAAACTAGGTGCGGGTCAAAAACGCAGAACAGGTGCAGATCTTTCCATTATACCTTAACTCTGAGTAGGCTTCACTACTGGTTTTGGCTCACAAAAAAATTATACAAATAACTGCTCAAATAACTGAAGTGTGAACTCAGCTGTATCTGTTATTATTTTCTTTTTTAGACTATATTGAGTAGATGATTATGGGGTCAGCCATATTGTCTGAGATGTTACTTTGATCTGTGCAGTTTAGAAATTTGCTTTACAGTAGCCACACGGACAGGAGAAACCTCACTCAGAAAGCACTTAATTGACTTCTATGGGAGATTGCGTGGACATGCTCTGTGATCTGTGCAGGAGTCACTGTGCAGAGGAAGGGGTGAGGAGGTGAGTTGTGTCATCCAAAGTCGATTGTGCGATTCTGTGCTGTCTACAGCTTTGGCCTAGGGCTTGGAAGAAAGACATCAGAACATCACAAGGTTACTTCAGATTTTTCTTACCATAAGACATCATTGTAGTTGGATTGCATGAGTAGGTTATTGGTTATTTTTCAGGCCCTCCAACCCCCTCTAATTTCACCACAGTTTCACCTTCCCCCAAAGAAACACACACAGCCACTCAGGGATCTCAAGTCTCCCGGAGGTTCAGGGAGTCTCCCGCTATTAGATAGCGGCTCCCTGACACCCGCATGAGAATATATATCCCGGAAAGGTTTACTGATAGCAGAGCAGAGAGATAAGAGAAGTGACAGGACACAGAGTTTAGGCTACTTTCACACCTGCGTTCGGTGCGGATCCGTCTGGTATCTGCACAGACGGATCCGCACCTATAATGCAAACGCTTAGATCAAAAAAAAAAAAAAAAAATAAATAAATAAAAATGTAAAATTTTTTTTTTTGTTCATGATAATGCAAACGGATCCGTTTTGACTTTACATTGAAAGTCAATGGGGGACGGATCCGTTTGAAAATTGAGCCATATTGTGTCATCTTCAAACGGATCCGTCCCCATTGACTTACATTATAAGTCTGGACGGATCCGTTTGCCTCCGCACGGCCAGGCGGGCACCCGAACGCTGCAAGCTGCGTTCAAGTGTCCGCCTGCTGAGCGGAGCGGAGGAGAAACGGTGCCAAACTGATGCATTCTGAGCGGATCCGCATCCACTCAGAATGCATTAGGGCTGGACGGATCCGTTCGGGGCCGCTTGTGAGAGCCTTCAAACGGAACTCACAAGCGGAGCCCCGAACGCTAGTGTGAAAGTAGCCTTAGATTACAGGTTGAATTAACCCTTTAGGGTCAAATTGGCTTCTCAAGGAGATATATATGTTAAAGGCATCCCTCCTTCTGTCTCATTCAGTAGCTCTAGAACTATTTTCCTACAGTGGGGTAGATAATTACACACATGGTTTTAAAGAATAAACTTCCTGACTCAGACCAAGAGCCGACTCAGCGACTCAGCGAGTGAATCCAAGCATCCGCGCATGCGCATTGCGCAACCTAAGCTTCTGTTCACTTGCTTCTTGTCGGCTCAGCGAATGAACCGATTCATGTGAATGATCCGAACTTCCCATCTCTAGTTTACTCACTGTAAACCTTTCCGGCAACCTGTAGCAGCGTCCCCTTCTCAAAGCGGGATCTCAAAGAGGGAGGGAGGGGAGGGAGGGGAGGGAGGGAGAGGCGGCACTGAGGAGTAGAAGGCGGCGCTGGGCACGAACGGCGATGCGTGCGGCCGGGCACCATGCATCCACAGACCTCCCCTGCTTGGGCACTTTAATTCAATGATTGACAGGTTAGTAAAACCTGTTTTTCCGCAGAATAAAGCCACAAATGGCTTTTATAAGGCCACCTTAGAAATCAGAATGCTACCCTGGACATGAGCAGATGTTTAGCCCACAGGGCTTACAGGGAGTGCAGAATTATTAGGCAAATGAGTATTTTGACCACATCATCCTCTTTATGCATGTTGTCTTACTCCAAGCTGTATAGGCTCGAAAGCCTACTACCAATTAAGCATATTAGGTGATGTGCATCTCTGTAATGAGAAGGGGTGTGGTCTAATGACATCAACACCCTATATCAGGTGTGCATAATTATTAGGCAACTTCCTTTCCTTTGGCAAAATGGGTCAAAAGAAGGACTTGACAGGCTCAGAAAAGTCAAAAATAGTGAGATATCTTGCGGAGGGATGCAGCACTCTTAAAATTGCAAAGCTTCTGAAGCGTGATCATCGAACAATCAAGCGTTTCATTCAAAATAGTCAACAGGGTCGCAAGAAGCGTGTGAAAAAACCAAGGCGCAAAATAACTGCCCATGAACTGAGAAAAGTCAAGCGTGCAGCTGCCAAGATGCCACTTGCCACCAGTTTGGCCATATTTCAGAGCTGCAACATCACTGGAGTGCCCAAAAGCACAAGTTGTGCAATACTCAGAGACATGGCCAAGGTAAGAAAGGCTGAAAGACGACCACCACTGAACAAGACACACAAGCTGAAACGTCAAGACTGGGCCAAGAAATATCTCAAGACTGATTTTTCTATGGTTTTATGGACTGATGAAATGAGAGTGAGTCTTGATGGCCAAGATGGATGGGCCCGTGGCTGGATTGGTAAAGGGCAGAGAGCTCCAGTCCGACTCAGACGCCAGCAAGGTGGAGGTGGAGTACTGGTTTGGGCTGGTATCATCAAAGATGAGCTTGTGGGGCCTTTTCGGGTTGAGGATGGAGTCAAGCTCAACTCCCAGTCCTACTGCCAGTTTCTGGAAGACACCTTCTTCAAGCAGTGGTACAGGAAGAAGTCTGCATCCTTCAAGAAAAACATGATTTTCATGCAAGACAATGCTCCATCACACGCGTCCAAGTACTCCACAGCGTGGCTGGCAAGAAAGGGTATAAAAGAAGAAAATCTAATGACATGGCCTCCTTGTTCACCTGATCTGAACCCTATTGAGAACCTGTGGTCCATCATCAAATGTGAGATTTACAAGGAGGGAAAACAGTACACCTCTCTGAACAGTGTCTGGGAGGCTGTGGTTGCTGCTGCACGCAATGTTGATGGTGAACAGATCAAAACACTGACAGAATCCATGGATGGCAGGCTTTTGAGTGTCCTTGCAAAGAAAGGTGGCTATATTGGTCACTGATTTGTTTTTGTTTTGTTTTTGAATGTCAGAAATGTATATTTGTGAATGTTGAGATGTTATATTGGTTTCACTGGTAAAAATAAATAATTGAAATGAGTATATATTTGTTTTTTGTTAAGTTGCCTAATAATTCTGCACAGTAATAGTCACCTGCACACACAGATATCCCCCTAAAATAGCTAAAACTAAAAACAAACTAAAAACTACTTCCCAAAATATTCAGCTTTGATATTAATGAGTTTTTTGGGTTCATTGAGAACATGGTTGTTGTTCAATAATAAAATTAATCCTCAAAAATACAACTTGCCTAATAATTCTGCACTCCCTGTATAGGTGGTGACAGAATCCCTTTAATCATATACATAAATAGGATAATTTGTGGCAGGGTAATGAGCCCCGTCCTCCACACCATAGAGCAAAGTGTGCAGATACTGCATATGTCTGGAAAATGTAATAAAAAGTTTGTGGAAAAAAAAAAAAAAAAATTTCCATGAAATGAGAAGTGCACCTCCCTGAAATGAGGTTTTGCAGGTTGGGATGTCTGGCCACTGTTCGAATTAAATCGGTCACAGCAGCCGTTTTATTAATAAATTAAAATATATAACATAAATAACATTAATATTAACATTAAACCTGACGAGGGAGGTCGTAGAAGCCCCAAAATTTAACCTCCATAAACAACCACCATGGCAATTCCATCTTGCCTCCAGCCGTGTAACAGTTCGGAGACACCAACTGATAGACGCCTCTCCGAATCAACCAGGTGCTCCAACTATGAGAGTCCAGCCCCCATTGAGGCCCTCCCATTCACCCATACCATCCTGTACCACCAGCTTCTAGGACCTCCCACCGCCAACAACGCGCAGCTTGACCTTACTACCTTCAAGCTTGCGCGTTCCTCCACAACCTCAATGCCCTCTCAATACCCCCTTGCAAACCCAGTGACCATAAAGCGATGCGGACCGCATTAAGGTGTACCCTATCCGTTCTCCAAAACCCACCACTGCCAGCCTCCAACTCGGGATGCCTCACTGCCACCACACCGTTTCTCGCACAGAACCGCCCTATCGCCCTATTCAACTTAATCCTGGCCTTATTTAACCTCTCCACTGATTTCGCCTCCCGCCATGACTTTCTCAGCACAATATCTGACCACACCGTTATCAGGGCCGGGAAAAGGGACCACACACGCAGAAGATCAAATTTAATGTCTCTGATCAGTTCTCTACAGGGCCCAAATCATTGCCCCAACATGTAACACTAGGATGTTGGGAGCCCGCTCCAAACGCGCATAACGATGCACTTCCTGCAACACAGAACCCCACAACATACCTCTATGCCCGAGCCACCTGATTACTGAGACATCCCGCTCAAACCCCAATTGGCGCCCGTTCGGCCGCACATCAGCTCTCAGTGCCCCCCAAAACACAAATGACTGACCTAAAATCCAAACTAGCACTGCAGCGTTCCCTGAAACGCAAAATACAAACAGCACATATTAATCACAAAACCCCGAACCCTCACATAACTCCCAACCTCACATACGACCTAAAATGGGACGATTCCCACCTACCAATCCTCTTGATCACCTCGTCACTCATGCCTAATCTAGCCGCCTCCGTGGCCGCCCCAATCCGAAAGGAATGACCTGTAAAATCCCAAAAGTCCATTCCCAAAGCTCTTAAGCACTTCTTAAACACCGCTATAAATTGGAATCGGGACAAGAATGACCCATCCTTGTGTCTGAGAAGGGGGCCTCCCATAAAACTTGAACCCGACCTGTACTCCCTCAGGCACTTGACCGCTCATAACAGACACCCTGGAACTTCAAACAATGTAGCACAGCAACCTCTACCCTCCCTGTCCGTTTTAGAAAACTGAATACGAACCACCACCCTGTCCCCGTACAGATCAACATCATCCCCATATAATCCACCCCCACACCGCACACTTTTTCAAACTAATTGCCCTAAACGAAATGCTAATCTAAACAACCGCCCCTTGCTGGGTGACCTACACACCAAACTCGCCCGAACACCTAAGTGTAACAAGAAAAAGACACTTGCCTGACCAAGAATGCCTTAGTAACATCCTGCAAACCCCGCAATTTAAAACCAAACGCCAAACCCGTCATGCAACTATTTATCTGCGCTACAGACCAACCCTTTTCTTCAACATTCCCAATGAATAACAACAAAGGTATCTCACTGGAATCTACTCCCACCTCCAACTCCCCACACCACTGTTCCCAACTACGTCACGCCCTACCGTAAGCCTGGCATGTCCCCTTGCTCAAAGAGTTCCTCAAAAGTCCCGCTACCATACCTCCAAGAGCTCCCACAGGGACTCCAGACACACCAATCCTTCTGCATTCGCTTCTGGGGCCAGCTGACGAAAACGCTCCCACTGCAAACGAGAGTGCATCAGCCGGCACATGAACAGCCACAATCCAAGCGTTAAGCGACAAACAACGTAAAACCAAATGCTGCAATAAACGAACTACCGGTGGCGAAGATGCAGTAAAACCATTTGTGGTCAAGGCTACGGCCGAGCTCGTGCCTGAACGTGCCGAACCTGACAGAGGAAAACCACCATGCCTACCTGATATGGCTGGAGATGTGCCCTTAGCCATGCCGCGGGTAAGCCTAAAAGGGGGCATACCCTGATGAGTATGAATAGAAAAGGGGAGGGTGGGTGGGGCACCAGAAACGCACGCAAATGGGGAGAGGGCATGCCTCCTTTTAAGGGCGCCTACGCCCCTCCCACAAATGCAGGCTGACATGTCAGCCTTAACCTACTTGTGGTCAAGGCTACGGCCGAGCTCGTGCCTGAACGTGCCGAACCTGACAGAGGAAAACCACCATGCCTACCTGATATGGCTGGAGATGTGCCCTTAGCCATGCCGCGGGTAAGCCTAAAAGGGGGCAAAAAGACAAACAGGTAGGGAGGAAAAACCTTTATTGGGCAGTGAACCGATTTACAAAACCAACTTGTGGAAAGCCTGGGATATCTCGACCTGGGGGTTAGGTATGTATCGTGTGAAGCAAGAGGAGCGCCAGCGACCCATTTTCCGGATGATGTGGCTGGGGACGTTGTGTTTTGATGCTGCGGATGCGGCACCAATGCGGAATGAGTGCCCTGAAATGGTCTTGGGGTCGAGACCCCAACCCATGGCCAGAGTGCGGACGTGTGAAATGAATTGCGAAGCGGTGAGGGCTGTGGCCTGAAACGGGAGCAATGGTTGGTCAGGGGCGGAGTCCCCCAGAGCCGACAGCAGACTCTTGAGTACCTGGACCGGGCACCATGTGTTGGCGGAAGGGAAGAAATCCACCTCCACTGGTGGACCTACCTGCGAGGTTTTGGAAGTAAGGAGGTGCAGGGAGAAATGGTCGTGGTGCCAGACTAGTTGACCCCTGGTGAGACCCTTGGACCTAGCTGAAGTGCGGGTGACTTCGCCGGGTCTTAAGAACCCGTAGAAACTAAGGTACATGGCGGCCTTGATGACTATGCTGGGAAGGAGCCCAAAAGGAAGACTATCTAGGGAGGTTGAAAGTTTCCTAAATAGTTCCCCCGATACGGGCTGCCTGCTTGGGGTGGCTGTGATATTATTTTTCTGAACCCCCCTAAGGGTTGCCCTGACTGCTTGGGATAGAAAGACCGACCTGCTTTCGGGGTCTTCCAACATGAAAAAATGTTGGACTCCGGCCAAATACACTTTGATGGTGCTGAAGGACAGCTTGAGATCGAAATGACAGAAGGCTATGAAAGCTGTGATGTACGTGGTTTTGTTGGTGTCTCGACTTGGGTGTAGGCCCCTGAACTTGTTGAAGGTGTTCCAGGCGGTCCTGTAATTCCTGGCGGTGTTGTGAGACAAAGATTTCTGCATCAATGTTTTTGCTGCATTAATAAAAAGGTTTAATCCAACACTAGCAATTGGTACATCGGAGGAGGAAGCCCCACACGGTCTGCCGCTGGCATGACCTGGAAGAAAGTTTCATAATTAAAACGAGATAGGGCATCTGCGGCCACATTGTGAACCCCCTGGATGTGCTTGCATGTTACGTGGAAATTGTGCACCAGCGAGAGCCAGACCAGCCTGCGGACAAATGACATGATCTGGGGCGACTGAGACCTGCCCCTGGTGATGATGTCCACCACTGTTTGGTTATCAGTGATGAACGCCACCGAAGAGTTGGCCCACTGGCCGCCCCAGACCTGGGCAGCCGCCACCACTGGATAGAACTCCAGCAAAGGGGATGACTGCAAGGCGTCTCTGGCTGTTGATACCTCGGGTGGCCAAGGGCCCGCGAACCATTGGTTCCCACAGATCGCCGCGAACCCCCCGGAGGCGGCGGCGTCTGAGAAAATCAAGGTGGACTCTGGCCCTAGCCGAGGAACGAACAACGAGACACCGTTCCAAGAGGCCAGGAAGTTCTCCCACATGGACAAGTCGGCCATGGCTTGTGCGTCTAAGGTGACAAGACTGTCCTGCTCTGGGGCTGAGGGGAGCAATTGGAGAAGCCTGGACATGAAGGCCCTGCCCTGGGGCATGACTTTGGTGGCAAAGTTGAGCCTGCCTAAAAGGGACTGCAACTCGACCTTGGTGCAGGTCCTGCAGCCCGCCGCGGTTGAAATGGCTGTCTTGATCTTTGCCAATTTCTCGGCTGGAAGCCTGGCCTCCATCTTCCCTGTATCTAGCGTTATACCTAGGAAGGTGATTACCGTGGCGGGTCCTTCGGTTTTTGCAGCTGCCACCGGAACATTAAGTCGGCCGAACATGTGCAGCAGAGCCTGGAGTTTGCAAGGCTGGCGGTCTGGGCTCTCAATGATGAGAAAATCATCCAAGTAGTGGATGGTCATAGGGCAACCACAGTGGTTGACCAGGATCCAATGCAATGCCTGCGCGAACTGGTCGAACAGCCAGGGACTGCTCTTGGACCCGAACGTCAGGCGATTGGCAAAGAAGTACTGATCTTGCCACTTGATACCGTAGAACCCCCAGAGCCGTGGATGAATGGGCAGCAGCTTGAAGGCGTCGGCGATATCTGCCTTTGCCAACCACGCCCCCCGACCTACCTGGAGGATCAGCTGTATGGCTTCGTCTATGGTGGCGTAGCTCATGGAGAACTCCTCAGAAGGCACTAAGGAGTTGAGACTGGGTACACCGGAGCCATGAGGCGCCGACAAGTCATAGATTAACCGTGCTTTATTTGTGAACTGCTTGGTCACAATACCGATAGGGTTGATCCTCCAGAGGTCGAATGGAATGAAGGGGAAGGGGCCGATGAGAAACCCCTTCTCCAACTCTGAATTGATCAGAGTCCCCACCGGCTCAGGGTCCCTGCTCGCTGACAGTAGATTGGGCCCTTCCCAGGAAGTTTGTGGGAGAGCTACTAGCCCCGTGTGGAACCCTGTGGTGAACCCGGAGACCAGGAACTGCACCCAATGCGGCCTATGGTGCTCGCGCAAAAGGGACTCTAACAAGACCACGTTGACCCCGCTTAGTCAGGATGGCCTTGTTCTTTGAGGACACGCCGTCTGCGGGTGAGCCCTGAAACAGCCTGTGCAGACGTGGAGAGCCCTGCACTTGTTGTAATAACAAGCCTCCTGATTAAAATTATTACAAACCTGGCTGTTGCCCAGAAAAACTATTGGCCGACCTAATTTATCCGTGGTGGCGCCAGGACGTGGGAGGGGCCCGGAGCTACTACGGAGGAATCTGCCCTGGGATGTGGAGGGACCTGAGTTGGGGCACCAGTCCGACGAGTGAGTAATGGACTGGCATGACGTACATGCCGGTGCCCTGAGGCACGCGAAATGTCGGCAAAAGAGTTCCATGTCCATTACCGCCCAGTTCGTAAGGTGCTGGAATTGGACCAGCGAGGCGGCGGCTTTAGCTGAGAACGAACGATGGTAATCGTAGAAAGCCTGCCCACCGTACTTGTGGCCCAACTCCGTGACCCTGTATAAGTAAGTGTCCAACTCTTCCCGCCTCTCAGGGTGGACGGAGCAGATGACATCTCTGTATAAGCTAAACGCCAGGACAACTCCATGGGGGTTAGCTTCCTGTTGAGGCGGGGGTCCCTTGCTTTGAGGACGATGGACATATCGCCGCAAGCAATGGTCTTGCTCTCCACTGTGTCATGGGTTGCTATCAAAATAGACGCCAGGTTGACGTCCTTGCCCTCTAAAATGTCCTTCTTGATGTTGCTGGGGATGAAATGGGCCGGAGCTACCTCGGGTGCGCAAAGAACTCTACCTGGGGGAACCAACCCTGCCACGGGGGCCACCGGCAGTGGAGAGGCGACCCGCTCGGATGACAGTCCCTGGTGAGACTCCACTGCCTGGAGTCTGGACTGCACGTCCGAGACTGAGGAGGCGATAGTGTTCATCATAGCGTGCAGTTGTGTCAGAGACACTTGCATAGTGGACATGGAGACTTGCTCCAAGTCCTGGGCTGCTGGCTCCGCTGTGAGTAGCCTGAAAAGTTCGGCTTTCCGGGCGGAAGCGGGGTGTTGGATCCCTCTTCTATTAAGCTCCGCAATTAACTTGGCGATCGTCCAACTCCTCAGGGATGAGGAGCAGGGCCGTTCGGATGCGGGTGTCTCCGGGACGGACAGAGCTTCCTCGAAATTGGAAATCTGCGACATTTCGTGGCTGTGAGGTGATAAACAAAAATTAACATCTGAGCCGGAGACCCCAAGTGACAGAACGACGACACCCGAGCCGTGAATGGTGATGAAGAGCGAACTTGGGGCGGGCGAGTGCCTAGAGCTATGAAGGGGGGAACTACTGTGGAAGACCTTACCAACCTGAAAGTGAAAACAAGACGTAAGCGCTACGAGGACGTGGCCATTGACAGAGGAGTAAACACATGGAAAAACACCAAACCTGGGGTCGTACCGTAGAAAATAATATCGATCGAACCTGAAAAACAATGATAGCGACAAAAAATAGTGATTAACCGCATGAACCTGACCTGTAACCGGTAATGGACAACGTAAAACCGTCAGCGTGACGGGGAATAAAAACATGGGGGAAACGTACGCCTGACGACGTGATAGGCAACAGACGGGGTACAGTAGATACGTAAGCCTGAAGCGTAACAGGCAACAATTGGAAAAACGTAAGCCTGAATCGTGACAGGCAGCAGGACATGTAAAGAAACGTGAACCGGAGAGGAACCGGCAAGAGAAAAAAGGAAAAACGTAAGCCCGCCGACGTGGCGGGCAACAGACATGAAATAACGGGAAATGTGAGCCAGGAAAGTGACTGACGCTAGACAGAGAAAAACGTAAGCCTGGAACGTAACAGGCAGCAGACATGTTATGACAGAAACGTGAGCCAGAAACGTAACTGGCGACAGAAAGAACCCAACAAGTGAGCCTGCAAACGGAAAACAGACAGCAAACATGAGAATAAGCCCCTTTTTTTTTTTTTTTTTTTCCTGACCCCGGCTCTGACGAACTGAACGTCAGCCTGAACCGCGACCGGGAAACAGTATGGTGTGAGAGAAAAACGTAAGCCCGTAGCGCCAAGGCAATGAGATGACAAGAAATACGTAACCTTTACATAAAATAGGTCCCAAACATGGCGGAGCATGTTGTGCCATGGAATCAAGAAGTAATTACCGAGCAATGTTCGTAGATGCAGCAGAGCGGAAAGGCGGTGTTCGCAGCGGGTGGAATTCGTAGAGAACTTTTTGGCAGACGATGGATGACAAGCACGGCAGAGTAACCAGAGTCTGCAACAATAATCAGTAGCGTAAGGGGGGCGGGGGGGGGGGGGGGGGCCCCTGATGCCATGGTACGACCCTGGACCAGGGAAAAGCGTGACCCTGCGACTGATGAGACTGTTTGTGGGAGCTGAGGTGCGAGGTAGCGGGACCGCTGCCGTGGGGTGTGGAGGGTTGACTGGCCTGTAGTTTTGGCCAGACAGAGGGGGGGCCCGTGGGAGCCAGCGGAGGGCCAGCCCCTGGCAAGCAGCTGTGCTGTGTGTGAGCCGGCGAGGGCCTATGATGGGGTTTATGGAGTCGAACCAGTGTGTATAACAACCTTTTTTTTTTTTTTTTTTTTTTTTTTAACTTTATTGCTTGGCGAACAGCAGCCGGCGCCGGCCGGTGGCTGCGTGTGAGAGAAGCGGTGCCCCTGGGTCTCGACGGACCTGCCCGTGGGGAGAGCGCCAGGACCAGCCAGACGAGGGGGTTTGAGCTGCTGTGGCGGCCGGAGCCAGGACGGGAACCCGACAGCAGAGACCGGCCGGGACGCCAGATCCGTAGCCATGGCAACGGAAGTGTTGCCGGCGTCCCGCGAGATCTGGTTTCCAGGCGGCGCCCGAGCGAGGCCGGGCCTGGCGTGCGAACCGGGATGCTGGGTGAGTGGTGAGTGGAGCGGAGCGGAGCGGACCGGACCGGGGGGAGGGGGGGAAAGATGGACACGCCGGAGGGGGGTGCGGTGGAGCCTGAAACTTACCCCAACAGCCGCCCGGGAAGCGATGGAGGGAACCCTCAGCAAAAACTTACCTACTCAGCAGAGCAGCAGGACGGGGCGTGACGTCAGGCGGGAAAAGGCACCAGAAACGCACGCAAATGGGGAGAGGGCATGCCTCCTTTTAAGGGCGCCTACGCCCCTCCCACAAATGCAGGCTGACATGTCAGCCTTAACCTACTAATCGCCTGCACCACCCCCAGATTGTCACAATGAAAACAAACTTTTATTTCTGAACTCACTACTCCAAAGCATCGTCGCCAACACTATCGGAAATAGTTCCAGCAGTGCCACATTCCGCACCCAACCCCTCACAATCTAAGACTCCGGCCATCTCCCCGCGCACAACTGCCCCTGACAATACGCCCCAAAATCAGCCCCTCGCTGCATCCGTAAACAACTCAAAATCAAAACTGTTGACCGCAGCTCCCATCACCAACACCCTGCCGTTAAATTGCCCGTCCCACACTGCAAAATTCCCCTTCAACTCCTGACCCAGCCTGATAAAATGATGTACAAAAAATACAGCCCATAGGAATAATGCGACAAGCAAAATTCTAATTTCCCCAGAAGGGACTGTAAGTCTCTCAACCGTATTTTCTTCGCCCGCAACGCTTCTGCTACCACCGCCCTCAAATCCTGTACCTTGTCTTCCGGCAAACGACACTCCATCTTAACTGTGTCTATAACTATATCTAAAAAACTCAACTCTGTCGTAGGCCCCACCGTCTTACCCTCCATCAAAGGCACCCTGAATCACTTAAAAACCGACTGCAACGTAGACAACAACAACGCACAAACACGCGAATCCGCCGGACCTAAACAAAGAAAATTATCAAGGTAATGAATAATAGAGGAACAACCAGACATGTCCTCCACCACCCATTCCAAGAAAGAACTAAACATTTCAAAATATGCGCATGATACAGAGCACCCCATCGGCAAACACCTATCAACAAAATACCCGCCATCCCAAAAACAACCCAACAAATGCAAACTCTCCGGATGAACAGGTAAAAGCCGAAATGCCGACTCAATGGAAGTCTTTGCCAACTGGGTTCCTGGACCCAATTTTCGCACCCACTCAACAGCCGCATCAAAGGAGGTATAGACCACTGAACAAAGCTCAGGATCTATACCCTCATTGACCGATGCACCTTTAGGAAACGATAAATGGTGAATAAGCCAAAATTTATTCACCTCCTTCTGGGGAACCACCCCCAATGGGGGAAACCCGTAAATTCGCTAGTGGTAGCTCCGAAAAAGGCCCATCCATCCTCCCCAACAACACCTCTTTTGCCCACTTATCCTTCACCACCTCTGGGTGCTCTAACGCAGTCCGGCGATTTTTTTTCCCGATCATGCTCACTAAAATAGCAAACGCCTGTAGCCAATTCCCAAACGTGCGCGGTATCAGCCGATACTGACGTTTTTCCTCCTCCTCCTTCTTCCCCCCATCCCTCTTAACCGTATCCAGTGTGGGCCCGCTCCCCCACACTCTCTCCTTGTCAGCTCATTTGTAAAAAGTACAAGATTTCAGTATTGTTTTTTTACTTGAAAAAAAGAGTTTTGATTTGATCATTGGAGATGACTGGAAAGCACAAAAATAAAGGAGGTAAGAGGAGGCGCATTTTGTATGCAATGCCCTAGACAAGACATAGCTTGGGAAGGGCTATTCATGCTCCTTATGGAACAGTACTTATGGACCCTAATTAGGGAGTGGTTGGGGAACCAAGTTCCCAATATATGAGTCAGAGCTTTTTCACCCATTTTCACCCAGGCAGACCCTCAGATATGAGCATTGGAGCATTCCATGCTCCAATGTTCTTCCTTGCCTTGTGCTGAATCTGGCAGGGCAAAGGCATTTTCTGGAGATCCGGCAAAGTATCGGCTCTCCATGAGTAAGCTAGGCGGAGGTTTCCATCTAGCAGTGAGCCTGATGACATCACCAGCACTAGCGCTGCCCTACCCTAAAAAATATAAACAAACAGCCCTTGCCCAGGCGACACAGCCAGGGCAAGGGAGAGCATCGGCACAGGAAATGCTCTGACGCTCATAGCAGAGGGGCTGCCTGGGTGAAAACGGGGATATTTCCAGTTTCAGCTCTGAACCCGGACAATCTCTTTAAGCAATATGCTAAATATACCCTAAAAGACAGTGATCCAAGGCAAAATAAAGCAGCCGCAATACAGGAAGCCAATATTAGGCAAATGTTACGGACAACAAATTGATTCATTGATCAAATTCAAAAAGGATCTGAATACCTTGTATGTAAAAATTTTGCAGGTTATGGGTGCTATATTACCAAGGAGGCTTACATATATTGGGGAGAACAGTCCAAAGCCTAAGAAAAATCTGATGGAACACCATAGACACATGGTACAAATTGATGATCATGTCTCTATATTGTAAATGAATCTAGAATGGGCACAACAGTTGTAAGGGTTATTGTGTTCCTGTAAGGCCTCTTTCACACGGGCGTCATGGTTTTGGGCCGGATAAGATGCGGGTGCGTCGCGGGAAAATGTGCGATTTTTCCGCGTGAGTGCAAAACATTTTAATGCGTTTTTCACGCGTGTGAGAAAAATCGGCATGTTTGGTACCCAAACCCGAACTTCTTCACAGAAGTTCGAGTTTGGGTTAGGCGTTGTGTAGATTGTATTATTTTTCCTTATAACATGGTTATAAGGGGAAATAATAGCATTCTTAATACAGAATGCTTAGTAAAATAGGGCTGGAGGGGTTAAAAAAATAATAATAATAAAACTCACCTTAATCCACTTGTTTGCGCAGCCCGGCTTCTCTTCTTTCTTCAGGACCTGGGTAAAGGACCTCTGATGACATCACTGCGCTCATCACATGGTCCATCACATGATCTATCACCATGGTGATGGATCATGTGACGGACCATGTGATGAGCGCAGTGACGTCACCACAGGTCCTTTTACTACTGCACAGCAAAGATGAAGACAGAAGAGAAGCTGGGCTGAAAATCGCACCGCATCCGAACTTGCTTGCGATTTTCACGCAGCCCCAATCACTTCTATAGGGCATGCGTTGCGTGAAAAATGCACAAAGTAGAGCATGCTGCGATTTTCACGCAACGCACAAGTGATGCGTAAAATCACCGCTCATGTGCACAGCCCCATAGAAATGAATGGGTCCGGATTCAGTGCGGACGATTTTAGGAGCAGTTTCATACTGGCCAAAGAGAGGGAGAATATAGCCAGTATTTGTTATATAGTGGTTTTGTCTGTTGGGTGCATATGATATATATACACTGCTCAAAAAAAATAAAGGGAACACTTAAACCACACAATGTAACTCCAAGTCAATCACACTTCTGTGAAATCAAACTGTCCACTTAGGAAGCAACACTGAGTGACAATCAATTTCACATGCTGTTGTGCAAATGGGATAGACAACAGGTGGAAATTCTAAGCAATTAGCAAGACACCCCCAATAAAGGAGTGGTTCTGCAGGTGGTAACCACAGACCACTTCTCAGTTCCTATGCTTCCTGGCTGATGTTTTGGTCACTTTTGAATGCTGGCGGTGCTTTCACTCTAGTGGTAGCATGAGACGGAGTCTACAACCCACACAAGTGGCTCAGGTAGTGCAGCTTATCCAGGATGGCACATCAATGCGAGCTGTGGCAAGAAGGTTTGCTGTGTCTGTCAGCGTAGTGTCCAGAGCATGGAGGCGCTACCAGGAGACAGGCCAGTACATCAGGAGACGTGGAGGAGGCCGTAGGAGGGCAACAACCCAGCAGTAGGACCGCTACCTCCGCCTTTGTGCAAGGAGGAACAGGAGGAGCACTGCCAGAGCCCTGCAAAATGACCTCCAGCAGGGAACAAATGTGCATGTGTCTGCTCAAACGGTCAGAAACAGACTCCATGAGGGTGATATGAGGGCCCGACGTCCACAGGTGGGGGTTGTGCTTACAGCCCAACACCGTGCAGGACGTTTGGCATTTGCTAGAGAACACCAAGATTGGCAAATTTGCCACTGGCGCCCTGTGCTCTTCACAGATGAAAGCAGGTTCACACTGAGCACATGTGACAGATGTGACAGAGTCTGGAGATGCCGTGGAGAACGTTCTGCTGCCTGCAACATCCTCCAGCATGACCGGTTTGGCATTGGGTCAGTAATGGTGTGGGGTGGCATTTCTTTGGAGGGCCGCACAGCCCTCCATGTGCTCTCCAAAGGTAGCCTGACTGCCATTAGGTACCGAAATGAGATCCTCAGACCCCTTGTGAGAGCATATGCTGGTGCGGTTGGCCCTGGGTTCCTCCTAATGCAAGACAATGCTAGACCTCATGTGGCTGGAGTGTGTCAGCAGTTCCTGCAAGACAAAGGCATTGATGCTATGGACTGGCCCGCCCGTTCCCCAGACCTGAATCCAATTGAGCACATCTGGGACATCATGTCTCGCTCTATCCACCAACGTCACGTTGCACCACAGACTGTCCAGGAGTTGGCAGATGCTTTAGTCCAGGTCTGGGAGGAGATCCCTCAGGAGACCGTCCGCCACCTCATCAGGAGCATGCACAGGCGTTGTAGGGAGGTCATACAGGCACGTGGAGGCCACACACACTACTGAGCCTCATTTTGACTTGTTTTAAGGACATTACATAAAAGTTGGATCAGCCTGTAGTGTGTTTTTCCACTTTAATTTTGAGTGTGACTCCAAATCCAGACCTCCATGGGTTAAAAAATTAGATTTCCATTTTTTTATTTGTGTGTGATTTTGTTGTCAGCACATTCAACTATTGAAAGAACAAAGTATTTCAGAAAAATATTTTATTAATTCAGATCTAGGATGTGTTATTTTTGTGTTCCCTTTATTTTTTTTGAGCAGTGTATATTGTTGCCATTTTATAGTATTTTATTTATTTGTGTGGGTTTTAATAAATTACATCCACTTGGTGGATTTAGTACTCCCATTTGAGTGTGCCCCTATATATCTATATAGTGTTACCGAGTGTTTTACCATTTAGTATGTACGAGTGACTTGCATTATTCCTTCCCATGTGCATAACTTTACATTTGTCAGTGTTAAACCTTATCTGCCAATTATCTGCCCAAGCCTCTGTAGTAGTATACTGTCCTCTTCAGAGTTAATTACTTTACACAGTTGAGTGTCATCTTCGAAAATTTATATTTTACTATGCAAGCCTTCTACGAGATCATTAATAAATAATTAATAAATTAGGAAAGAGTGGATCTCAAAAGGTCTGGAAGTGGGTGGTCAGTCCCTCTGATATTCCACCAGTATCTGCTCTTTGGTGTGGTAGTTTTGGAGTTAACACATTATATAGCGAAAACTTTGGATCAGTGCTCTTCATGGGCCAGGGTTCTGTGTCAGCTACAGTCAGGTCCATAAATATTGGGACATCGACACAATTCTAACTTTTTTGGCTCTATACACCACCACAATGGATTTGAAATAAAATGAACAAGATGCGCTTTAACTGCAGACTGTCAGCTTTAATTTGAGGGTATTTACATCCAAATCAGGTGAACGGTGTAGGAATTACAACAGTTTGCATATTTGCCTCCCACTTCTTAAATGACCAAAAGTAATGGGACAATTGGCTTCTCAGCTGTTCCATGGCCAGGTAAGTGTTATTCCCTCATTATCCCAATTACAATGAGCAGATGAAAGGTCCAGAGTTCATTTCAAGTGTGCAATTTGCATTTGGAATCTGTTGCTGTCAACTCTCAAGATGAGATCCAAAGAGCTGTCACTATCAGTGAAGCAAGCCATCATTAGGCTGAAAAAAAACAAAAAAAAAAACATCAGAGAGATAGCAAAAACATTTGGCGTGGCCAAAACAACAGTTTGGAACATTCTTAAAAAGAAGGAATGCATCTGTGAGCTCAGCAACACCAAAAGACCCGGAAGACCACGGAAAACAACTGTGGTGGATGACTGAAGAATTCTTTCCCTGGTGAAGAAAACACCCTTCACAACATATAGCCAAATCAGGAACACTCTCCAGGAGGTAGGTGTATGTGTGTCAGTCAACAATCAAGAGAAGTCTTCACCAGTGTGAATATAGAGGGTTCACTACAAGATGTAAACCATTGGTGAGCCTCAAAAACAAGAAGGCCTAGATTAGAGTTTGCCAAACAACATCTAAAACAGCCTTCAGTTCTGGAACAACAGCCTATGGACAGATTAGACCAAGATCAACTTGTACCAGAGTGATGGGAAGAGAAGAGTATGGAGAAGGAAAGGAACTGCTCATGATCCTAAGCATACCACCTCATCAGTGAAGTATGAATTCTGAAGTGTTTCAGGCAATATTATCTGCTCATATTCAGCCAAATGCTTCAGGACTCAATGGACGGCGCTTCACAGTGCAGATGGACAATGACCCAAAGCTTACGGCAAAAGCAACCAAAGAGTTTTTTTATGGGAAAGAAGTGGAATGTTATGCAATGGCCAAGTCAATCACCTGACCTGAATCCGATTAAGTATGCATTTCACTTGCTGAAGACAAAACTGAAGGGAAAATGCCCCAAGAACAAGCAGGAACTGAAGACAGTTGCAGTAGAGGCCTGGCAGAGCATCACCAGGGATAAAACCCAGTGTCTGGTGATGTCTATGCGTTCCAGACTTCAGGCTATAATTGACTCCAAAGGATTTGCAACCAAGTATTAAAAAGTGAAAGTTTGATTTATGATTATTATTCTGTCCTATTACTTTTGGTCCCTTAACAAGTGGGAGGCACATATGCAAACTGTTGTAATTCCTACACCGTTCACCTGATTTGGATGTAAATACCCTCAAATTAAAGCTGACAGTAAAAGCACGTCTTGTTAGTTTCATTTCCAATCCATTGTGGTGGTGTATAGAGCCAAAAATGTTAGAATTGTGTCAATGTCCCAATATTTATGGACCAGACTGTATTTCATCTGAAATAGACCTCCCAAGAGCAGTACTTAAAATACTGTATTCTTCAGAGTGGTAATTAGGTTTTCATCAATCTGTATAAGTGTGTAAGGTGAGGTTTATGAGAGGCTTCTTGATTCTGCTTGTCATATTCTTGTGGGCTTCACTGTAGAAACCCTGGTGTCTAAATGTTGGGCGCTAGCTACAGTGGTGTCCTCTACATTTAAGCGGACACCTGGATGTTCGGTTTGCCGGGTTTGGCCGAACTTCGCAAAAAAGTTTGAACTTGACGCCAACTTGACCCCGAACCCCATTGAAGTCAATGGGGACCTGAACTTTGGAGCACTAAAATCGCACTAAAAAAGTCATGGAAAGAGCTAGAGGTCTGCAAAAGGCAGCAAAATGTGGTTAAGAGCATGGCAAGTGCTTTACAAGCAAATGTGGATAGGGAAATAACTTCCAATAAAATACGTAAAAATAAAAAATAATAATCTTGATCTAGGAGGAGGAGGTCCATATGGAGTAGGAAGCTGAGGAGGCAGTGGATGTGGCAGTGTAGGTGGAAGCAGCGGTTGAGGAGGAGGAGGTAGCCAACACTGGTTTTTGTTTTTTATTTATTTTATTGTATTTTTTGTTTAACCTCATAAGGACACAGGGCGTACAGGTACACCCTGATGTCCTGGTACTTAAGGACACAGGGCGTACCTGTACGTCCTGGGTAGTTCCGATCACCGCCGCCCAGCGGGCGGTGATCGGAACAAGGTGCCTGCTCAAATCATTGAGCAGGCACCTTGGGTCAATGCGCAGAGAGGGTCCCATGATCCCCCGTGACGGCGATCACTACAAACCGCAGGTCAATTCAGACCTGCGGTTTGCGGCTTTAACATGTTGCAGCGGCGGCAGGCGGCGGTGCCATCGGGTCCCCATGCGGCTGTAGGGTGGACCCGATGGCATGGAAGGACGCGCGATGCCTTCCTTAGGCATCGGCGCTGACTTCCGGTGACAAGCCTGTGAGATCCAGCCCCCTGGATCTCACAGGCCGGAAGCTGTATGAGTAATACACACTGTATTGCTCATACAGCCAATGCAGTCCAATACAGTATTGGAATGCATTGTAAAGGGGATTAGACCCCCAAAAGTTGAAATCCCAAAGTGGGACAAAAAATGAAGTGAAAAAAAAAGTTTCAAAAATTTTGTTTCCCCTCCCCAAATTTTTTTTAAAGTTTAAAGTAAAAATAAGCAAAAATGTCATTTTCCCCAAATAAAGTAAAACAAAATAGACATATTAGGTATCTCCGCATCCGTATCGACCGGCTCTATAAACATATCACATGACCTAACCCCTCAGATGAACACCGTAAAAAATAAAAAATAAAAACTGTGCTAAATAAACCATTTTTTTGTCACCTTACATCACAACAAGTACAACAGCAAGCGGTCAAAAAGGCGTATGCCTACCAAAATAGTACCAATCTAACCTTCACCTCATCCCGCAAAAAATGAGCCCCTACCTAAAAAAATCTCCCAACAAATAAAAAAACTATGGCTCAGAATATGGAGACACTAAGACATCATTTTTTGCTTTTAAAAAAGCTGTTATTGTGAAAAACTTAAATAAATTAAAAAAAGTATACATATTAGGTATCGCCGCGTCCGTAATAACCTGCTCTATAAAAATATCACATGACCTAAAAAAAAATTATAAATAAAAATTATTTTTTTTTACTCCATTTTATTAGTGTCATGAAGTACAATATGTGACGAAAAAACTATCTCAGAATGGCCTGGATAAGTCAATGCGTTTTAAAGTTATCACCACATAAAGTGACACTGGTCAGATTTGCAAAAAATATCCTGGTCCTTAAGGTGAAAATGAGCCCGCTCCTTAAGGAGTTAAATTTTAGTAGACCCAAAAACATTGGGAAATATAAAAAATAAAACAAAGAGAAAGTGCGCTGGAGTACAAGAATGGCTGGGTGAGGCCGGAATACATGTATATTCTGCACAAGGTACGGACAAGTCCTGTGGGATCCCTGCCTGGTTCATTTTAATGAACGTGAGCTTGTCCACATTGGCTGTGGACAGGCCGCTGCGCTTGTCTGTGATGACGCCCCCTGCAGTGCTAAACACACGTTCAGATAATACACTGGATGCAGGGCAGGCCAGCACCTCCAAGGCATAAAGGGCAAGCTCAGGCCATGTGCCCAATTTGGAGACCCAGAAGTTGAAGGGGGCAGACCCGTCATTTAGTACGTGTAGGTGTGTGCACACATACTGCTCCACCATGTTGGTGAAATGCTGCCTCCTGCTAAGACGCTCCATATCAGCTGGTGGTGCTGGTTGTTGTGGCATGCTGACAAAACTTTTCCACATTTCGACCATGCTAACCCTGCCTTCTGAGGTGCTGGCGGTGCCCCAGCTGTGTTGGTGACCTCTTCCTCCTCCTCAGCCTTCGCCTTGTGCTTCCACTGAGCCCCCGCTGTCAGGTGGGAATGCCATCAGCAGCACGTTGACCAGCGTGCGCTTGTACTCGCCCATCTTCCGATCAGTAACAGACGTTTTTACTAAATTTAGTTCCCTGTCAGCAATGCAGAGCAGGGGTTTGTATACGACAAAAATGGTAAAATGTCACCCAAGAATGTAACAGACGATTTTTAGGAATTTAGGTCCCTGTCACCTATGCAGAGCAGGGGTTTATTCACGGCAAAACTGGGTTCATGTCTCCCACCAATGGAACATAACTGGTTGGGCATCAGTGCACTAAATCTCTTCCACTTCTGGGGCAGGGCTATGTAGATGGCACTGGGAAACCCTGCTAGCAGAGTCATCAAAAAGCAGAAGAGACTGCTCCATGACTTGGGGCTCAGACTGCTTGGCTGATTTGCAAGGGGGTGAGGTGAAAGACTGATGGACATCGGCTGCAGGTGCCAACTCTGATCTTTCAGCAGGAGACTGGGTGGGAGACAATGTGAAGGAACTGGAGGCACTGTCAGCAACCCAATCTACTATCGCCTGTACTTGTTCTGGCCTCACCATTCGCAGAGCGGCCTGCTAAATAACGCTGAAGGTTCTGTCGCCTACTCGCACCTGAGAAAGTTGTTTCACTTGTGCATGTAGCTGGCACAGATCGACCACGTCCTCTCCCTGCAACAGGAGCTCCACTAGCAGCACCACGACCTGGGCCACGTCCCTTATTTGATGCTCTCCTCATTCTTTGCGTTCACCCACCAAACTAACAGATGGTTTATGTCAGGCGACAATGTAACCGCCAATAGTTAACAATTAAGTTCACTGACAAGAAGGCTGTGTAGGTGTCATAAAGAGAAAAAAATTCTTGAGGTCACACAACAGTGTGACAGGCGAATTTAATACAATTACTTCACGGTCACAAAATTTTTTAATTTGTCAACCAACAATGTAACAGCAGTATTGACTGGTTTTATTGGACTGTCAGAAATGCAGCGCAGGCCGCAAATGTACTATCTAGCACAAAAAGTGAGTTTTTTTCAACCGACAGTATAACAGCAGTATTTAACGGTTTTATTAGACTGTTAGAAATTCAGCGCAGGCCGCAAAGGTACTTTATGGAAAAAAAAAAGATTTTTTCACCCACAGTGAAAAAAGTGGATTTCCTGATTTTATTTAGATCAGATTTGCAGTGCAGGCCGCAAAGGTACTTTATGGCCAAAATAAAAGTGTTTTTTTGACCCACAATGTAGGGGTGGGCAATATGGCCTAAAATCTATATAGCGATATAATTTGAAGCATGTATGATATGCGATATATATTGCGATATATACATTTCTTCTGTATGTATACAAAAAATACAAATTAAAAAACTTTTCAAGAAATTTTTAATATGTGTATTGTGTAACAGATCTTTTTCCAAACAATGTAAAGATGAAGACTAACTGTTAGTAAAACACAAATTTCATACATGTCCCCCAGAGCCAGTGCCATCAGCCCCATGGCATTTGCTATCATCATCATACATGTCCCCCAGGTGCCCAGAGCCAGTGCCATCAGCCCCATGGCATTTGCATCATCATCATACATCTCCCTCAGAGCCAGTGCCATCAGCCCCATGGCATTTGCCAATTGCCATCATCATTCATGTCCCCCAGAGCCAGTGCCATCAGCACCATGACATTTGCCATCATCAGACATGTCCCCCAGAGCCAGTGCCTTCAGATCAGCCCCATGGCCATCCTTTGCAAATAGATCCCCCCCGATCCTCCAGCCCCCCCAGAAGAATCGCTGCTATTATACTTACCTTTTCTGCAGGGTGCTCGGCAGCAGCTGGCTGATGGAGTCCGCAGGTGTCGCGTCTTCTTCCCAGCATGCATTGGGCGGGACCTGACATCACACACAGCGTCAGCCAGTCGGCTGACGCTGTGTGCACGCCAGGCCCTGGCCAGTACGGCGCGGTGCGGACTGCGGAGTCGGGAGGCGGAGTGAGAAGCGTCTTCAATTCACTACTGCTCTGTGGTCATATCACGGTTCGGTGATATATGCGATATAGACAAAATCTGTATCGTTGCACAAATTCATATCGTGCATATCGCATATCGCCTATATCACCCACCCCTACCACAATGTCCCAGTTGTATTCACTGATTATATTTCACTATCAGATTCGCAGTGCAGGCCGCAAAGGTACTTTCTGGCAAAAAAAAAAAATGATTTTTTTACCCACAGTGAAACAGATGGATTTAACTGACTTTCTTTCACTATTACAAATGCAGTGCAGGCCGCAAAGGTACTTTATGGCTAAAAAAAAAAAAGTGTTTTTTTTTTTACCCACAATGTCCCAATTGTTTTTACTGATTAAATTCCACTATCAGGTTTACAGCGCAGGCTGCAAAGGTACTTTATGGAAAAAAATAATAATGATTTTTTTCACCCACAGTGAAACAGATGGATTTAACAGATTTTCTTTCACTATCACAAATGCAGTGCAGGTCACAAATATGCTTTTTACCCCATAAAATAATAATTTGTCCCCTCAGAATCTAACAGATATATTTACTGAATTGATTACACTCACATATGCAGCACAGGGGTACTTTACAGAAAAAATGTGTATATGTCCCTGAACTCACAGACGGATTCCCTATATTATTTTCCCTTCCCCTGGCACATATGCAGTGCAGGTGCACTTAAAAAATGTGTATATGTTGCCCACTGAACTAAAAGAACAGGATTAAATGATTTCCCCTGGCACATATGCAGTGCTGGTGCACTGCACTTGCACAAAATGGCCGCCGACGCCCACATAACTAACAGACGGATAAAACTTATTTTCTGTGTTACTGGGCTCAGGGCAGGGTACAAAAATGTTGCATTACACCCACAAAAAAAAAAATTGCTGTAGATCGCAGAGTTAACAACAAGTTCTGATAACAGATAGATTCTTCTTTCCTATTCTCTCCCTCACAGCAGCAGCATCCTATCCCTACACTAGTAAGAGCTGAGTGACGTGCGGCGCTACGTGAGTCCAGCTTATATAGAGGCTGGGTCACATGCTGCACTGGCAAATCACAGCCATGCCTTTAGTAGGCATGGCTGTGATGGCTTCTAAGGGCACACGAGTTAAACGCTTGTTGATTGGCTGCCCTGCAGCCTTTCAAAAAGCGCCATTAAATCGCCGAACACCGAACCCAAACTTTTACTGAAATGTTCGGCTTCGGGTCCGGGGTCAAAAAATCTTAAAGTTCGGGTTCATTTAACCCTAGTGTCCTCCTCTAGCCATTTACTGTTCCACATAGCTTTCTACCTGGTTTCCAAAGAGTACAGATTTCATACCTCGCAACCGCCCCGAATCCGGCGGGACAGTCCCGCATTGCAGTGGCTGTCCCGCGGTCCTGGGCGGGGGAGGTATGTCCCGCATTCTGGCAGCTGTCTCTGCTTTTATAGGAAGCAGAGACAGTTGCCTGTATTATGAGGAAGTAGAGAGCCGGCATCGGCTCCCTGCTTCATCATCCCTCCCCCCTGCCGACTCTTCACACCTCTGGTCTGTGCGGAGGGACGGGTCTGGCCGGCAGTCAGTCTTGGCTCTGACTCCTTCAGAGACTACAGGGAGTGCAGAATTATTAGGCAAATGAGTATTTTGACCACATCATCCTCTTTATGCATGTTGTCTTACTCCAAGCTGTATAGGCTCGAAAGCCTACTACCAATTAAGCATATTAGGTGATGTGCATCTCTGTAATGAGAAGGGGTGTGGTCTAATGACATCAACACCCTATATCAGGTGTGCATAATTATTAGGCAACTTCCTTTCCTTTGGCAAAATGGGTCAAAAGAAGGACTTGACAGGCTCAGAAAAGTCAAAAATAGTGAGATATCTTGCAGAGGGATGCAGCACTCTTAAAATTGCAAAGCTTCTGAAGCGTGATCATCGAACAATCAAGCGTTTCATTCAAAATAGTCAACAGGGTCGCAAGAAGCGTGTGGAAAAATCAAGGCGCAAAATAACTGCCCATGAACTGAGAAAAGTCAAGCGTGCAGCTGCCAAGATGCCACTTGCCACCAGTTTGGCCATATTTCAGAGCTGCAACATCACTGGAGTGCCCAAAAGCACAAGGTGTGCAATACTCAGAGACATGGCCAAGGTAAAAAAGGCTGAAAGACGACCACCACTGAACAAGACACACAAGCTGAAACGTCAAGACTGGGCCAAGAAATATCTCAAGACTGATTTTTCTAAGGTTTTACGGACTGATGAAATGAGAGTGAGTCTTGATGGGCCAGATGGATGGGCCCGTGGCTGGATTGGTAAAGGGCAGAGAGCTCCAGTCCGACTCAGACGCCAGCAAGGTGGAGGTGGAGTACTGGTTTGGGCTGGTATCATCAAAGATGAGCTTTTGGGGCCTTTTCGGGTTGAGGATGGAGTCAAGCTCAACTCCCAGTCCTACTGCCAGTTTCTGGAAGACACCTTCTTCAAGCAGTGGTACAGGAAGAAGTCTGCATCCTTCAAGAAAAACATGATTTTCATGCAGGACAATGCTCCATCACACGCGTCCAAGTACTCCACAGCGTGGCTGGCAAGAAAGGGTATAAAAGAAGAAAATCTAATGACATGGCCTCCTTGTTCACCTGATCTGAACCCCATTGAGAACCTGTGGTCCATCATCAAATGTGAGATTTACAAGGAGGGAAAACAGTACACCTCTCTGAACAGTGTCTGGGAGGCTGTGGTTGCTGCTGCACGCAATGTTGATGGTGAACAGATCAAAACACTGACAGAATCCATGGATGGCAGGCTTTTGAGTGTCCTTGCAAAGAAAGGTGGCTATATTGGTCACTGATTTGTTTTTGTTTTGTTTTTGAATGTCAGAAATGTATATTTGTGAATGTTGAGATGTTATATTGGTTTCACTGGTAAAAATAAATAATTGAAATGGGTATATATTTGCTTTTTGTTAAGTTGCCTAATAATTATGCACAGTAATAGTCACCTGCACACACAGATATCCCCCTAAAATAGCTAAAACTAAAAACAAACTAAAAACTACTTCCAAAAATATTCAGCTTTGATATTAATGAGTTTTTTGGGTTCATTGAGAACATGGTTGTTGTTCAATAATAAAATTAATCCTCAAAAATACAACTTGCCTAATAATTCTGCACTCCCTGTAGAGCAGCTGATGTCCTGCTGCTGCTGCTAGAAAGAGGGGCACAATGTGGGGATATTACTTGGGGGTCACAATGAGGGCATATTACTGGGGGGTACAGCTGGGCATACTACTTAGGGCACAGCTGGGCATATTACTGGGGGCACAATGTGGGCATATTTACTGGGGGCACAGCTGGGTATATTACTGTGGGCACAGCTGGGCATAATTCTGTGAAGACACAATGTGGGCATAAATACTGTGCGGTGGCATAAAGGAGGAATAATTACTATGTGGGGGCATTAAGGCGACTGGGTGGGATTAGGTGTATAGTTATGTTTTGGGGGGAGTTAGAGGTGTGTCCCTCTTTGTTCGTTTGCAAAGTTGGGAGGTATGAGATTTGTCATACTTGTCAACAAGCACCCCAGTGGAAGGAGCACTGCAAACCATCGGTTTAAGCTTTACCATTCGTGGAAGATTTCTGAAACAGAAATGTCTTGGACTAGTAACTAAAAAAGTGTCAGGGAGACCAGCATGGGCGGACAGGCTGGTTGAGCAGTGCAGTTTGGCTGCAACACATCCCAGAAGGGCCTGAGCCACACCTGCAGCAGTAAAATAAATAGTCATGTATATCAGGAAAGTAGGTGAAAAATACCAATATTGGGGCCTTTTTTTCATGCTCATAGAGAGGGGAAAGAGGAAGCTACAACTGCAGTATACCACAAGCTATTCCATAAACTATTCCATATCTATCTTGACACGCCTTGTCCATAACCTTTCTACATTACTTTGAACTTCTATTCTCTGTCTGTCTTGTTTTCATGTTCCGGGATGTCATAATGCAGCCATTGTCTACATATGCTGTTGCTACCAATTAATTGCAATCAGTGTGTATAATCTTAAATTGTAGGTTCCTCGAATGGTTGCATACTTTGCGTAATCCTTTGTTCCATGAATCAAGAATAGGGATAGAAAAGAAACACGAAACATGAGTCTTTCAGATAATAATCCAGGACCTGTTTGCTGAAAAGAGCCAGACAATGTCATTGTAACTCGATATAAGGAGCTGTAAGCTATACATACTTTATTGAGAAGGGACATGAAAAATAAAGCAATTCAGTGAATAGCAGTCCTTGGGGTTTAGCTATGCTGTGCATGGGCGGTAGAGTTGTTGTAAATGTCAGAAATAATGAGATAAAGCTTAACCCCTTAGTGACCACGCACATTTTTTCAAAATGGTATTCCAACAGCTATAACTTTTTTGTTTTTCATCAATATACCTTTATGAGGCCTTATTTTTTGCAGGACAAGCTATAGTTTTAATTAGGGATGAGCGAATCGACTTCAATAAAACATCCAAAGTCGATTCGCATAATACTTTGTTTGAATACTGTACGAAGCGAGCGCTTCATACAATATTAGAATGCATGGGCTACTATGAGACAAAGTTACCTTGGAACCAAACACGAGTTTGGGAAATGTTTTTTTTACAGTAGAAATTGATTTATTAAGTTATAAAATTAGCTCTTGGAGATGTCATTAGTCTAGGGGTTCACATACTTTTTCCACCTGCACTGTGAATGTTTATATGGTGTGTTCAATAAAAACATGGTAACATTTAACACACGAGCGAGTATTCCGCGCGGATGCGATGCGTGAGTTGAACGCATTGCACCCGCACTGAATCCTGACCTATTCATTTCTATGGGGGTGTGCACACGAGCGGTGATTTTCACACATCACTTGTGAGTTGCGTGAAAATCGCAGCATGCTCCTCTTTGTGCGTTTTTCACGTAACGCAGGCCCCATAGAAATGAATGGGGTTGCGTGAAAATCGCAAGCATCCGCAAGCAAGTGCGGATGCGGTGCGATTTTTACACACGGTTGCTAGGAGATGATCGGGATAGGGACCCGATCATTATTATTTTCCCTTATAACATGGTTATAAGGGAAAATAATAGCATTCTGAATACAGAATGCATAGTAAAATAGGGCTGGAGGGGTTAATTTTTTATTTTTTTTCCCTTCAGCCCTATTTTACTATGCATTCTGTATTCAGAATGCTATTATTTTCCCTTATAACCATGTTATAAGGGAAAATAATACAATCTACAGAACACCGATCCCAAGCCCGAACTTCTGTGAAGAAGTTCGGGTTTGGGTACCAAACATGCGCGATTTTTCTCACGCGAGTGTAAAACGCATTACAATGTTTTGCACTTGCGCGGAAAAATCGTGCATGTTCCCGCAACGCACCCGCACCTTTTCCCGCAACGCCCGCGTGAAAGAGGCCTTAAGGCCCGGGCTCATTTTCACCTTCAGGACCAGGCCATTTTTTGCAAATCTGACCAGTGTCACTTTATGTGGTAATAACTTTAAAATGCTTCGACTTATCCAGGCCATTCTGAGATAGTTTTTTCGTCACATATTGTACTTCATGACACTGGTAAAATGGAGTAAAAAAAAATCTTTTTTATTTATAAAAAAAAATACCAAATTTGCCAACAATTTGGAAAAATTAGCGAATTTCCAAGTTTCAATTTCTCTACTTCTATAATACATATTAATACCTACAAAAATAGTTACTTTACATTTCCCATATGTCTACTTCATGTTTGGATCATTTTGGGAATTACATTTTATTTTTGGGGGACGTTACAAGGCTTAGAAGTTTAGAAGTAAATCTTGAAATTTCTCCGAAATTTTCAAAAACCCACTTTTTAAGGACCAGTTCAGGTCTGAAGTCACTTTGCGAAGCTTACATAATAGAAACTGTAACGAGCCCCTGCTCACTATTCTGCTCTCACGTCACTCCCTGATGTGACCACAATATCTGCTGGTTCCGCCGTTGATGATCCGGCCTTAAACGACCGCTCGTGTCATTTTAATTCTCACAGAACTAACACCAGTCAGGCTGTATGTGAGTTCAATAAAAAAAAAATATATATAGATATACTAAATCACCAGTCCGCAAGAAACTGCTGCAGGTCCGAGAAGTGTTGTGGGGTAGATTACACTGTTAAGGAATGTACATAAAGGTTCGGACCGCGCGTATCATAAATATTCGGTATAAAACAGATTCTTTTTTCTTCCTCCCTTCAAAAAGTAACCAAGGTCTGCAGATCTCCTACTGATGGCTATCCTGCAACTTACAAAGAAAAACAATAGTGTAGATCCGTAGGTTTCAACTGCCCTGTGGTGCACAGATTGTACGTGAGCCAGCCTCAATAGCTCCTGTGTGTACTTCTGGGGTACGACTAGCTGTTTGTGGGGGCCCTCGCGCTTCCCGTTGCCCACCCCTTCAGTGTAACGATAAAGAAGCCCTCCCTCCCACTTTATTCTGTCTTCCCCTAACCCCCCTGGATCCTTGCCCGCCCTGTCCCGATAGCACGCTAAAGTAGGGTCTCTCCAGGTTTCTTGCCTAACGTCAGAAGGAGAATCCCAGGACATGGGGTTGTCAAGTCGGGGTAACGTGGGAGGATTTGGTCTTACCTGGGTCCCCATAGGAGTGGAGTTGCCTTGTAGGTGGCTTTGTTGTCGGGTGGTCACAGCCATGGCGGTCTCTGGTGAAAATGATGAAGTCAAATTCCCCAAGTCGTTCCCCAAAAGTACTTCCACGGGTAACTCACGGAGTATCCCTACTCGCACTCGCACTTGTCGCTTCCCTGAGCCCCAATCCAGGTGAACTCTGGCGGTGGATAAACGCAGCACCTTGCCCCCTGCTACCCTGACTGCCACTGAGGAACCATGTGAGGCTGAATAAGGGTAATCGTAGCCCCGGAATCACGAAGTCCCTGGGCCGGCTGCCCATTAACCCATACCGCCTGACGATGGTGCTGCCGATTATCTTCAGCTGCGGCCTGGACGGGATCAGCCTCGAACAGCTCACCAAACTCTTCCTGAACATCTAGAGGGTTGGCCTCGTTCTGGAGGCAATAAGTCGCCGACCTGGATAACTGGGCAGTCTCTTGGTACCTCGGGGATCGGTTAGGGCAATAACGCTGCAGATGACCCGTCTGATTACATTTATAGCACTTAGGCCCGGTAGAAGGTTTTGATCGGGCTAAGGGTCTAGAGGCAGCCCACTGAGATACTGGAGTTGGGCTCGAGGTCGGTACACTGGGCCGCGGTAGTGGATAGCGCTGGTCTCCAATGGATCTCCGAGAGTCCAGATATTCATCGGCCAAAGTCGCTGCTTGCTGTACCGTCTGTGGCCGCTTATCTCGCACCAATCCCGTACTATCGGAGGGGTGTGGTCAAAGAACTGCTCTAAGAGAACTAGCTGGGTGATGTCCTCTATGGTATGAGCATGGCTTCCCTGGAACCAGCCCTTGAGGTTCCGCTGCAGACGATGTGCCCACTCCACGTAGGTTAGGTTGCCTTGTTTCCGGGATTCTCAAAACTTAATCCGCCTGGCTTTAGGGCAAATCGGGCTAGCAGGGCTTCTTTTACCCGGTTATAATCCATGGCGTCCTTATCCTCCATGGCTTTGCCAGTTAGGTTACTCGCCAGTAAGGTGACCCGATCTTGGGACGGCACTTTATGTATCTGGCACAGTCTCTCAAAGTCCTGGAGGAACTCTTCTATTTCCTCCTCTCCTTCCTTAAATAATATGAGTGCGCAAAAGGGCAACTTACGGACAGGTGCTGTATCTCTAGGTGCTGTCTCTGATTGCCGTATTTCCGCCATTCTCCACTCATGTTGTCGCTCCAATTCTCTCTCTTGCCGCTCATCCTGCAGCTGGATGTCTCTGATGGCATTCTGTATGGCGGTCTTGGATGGGTTGGCACCATATAATGCCAACCGCTCTCTAACTCGTTGCTGAAACAAGTCTTCCACGGACCGAGGTCCAGCATCACCATCCCTCTGATCCATCTCAGCTAACTCACTGATCAAGGTGGCTTTGTTCTTTGTCCCAGTAATCCCTCCTCGGCTCTCAAGTAAATCTTTGAGCGTGTCTCTCTTGCAGGCTGCGTAGCTGGTCTTTCCTAGTTGTGATTTGGAGTGTCCCAGTAACTGGAGAGCCAATCCTACCGCTGACACCAAAGTGACGAGCCCCTGCTCGCTCTATTCTGCTCTCACGACACTCCCTGATGTGACCACAATATCTGCTGGTTCCGCCGTTAATGATCCGGCCACAAACGACCGCTCGTGTCATTTTAATTCTCACAGAACTAACACCAGTCAGGCTGTATGTGAGTTCAAACTGACAAAATTCTTTATTGAATGCATCACATATATTTATATTGACAGTTGGAACACCTCTTTCAATTGGTAAATTGTAAAACCCCCTCTGATTGGCTATGCAAATGAGGTACGCAGGGATTTAGTTCAAGAGCTTGGCTGGGAGGCCATTGTCACAGAGATTCAAACCATGACAGAAACCACCCAAAAATGACCCCATTCTAGAAACTACACCCCTCAAGGTATTCAATACTGATTTTACAAACGTCGTTAACCCTTTAAGTGTTCCACAAGAATTAATGGAAAATAGAGATACAATTTCAAAATTTCACTTTTTTGGCAGATTTTCCATTTTAATATTTTCTTTCCAGTTACAAAGCAAAGGTTAACAGCCAAACAAAACTCAATATTTATGGCCCTGATTCTGTAGTTTACAGAAACACCCCATATGTGGTCGTAAAATGCTGTACGGGCACACGGCAGGGCGCAGAAGGAAAGGAATGCCATACGGCTTTTGGAAGGCAGGTTTTGCTGGACTGGTTTTTTTGACACCATGTACCATTTGAAGCCCCCCTGATGCACCCCTAGAGTAGAAACTCCCTAAAAGTGACCCCCATCTAAGAAACTACACCCCTCAAGGTGTTAAAAAAACTGATTTTACAAACGTCGTTAACCCTTTAGGTGTTCCACAAGAATTAATGGAAAATAGAGATACAATTTAAAAATGTCACTTATTTGGCAGATTTTCCATTTTAATATTTTTTTTCCAGTTACAAAGCAATGGTTAACAGCCAAACAAAACTCAATATTTATGGCCCTGATTCTGTAGTTTACAGAAACACCCCATATGTGGTCGTAAACCGCTGTACGGGCACACGGCAGGGCACAGAAGGAAAGGAATGCCATACGGTTTTTGGAAGGCAGATTTTACTAGACTGTTTTTTTTTTACACCATGTCCCATTTGAAGCCCAACTGATGCACCCCTAGAGTAGAAACTCCAAAAAAGTGACCCCATTTTAGAAACTATGGGATAGGGTGGAAGTTTTGTTGGAACTAATTTAGGGTACATATGATTTTTGGTTGCTCTATATTACACATTTTGTGAGGCAAGGTAACAAGAAATAGCTTTTTTGCACTTTTTTTTGTTCTTTACAAAATTCATCTGACAGGTTAGATCATATGGTATTTTTATAGAGCAGGTTGTCACGGACGCGGCGATACCTAATATGTATACAATTTTTTTTTTAATGTAAGTTTTACACAATGATTTCATTTTTGAAACAAAAAAATCATGTTTTAGTGTCTCCATAGTCTGAGAGCCATATTTTTTTCAGTTTTCGGGCGATTATCTTGGGTAGGGGCTCATTTTTTGTGGGATAAGATGACGGTTTGATTGGCACTATTTTGGGGTGCATATGACTTTTCGATCGCTTGCTATTACACTTTTTGTGATGTAAGGTGACAAAAAATTGTTTATTTAGCACAATTTTTATTTTTTATGGTGTTCACCTAAGGGGTTAGGTCATGTGATATTTTTATAGAGCCGGTCGATACGGACGCGGTGATACCTAATATGTATAATTTTTTTATTTATGTAAGTTTTACACAATAACAGCTTTTTTAAAAAAAAAAAAAAATAAATAATGATGTTATAGTGTCTCCATATTTTGAGCCATAGTTTTTTTTTATTTTTTGGGCGATTTTCTTAGGTAGGGGCTCATTTTTTGCGGGATGAGGTGTCGGTTAGATTGGTACTATTTTGGTGGGAGTACGCCTTTTTGATCGCTTGCTGTTGTACTTTTTGTGATATAAGGTGACAAAAAAATGGTTTATTTAGCACAGTTTTTATTTTTTATTTTTTACGGTGTTCATCTGAGGGGTTAGGTCATGTGATATGTTTATAGAGCTGGTCGATACGGACACGACGATACCTAATATGTCTATATGTCTTTTCCCTATTTTTTACAATTTTTTTTACTTTATTTTTGGAAAAGGACGCTTTTTTTTTTTTTTACTTGAAACTTTACATTTTTTTTGTAAAACTTTAATTTTATTAACTTTTTTTTTTCCCACTTTATTATTTGTCATACTCTGGGACTTCAACATTACAGAGTCTGATCCCTGTTTCAATGCAGCATGATACATCTGTATTGTGCTGTATTGAACTGTTAGTGTCTTACACTGTAAGACGCTAACAGTTGCCTAGGAGACCCAGCCTGGGGGCTGGGCCTCTTAGGCCTCCGTACATGCCAGGCCCCAAGCATTGTAATTATTATCTAAAGGAAAGAAATGATTAAGAGCTCTATGGGGGAGATTTATCTATGTATTTATGCCAATTGTCTGGTGTGAAAGTTGGATAAAGCGGGTGAAGCCAAGGGCGCCTTTTTTTTTATTACAATTTTTTTAAATTAAAAAACAACATAAATTCATCACAAATTTGGGGTGTTGCACTCTGCATTATGTATTGCCTGAGGGTGATTGCCACATGTGTACTGGGAAATTGAGTGTGTAAACTAAGTTTAGCTATGGAGCCCTGTGAGATCTATGGACGCCCCTGCCTCAGCTTCTGCAGATCTTTTTTTCATTGTCATATGAATGACTCAGTTGCGGACAGAAATCCCTCCATTTCTTTTCAAAAAGAAGTACAGCAGGACACAGATATGTACATTATAAAATATGATACTACTATTATAAATTATAACCATATATTGAGTGATTTCATAGCTCTGTATACATGTCATCTTGTGCTTTTATATGACTATAGAACTCCTTGGTGACCTCTAATCTTATTTACAGTAGAGGGAATGTTAATCCACATAGCGTGTGAATATTTGTCTTCAGATGTAGAGCAGCCATAGTTATTGTTCTCTTTTTGTTCTATTTTAGGTTTGGCTTAATCCATTCTGTGTATACAAATTTGCTCCTCTGGGCCAGTGCAGTGGCGACTGAATCTGACCACCAGCTGGAGGAGCACTTGGGTAGACTGACATCACTTGGCTTTGTAAACATAACCTTACGTAAGTTCTAATTCTGTCAGATTGACATTACTATCTCTTCGATTTTAAACCAGAGGAATCTCCTATCGTTCTTACATGTTGTATCCTAGTTTGGTGATGGACACCTATGCAGGATTATCACACCCTGAAATAAAGAAATCAGTTTTCCTCTCTATACTTTTAAAGCGAATCTTTCACCCCGACTTTAGATCATTATCTACAGTAATACATGTAGCCCAGATCACAATTATTATTTCCCTACTGCCCCTGATTCCCCTGCTGTCAGCACTCAAAGCTGCACTGAAATACATAGGGGTATATTTATTAAGACCGGCATTTTAGACCCCCTCTTAATTTAATACTGGCGGTGGATCCGCTGAAGTTATGAAGGGGTGCTGAAGCTGTCTTACATTTACACCATTTTCTACGCCTAAAACAGGGCCTGGCAGCCTGTCCCCCTTCCCCACCCACAATTTTAGACCCGGCATGAGCGGGGCGAAGTCGCAGATAATGGCACAAAGGTTACATCTGCACCTGAATTGCGCCTAATTTAGTCGTATTTCAGAAAAGTAAATAACCCCCATAGTCTGGACTGTTGCGCTGTTTTAACATAATGGAGAGGACTCTTGTGCATATGCATGGCAGTCCTGACAAGGCATTTCAATGCAGCTCTGAAAGCTGACTGCAGGGGAATGAGGGTCAGTAGGAAAATAAAAAGTAGTGACCAGGACTCTATATCTGCAGTACTATGCATGTATTACTATAGGTAATGATCCAAAATCAGGTGATGGATACCCTTTACTCTGCCCCTCTACTTAGAGGTGTATTTATAGACAGTGTAAAGGTAACAGTTCCATCTGGGCCCTGGTGTCCGAGGGGGTCCAAGCTCCATCTACCACATAAAAAGATGCTGGTGATAAAAAATGTCACATGGTAGGAAAGGAGTTTACCATTAATTTTGCATTAGGGTTCAGGAACACACCTCAGCCTGTTCTACTGGGTGTAGGTGGGCAATAAAGGGGAGCAGATGGAAGGGGAAGCACAAGACTGAATTTTCAGACTACACAAGGGTTTGCTTGTAGTCTGTATCCAAAGAGACACTTAGGTGCTGTTTTTGTATGCACAAAACAGTTGAATAATTTTAATGAAATGTTTTTGTCAGCAAAGTTTATTTCTTTAATTTATTAATTAATTTTTTTACTTTAAAAACTTTGAAGAAGTGTATTCAACCTTACGTGCCTATTAGCTAGTACCCTAGCAGTGTGCTTTATTTTGTATTGTGCACCAGGAGCTGCAGATTTTCTTTTAAGAAAATGAAAAGGAAGTTGCACGTGAATCAGTGGTGAACAGGAATCTCCATCCTACTTTTAACCCCTTCAGGACCCTGCCATTTTTCATCTTCGGACCAGGCCATTTTCTGCAAATCTGACGTGTCATTTTATGTTGTAATAACTTGAAAACGCTTTTACGTATTCAAGCCATTCTGAGATTATTTTCTCGTCACATATTGTACTTAATGACAGTATTAAATGAGTCAAAATATTAAATTTTTATTTATAATAAAAAATACCTAATTTACCCAAAATTTGGAAACATTCACAATTTTCTAAATTTCAATTTCTCTGCTTTTAAAACAGATAGTGATAGTGGATCATTTTGTAAATGACATTTTCTTTTTTTGGGACGTTAGAAGGCTTATAGGTTTTAGAAGGAAATCTTTAAATTTTTCAGAAAATTTCCAAAACCCACTTTTTAAGGACCAGTTCAGGTCTGAAGTCACTTTGTGAGGCTTACATAATAGAAACCACCCATAAATGGTCCCATTTTAGAAACTACACCCTCAAGGTATTCAAAACAGATTTTACAAACTTTGTTAACCCTTTAGGTGTTCCACAAGAATTAATGGAAAATAGAGATAACATTTCAAAATTTCACTTTTATGGCAGATTTTCCATTTGAATCCATTTTTTCCAGTTACAAAGCAAGGGTTAACAGCCAAACAAACGCAATATTTATTACCCTGATTCTGTAGCTTACAGAAACACCCCATATGTGGTCGTAAACGGCTGTACAGGCACACGGTATTGCGCTGAAGGATAGGAATGCCATTTGGTTTTTGGAAAGCAGATTTCATTGGGATAATTTTAAGCTGCCATGTCCCATTTGAAGCCCCCCTGATGCACCCCTAGAGTAGAAACTCCAAAAAAGTGACCCCATTTTGGAAACTACGGGATAAGGTGGCAGTTTTGTTGGTACTATTTTAGGGTACATATGATTTTTGGTTGCTCTATATTACACTTTTTGTGAGGCAAGGTAATAAAAAATAGCTGTTTTGGCACCGTTTTTATTTTCTGTTATTTACAATGTTCATCTGACAGATTAGATTATGTGGTATTTTTATAGAGGTATTGTCGCATCCATAACAAATGGATGCGACAATACCAAATAGGACTTTTTTTTGGGTTGTTTGTTTCAGTTTTACATCATAAAGCATTTTTGAAAAAAATGATTTTTTTAGTGTCTTCATATTCTGAAAGCCATAGTTTTTTTTTACTTTTTGGGTGACTGTCTTTTGTAGGGGCTCATTTTTTTGGGTAGGAGATGATGGTTTGATTGGGTACTATTTTAGGGTGTGCATATGACTTTTTGATCGCTTGGTATTACACTTTTTGTGATGTAAGGTGACAAAAAATTGCCTTTTTGACACACTTTTTATTTTATTTTTTACGGTGTTCATCTGAGTGGTTAGGTCATGTGATATTTTTATACAGCAGGTTCTTACGGATGTGGAAATACCCAAAATGTATGATTTTTTCAAATGTATTTAAGTTTTACACAATAACAGCATTTTTGAAACAAAAAAATATCATGTTTTATTATCTCCATAGAGCCGGTCGATACGGACGCGGTGATACCTAATATGTATACTTATTCTTTTTTTCCCAATTTTACTTTATTTGGGGAGAAGGATGCTTTTTTTTTTTCACTTGAAACTTTTAATTTTTTTTTTAAACTTTTTTTTTACTTTATTTTTTGTCCCACTCTGGGACTTCCACTTTTGGGGGTCTGATCCCCTGTACAATGGGGGAAGCAGTTGCTTTGGGGCCCCCTTCTGAGTTCAGGCCCCAAAGCAGCTGCTTCCCCTATAGCTATGCCCCTGGCAGGGGTGGTACTTGTTCTCATTGAAGAGCTCCAGCTGGTGTATGGAGACTTACTTAGAGGCAATGCACCATGGGAAAAGGGGTATGTAAATTAACTCTCCTAAAAAAAAAAAATAGATGAAGAAGTAAGAGATTTTATTTTCTTTCTTTTGAAGGAGAACTGACCTACATCACATTGGGGTCCCATTTACTTGGGTAGAATATCTCGCCAGTTATCAGCAAATATCGTGGGCAATGATCAGGAATGAACAGTTTTTTGTTTTATCTTACAGACGGAAGCCATCTAGACTGTAATTGCACCAATAGTCTTTGTGACAGTTTTCAAAAAGGAATCTATTACATATACCCATTCTACATTGAATATCAGATTTTAGCCTCAGCTATGCTCTATGTACTGTGGAAGAATATAGGGAACAAACTTGGACATAGTCATCATAGATCAAAGCTTACTTTTGGAGGGGTGGTCCCTGGCACCCTTTTAGGACTCAGCGTGCTGGCTGCAACAATTGCTACAGTGGCAATATACCTATTAAATATCGGACGCTCGAAGAACAAAAGCGAATCTGCTCTGAGTGTTTTCTACTTTTACTCAATCATAGTCCTGGGCTTCATGTGCATAATATCAATGATTGGCCTAGTGCTATATAAACTGGATAAAAACCTAACAATGAAAGAGAAAAGCCCAGCTGTAAAACTGGATGAAGACCTACTGGTCGGTTCTGCCATTGGATCTTGGATCATGTCATGGGGTTCCATCATTGCAACAATATTCGCTGAGAGTCACCCCACCTTCACCTGGTACAATCTACCTTACTGCATACTAGTGATACTAGAGAAATACTTTCAAAACCTCTTCATCATTTCACACATAAACCGAAAAGACAAGCATCATACCAAGATGCCACCCATGGAAATATCTGTGACGTCAGGCGATATCAGCTTTCCTACTGAAAGTACAGATTTTAGGACTGATAAAGGAGACAAGATGAAGATTCATAACCACAAGCACCACAATGCCTTGCAACTGCACGCTATGTCACCTAATGATATACCTCGAAATTCATATGCAAGGTTGAAGAAAACAGTGCTCAAAAATATTACTATTGTCTTGTTTCTGTGCAATATTTCGGTAAGTATGTCAAAGGAATACATTCAGACTGGATTTGGATTATTACTTTTTTTTTGTAGGACTGTTTTATAGTGATGAGCGGCATAGGCAATATTCGAATTTGCGATATTTTGCGAATTTTTGGCCGAATATTGGCCATAAATTAGCAAATTTTCAAATTCGTGATTTTGTCATAGTTTACTTGATTGCGAAAATCAGCAATGTAATATATTCGCAATAAATTTGCGATTAGAATTTTTAACACTATTCACGAATATATGGCACTATATTCTAAATATTCGCGAATTCTCGAAGTGGCGATATTTGCGATTAAAATTCTCGATTCGAAAATTCACGCTCAACACTACTGTTTTCCAGAAAAATACTGTTGAATATTGATATGCTACCTCCTTCAACAGATATCTAAGCGTCTAGGATGGCTCAAAGGGGTTGGCCACTTTGGGGGACAAATTTTGTGCTCTTTTCTTCATTCTGAAAAGCATTGTCCTGTTGAAGGAGGACATCTTTCCCACACCATGCTGTTCTCATCCAGCAAACCGCGTGAGCTGGTGGGGCATGTGACAAGACTCATCTATTAATGATGTCGTGTGAACCTATGTCAGAGCATGTGCTCATGCGCAGATACTGAATATTTCACTGACCTTCATGAGCAGGAGCTAGCGCATGTGCATAAGCTTTACCATCAGTTCAAGAGTTGTCATTCATAGATGAGTTTTATCACATGCCTGTCCAACTCACCTGGTGATTTTCCTTCATGCCTTAGAATGAATAAAAAGACTGTAGAATTTATTATTTTCCTGCCCCCTCATTCTTAGAACAGAGCTTACATAAAGTGGCCAACCACGTTATTCAGGCCAAATGAGATGCGAGGAACCAAGATATCACAAGGATCTTCTGAAGCATCATAGATACATGTGAGAAGGTCAGTTTAGGCTAGTTTCACAATACCATTTGAGAGCTTAAAGCACAGCGGTTTTAGTCTCTGCATATTTGCCGGGTTGCAGCAAGATCTCTGTCATTTCCCATTGTACATAAAGGGGCCTGCAGGCATTCAGGCAGTGTCCAGCAATGGCGGTTCCAGAGAACAGGAACAAATTGCCGAAGCTTTCAGACACTTAAGGAGGTCGTTTAGTGGGGGTGCCTTCTCTGGGGTTTGTCATTTCTGCTACAGATGGTGGGAGTTGATGGATGGAACTGAGCATGTGCTTCCATCTCAGTGAACAGGACAGGATAAATTAGGAAAAAGAGTTCACCCTTTAACCCCTACACAGAGATCTGGACTTCGCTGTAGGTGAACCACCAGGCCACTACTTCCTGGAATATTTTCTGTGTGCTTAACATGAGCACAGACCTTTAAAAAATAAAAAATAAAAATTGTGAGCCAGCCCCTGTCTCCAGGAGCTCCCTTACAGCTGCATATGTTGCCTCTATGACCATTTGGCATTTGCACCTAACATGAGAACAGTCTCTGAAATTTTGCATGTTGGTCCCTCTTGGACAATACTGATTCTTCTTGTGGAGATGCAGTTGATAGGAAATCCCTGCAATGCTCCATGGGAATAATATGTAAAGTAGCTCTGAAAGAGAACTGTTACATTTGTAATTTAATACTATTGGGTAGTACTTACAAGCTTATACTATGTATACATCACTAATACATGCAATCTTTTTTTCAGCTTTGGATACCCCCAGCTTTTGGATGCCGCCCCCAATATGATAATGGACTGGAAGCTACAGTGTTCGGGTTGACGCCCTGGATCATTATTATTGATATAGCTGTCCCCTTTTCTATCTTCTACAGAATGCACTCAACTTATGCCTTATTTGATGTGTACTGTAAAATAGGGTCTTCCTGAAAAGTCATCAAGTATTAGAGATTTTGTTTTATAAATCGTCATCAGGGGAACACAAAGAAATCATAGGGCACCATAAAAATAGTGTTGATCACGAATATTCGAATTGCGAATTTTTATCGTGAATATCGGCACTTCGAGAATTCGCGAATATTTAGAATATAGTGATATATATTCGTCATTTCGAATATTCAAGATTTTTTTTAAATCAGTACACATGATACCTCCCTGCTTCTAGCTTGTGGGCCAATGAGAAGGCTGCAGTATCTTTGACTTTAGGAGTAGTGTTGATTGTGAATTTTCGAAATGTCAATTTTCGTATTGCGAATTTTTCAATTGCCGATTTCCGCAATCAAGAAAATAATAACTGGAGATAACGAATTCTCGAATTTGCGTATATATGGCGAATATTCGCCCAAATATTCGCGAAATATCACGAATTCGAATATTATCCCTGCCGCTCATCA
Source organism: Bufo bufo (assembly GCF_905171765.1). Taxonomy (NCBI): domain Eukaryota; kingdom Metazoa; phylum Chordata; class Amphibia; order Anura; family Bufonidae; genus Bufo; species Bufo bufo. The sequence goes on along the minus strand of NC_053390.1, from coordinate 774,299,480 downwards.
CTACATAAACTCATATTTGGCTAAATATAGAATGTCTTTATTAAAGGGGTTCTCTGGGAGTTCAATATTGATGGCTTATCCTCAGAATGTGTCATCAATATCTGATTGGTGGGGGCCCGACTCCCGCCACCGCCAATGATCAGCTGTTCGAAGAGGTTGTGGCGCTCCAGTGAATGCCCCACCTCTTCCTAGCCCACGTTTATCGGTCACATGGCCCTATTTGCAGCTCAGTCCCATTCAAGTGAATGGGCCTGGGCTTCAATGCCAAGCACAGCCACTATACAATGTATGGTGATTTGCTTGGTAAGCTGTGAGGAGGCTGCGGAGCTCACTGGAGAACCGCAACCTCTTAAAAGAGCTGATCGGCGGGGGGGTGCCGGGTGTCAGACCATACCAATCAGATATTGATGACCTATCCTGAGGATAACAGGGTTGTTTACTTTTATACAGTACTTTTTCTGCAAGGCTGTGTTCACATCTGTGTTGGAGGCTCCATAGGGACCTCCGTTGAAGCTTATTTAGAAAAAAATATCTGGACAGCACTGTTTTCTCCAGTAAAATGGACAGTACATGATTAAAACTCAATGAACCCCATCATAATCAGGGGAATCCATCAGAGCCATTAATCTCCATCATATGACCAATCATTCCTAGAATGAACAGAAAAATGAGTGCAGATGTGAATTTTTAGCCTTAGAAGGATCTCCCAATAAGCTGAGACCTCCAGTGATCACCTAGTGTTCCACTAAGCCAGTGTAGCACCAGCACAGGAAATATGAAGCATTACATGGCACCCATTAAGAACATTGTGCTGTCCATATAATCCATGGATGTGGTGGGAAACACGTTCTGGAGCTGTTCCCTGCTCTGTATAATTGATTGAGGTTATGAATGAGGCACAGCTCTATTACCTGGGTTTTCTAAACTAGTCACCACCACCTGGAATGCCCACCATTCTGTGCCATGTCCAAAATTCAGTGCTGACTAACTTTATGTGTGTGAGCAAAAGGGTATGGGGCTCAGAGGTGAGACTCCCCTGAATATGTCATGAAAAATTAGATGGGGAAACCGTTTTACACTGAAAAAATGTGCTTGAAATTTTTTGAATGTATGTTTTAAAAACTATACGTGCATCCTAATACCTTCTTTTTAGATATGACCCCCCCCCCCCACTTATATTTGTAAAGAAATAACCTTAGAAATATTCTCAGATGCTGGTGGTCTACACTTTCTCTGGTATAATTATATTTTTATTGTAGAGAAAGGTTTATTTGATTAAAGTGGTTTCTTGGAATAATTGGAATATTGATCTAATGTTTCCCCATTTACAAGGACTTGAGGGTGTGGAGATATGGGCGGGGTATGGGATACTTACCTTGAAAGATCTATATGAAAATGGGATTTTGTTTTCATTTAAGCAATTACAGGAAAAATTTGGAGAGCTGTGCATTTCTACAGATATCTGTAGCTGCGCCACGCTCTACATGCACGGTTTTTGGGTGATACACGAGCCATCTCAGCATACCCTTTAATAGGAATATTCTTAACATAAGTGCCAAGGGGCATTTTATCTTCCCTGTACACTCATGGCCTTAACTCCCCTAATAATTGAAACCAAATGGAAGAAATATATCAAGGAATATAGGTCCTCAGGATCTTATTGGTGGGTGTCCGACACCCAGGATGTTTGAGAAGGCAGCATCTCTCCAGTGAACGGTGGCCTCCTCGCAGCTTACCATGCACAGCTAATTAATTGGATAGTGACTGTGCTTGGTATTGCCGTTCAGCACCATTCATTTGAATTAGCGGCGCCTAGGCTATGTGACCGATGAACGTGATGTCACTGACCTAGGGTAAGCAGATGATCGGTGGAGGTGCTGGGAGTTGGATACCCAATGATCAGACGATAAGTCATCAGTAGTGTTGAGCGACTCAAAGTTCACGAAGTGGACTTTTTTCAGAATTTCATGGAAAATTTGATTCGCCATGAAGCAGGTTTTCCTCCTGCTTAGTAGTAACAAATAAATTTTCCCTAAAATGGCGATAATAAATAAATAAATTATACTCCCCTCACGAAGAGTCCACCACAGCCATCTTGATTCAACATCCCGTACGAAATCTTGTGCGCGGTGATGTATGATGTCACCACGCCGTCCAGCTTAATGACGTCATCACGCACGGCATCGAGATTTCATGCTCGATCTTTAATCAAGATGGCCGCGGATGGATAAGGTGAGTATTTTAATTTTTTTTAAACAAATTAACCCCTAACAGCCCTCAATGGTCATCTCAGAAGCCGCGATCAAAGATGAACGCGGCATCTGAGGGATTCAATGCCTGGGGGCGGGGGGCTGCACTTGGGTCTGGCTACTATTGCCGTTCCCCATCTTTGCACCCGCTACTCACAAAGAAATGCGCTTCATTACAAAGTAATTTATCACAAAGCAGCCGAATCAAATTTTTGAGAACTTCGGTAATCTCTAGTCATTAGTATAAAACGCTCAGAAAACTCCTATAATTTGTGATCCAGGAAATAAAAATAGAGGGGCAAAGGTTTAAAAGTAATATAAGGAAGTATTACTTTACTGAGAGAGTAGTGGATGCATGGAATAGCCTTCCTGCAGAAGTGGTAGCTGCAAATACAGTAAAGGGGTTTAAGCATGCATGGGATAGGCATAAGGCCATCCTTCATATAAGATAGGGCCGGGGGCTATCCATAGTATTCAGTATATTGGGCAGACTAGATGGGCCAAATGGTTCTTATCTGCCGACACATTCTATGTTTCTATGTTCTATGTTTCTATCTATCTATCTATCTATCTATCTATCTATCTATCTCATATCTATATTTCTATTCATCCATTTTTTTAAAATATTTTTCTTGTATTTTTAAAGCTACCCTCCAGTAGAATGTGGTGACTGTTTATGAATAAAGATATACGTTTGATTATTGTTAAAATTATTTCACACTGGTGTGCATGATTTGTAATCGATGGGTACAGATATTAAAGAGGGTTGTGTACCGAATTTAAATAGAAATGGTGGGAAATGCCATAAAATAATAAAAACAGCATTACTTATGAGTTGCTGCTCCAGCTCTCCCTGCAAGGCTTTTATTTACCTGGGCTGCAGCGATAACATCACACGTGACTACTGCAGCCAGTCACTAGCCTTACTGGTGCACCAGGTGCAGTATGGTAAATGAGATCTGGCTGGTAGAACAGGAGCAGTGTCTCTGGATCTCACAGGTAAGTAAAGCTACTCATTTTGTTTTATGGCATTCCACACAATTGCTCATTTTTTGTTGAAACCGGACAACTCTTTACATCTCAGGTGTCACTTTAGCGGACTCACTATTGAAGAACATGGGGTCGAGCGAGTTTATGAACAGCTGAGAGCTTGAATTTCATATTATTGTAGGAAATGTTCTAACCTCACTAACCTTATTGTGGGCAGATAAAGGTAATAGGAAAGCTCTAGCATTTTACTGTGAGTCTCTGTTTAGCCCTTTTCCCACTTTCATAAGCATTTTTAACTAGTTTTATTTCCGTTGAACTTTATTGCACCAGAATTGCACAGTGTGACTGTGCTGGGAACTTTGGGAAGAGTCACATTTGCTTTATATATTCTAATGTTTATTATTTGAACATCTTCAAAGGAGTTGTCCACTTTATTTATATTAATATCTAGTGTTTAGCGAATTGACGAAGTGGAATTCGATCTGAATTTCAGGAAAATGCTTTGTGATAACGAATCAAATTTTTTATAACATGGCTGCTGTACATTTTACAAAGTGAAAGTAAGAACTCTGGGAACGAGGGATCACCCACAATGCCATGCATGCAGCCAATCAGCAGATAGCCAGCCCCTGAGCCCCCATGTCACAGCCCTTCCTGCCCAGTCTCTTCCATTTTACTGTGAACTTAGTGCAGGGAGACACGTTACAAGCGCTAGGGACAGTGATTAGGAAAGACTTTATTTACAAAATATTAGACCACAGACTGGCAAGGTGACATAGTGTGGAGGTGAAGCAGCAGCAGCATGAGGAGGCCACAGAGTGGCCCAGTGACATAGTGTTGAGTTAGCAGCAGCATGAGGAGACCACAAAGTGGCAAGGTGACATAGTGTGGAGGTGGCAGCAGCATGAGGAGACCACAGAGTGGCACAATGACAGAGTGTGGAGGTGGCAGCAGCAGCAGCATGAGGAGGCCACAGACTGGCAAGGTGACATCGTGTGGAGGTGGCAGCAGCAGCCTGAGGAGACCACAGGGTGGCCCAGAGACAGAGTTGTGAGTTGGCAGCAGCATGAGGAGACCACAGAGTGGCCCAGTGACATAGTGTTGAGGTAGCAGCAGCAAGAGGAGACCACAGAGTGGCCCAGAGACAGAGTGGTGATTTGGCAGCAGCATGAGAAGACCACATAGTGGTGAAGTGGCAGCAGCATGAGGAAAACAGAGTGACATAATGACAGTGTGGAGGTGGCAGCAGCAACATAAGGAGGCCACAGACTGGCAAGGTGACATAGTGTGGAGGTGGCAGCAGCACGAGGAGGCCACAGAGTGGCCCAGAGACAGAGTTGTGAGTTGGCAGCAGCATGAGGAGACCACAGAGTGGCCCAGAGACAGAGTTGTGAGTTGGCAGCAGCATGAGGAGACCACAGAGTGGCCCAGAGACAGAGTTGTGAGTTGGCAGCAGCATGAGGAGACCACAGAGTGGCCCAGAGACAGAGTTGTGAGTTGTTGGCAGCAGCATGAGGAGACCATAGAGTGGCACAATGTCATAGTGTGGAGGTGGCAACAGTAGCATGAGGAGACCTGAGTGGTGAGGTGGCAGCAGACTAGCCAGATTTACCAGCATCTGTTCCAGTGGAATGATGTTGTTCATCCCGTAGTCCTGGCGACTGACAAATAACGTGGCATCCTCAAAGGGCCTGAGCAAACGGCAGGTGTAACGCATGAGCTGCCACTGGCCGACAGGGGAGTACTCCTGTCCGCTTGGATGATCAAGAAATTGTTTATGGCCTCTCTATTCGTATAGTCGGTCCAACATATGTAGGGTAGAATTCCAACGGGTGGAAATGTTGCATATCAGCCTATGTTGGGGGATGCCGTTCTGCCGCTGCAGCTCAAGGAGGGTGTGCTTTGTGGTGTTCAAGTGACTGAAGTGCATGCAAAGTTTCCTGGCCATTTTTAGGATGTCTTGCAGATGGGTGGAAGACTTTAGGAAACGCTTGACAACCAGATTGAACAAGTTTGTCAGCAGGGCGCATGGCTCATCCCTCCTTGATGCAGCGCCGACACCATGTTCTTCCCATTGTCAGTCACCATGGTTACGATTTTGAGTTGTCACGGAGAAATACAGGATTTGATTTCTTGATGAAGGACGTGGAGCAGTTCCTCCCCTGTGTGACTCCGTTCGCCCAGGCAAACTAGGTGCAGAACAGCATGACACCGCTGTGCCCTGCACATATGGTATGCTGGTGGGGCACTATGAATTGTCCCTGCAGTGTAAATTGAGGACATGGTGGAGGATGAGGAGGCAGAGGCAGACATTGTCGCAGGACTAACGGCGTGAGAACGTGGAGGCGTAAGCGGCGTCACCTGGCCAAGTTGCTGGTGTGGCTGGGCAGGAACCACATTTACCCAGTGGGCCGTAAAGGACATATATTGTCCTTGACCGTAGTTACAGCTCCACACGTCGGCGCTGCAGAGCACTTTGGCAGACACCGACAGGCTCAAGGACTGGCCCATCTTCTGTTCGACATATTTGTGCAGGGCTGGTACTGCCTTTTTGGCAAAGAAATGAGGGCTTGGGACTCTCCACCTCGGCTCGGCACAAGCCATCAGTTCTCTGAAAGGTGCAGAGTCCACCACTTGGAAAAAGAGGGACTGCAACACTAGCAACTTGGCCAGGAGCACGTTCAGCTTCTGCACCGTTGGATGAGTGCACGCATACTGTTGTCTCTTGGAAATCGCTTCAGTGATCGATTGCTGACGGAATGACTGACGAGGAGTAGGAGGGCGAGAAGCAGGACCATCAAGACCAGTAGATGATAGGAAGGACAGACAGCTCCCTTTGGCTAAGGTGGTGGAGCCTTGACTGCTTGAGGTGTGTGCCACTGGGTGATGCAGCGGTTGCTGCGGTAGGCTGGACTACCACATCGGAGCTATGGTTCTCCCAGGCCACTTTATGGTGACGCTGCATATGTTGATGCAGAGCTGTGGTGCCAACATTGGCACCCTTGCCACGCTTCACCTTCTGCACACAGATTCGGCAAATGGCCATGTTCACCTCCTCCGGCGGCTTAACGAAAAACTGCCACACCGCCGGGTAGGTTATTTTATCCCCAACACTCCGCACTGACTGATAGAGATGGCCTTGCGGTTCACGGCGAACTTTACTCGTTTGCGATTCACCGAACATGCAAACATATGGCGATATTCGCATGCGCCATATTTTTTTGCATAGCGCCGAACTTTGACCCAGAAAACATCCATCAGGTGGAACAGGACAGCCGATTTAGACGTTTCAGCACATGGACACACCCCCAACCCTATAACAGAACCCGATCTGGCAGCCATTTTACATTATGTGTTTTGCCAGTGCAGCGAGAGGTTACATTTTAGAGCAGGGACAGTTAGGGACACCAAACGCTAGCTAATAGGGCCACAAAGGGTCCTTTTAAGGACTGGTATAGGTGTGTTATCGATAGGTGTGATATAGAGGGGTGTGATATACTTATAATATACTTTCTAACATATAAATTATATTATAGTGTATTTGTATTGTGCAGCAGTTGTGTGCGGTTCTGCTGCGATACTGCAGCTAGATAGAGGGACAAATGCTATTGGAGTAACTAATTGCAATGGGTGTGATATACCTGTAGCCCGGAAAAAAACTGCTTGAGGGCTGCGATATATCTTCTTCCACAAAATCCTGATTGAGGGGTGCTATCGCTATATACATTCTTCCACCAAATACTGATTGAGGGCTGTGATACACCTGCTTCCACAAAATACTGATTGAGGGGTGCCATATACCTGTTTCCGCCAAATACTGATTGAGGGGTGCTATATACCTGTTTCCGCCAAATACTGATTGAGGGGTGCCATATACCTTCTTCCACTGATTGAGGGGTGCCATATACCTGTTTCCGCCAAATACTGATTGAGGGGTGCTATATACCTGTTTCCGCCAAATACTGATTGAGGGGTGCCATATACCTGTTTACGCCAAATACTGATTGAGGGGTGCCATATACCTTCTTCCACTAAATACTGATTGAGGGGTGCTATTGCTATGTACCTTCTTCCACCAAATACTGATTGAGGGCTGTGATACACCTGCTTCCACAAAATACTGATTGATAGGTGCATATACCTGTATCCGCCAAATACGGATTGAGGGGTGCCATATACCTTCTTCCACAAATACTGCTCTTCTCTACGGACTTAGGCAGAGGGTCATTTAGAAAATGACAGGCAGAGGAAGAGGCAGACCGTTCTTCAGGGATGGTAGGGGTCGGGCAGGTGCACCAGGCCGGAGCCTAAGTGGAAAGTTGGAGAAGGCGCGTGCCATAACTTCAAATAGCGCACCAGAGTTGGTTGAGTGACTCATTCAGCCTTCTGCTTCTGCACCCTCCTCATCCTCTCTATCTACACCCTCCTCACTCTCTGCTGTGTGAACCCCCAAAGACACCAGCACCACCACAACCACCATAGCCCTTCCACTCGAGTCAGAGGAATTATTTTCCACATCCATTCCCAGACCTTACCGATGCGCAGCCATTCTTGGCATCGGATGAGGAGGAGGAGGTAGCAACGGCCGCCACCCAGCGGTCTGACGACAGTACCCAGATTGGCCCAAGGAGGGTGGTCCCCGCTGTTGCTGCCTACTCTGAGATCTCTAATGTCAGTGGTGGTGAAGGTGACGATGATGACAAGTCGATGGACGTCACGTGGGTGCCCACAAGAGAGGAAGAGGAGGGAAGTTCAGAGGGAGAAACGGAGCAGCAGAGAGGGAGGAGAAGGAGGAGAAGCAGGCAGAACTCACAGTGCACAGGAGGCAAAAAGCAGACTGCAAATGTATCTGGAACGAGCCATCCACCATGCACGGTCACATCTTGCGCTCCCAGGATGCCTGCACATGGCTCCGCAGTGTGGGCTTTTTTTAACGTGATAATAGTGTTGCCATCTGCAGCCTGTGCTGTCAACGCATAAGTCGCGGTAAGGTTCATGGCAGAAAAAAAATGTACGTTAATGTATGCATTTTTTTAATGGACTCTGCAGGATACAAAAAATGTGGAGTGCTGCACATTTGTATACATCAAACTGATAGGAAAAAAAAAATTCTAGGCTCCAGCAGGGCACATTTTTGAGAGTTTTTAAGACGCATAAAAATGGCCCCTGATTAAAATACATAATTTTTGTGGGAATTTTTGCCAATGATCCCCCTCTGGTATATAACTGTCCATGTTGTGGGACTATTTGTGTACTTCTAGTAAGTGTTTTTCTGGTTAGCCTGCAATTAAAGTGAATGGGGCCCACTGTGAATGCATGATTCGCGAACATTTGATCGTCCCGGCCGATGTTCGTCCATCACTACTGACTGACTGCTACCGCTGCTGCCTCCGTGAACACCTGCACCACTACTTTCTGAGCAGGTAGGCTCCTGCGAAGCAGGTGGTCTACCTCGGGCACGTTTGGCTCCTGACCTCCCACTGCTGCCACCCTGCTGACTCTCGGCCACAATAGCGACTTGCTGGCTCCGCCGCTGCCTCATGCGCAAGCTGCCACCCTCTTCTCTGGATGATGATGAAACCCCTTTGTCACCCTGCTCCGAATTATGATCGTCTACATCATCATCGAGTACTGTCTGCACGTCACTGATGTCCTCCTCAACAGTCTTTGAGCCAGGAGCCTGACTGCTCGCAACACCAGCTCCCACGCCACTCTCCTCATCACTGCTTGCCCACCTACCGGATGTCTCCTCCAGATCTTGGCTGGGCAGTAGCTGCTGACTTACCTCTAGTAGCTCATCCTTGCTGTATAGTGGAGCTGAGCCCACAGCATATAATACTTCTCTGGCTAAGGGAACAGAAAAGGACAGAGGCACGTTGAGGACAGGTGAGGGCACAGGGCCTGCTCCTGGGCCATGCCAACTAAGGGTTGTGTCTGACGAACCCACCGACTCTATGCTGGGGTTGTCTGATGTCACTTGGGACGAAGTGGAGTCAACCATTCAAGAACAGCTGGGTTGCTGGTCAAGACACGACCGCTAGATGACACCGGGAGATCAGGCCTCTCGAAGTGACCCCTGCTGCCACGCCCCCTTACTCTGCTGTGACCTGTGCTTGCGCCAGAAACATTTAGGCCTTTGCCCCTCCCCTTTATTTGATCAAACAGTATGTCTGGGGGGGCGTGGCTTCGGCATGGCGGCGTGAAGACGTGAGTTAGGAGAGCTCCGTGACCAGCCTCAGGAGAACCTACAAAGACCGCTTCCCTACCTGCCTTTCCTGGCCATGACTAAAGGGAGACGATCGAAGAGTCAGCCCGCGGTCCCTCCTGAACAATCTATCTGCCGCTTCCTCCGCTCCAACCAACAAGGTGGCGGTGACTCACCCACAATGGCCGCAGCTCCATCGTCTCTGCGCCCAGCAGCGCAACCGTTCTCAATGGCGCCAGCAGTGGAGCCTATCCGCACACAGGATCGTCACCCGGGCGATGCAACCACTTACTACACGGCTCCTACCTTGATGAATCCGGATGCCTGTCCGAATCCTCCATGGCGCCAAGCTGCATCGCTCCAGCCGGATCTCACAGGTACCGCCACTCAGGCCAGTTTGGGGCCTACTGAAAATGAAGGCCTGCGGGCTGATGCCGCCTCTCCTTGTGCGGCAGGCTGAAATACTACTGAGCCTAGGCAGCCTCTGGAAAGGGACTCTGTTTTTATGAACTCCCCTGCTACCAGCTCCCCAAGGGGTTTTATGGGGGATAAGGTGCCACCCTTGGTATCCGCTACCCACACTCAGGGTCACATGGGGCCCGTTCCAGCTTCCCAATCCCCCAGTCAGAGTATACCGGTCATCTTCTCTATGCTGACGCAGCACTCAGAAGAGCCACAGGGGTCCCCCTTACCCCCACCCTCCATCGACCGCACGCTGGCAGAACTTTGGGAAATGATAAGGGCATGAAATCTGACCTGGAGGCACAGGTGGCCCGTATTGAGAACAAACAGGCTCAGGCCATACAAGCTGTCCGAGATGACGTCCATCAACTAGATGACCGCTTATCCTCGCTAGAAAATCGCAATGCAACTACTGCCTCTATGGTTCATTCCCACTCAGAGATACTATCTGCACATACTTCTCAAATGCAGGACTTCTCTCTACACCTCGAAGACGTGGAAAATAGAGGCCGCCGGAGTAATATTAAGCTCCGTAACATCCCAGAATCTATTCCCAACGACCAGCTATACTCCACCGTGGTCGGCATTTTTAATTCTGTCTTGGACAATCCTCCTCAAACCAAGATTGAGCTTGACAGAGTTCACAGAACCGCAGGACCCAGAAACCGTGATGTGGAGAGACCACGAGATGTCATATGTCGGGTTCATTTTTACACAGTCAAAGAACGTATCCTACGCAAAGCTTGGGAAAAGAAGGAGCTCTACTTTGAAGACACACCGATTACTATCCTGCCTGATGTTTCCCGCCTAACCTTATCGATGCGAAGAATGGTCAGGCCCCTGTTAGAAGCAATTAAAGACGCAGGAGCATCCTACCGCTGGGGTCATCCATTTCATATTATTGTCCGGTACCCTAACGGCCAATCAATGCAGGTCCGTTCTCCGGCTGACCTACAGGAACTGTTCAGATTCCTTGACGTCCGTCCCTTCACAGTTCCTGACTGGACATTGCCTCCTTTTCTACAAGGTCTGCCACAAGATCCGGATTCTCCGCAAAGAACGTCATCCACCTCCCCGAGGCGGGCATCTCCAGGCCGTTCCAGCTCTCACCGCGACCACCTTTCCAGATCACAATACCAACCTCCACGACGCCTTCCTCCACCTCCTCGCTGATCCTCCGTTTTTGGCCTCTACTGCTGAGACTCTTTGTTTGTATTATTGAAGGTGGCTCGGCTGAGTCGTTCTCCATGTCTCTTCATTTGTCATGGACTCCTATGGTCTTAAGATAGTCTTAATATCTCCTCTCAAGTGCTTTTTGTCTTTCCCCTGTGCTAACTCCTTTCCCTCTCTTTTGGGAGTTCCTACTCCTATCACTACCCTCCTCTATCCTCCCCAGTCAAAATGCCACAATCTCAGGGGAAGGGGTCTTTGAGATGCAATCTTGTTCATACTTTTTTGTTTCTGGTCACGGATTGCTTTCCGTGTGATATATTTTCATTTTTCTTTAGAAGACGCCATCTGTTCCTCCTCCCCCACTAGGGCACTGTGAGTTCCTGTCTTTGTAAACCCTACTAGACAGGATACTCGCAGTTACTTATACCTTGATAGGTGTTTGTCCCTCGACTGAGGGCTAGATTTCCACCTTCCCTCCCTCCCACTTTCCTTTTCCCCTACCCTCGCCTCCCCCTATCCGGGCTGTCAGCACCCCTCACTCTCACTGAGATATTTTGTTCATATTGGTTCTCTGATTATTGAAACATGTCTGATGTTTTATTGGTCTCCCTTAATGTACAGGGGTTGAACTTACCGGAAAAGAGATTGTCCCTTCTGCGTCTCCTCTGGAAGAAACGTGCACATGTAGCGTTCATCCAGGAAACGCATTTCCGTTCCTCTTCTACTCCGAAGCTCTCGGACAGGCGTTTTCCACATGCCTACCATAGCACTGATCCTGATACAAAGACGAAAGGTGTCTCTATTCTCGTTTCCAACGCTATCTCGTGGAACCTGATCGACTCTCGCACTGATGGGGCAGGCAGGTATCTATTCTTAAAGGGTAACTTAGCCGGTTCTAAGGTTACATTGGCATCAGTCTATGCCCCCAACAATGGTCAAGTGGGTTTTTTATCTAAGACCCTCAGGGCCTTGGAGGAGTTCACGGAGGGTCTTTTGATTCTGGGAGGAGATTTTAATATTGTCCTGAATCCTCGCGTGGACTCCTCCAAGGGCCAAGTTTCCTTCCCTCTCTCCGCCATTACCAAACTCAAGGAGCTCTTGTTTTCCCACCAACTTGCTGATGCCTGGCGTATCCTCTATCCAACATCCCGAGACTACACATTCTTTTCCCACCCCCACAACTCCTACTCCAGATTAGATTACTTCCTCCTGAACCATGTTAGACTAGACCTTCTCTCCAAAGCAGAGATTGACCCTATTACCTTCTCTGACCACGCCCTAGTCTCCATATCCCTCTCCTTCCCGACCCACCAACCCAGAGCCTGGCACTGGCAGTTAAATGACTCACTTCTCCAAGACCTCCAGGTCACCTCTGAAGTCCGGAGAGACCTGGCCGAGTATTTTGTGAATGATGTGACTCCCGATAGCGACCCCCTTACCATTTGGGAAGCCCATAAATGTTTTATCAGAGGCTCTTTTATTAAACTAGGGTCCCGTTTGAAAAAGGAAAGAGCAGCAAAGATATCTAATCTTCTATCGAGCATTCACGAGATAGAACAGCAGCATAAACGGACACTGGACTTGCAGCTGGGAGCGGAACTCACCCAGCTGAGAGATCAGGTTCGCTCTTTATGCCTTTCAAAAGCCAAAGCGACCTTAACCTCTTAAGGACATAGGGCGTACAGGTACGCCCTTGTGCCCTGGTACTTAAGGACACAGGGCGTACATGTACGCCCTGTGTATTTTCGATCACTGCCGTGCGGCTGGCAGTGATCGGAACCCGGTGCCTGCTCAAATCATCGAGCAGGCACCTAGGCTAAATGCGCGGGGGGTCCCGTGACCCCCCCATGTCGGCGATCGCGGCAAACCGCAGGTCAATTCAGACCTGCGGTTTGCTGCGATTTCTGAAGTTTCTGGTCCCCGCAGTCCCTGACCGCAGGGATCAGAAACTTTATATGCCATAAAAAAAGTTTTATTTACCCCCCCCTGCACCCCCGAATGATTTTTATGGTGGCGGGAGGTGCAGGGGGAGGGTTGCGGGCGGTGTGGGCGGTGCGGGAGGCGGGCGGTGTGGCAGGCGGGATCGCGATCCCCCGCCCGCCTCCCCTTGTATAATCGTTGGTGTCTAGTGGGGATACCAGGGTGCCAGCACATTGCTGGCACCCTGGTATAAACGGCTGACATCTGCGATGCGATGTCAGCCGTTTAACCCTTTCCATACAGCGGTCCGTACGGACCGCTGTATGGAAAAGGTTAACAGCGCAGGGAGCTCCCTCCCTCTCCCATCGGGGGGCTGCTGTGCCTTTGCAGCCCCCCGATGGGGAGGGAGAGAGCCCCCAGAGAGCCCCCCGAGAGATCCCCTCCTTACCCTTCCCCGTCTGCGAAGTTCTGAGCAGTACTGAGCAGACGGGGAAGGTTCCCATGGCAACAGGACGCCTCTCAGGCGTCCTGCTGTCCATGGTGCTGAACAGATCTGTGCTGAATGGCATAGATCTGTTCAGTGTAAGTAAAATACAGTACAGAACAATATATATTGTACTGTACTGTATTATTCAGACATCAGACCCACTGGATCTTCAAGAACCAAGTGGGTCTGGGTCAAAAAAAAGTGAATAAAAGTGAAAAAAAAGTAAAAATCAAAAAACACATTTATCACTGATAAAAAATGAAAAAAATAAAATTCCCTACACATGTTTGGTATCGCCGCGTCCGTAACGACCTGATCTATAAAACGGTCATGTTACTTTACCCGAACGGTGAACACCATAAAAATAAAAAATAAAAAACTATGATGAAATTGAAATTTTGCCCACCTTACTTCCCAAAAAAGGTAATAAAAGTGATCAAAAAAGTCGCATGTACGCCAAAATTGTAACAATCAAACCGTCATCTCATCCCGCAAAAATCATACCCTACCCAAGATAATCGCCCAAAAACTGAAAAAACTATGGCTCTTAGACTATGGAAACACTAAAACATGATTTTTTTTGTTTCAAAAATGAAATCATTGTGTAAAACTTACATAAATAAAAAAAAAGTATACATATTAGGTATCGCCGCGTCCGTATCGCCCGGCTCTATAAAAATATCACATGATCTAACCCCTCAGATGACCACCGTAAAAAAATAAAAATAAAAACGGTGTAAAAAAAGCCATTTTTTGTCATCTTACGTCACAAAAAGTGTAATAGCAAGCAATCAAAAAGTCATATGCACCCCAAAATAGATGCCAATCAAACCGTCATCTCATCCCGCAAAAAATGAGACCCTACTTAAGATAATCGCCCAAAAACTGAAAAAACTATGGCTCTTAGACTATGGAGACACTAAAACATTTTTTTGGTTTTAAAAATGAAATCATTGTGTAAAACGTACATAAATAAAAAAAATTGTATACATATTAGGTATCTCCGCGTCCGTGACAACCTGCTCTATAAAATTACCACATGATCTAACCTGTCAGATGAATGTTGTAAATAACAAAAAAAAAACGGTGCCAAAAAAGCTATTTCTTGTTACCTTGCCGCACAAAAAGTGTAATATAGAGCAACCAAAAATCATATGTACCCTAAACTAGTACCAACAAAACTGCCACCCTATCCCGTAGTTTCTAAAATGGGGTCACTTTTTTGGAGTTTCTACTCTAGGGGTGCATCAGGGGGGCTTCAAATGGGACATGGTGTCAAAAAAACCAGTCCAGCAAAATATGCCTTCCAGAAACCATATGGTGTTCCTTTCCTTCTGCGCCCTGCCATGTGCCCGTACAGCTGTTTACGACCACATATGGGGTGTTTCTGTAAACTACAGAATTAGGGCCATAAATAATGAGTTTTGTTTGGCTGTTAACTCTTGCTTTGTAACTGGAAAAAAAATATTAAAATGGAAAATCTGCCAAAAAAGTGAAATTTTGAAATTGTATCTCTATTTTCCATTAAATCTTGTGCAACACCTAAAGGGTTAACAAAGTTTGTAAAATCAGTTTTGAATACCTTGAGGGGTGTAGTTTCTTAGATGGGGTCACTTTTATGGAGTTTATAATCTAGGGGTGCATCAGGGGGGCTTCAAATGGGACATGGTGCCAAAAAAACAGTCCAGCAAAATCAGCCCTCCAAAAACCAAACGGCGCACCTTTCACTCTACGCCCCGCTGTGTGCCCGTACAGTAGTTTACGGCCACATATGGGGTGTTTCTGTAAACAGCAGAGTCAGGGCAATAAAGATACAGTCTTGTTTGGCTGTTAACCCTTGCTTTGTTAGTGGAAAAAATGGGTTAAAATGGAAAATTAGGCAAAAAAATGAAATTCTCAAATTTCATCGCCATTTGCCAATAACTCTTGTGCAACACCTAAAGGGTTAGCGACGTATGTAAAATCAGTTTTGAATACCTTGAGGGGTGTAGTTTCTTAGATGGGGTCACTTTTAGGGAGTTTCTCCTCTAGGGGTGCATCAGGGGGCTTCAAATGGGACATGGTGTAAATAAACCAGTCCATAAAAATCAGCCTTCCAAAAACCAAACGGCGCACCTTTCACTCTACGCCCCGCTGTGTGGCCGTACAGTAGTTTACGGCCACATATTGGGTGTTTCTGTAAATGGCAGAGTCAGGGCAATAAAGATACAGTCTTGTTTGGCTGTTAACCCTTGGTTTGTTAGTGGAAAAAATGGGTTAAAATGAAAAATTAGACAAAAAAATGAAATTCTCAAATTTCCTCCCTATTTGCCAATAACTCTTGTGCAACACCTAAAGGGTTAACAACGTATGCAAAATCAGTTTTGAATACCTTGAGGGGTGTAGTTTCTTAGATGGGGTCATTTTTGGGTGGTTTCTATAATGTAAGCCTCGCAAAGTGACTTGAGACCTGAACTGGTCCCTAGAAATTGAGTTTTTGTAAATTTCGGAAAAATTTCAAGATTTGCTTCTAAACTTCTAAGCCTTATAACATCCCCAAAAAATAAAATATCATTCCCAAAACAATTCAAACATGAAGTAGACATATGGGGAATGTAAAGTCATCACAATTTTTGGGGGTATTACTATGTATTACAGAAGTAGAGAAACTGAAACTTTGAAATTTGCTAATTTTTTTCAAATTTTTGTTAAATTAGGTATTTTTTGGTGCAAAAAAAATTTTTTTTTTTACTCCATTTTACCAGTGTCATGAAGTACAATATGTGACGAAAAAACAATCTCAGAACGGCCTGGATAAGTCAAACCGTTTTAAAGTTATCAGCACTTAAAGGGACTCTGGTCAGATTTTCAAAAAATGGCCTGGTCCTAAGGTGTAAAAAGGCTGTGTCCTTAAGGGGTTAACTAAGTTCCGTAGACATTACTACGAGCATGGTAACAAACCAGGTAGAACCCTTGCACGGGCTTTGCAAAAGACCAAATTACGCTCCTTTGTCCCCCATGTGTCACTCACCTCTGGTAGAAAGACCTCTCTCCCGAAGGAAATAACAGAAGCATTCAGATCATATTATCACACCCTGTACAATCTAGACGACTCTCATCAATCCGTTAGCCCTGAATCCAAGCCCTCAGTGAAAGCTTATCTTGAATCTGCGGGCTTACCATCTCTCTCCTCAGAAGCGGTTTCTGATTTGGAGTCACCCACATCATTATCTGAGTTACAGGCAGCTATTAAAAACTCCCTAACTGGGAAGGCTCCTGGTCCGGACGGACTCACGCTCTCCTACTATAAGCAGTTTAAGGACATTTTGCCTGCTCATTTTATTGCTGCCTTTAACTCATTAGATAGGGCCCGTACTCTTCCAAATGACACTCTTAGAGCTCACATCACAGTAGTCCCAAAGGAAGGGAAAGATCCCTCTCATTGCCAAAACTACCGTCCCATTTCCCTGATCAACGTAGATCTAAAGTTATTTTCTAAAATTCTTTCCACTCGCCTTCTACCACATTTCCAAAAACTAATCCATCTAGACCAAACAGGTTTTTTACCCCTTAGAGAAGCCCGTGATAGTACTACAAGAGCAATTAACATGATCTACCAAGCCATCACTTCTAAGACCCCAACTTTATTCCTATCTACTGATGCCGAAAAGTCGTTCGATAGGGTTAATTGGGAATTTATGTTTGAAACCCTACGATGCGTGGGAATGGGGGACAAAATGATGGCCCGGATTACTAATCTTTACTCCAACCCCACGGCAGTGGTTAAGGTGAATGGCCAGTTTTCCATGCCTCTGTCCATCCGCAATGGAACGAGGCAGGGCTGTCCCCTTTCCCCTTTAATATTCGTGATTTGTCTAGAGCCGCTTCTGTGTCATATAAGGGGGAACCCCGATATTTCAGGGCTACGGATTCATGAGACATCGCACAAGGTTGCAGCTTACGCTGATGATCTTCTGTTCTTCCTCACCAACCCCAGGGTTACCCTCCCAAACCTCTTTCAGGAACTAAAAATATATGCTTACCTCTCGAACTTTAAGATTAATTATCAAAAATCCGAAGCTTTAAACATAACTCTTCCCCCTTCCACGGTCCAATCTATTTCAGAGAACTTTCCATTTAAATGGGCTCGTTCATCTCTAAAATATCTATGGATTTTACTGACCCCCACACTCTCGGAACTCTATCAGGTCAACTACCCGCCTCTTCTCCGGACTATAAAAACAGATCTAGACAGGTGGAATATTGGTACGTTCTCTTGGTTTGGAAGGATATCTATTTTTAAAATGAATGTTTTGCCAAAAATTCTATTTTTCTTCCAAGCCCTACCGATCCACATCCCTAGACTCTTTTTCCATACTCTTCTGAAAATGTTGACCCATTTCATATGGGCAGGTAAACCATCCAGGATAGCTAGGTCAATACTCTTCCGTCCCAAACTTGAGGGCGGTCTTGGGCTCCCGGACTTCCTCTCATACCATAGGGCTTCATATCTTCTTAGGATAGTAGATTGGTGTCGCCACCAAGCCTATAAACAATGGGTTTCAATTGAGCAATCCTTCCTGATTGCTCCATTGTCAGCCATTCCTTGGTTGTCCACCCAGATCCCATTGGAAGCACGCCTACACCCGACTAAAGGCCCCTCCGTGAAAGCCTTTGCCAGCATTCAAAATCACCCGGGTATCTCTCCATCCCCTCTCCTATGTTTCCTATTCTGGGCAATCCTCAATTCCCTCCAGGACTAGAGCGCGGTCCCTTTAGGGAATTAATAAGGTGTAACAAATTTAGGGCCCACCTCAAATCAATTGCTTACCCCTCAACAGATCTCAGAGTCGTCTGGAACGTCTACTCTCAATCCATGGCAGTCTAGACAACTCACACATTTCATGTCTACACTCCCTCCTGCGACTACGTATGTTCGTGACAAGACGGACTTTGAGTTCATCTGTGAGCAGTCTGGAGTGACTAAACGTACCCTCTCCCGCACATATGGCTTACTAATATCTCCCCCAGACCAACCTCCTCCCAACTTTGTCTCTCAATGGGAAGCTGACTTGGATATCACACTTTCCTCGGACCAACGGTTAAGACTATACACGTGCATTCACAAAACATCTATGGCCAGCAATATTCAAGAATCGGGTTTCAAACTCATGTCCCGCTGGTATAGGGTCCTAACTAGACTTAACTCCATATTCCCATCTACCTCACCCCTATGCTGGCGATGCGGCTCTGAGAGGGGTACATTACTACATATATTCTGGTCCTGTCCCCTTCTATCGGCATTTTGGAACTCTGTATGGGGGATTACGTCTAAGTTCACTACATATACCCTCCCTAAGACACCTGCGTTTTTCCTGCTCCATCAGTGCGAGATTCCTCTGTCATCCTACAACAAGTCTGTGGTAAGGCACTTGGTAAATGCGGCAAGAGCTTGCATCCCATGCCTATGGAGGCAATCATCTGCTCCCTCCATATCAATGTGGATCAATAGAGTTCAGGAGATTATGAGAATAGAAGATCCCACTTCATCAATGAGACATACTGAAAAAAGTTTCACCAAGACCTGGAGTCACTGGTTGAACTTCTTTGACTCCGTTGAAGGTAAAGCGCTCCTAGCATCTAAATGAGAGTGCAGGTTCGTGTCTGATGTCCCTCTTCCCTTTTCCCTTCCCTCCCCCTTTTTTTCTTCCCTTCTCTGTCCCCTCCTTTCCTTGTCTACTTTATTTCACGACATTGTTTTTGGATTCAATTTGCTTTTTATTGATCCATATGTTATTGTGGTATCCCGAGTAGGGCTTTATAATTTTATGACTTGTCATTTGTCATTTATTGTACTCATGCTTTATTACTGAGTTGTATTCATTATCAGTCCCATTGTCCATCATGCTTTGGGTTGTTAAAAATTGAAAAATCTTAAATAAAGAATTTACAAAAAAAAAAACAGTATTGTCTGACATACTGTTTGATCAAATAAATAAATGGAAATTAATACACCACACAATGGCTAATTTTCCCCTTTTTTCCCCCCACTAATACACTCCAAAAAAGGCTTTAGAACATATAACTGCACCGCTGAACGACAAATAAGCCCGTATTTTTATTCCACTAATATATCCCAAAAAAGTCTTCAGAACATATAACTGCACTGCTGAATGGCAAATAAGCCCTTATTTTTTTCCACTAATACATGCCAAAAAAACCTTTAGAACATATAACTGCACCGCTGAACGGCAATTAATACTTTTTGTTTTCCACTAATACACGCCAAAAAAAGGCTGTAATTTTCTCACTTCACCACAGAACGGCTGATAAGCCCTTTTTTTTCCCAGTAATACACCCCCAAAAAGGCTTTAGAATATATAACTGCACAGCTGAACGGCAAATAAGCCCTTATTTTTTTCCACTAATACACCCCAAAAAGGCTTTAGAACATAACTGCACCATTGAACGGTAAATAAGCTCTCATTTGCTTCCACTTATAAAGGCCAAAAAAGACTTGAAAACATATAGCAGCACTGTTGAACGGCAAATAATACTTTCTGTTTTCCGCTAATACACGCCAAAAAAGTCTTTCCTAGCACTTTCCCTAGCGCCTGCTAACGTCTCTCCCTGCACTAAGTACACTGGAAAATGGCTGAATCCAAGATGACTGAGGCTATTTATAGGGCTGTGTAGCTGGCCAGTTAAGACCTGTCCTAGGTTGCTAATATAGCTTATATGTTTATACAGCTAGACCTGCCAATAACCTGTCACGAGGGTGTCAAGAGCCACGCCTGACTCCGTTATACCCGGGGTCAGGAAGTCGCAGCGGGTGGCTGCGCGCTCTATGTCTGAAGACAGTGCTGTTTATTAAAGGTAGCTTTCTGGGTTTACCTTGCAATCCTTTTTGGCTCACTCAGGGATCCGTAGCTTCTCCTCCTCAGCTGTTTCTTGTCCAGCAATCCCAACCTCCTTATATTCCCATGTCTCACTTCTCTGGTTGCTAGATATAGAGCTTCCTGCCTGGACTTCTATACTGACCCACTGGAGCTCTGTAGCTGTGTTCCCTGGTTGTTGTTCCAGAACGTTACCCTCCGGATCCCTGTTGGGCCTTGGTGGTCTGCTGTTGTCGCCCACCTGGGATTATATGTTTGTCTGTATTGTCTGTCCTCTCCTTGGTGTTTTCCTTTTAGTGTCAGTGGTGCGGACTTTTGATCCCACCGCCCCGTTCACTACATAGGTCTCATCTTAGGGAAAGCCAGGGTTTAGGCACGTGATCGGCGTACGGGTGAGGAACCCGTCTAGGGACGTCAGGGCAGTCAGGTGCCAGCCGCAAGGTGAGTCAGGGGTCACCATCTTTCCCTCTCCCTTGGACAGGGCCTTCCCATTTCCCTCCCTTTGCGTGACGCCGGTCATTACATTATATCTGGCCCTTATTTTGTGTAGGTAAAAAATAAATAAATAAATAAATAAAAAAAATTATTTCTACCTACTTAGAATCCAGTATGGATCCAATTGCTGCTTTGTCAAAGCAACTTCAAGGCCTGTCTTTGGAGGTGGCAGGATTGAAGGCGTCAGTCCTCCAGCAACAGCAGCAATTGCTACAGACCGCAAGCCCAGCGGTTGCTACAGGTAACCAGGTTGTTGCGGAACCCAAGGTTGCTCTTCCTGACAGATTTTCTGGGGGAAGGGACAAATTTGTGACGTTCCGTGAGGCCTGTAAATTATATTTTAAACTGCGCCCTTACTCCTCTGGTAATGAAGAACAGCGGGTGGGGGTTGTTATTTCCCTGCTTCAGGGGGACCCGCAATCCTGGGCGTTCTCTTTACCCACTGATTCCCAGGCTCTCCGGTCAGTGGATGAATTTTTTGGGGCCTTGGGTCTTATATATGATGACCCTGACTGAATCGCACTGGCTGAATCAAAGTTACGGAGACTCCTACAGGGAGAGCAGCCAGTAGAGGAGTATTGCTCAGAGTTCCGTAGGTGGGCTACGGATACCCAGTGGAACGACCCGGCTCTCAGGAGTCAGTTCTGCTCTGGGTTATCCGAAAGGATTAAGGATGCGCTTGCGCTGTATGAGACTCCCTTTTTCCTTGATGCGGTTATGTCCCTTTCTATCAGGATAGATAGACGTCTTAGGGATAGATTGAAAAATCCGGAGCAACTGGTAACCCCTCCCAAGCAGCAGTTAGTCTGTATGGACTTAGACGAGCCTATGCAGCTAGGAGGAACTACTCGTCAGGTCCGTCCTCCTGAGGCTCGCCGTAGGCGTTGGGTTTGTTTTTTCTGTGGGGAGAGGGGTCATTTTATTAATGTCTGTCCTTCCTTTCTCAAAAACAAAAGACCGTCGGAAAACTACTAACCCCAGGCTGTGTGGAGGATGTCAGCCGGGGGGTATACGTTTCCTCCATACGAACATCGCAATTTGTGTTGCCAGTGGTTGTTGTTTTTGGCGTTAAGACGGAGACCATTTCTTTTTTCCTAGACAGTGGAGCAGGAGTAAATTTGATAAATGCCCATTTGCCCACACTATGGGTTTGTCTCTCTGTACGCTACAGAGACCTATTCCCATATTCGCTATTGATTCTGCTCCTCTGTCTCAGAGAAACCTCACTCACATTGTCCATAACTTACACCTTCGGGTAGGGGACCACCATAACGAGTTGCTTTCATGTTATGTTCTGGAGGGGCTCCCCACTCCGGTGGTGTTGGGTCTTCCCTGGTTGGTAGCACACAATCAAGTGGTGGATTGGCAGGCCAGGGAGATATTGGAGTGGAGTGAGCAGTGCAGAGAAAATTGCTTAAATAGCAATTGCTTAGTCGCCTCCATAGCTACCCTACCTACATTTGTTTCAGACTTTGAGAACGTTTTTTCTGAAAAGGGTTGTCAGAAGTTACCACCTCACCGTCCTTATGATTGCCCGGTTAACCTGATTCCCGGTGCAAAATTACCCAAGACCAGGTTATATAATCTTTCGGGTCCAGAGAGACAAGCCATGAAAGATTATATCTCCGAGAGCTTGGCTAAGGGACACATCAGACCCTCTTCTTCACCCGTGGCTGCAGGGTTTTTCTTCGTTAAAAAGAAAGATGGGGGCCTGCGTCCTTGCCTAGATTTTCGCGAATTAAACCGGATAACCATCCGAGACCCATACCCTCTTCCTCTCATTCCTGACCTGTTTAATCAGATTGCGGGTGCTAGGTGGTTCTCCAAACTTGATCTTAGGGGGGCCTACAATCTGATTCGTATCAAGGAAGGGGATGAGTGGAAGACAGCTTTTAACACCCCTGAGGGGCATTATGAAAATCTAGTCATGCCTTTCGGTCTGACCAATGCTCCTGCTGTCTTCCAACATTTCGTTAATGACATTTTTAGTCATCTTATCGGCAGGTTTGTTGTGATATACCTAGATGATATTTAAATTTATTCGTCTGATCTGAAAACACATGAGGTGCATGTCAGACAGGTACTGCAGGTCCTACGGACGAATAAATTATATGCTAAAATTGAAAAGTGTGTCTTCGCCGTTCAGGAAATACAGTTCCTAGGTTATTTATTATCTGCTTCAGGTTTCCGTATGGATCCTAGGAAGGTCCAGGCAATTTTAGATTGGGATCTTCCTGAGAACCTCAAAGCACTGCAACGGTTCTTGGGCTTCGCAAATTTCTATAGAAAGTTCATTAAAAATTATTCAGTGATTGTAAAACCCCTTACTGACATGACTAGGAAGGGGACTGATTTTTCTAAATGGTCTGACGCCGCTAAAATTGCTTTTTCCTCTCTAAAAGAGAGGTTTACCTCGGCACCTGTACTAATCCAACCTGATGTCTCCCAGCCTTTTATTGTTGAAGTAGATGCGTCAGAGGTGGGAGTGGGGGCTGTGCTGTCTCAGGGTCCGTCTCCTGGCAAATGGCGTCCTTGTGCGTTCTTTTCTAAAAAACTATCTGCAGCAGAGAAGAACTATGATATTGGCAATAGGGAACTATTAGCTATTAAACTAGCGTTTGAAGAATGGCGTCACTTTTTAGAGGGGGCAATTCACCCCGTCACTGTGATTACGGACTAGTGATGAGCGGCAGGTGCCATATTCGATTTCGAAGAAATTCGCGAATATTCGATAGAATATTCGTTTTATATTCGTCGAAATCGAATATTCGTCATTATTCTTGTTATCGTGATTAATATGCGATTTAAATAATCGCGTATTGCGATTTTAACTTAAAGGCTACTCTCCTATTGAAATAGCAATTTGATTAATTCAAGTTATAATAATCGAATTTCGATTTTAACTTAGCACTGCTATATTCCATATTCGTTAATTCTAGCTTAATATGGAATATAGCAGTGCTAAGTTAAAATCGAAATTCGATTATTATAACTTGAATTTTTTTTTTAATTGTTATATTTTTTTCTTTCCCACTTCCCTAAAGTTGTTCTTACCTGTCCTTTGGATTCCTGGCTTACCTGTCCTTTGGATTCCTGGCTTCCTGGCTGCTCCAGTCAGTGCCCGTTGCCGCTTCTGCCGACTTCCGTGCTCATGAAGCGTCCCCATCACCATGGGAACGTCTCCATATACTAGAATGTACTGTCGGATTTGAGAATTACGTGAAAAATCGCAATTCGATTATTTCAAGTTATAAAATTCGAATTTCGATTTTAACTTAGCACTGCTATATTTAATTCTAGCCTAATATGGAATATAGCAGTGCTAAGTTAAAATCGAAATTCGATTATTATAACTT
The DNA here is from genome assembly GCF_905171765.1 of Bufo bufo. Classification (NCBI taxonomy): domain Eukaryota; kingdom Metazoa; phylum Chordata; class Amphibia; order Anura; family Bufonidae; genus Bufo; species Bufo bufo. The sequence continues at coordinate 774,275,268 of NC_053390.1, read as the reverse complement.
GAATTAATCGAATTGCGATTTCAACTTGGACCTGATTTACTATGGTTGGCTTGGTAGAATTAGCGAATATGACGAATGTATTCGTCATATTCCACAAAACGAATATAATGAATGTATTCGTCATATTCCACAAAACGAAGATAACGAGGTATTCTGCATCTTCGTTTTAGCTACCTATTCGTCAACTTCGCTAATTCTAGCAATCATATAGGAAAGTTTACTATAGAGACAGCTAAGTTTAATTCGCTATGCGATTATATGACTGCTTTTTTAAAAAAAAAAATAGAATAATTATAATACCTGATAATTATTATAATTATTCTATTTATATAAAAAAAAAGCAAAGTAATATAATCGCATAGCGAATTAAACTTAGCTGTCTCTATAGTAAACTTTCCTATATGATTGCTAGAATTAGCGAAGTTGATGAATAGGTAGCTAAAACGAAGATGCAGAATACTTCGTTATCTTCGTTTTGTGGAATATGACGAATACATTCGTTATATTCGTTTTGTGGAATATGACGAATACATTCGTCATATTCGCTAATTCTACCAAACCAACCATAGTAAACCAGGTCCAAGTTGAAATCGCAATTCGATTAATTCAAGTTATAACAATCGAATTTCGATTTTAACTTAGCACTGCTATATTCCATATTAGGCTAGAATTAAATATAGCAGTGCTAAGTTAAAATCGAAATTCGAATTTTATAACTTGAAATAATCGAATTGCAATTTTTCACGTAATTCTCAAATCCGACAGTACATTCTAGTATATGGAGACATTCCCATGGTAATGGGGACGCTCCATGAGCACGGAAGTCGGCAGAAGCGGCAACGGGCACTGACTGGAGCAGCCAGGAAGCCAGGAATCCAAAGGACAGGTAAGAACAACTTTAGGGAAGTGGGAAAGAAAAAAATATAACAATAAAAAAAAACCAAAAAAAACGAATATTCGAAATATCGAATTTATATCACTATATTCGAAATATTCGCGAAAAAAAGTTGATATTCGAATATTCGCGCCCAACACTATTACGGACCACAAAAACCTTCTGTACCTCGAATCAGCTAAGCATCTCACCCCTAGACAAGCTAGGTGGTCGCTATTTTTTACCAGGTTTAACTTTGTTACTACCTATCGTCCTGGGGCAAAAAATACCAAGGCAGATGCACTATCTCGTTGTTTCCCTGGAGGGGGTAATGTGAGTGATCCGGTACCCATTCTACAAAGAGGAGTGTTTATCTCTGCGGTACACTCTGTTCTGGAGGGGAAGGTGTTAGAGGCTCAGGGGGACGCCCCGGTCTCTTGCCCCTCAGAGAAATTGTTTGTACCGTTAAACCTGCGTCTCGAATTATTAAAGGAACATCATAATTCGGCACTTGCTAGGCACCCGGGTAGTAAAGCAACCTTGGAGCTATTGTCTCGTCGTTTTTGGTGGCCAAGGTTGCGTCAGGATGTAATGGATTTTGTGTCTTCCTGTTCTACTTGTGCGCGCGCGAAAGTCTCTCATACACGTCCTGCAGGGTCTTTATTGCCACTTGTCATTCCCAATAGGCCATGGACACATCTGTCAATGGATTTTATCACTGACTTACCTTTGTCTGCGGGTAAAACAGTTATCTTGGTAGTAGTGGACAGGTTTAGCAAAATGGTACATTTCATTGCGTTACCCGCACTACCTAATGCTAAGACTCTTGCTCAGGTATTCATCAGTGAAATCGTGAAGCTTCACGGGGTCCCTTCGGATGTTGTTTCGGATCGGGGAACCCAGTTTATTTCTAAATTTTGGAAAGCTTTTTGTTCCCGTTTGGGGGTACACTTGTCCTTTTCCTCAGCTTTCCATCCTCAGTCGAATGGACAGACTGAGCGTACCAACCAAAACCTTGAGACATATTTAAGATGTTTTGTGTCTGAAAACCAAGAGTTGTGGTCATCATATTTACCGTTACCCGAGTTTGCCATAAATAATCGCAGTCAGGAATCTACTGGCAAGTCACCATTTCTTGGTGCATATGGTTTTCATCCCCAATTCTGTACTTTCAAAGAGGGGGGGTCTTCTGGGGTTCCCGAAGAGGAACGGTTTTCGTCATCTCTTTCTTCTGTATGGCAGAAAGTGCAAGCTAATTTGAAAAATATGGGAGGTAAATATAAATGCATGGCTGATAAGAGACGGTCGCTAGGTCCGGACCTAGGAGTGAATGACTATGTGTTGTTGTCTACTAGGAATATTAAATTAAAGGTTCCCTCTTGGAAACTGGGTCCTAGGTTCATTGGCCCTTACAAAATAGTAGCCATCATTAATCCCGTGGCTTTTCGCCTGGAGCTACCTCAGACTTTTAAAATCCATAACGTCTTCCATAAGTCGTTACTCAAGAAGTATGTTCCACCTCTATAACCGTCACCGCTGCCACCTCCTCCTGTTGTTGTGGATGGTAATCTAGAGTTTCAAATATCCAAAATTGTTGATTCTCGTCGGGTCCGCCGCTCTCTTCAATATCTGGTGCATGAGAGACCTAGTCCTGAGTGTCCGGAGGCCCCTCGTAGAGAGGGGGGTACTGTCACGAGGGTGTCAAGAGCCACGCCTGACTCCGTTATACCCGGGGTCAGGAAGTCGCAGCGGGTGGCTGCGCGCTCTATGTCTGAAGACAGTGCTGTTTATTAATGGTAGCTTTCTGGGTTTGCCTTGCAATCCTTTTTGGCTCACTCAGGGATCCGTGGCTTCTCCTCCTCAGCTGTTTCTTGTCCAGCAATCCCAACCTCCTTATATTCCCATCTCTCACTTCTCTGGTTGCCAGATATAGAGCTTCCTGCCTGGACTTCTATACTGACCCACTGGAGCTGTGTAGCTGTGTTCCCTGGTTGTTGTTCCAGAACGTTACCCTCCGGATCCCTGTTGGGCCTTGGTGGTCTGCTGTTGTCGCCCACCTGGGATTATATGTTTGTCTGTATTGTCTGTCCTCTCCTTTGTGTTTTCCTTTTAGTGTCAGTGGTGCGGACTAGTGATCCCACCGCCCCGTTCACTACATAGGGCTCATCTTAGGGAAAGCCAGGGTTTAGGCACGTGATCGGCGTACGGGTGAGGAACCCGTCTAGGGACGTCAGGGCAGTCAGGTGCCAGCCGCAAGGTGAGTCAGGGGTCACCATCTTTCCCTCTCCCTTGGACAGGGCCTTCCCATTTCCCTCCCTTTGCGTGACGCCGGTCATTACATAACCTTAATACAGTTCCTATGTTTGTGTGTTAAAGACAAAAGCAGAGTTATTTACAGTGACTTCATGTTTGGATGTCATGTAATAGTTATATTTTGTGTTCACAGAAGCAGAAAAGACGTAATTTTCCCCAAATAAAGTTTAAAAAAATTGGTAAAAACAGGTGGGGCACAAAGTGCACAGTAATGCTACTCCCCAGATAAAATAGAAGTGCATTCAGACCTGAAGGTGACACTCCTTCAAGAGTATATTACAGACTAAACAAAAATCACTGAAAAAGATTTAAAAAAACATTCAGCACAATGTAATGAATATGCGGATGTACATGGCTACATTTATAAAAGAAAAATCATGAAAATAATGCACACTATAGAACACAATAGATGCAAATGTTATATATGGACTAAGTCCTCATTCTGATATAATAAAATCTGGTACTCTCAGCCAATATATTTTGATCAAAACACATTTGTGCCCACCTACCAGCGTCAAGGTGGTCTCAGTCAGGCAGGTCCTACTCAAAACCTACCTATGCCGTTGGGCATCTACATTCAGGAGAGCAGACCCCGCACATATAGTGTGCTGCTCCTAGTCACCTCTGTGTGCATCCAGCAACCGATGAGAGGAGGAACGCGCACAGCTATATGTACCACCAAATCAAGGCGGCCTGTTTGATAGGAAGGGGAAAAGTGCACAAGAATGCTACTCCCCAGATAATAGGAGCACATTCACACATGAAGGTGCCACTCCTTCAAGAACATAAATTTATCAAAAATCACAGAAAAATATCAAAACATCCTGCACGATATGATAACTGAATATGCGGATGTACATGGCTACATTTATAAGAGAAAAAAAAAATCACTGAAAATAATGCACTAACCCAATAGATGCAAACATTATATATGGACTAAGCCCTCACTCTAATGATAAAATCTGAGAATAGCCAATATTTAGATCAAAACACATCTTTGCCCACCTACCAGCACTATTTAATTACAGGGTTTTTTAAATGAAAAGTGTGCCAAGTAGAGAATTTCTTTAAATTAATTTTGGTTCCGATTTGTCAAATTTGTGGCCGAATCAATTCTACATGAATCAAATGTGTTCGAATTGGCCTGAGCATTGGTAGTAATTGGCCTGAACAATGACAGCAACAGCAAATAATGTCAGATTATCACTATCATATATAGGTATATGTAAATGCATGGTTCACAATGTCAACAAATGGTCTGTTTAACCTGTTCGCTACTAGCACCGTAGCTGTACGGTGCTGCAAACTTGGTACAAAATACCAGCGCAGTACAGCTACGGCGCGGTGTTCACCCGGTACCTGATCAAAATCGCTCCGTGACCGGGTGATAATGGATGTTCAGGACGGCAGGCAGCCATCTTCCCTAGGGGTACAGGCAACATCGGTCGCTGTGATTGGCAGATTTCTGCAGACCAGCCAATCACAGCTCCGGATGATTTTTCATTCATCCAGGAAGCTGCAGGGGGGTGGAACAGGGTTTGTACAGGGGTGACTGGTGCTGAACTTGTCAGCACTAGTGTTGAGCGGGAGGTGCCATATTCGATTTCACGATATTTCACGAATATTCGATTGAATATTCGACTTATATTCGTCGAAATCGAATATTCGTCATTATTCTATTTATCTTGAATAATATGCGATTTAATTATTCACGGATTGCGATTTTATTTACACTGTATAAGGCAACTTTCATATTGGTTGGCTATGTCTATGGCTAATATGTGTATTTTACGAATATTCACTATATTGCTATAACTTAGATTTTAAGAATATTACGAATATTCTAAAATACGAAGTTACAGCAATATAGCGAATATTCGTAAAATGCACATAATTTAGCTAATATAGTGCTCTAAACTTTTTTTTTATAGTCTCATTTTTTGGTCTTTTCTGAACTTCATTTTTAAAAAAAATTTACACTATTAAAAAAAAATACTACAGCACTATATTAGCTAAATTGCAGTCTATATGTGTATTTTTAGAATATTCGCTATATTGCTATAACTTCGTTTTTAGAATATTCTTCATATTCTAAAAAAACAAAGTTATAGCAATATAGCGAATATATTCGTTACTTAGAATATTCGTATATATATTTTTTCAATCTCTACTGTTATTCCACTTTTGCAGACTGCTCCCCGACAAGCGTCCCAGTCACCATGGTAACGGCTGTGGGTTAGAATATACCATTGGATCTGAGTTTTCACGATCTCAGGGAAAACTCAGATCCGATGGTATATTCTAACCCACAGGCGTTCCCATGGTGACGGGGACCCTTGTCAGAGAGGTGTATGCCGAAGTTGATTAAATAACTAATATATTCGCTATATATTCGTTTTTTTTCGAATATTCGTGGAATAATCGAAATCTTGATTTCGATTTTTTTTGTTCCAAATAATATTCGATTTTATTTTATTTATTTTTTTTATTCGCTATCCCTAATTTAAATAAAGCGGGTAACGTAAAGGTGCGTGAAAATAATGCACACTATAGAACACAATAGATGCAAATGTTATATATGGACTAAGTCCTCATTCTGATATAATAAAATCTGGTACTCTCAGCCAATATATTTTGATCAAAACACATTTGTGCCCACCTACCAGCGTCAAGGTGGTCTCAGTCAGGCAGGTCCTACTCAAAACCTACCTATGCCGTTGGGCATCTACATTCAGGAGAGCAGACCCCGCACATATAGTGTGCTGCTCCTAGTCACCTCTGTGTGCATCCAGCAACCGATGAGAGGAGGAACGCGCACAGCTATATGTACCACCAAATCAAGGCGGCCTGTTTGATAGGAAGGGGAAAAGTGCACAAGAATGCTACTCCCCAGATAATAGGAGCACATTCACACATGAAGGTGGGACTCCTTCAAGAACATAAATTTATCAAAAATCACAGAAAAATATCAAAACATCCTGCACGATATGATAACTGAATATGCGGATGTACATGGCTACATTTATAAGAGAAAAAAAAAATCACTGAAAATAATGCACTAACCCAATAGATGCAAACATTATATATGGACTAAGCCCTCACTCTAATGATAAAATCTGAGAATAGCCAATATTTAGATCAAAACACATCTTTGCCCACCTACCAGCACTATTTAATTACAGGGTTTTTTAAATGAAAAGTGTGCCAAGTAGAGAATTTTCTGTCAGCACTAGTGTTGAGCGGGAGGTGCCATATTCGATTTCACGATATTTCACGAATATTCGATTGAATATTCGACTTATATTCGTCGAAATCGAATATTCGTCATTATTCTATTTATCTTGAATAATATGCGATTTAATTATTCGCGGATTGCGATTTTATTTACACTGTATAAGGCAACTTTCATATTGGTTGGCTATGTCTATGGCTAATATGTGTATTTTACGAATATTCACTATATTGCTATAACTTAGATTTTAAGAATATTACGAATATTCTAAAATACGAAGTTACAGCAATATAGCGAATATTCGTAAAATGCACATAATTTAGCTAATATAGTGCTCTAAACTTTTTTTTTATAGTCTCATTTTTTGGTCTTTTCTGAACTTCATTTTTAAAAAAAATTTACACTATTAAAAAAAAATACTACAGCACTATATTAGCTAAATTGCAGTCTATATGTGTATTTTTAGAATATTCGCTATATTGCTATAACTTCGTTTTTAGAATATTCTTCATATTCTAAAAAAACAAAGTTATAGCAATATAGCGAATATATTCGTTACTTAGAATATTCGTATATATATTTTTTCAATCTCTACTGTTATTCCACTTTTGCAGACTGCTCCCCGACAAGCGTCCCAGTCACCATGGTAACGGCTGTGGGTTAGAATATACCATTGGATCTGAGTTTTCACGATCTCAGGGAAAACTCAGATCCGATGGTATATTCTAACCCACAGGCGTTCCCATGGTGACGGGGACCCTTGTCAGAGAGGTGTATGCCGAAGTTGATTAAATAACTAATATATTCGCTATATATTCGTTTTTTTTCGAATATTCGTGGAATAATCGAAATCTTGATTTTGATTTTTTTTGTTCCAAATAATATTCGATTTTATTTTATTTATTTTTTTTATTCGCTATCCCTAATTTAAATAAAGCGGGTAACGTAAAGGTGCGTGAAAAAGCGTATGACGTAATTTACAGTACTAGAACCGCCCAGTGACTGTGACCAGTGTCTATAAAGCATTCATCATCACTATTTGAACTTTACAAGTGAATGACTACTGGAAGTACGTCAAAGTTCAGACACATATTTGAGAAAGATGAGGACGACATCATATTAACTGTAAGTAATATTCTCTTAAAGCATATATGTTGTTTGTGTAGATATGCAGCACAATGATTGTTCTGTAGATCACGAATTCTGAAATATTCGTAGATGCGATTATTATCTATATTGATATGATTTTATTTTTTGGACTGTGTCTCGAAGGGCATACGGTCGTGTGCAAGTTGCGTTAAGTGTCTAAAGTAGCTAATATAAACTACCCAAAAAAACAACATTAAACTGTATCCGAACTATCTCTAATCTAAAAAACACTATAATGACCATAAACGTGTAACTTTTGGATTTAGATGTAAATCTTAAGTGTTTATACACCTACTCCACACAATGCACTAATTCTCTGATAAACTAAATTGCATTAATATTTTCTTTTAAACATACAGTAATCAATAAATGCCAAGTACCAGAAGGAGCAAGAAAAGGATCGATTGGCTCTACATAAGCTTCTGCGGCGGGTTTCAAAAAAGGTTCGGAGGATGGATCAGAGGAACCGTAAAATCAAACATAGTTGCATTTCATGAAAATTTTTTAAAAAAGCCAAAAATGACTGTTATTGTTAAAATGTTATTAAAAATATTTATCTGCCACAGACTTGGTGTCCAATCTTGAAAGTTCTATCAGTCAGAGGAATGCTTCGTGTCGTGTGTAGCTAATTTTGTACTTCTTTTTCTTGTTGTTTAAATTTTTTTTTTATTTAAACAAAAATTTTAGAAAGTCAAATAGTGTAATTTTTTTCATGTTAGCCCTTATTGAATTGATGCTGAATTTTTTTAAGCTGCCCAAAATCTTTGAGGAATTGCTTTTTGGTGGCCTCCAATTCCTTTATGGCCTTGTTCACTACTGGAAAAAATTTGTGCATTGTGTGTAGTATGTGTTTAAACACTGGCGATTTACATCTAAATACAATAAATATTGATATTTACATTAATTATATTTAGGTTTTCTTAGTGATAGTTCTGATAGAGTAGAATGTTATTTATTTTGTTAATATTTTTTCCGTAGTTTACATAATATGTTGCATTTTTATTTTTTTCCTATAACACTAGTTTCTGTTGTCCCCTCATTGTTACCACTTTTAACCACTTCACGGGCGGCCATTAAGAGTAGGCCTCAGCGGGACGTGACTTGATTCAGAGGGACAGTCTATTACGGACCAACAAACACCCTGCCCCCAGGCATAATCGTTTGTGAACCGGTGTGCAAATGCAGCTCAGCTAAACAGGCAGCCATGTTAACCACCTCCGGACCGCTGTACGCACAGACGCGTCCTGGAGGTGGTTGATTCATTCCTCCTGGACGCGCCGGCGCGTCCTCTCGTGAGACGCGAGATTTCCTGTGAACGCGCGCACACAGGCGCGCGCGTTCACAGGATCGGATGGTAAGCGAGTGGATCTCCAGCCTGCCAGCGGCGATCGTTCGCTGGCAGGCTGGAGATGTGATTTTTTTAACCCCTAACAGGTATATTAGATGCTGTTATGATAACAGCGTCTAATATACCTGCTACCTGGTCCTCTGGTGGTCCCATTTGTTTGGATCGACCACCAGAGGACACAGGCAGCTCAGTAATATGTTGCACCAAGCACCACTACACTACACCCCCCCCCCTGTCACTTATTAACCCCTTATTCACCCTTGATCACCCCTGATCACCCTATATAGACTCCCTGATCACCCCCCCTGTCATTGATCACCCCCCTGTCATTGATAACCCCCTGTATGGCTCCATTCAGAGGTCCGTATGAATTTTACGGATCCACTGATAGATGGATCGGATCCGCAAAACACATACGGACGTCTGAATGGAGCCTTACAGGGGAGTGATCAATGACAGAGGTGATCACCCCATATAGACTCCCTGATCACCCCCCTGTCATTGATTACCCCCCTGTCATTGATTACCCCCCTGTAAGGCTGCATTCAGATGTCCGCATGATTTTTACGGATCCACTGATAGATGGATCGGATCCGCAAAACGCATACGGACGTCTGAATGGAGCCTTACAGGGGCGTGATCAATGACTGTGGTGATCACCCCATATAGACTCCCTCATCACCCCCCTGTCATTGATTACCCCCCTGTCATTGATCACACCCCTGTAAAGCTCCATTCAGACGTCCGCATGATTTTTACGGATCCACTGATAGATGGATCGGATCCGCAAAACGCATACGGACGTCTGAATGGAGCCTTACAGGGGCGTGATCAATGACTGTGGTGATCACCCCATATAAACTCCCTCATCACCCCCCTGTCATTGATTACCCCCCTGTCATTGATCACACCCCTGTAAAGCTCCATTCAGACGTCCGCATGATTTTTACGGATCCACTGATAGATGGATCGGATCCGCAAAACGCATACGGACGTCTGAATGGAGCCTTACATGGGCGTGATCAATGACTGTGGTGATCACCCCATATAGACTCCCTCATCGCCCCCCTGTCATTGATTACCCCCCTGTCATTGATCACACCCCTGTAAAGCTCCATTCAGACGTCCGCATGATTTTTACGGATCCACTGATAAATGGATCGGATCCGCAAAACGCATACGGACGTCTGAATGGAGCCTTACAGGGGCGTGATCAATGACTGTGGTGATCACCCCATATAGACTCCCTCATCGCCCCCCTGTCATTGATTACCCCCCTGTCATTGATCACACCCCTGTAAAGCTCCATTCAGATGTCCGCATGATTTTTACGGATCCACTGATAGATGGATCGGATCCGCAAAACACATACAGGCGTCTCCCTGGAGCCTTCCAGGGGGGGTGATCACCCCATATAGACTCCCTGATCACCCCCCTGTCATTGATCACCCCCCCTGTCCTTGATCACCCCCCCTGTCATTGATCACCCCCCTGTCAGGCTGCATTCAGATGTTCGTATGATTTTTACGGATCCACGGATAGATGGATCGGATCCGCAAAACACATACGGACATCTGAATGGAGCCTTACAGGGGGGTGATCAATGACAGGGGGGTGATCACCCCATATAGACTCTCTGATCACCCCCCTGTCATTGATCACCCCCCTGTCATTGATCACCCCCCTGTAAGGCTCCATTCAGACATTTTTTTGGCCCAAGTTAGCGGAAATTATATATTTTTTTCTTACAAAGTCTCATATTCCACTAACTTGTGTCAAAAAATAAAATCTCACATGAACTCACCATACCCCTCACGGAATCCAAATGCGTAAAATTTTTTAGACATTTATATTCCAGACTTCTTCTCACGCTTTACGGCCCCTAGAATGCCAGGGCAGTATAAATACCCCACATGTGACCCCATTTCGGAAAGAAGACACCCCCAGGTATTCCGTGAGGGGCATATTGAGTCCATGAAAGATTGAAATTTTTGTCCCAAGTTAGCGGAAAGGGAGACTTTGTGAGAAAAAAAAAAAAAAGAATCAATTTCTGCTAACTTGTGCCAAAAAAAAAAATTTCTATGAACTCACTATGCCCCTCATTGAATACCTTGGGGTGTCTTCTTTCCAAAATGGGGTCACATGTGGGGTATTTATACTGCCCTGGCATTCTAGGGGCCCTAAAGCGTGAGAAGAAGTCTGGGATCCAAATATCTAAAAATGCCCTCATAAAATGAATGTGGGCCCCTTTGCCCACCTAGGCTGCAAAAAAGTGTCACACATGTGGTATCTCTGTATTCAGGAGAAGTTGAGGAATGTGTTTTGGGGTGTCATTTTACATATACCCATGCTGGGTGAGATAAATATCTTGGTCAAATGCCAACTTTGTATAAAAAAATGGGAAAAGTTGTCTTTTGCCGAGATATTTCTTTCACCCAGCATGGGTACTTCTGAATACGGCGATACCACATGTGTGACACTTTTTTGCAGCCTAGGTGGGCAAAGGGGCCCACATTCCAAAGAGCACCTTTAGGATTTCACAGGTCATTTACCTACTTACCACACATTAGGGCCCCTGGAAAATGCCAGGGCAGTATAACTACCCCACAAGTGACCCCATTTTGGAAAAAAGACACCCCAAGGTATTCCGTGAGGGGCATGGCGAGTTCCTAGAATTTTATATTTTTTGTCACAAGTTAGCGGAAAATGATGATTTTTTAATTTTTATTTTTTTCCCTTACAAAGTCTCATATTCCACTAACTTGTGACAAAAAATAAAAACTTCCATGAACTCACTATGCCCATCACGAAATACCTTGGGGTGTCTTCTTTCCAAAATGGGGTCACTTGTGGGGTAGTTATACTGCCCTGGCATTCTAGGGGCCCAAATGTGTGGTAAGGAGTTTGAAATCAAATTCAGTAAAAAATGACCAGTGAAATACGAAAGGTGCTCTTTGGAATATGGGCCTCTTTGCGCACCTAGGCTGCAAAAAAGTGTCACACATCTGGTATCTCCGTATTCAGGAGAAGTTGGGGAATGTGTTTTGGGGTGTCATTTTACATATACCCATGCTGGGTGAGAGAAATATCTTGGCAAAAGGCAACTTTTCCCTTTTTTTTATACAAAGTTGGCATTTGGCCAAGATATTTATCTCACCCAGCATGGGTATATGTAAAATGACACCCCAAAACACATTCCCCAACTTCTCCTGAATACGGAGATACCAGATGTGTGACACTTTTTTGCAGCCTAGGTGGGCAAAGGGGCCCATATTCCAAAGAGCACCTTTCGGATTTCACTGGTCATTTTTTACAGAATTTGATTTCAAACTCCTTACCACACATTTGGGCCCCTAGAATGCCAGGGCAGTATAACTACCCCACAAGTGACCCCATTTTGGAAAGAAGACACCCCAAGGTATTCGCTGATGGGCATAGTGAGTTCATGGAAGTTTTTATTTTTTGTCACAAGTTAGTGGAATATGAGACTTTGTAAGAAAAAATAAATAAAAAATCATCATTTTCCGCTAACTTGTGACAAAAAAAAAAAAGTTCTATGAACTCACTATGCCCATCAGCGAATACCTTAGGGTGTCTACTTTCCGAAATGGGGTAATTTGTGGGGTGTTTGTGCTGTCTGGCCATTGTAGAACCTCAGGAAACATGACAGGTGCTCAGAAAGTCAGAGCTGCTTCAAAAAGTGGAAATTCACATTTTTGTACCATAGTTTGTAAACGCTATAACTTTTACCCAAACCATTTTTTTTTTACCCAAACATTTTTTTTTATCAAAGACATGTAGAACAATAAATTTAGAGCAAAATTTATATATGGATCTCGTTTTTTTTGCAAAATTTTACAACTGAAGTGAAAAATGTCATTTTTTTGCAAAAAAATCGTTAGATTTCGATTAATAACAAAAAAAGTAAAAATGTCAGCAGCAATGAAATACCACCAAATGAAAGCTCTATTAGTGAGAAGAAAAGGAGGTAAAATTAATTTGGGTGGTAAGTTGCATGACCGAGCAATAAACGGTGAAAGTAGGGTAGGTCAGAAGTGTAAAAAGTGGCCTGGTCTTTCAGGGTGTTTAAAGAGGACCTTTCACCGATTATTACACTATGAACTAAGTATACAGACATGAAGAGCGGCGCCCGGGGATCTCACTGCACTTACTATTATCCCCGGGCGCAGCTCCGTTCTCCTGCTATGCCCTCTGGTATCTTCGCTCACTAAGTTATAGTAGGCGGAGATTTCAGTCACTAAGTTATGGTAGGCGGAGTCAGCCCTTGTTCTGCTCTAGCGCTGGCCAATCGCAGCGCAGAGCTCACAGCCTGGGAGGTTATTTTCTCCCAGGCTGTGAGCTCTGCAATGCGATTGGCCAGCACTACAGAAGAACAAGGGCAGACTCCGCCTACCATAACTTAGTGAACGGAGATACCAGAGGGCATAGCAGGAGAACGGAGCGGCGCCCAGGGATAATAGTAAGTGCAGTGAGATCCCCGGGCGCCGCTCTACATGTCTGTATACTTAGTTCATAGTGTAATAATTGGTGAAAGGTCCTCTTTAAGCGCTGGGGGCTGAGGTGGTTAACTAAGGGCTGCTATTTTTCAGATTCATTACACATGTGCATTACAGCTCCGGAGATTCAGGGTGGTGTGGGGATCGTGGGATGCTTGTAAATATGTTATGTATATCAAATTATAGTAATGTGTGCACATATTTACCCTCCCGGTGGGGGGTGTAGACCAACTCTTCCTCCTCTTCTAGAGCTGGGGGGGGCGGAATCAGGTGGCTGGGAAGGTCCGGCCTCCTCTTCAGTCGCCTCTGTATCACCAACATCTGGGGGTGAAGTGGCCTCCACATTTTCTACCTCCTCCTCCTCCTGGACCGAGTGAACAGGTTTACCTGTAATAATGACACAATGTTAAGAATTTACACAAACAACTCATAAATCATAAAGGTAAAGATCAAGAAATTCCTATATGGTGGAATCTGCATGGGATTATGAATTATACCAATAGGGGATTTACCTTAAAAAAAAAAAAAAAAAAAAAAAAAAAAAAGGGTTATAGATGGGTAAAACTAGTTACAAGGTAGGATGAGGTAACATGGGATTTGTTAGGAAGGTGCCCTATAGGGTATTGTGACTGGGTAATATATGTTTAGGTAAACCAAACAGTTCAGAAATTAGATAAGGGGTTATTGGATGGTGTTATGTTCGGTATATAATTTTTTGTGGCTGCCAGCGTTAGACTGTCTGCCAAGCCGCATTTTGAAGATCTGCCTCCCTACCTCCCTGTTGATTTAGTTGTCAAGGTAACTTTATAATTAGAAGGAGGCTTAAAGTCTCCCCTTTAACTGTTATTTTGACTGTGACCGCCCCTTTAACAGTGACTTTGATGGTGACCGGCCCTTTCACAGTGACTTTCACGGTGAACGCCCCTTTAACTGTGAACTCCACAGCTCCCGTCAATTGGCAGTGGCAGTTAGGATTTAAATGAAAGGCTGGCATGCTTGTATTGGATAATACAGGTAATTTTTTTGGAATATCTCGTGTACGTCGTAGAGAGCCGAGACCCCCGCAAGATTTCTTTCCAGGTAGCAAGGGATGTGTATACCAAGTTTCATTGAAATCGATGGTTGCGTTTTTGTGGAACATATAATATATATATATATATATAAACCAAAAAAGAATCACAGCAGCACAAGACCAAAGATGCGGGTGCAAGTCCTCTCAGCCGCCGGCTCAGACGGCTATAGGTGAGTATAGTATCCAAAGGATGAGGCAGCACTCCAAGTAAAGTGAAAAAAGTGGATCCTTTATTCCCCTCTGTGCAACGTTTCAACCGTCTCAATGCGGTCTTTCTCAAGCATACCACAAGGTGTCATACACTGGTATATATACCCACAATACATAGCAAACAATTAGAGTGACAATTATTCAATACAGAGTATAATAAAGTAAATAGTGCAATATACAATATATATAAAACTGACGTGATTTATATGACATGATAGTTTACATGACATGATGATCTACAAAGTGCAATACAGTGTGCACAAACATAATAATCATAGTGACAGCATAACTGTGAATTAATTGATTACAATAAAGTTCATCAACACAATATCATATCACCTGTGTGCGTCTAAAGAAGTGATTAAATTAGTGAGATTAAAAACAACTCACACGGCGGCGCATGGACAGGGGCGCCAAAATCCGCGTCCTCACAGCCGAACCACGCATGCCCAAAGTCCCCGTCACGTCACAAGAGCGACACCCTCGGAAGAGAAGCCAAGCGCCGTCACCATGGAGACCACATGACCAGAGCGACCGTCACATGACCACTCAAGAGGAGACGCCGGGCAGAACCCCGCCCATGAAGCCGGACGTGCGTCGCCAGGCCAACCATATCGGCGTCGTTGCCCCGGCAACAACAAGCCCAGCAACGTGCGCAGAGGCTCGCCACAAACAAAAGACGGTTGAAACGTTGCACAGAGGGGAATAAAGGATCCACTTTTTTCACTTTATTTGGAGTGCTGCCTCATCCTTTGGATACCATATATATATATATAATCTTGAATCCCATGCAAAATAGGTAGGTGGGGGATGTATGTAATAGTCGTTGACCGGAATACTGAATGATGTTTGCAGTGTATTTAGATAAACAAAAATACCTATATATATTTATGTGTGTGTGAAACGTATGAAATCATCCGGTGACATCATATATCAGTACCGCGCTATGTGTATACCTATATATATATATATATATATATTCAGAAAAATGAGCGGCACTCCAAAGGATAAAAGCAGTGAACCCTTTATTCACACCGGTGGTGCAACGTTTCGGCTCTAGTCACGAGCCTTCCTCAAGCAAAGATACAACTCAAATAACAGTGATTATATAGGGAATACAGATCATGTGGTCACAATCCAATGGGCGTGTTCAACAAATCATAACAATACATAAAAATAGTTTGCAGTGAATACACATAATACCTTATAGTGTAGATAATTATGCTGGTCATCATTAATAAACAGTGATGTGTACTAAGCAAAAAGCATGTATACAGATCGGGTACATAGACACGATCAAATAATGTGACAACATATGATATATTCATTATACATAAGTGTATGCAGGGGGAGGAGCAACGAGGTAATACCGCAGGACATACCCATCCAGCAAGGAGGCTCATTCAGCGCCGTGAAGTCGGCGTTGTGGATATCATTCTGCGCAGGCGTGGCAGCGCACCAATAGCGAGTACTCAGCAGACCAGGAGTGTCACACGTCATCACAGTGGGCCGACATCCCTGCGTCACTGCAGACATCCTCCCGGAAGGGCACAGTGTATAATCCTATGCGCATGCTCGATGGTGAATCGAGCTGGACGCGCCATCTTTGTTACTGGAGAGCTGCCCTTAAGGGGCCACTATGCATATCGCACCCAACCAAAACCAAAACGGGCATAGGGGGTTAGAAAAGGGCAAAAGGAAACCCATTTAACAGGGTGCCTATATGCCCCACCATGGCAGAAAATCCACCGCAGTCACGGGGACCGCAGTATCTGCAGGGATAACGCCAGGGATACCAACCTCCCATCCTGCCCGAGAGGGATCTCCTCTAGTTGGTCAACAGATGCTGCAAAAGCGTATAAAATTCAGCTCCCAATAACAAACGAAAAAAATGTATAAGACAAAAAAAAGGATTTAATAGAATGTCAATGAAAATACATGTGTGTCATTTCACGGTGCCTGCCATGCCTGTCAACAACAGAACTAAACCAAATGTAATTGTAAATACAATAGAATGAACCCCTTCCGTGGTATGCTGCGAATACTCCAACCGTATGTTCCATACCCCAAAGTGCAGGATATAAGTGATCTAAAGAAAGAAAAAGAGAAAAACATTAGGATAGGAATAATGTGAGTTGTATAACTCTCTGAGTATGTACACAATAAGACGAGACAGTATCCAGAAATGCAAAGGGGGCAAACCAACCCTCACAAAACATCCCCAAAATTGTAATCAGCGTTCAAGCCCTTTGGCTTCAAGCTGTCCAGCTTGTGGATCCAGCTCAACTCTCTGCGTTTAAGTATCCTGGATCTATCCCCACCTCGACGAGGCTGGGGTATATGATCCAGGATCCAGCACCTCAAATCACTTTCTTTGTGTGTGGCCTCAGTAAAATGTTTTGCTACTGGCAAATCCAGCCGTTTTTTACGTATACTGAGGCGGTGATTATTGAGGCGGGTCTTCAATTCAGTTGTTGTCTCACCCACATAAAGCAAATTACATGGGCAAGACAACACATAGATGACATGGTTAGAATCACAAGTCAGATGGAATAAAATGCTGTAGGACACACCGGTATTGGGGTGTACAAAATACCTTCCCTTGCGGATATATCTGCAGTTAACGCAGTTTAGGCAGGGAAAACAACCTAAGCCAGACTGAGTCAATTTGGTTTGCTTCAAGGATCCCCTGGAGCCAATATCTGCCTTGACCAACTGGTCACGCAGGTTCCGGGATCGGCGATATGATGACAATGGTGGGCATGAGAACTCAGGGATATCTTTGAAGCATGTACCCAACAGACCCCAATGCTTGTTCAGTATCCTATTTATTGAAGGACTGAGTTCAGTGTATACTGAAACAAACGGAATCCTGGCCTTTTTCTGGACAGTGCCCCGTTTCGTCAGTAACTCAGTCCTATCAAGCGTGCGCACTCTGTCCATGTGTTCGTTCAGTAGTGGTTTAGGATAACCCCTATCTTGGAACTTGACAGCCATGGAATTCAGAGTCGCATCAAGTTTGTTCTCATCCGACACAACACGTTTGACACGGAGAAATTGGGAGAAGGGCAGCGACCGGATCATTCTCCGAGGGTGTGAGCTGTTGTAACACAAAAACGTGTTGGTATCAGTAGGTTTTGTGTACAACTCAGTTTGCAACACACCCTCGTTGAACACTACTCGTGTATCCAAGAACTGGATCTCAGTTCGAGAATGGATGAGGGTGAACTGTAGATCAGGATCATGGCTATTGAGAAAGCCATGAAAGTCGGCCAAGTCAGTCTCAGAGCCTGTCCATATGAGGAAGATGTCGTCGATATATCGCCACCACCTCAGCACATGGCTGAAGTGGTGGGACAGATAGACGACATCCTCCTCATAGCACCGCATAAAAATATTAGCGTACGTGGGGGCCACGTGGGACCCCATGGCCACACCACGTTCTTGCAAATAGAATACGTCCCTGAAAAGAAAGTAATTGTACTGTAACACAATTTTCAGTAAATCAATGATGAATTCAGAGGCATGAGGAGTGTAGGCTGATGTCCTCAGCATTTTCTCCACCGCCCTGAGGCCCCTGTCATGTACAATTGACGTGTATAGCGAAGTCACATCAAATGATGCGAGTAACACTGAAGACACCTGGGTTAAATCAACACTTTGTAATTTGTTCAAAAAATCTGATGTGTCTTGTATGTAGGATGATCCCCCTATGGAAAATTCCCGCAAAACTTTGTCTAGGAATACAGCTATGCCGCTAAAGATGGAATCGGAACCCGAGACGATGGGTCGTCCCGGAGGATCGATGAGGGTCTTGTGAATCTTGGGCAGCACATAAATCACAGGAGTGACTGGATGTGCTACCTCAAGAAAATCACTAAGACCCCCATCGATAATGCCTGCGGACAAAGCCTCCCTGAGACATCGGCGGATGATGTCCGCTATCATGAATTTAGGGTCAGAATCTAAAATCCTATACACCTGTGGGTCATTCAGTTGTCGCATGATTTCATGTACATATTTGGTGGTATCCATCACCACGACCGCACCCCCCTTGTCAGCCGGTTTAAGAGTGAGGGTGGGGTCGGATCTGAGGGACTCCAAGGCTTCTGTCTCAGCGGTAGTCAGATTGGGGTATCTGAAATCCGGCTTCCCCATAGAGGATAACCTGAGCTCAGAAATTCCCTGTCTGACAGCGCTGATGTAAGCATCGACGGATGGCTCATTGATAACCGGTACAAAATTACTTTTTGAAAATAGGTTGAGAGAACCCAGGGTGAAATCACTCATCTGGGGTCTCGCAGCCGCACTTTTCTTATGGAACCATACTTTCAGCTTGATGCGCCGAAAAAAAGAAAACAGGTTAGATTCTATATCGAACCAATCAACTGGTGCACTGGGACAAAATGAAAATCCCTTGGACAGGACACTCACTTGAGTAGCAGTCAGTTCCTTGGAAGATAAATTGACCACAGTCACTTCTTCCTCCCTGAGGTTGACTTTGTTGCCATTGACCTGGTCTTGCTGCTGCGTACTCCGCCTGGCTCTCCTGTGTCCACGACCACCTCTCCTAATGCGTCGCCGCGTCTCTCCGGTAACTGTAAACCCTTCTCTAAAAAAGACTGCTCCACATTAGAGGATGCCTGGGTTGTCTTTCTCCGTCCCTGTTGTCTCGCTGTTGCGTGTTGAGTTGTCTGTCAGTCTGCCAATTGTAGATGTTCCCTTTCCTGTAGTCGTCTGTATCCCTGCACCATTTCACCCTTTTATTTTCTTCAGAATCAGTTTGAAAACATTTCATATAGGAGGACGTATCCTCCATATATTTAGTGAGGTCTTCAGAAGATAAAAGAGACTGCAGACCAGCTTCAATGTCGCCTTTTTCACACTGCAGAGTAGACAATTCATGTTGCAAATACTCAATGTTGAGCAAAATAAAGTCTAAAGAGTAACGATTTGATAAGGATTCAAACTTTTTGCAAAACACAGGATTGTCAAAAAACAAATTAGGTCGAATGTTAGACCGCATCCCTCGGGGAATTTTTTGTGTTCTATGGTATTCGCCCAGGGTCATCATGTGAAGACGCAGAGAAATAATACGTTTTGAGAGATTTTCATACTTGCGCTTAAGCTCTTTTGCAGATGGGGTGTTGAGGAAGGTGGTATCTCCCCCTATGCCACGCAGGATACGTTCAGCATCTTCCGTTGTGTACACACAACCACTGGTGGAAGCGGGTTCAGATGTAGACATCATGAAAAACAATATATATTGATGATGAATGCAAAACAATGTTGAAATAGGCCGTGCTCAGCCAATAAGCCAAAATGTAGAGAGAAAAATGGCGGCACTGGCTCCAAAGGGAAAGGCGGGTGCACGTCCCAAAGGGAATGGATTAGTTTCCCTGATGGATAAATTCAGAAAAATGAGCGGCACTCCAAAGGATAAAAGCAGTGAACCCTTTATTCACACCGGTGGTGCAACGTTTCGGCTCTAGTCACGAGCCTTCCTCAAGCAAAGATACAACTCAAATAACAGTGATTATATAGGGAATACAGATCATGTAATCACAATCCAATGGGTGTGTTCAACAAATGACCCAAATGTTGAACACACCCATTGGATTGTGACCACATGATCTGTATTCCCTATATAATCACTGTTATTTGAGTACACAACGGAAGATGCTGAACGTATCCTGCGTGGCATAGGGGGAGATACCACCTTCCTCAACACCCCATCTGCAAAAGAGCTTAAGCGCAAGTATGAAAATCTCTCAAAACGTATTATTTCTCTGCGTCTTCACATGATGACCCTGGGCGAATACCATAGAACACAAAAAATTCCCCGAGGGATGCGGTCTAACATTCGACCTAATTTGTTTTTTGACAATCCTGTGTTTTGCAAAAAGTTTGAATCCTTATCAAATCGTTACTCTTTAGACTTTATTTTGCTCAACATTGAGTATTTGCAACATGAATTGTCTACTCTGCAGTGTGAAAAAGGCGACATTGAAGCTGGTCTGCAGTCTCTTTTATCTTCTGAAGACCTCACTAAATATATGGAGGATACGTCCTCCTATATGAAATGTTTTCAAACTGATTCTGAAGAAAATAAAAGGGTGAAATGGTGCAGGGATACAGACGACTACAGGAAAGGGAACATCTACAATTGGCAGACTGACAGACAACTCAACACGCAACAGCGAGACAACAGGAGACGGAGAAAGACAACCCAGGCATCCTCTAATGTGGAGCAGTCTTTTTTAGAGAAGGGTTTACAGTTACCGGAGAGACGCGGCGACGCATTAGGAGAGGTGGTCGTGGACACAGGAGAGCCAGGCGGAGTACGCAGCAGCAAGACCAGGTCAATGGCAACAAAGTCAACCTCAGGGAGGAAGAAGTGACTGTGGTCAATTTATCTTCCAAGGAACTGACTGCTACTCAAGTGAGTGTCCTGTCCAAGGGATTTTCATTTTGTCCCAGTGCACCAGTTGATTGGTTCGATATAGAATCTAACCTGTTTTCTTTTTTTCGGCGCATCAAGCTGAAAGTATGGTTCCATAAGAAAAGTGCGGCTGCGAGACCCCAGATGAGTGATTTCACCCTGGGTTCTCTCAACCTATTTTCAAAAAGTAATTTTGTACCGGTTATCAATGAGCCATCCGTCGATGCTTACATCAGCGCTGTCAGACAGGGAATTTCTGAGCTCAGGTTATCCTCTATGGGGAAGCCGGATTTCAGATACCCCAATCTGACTACCGCTGAGACAGAAGCCTTGGAGTCCCTCAGATCCGACCCCACCCTCACTCTTAAACCGGCTGACAAGGGGGGTGCGGTCGTGGTGATGGATACCACCAAATATGTACATGAAATCATGCGACAACTGAATGACCCACAGGTGTATAGGATTTTAGATTCTGACCCTAAATTCATGATAGCGGACATCATCCGCCGATGTCTCAGGGAGGCTTTGTCCGCAGGCATTATCGATGGGGGTCTTAGTGATTTTCTTGAGGTAGCACATCCAGTCACTCCTGTGATTTATGTGCTGCCCAAGATTCACAAGACCCTCATCGATCCTCCGGGACGACCCATCGTCTCGGGTTCCGATTCCATCTTTAGCGGCATAGCTGTATTCCTAGACAAAGTTTTGCGGGAATTTTCCATAGGGGGATCATCCTACATACAAGACACATCAGATTTTTTGAACAAATTACAAAGTGTTGATTTAACCCAGGTGTCTTCAGTGTTACTCGCATCATTTGATGTGACTTCGCTATACACGTCAATTGTACATGACAGGGGCCTCAGGGCGGTGGAGAAAATGCTGAGGACATCAGCCTACACTCCTCATGCCTCTGAATTCATCATTGATTTACTGAAAATTGTGTTACAGTACAATTACTTTCTTTTCAGGGACGTATTCTATTTGCAAGAACGTGGTGTGGCCATGGGGTCCCACGTGGCCCCCACGTACGCTAATATTTTTATGCGGTGCTATGAGGAGGATGTCGTCTATCTGTCCCACCACTTCAGCCATGTGCTGAGGTGGTGGCGATATATCGACGACATCTTCCTCATATGGACAGGCTCTGAGACTGACTTGGCCGACTTTCATGGCTTTCTCAATAGCCATGATCCTGATCTACAGTTCACCCTCATCCATTCTCGAACTGAGATCCAGTTCTTGGATACACGAGTAGTGTTCAACGAGGGTGTGTTGCAAACTGAGTTGTACACAAAACCTACTGATACCAACACGTTTTTGTGTTACAACAGCTCACACCCTCGGAGAATGATCCGGTCGCTGCCCTTCTCCCAATTTCTCCGTGTCAAACGTGTTGTGTCGGATGAGAACAAACTTGATGCGACTCTGAATTCCATGGCTGTCAAGTTCCAAGATAGGGGTTATCCTAAACCACTACTGAACGAACACATGGACAGAGTGCGCACGCTTGATAGGACTGAGTTACTGACGAAACGGGGCACTGTCCAGAAAAAGGCCAGGATTCCGTTTGTTTCAGTATACACTGAACTCAGTCCTTCAATAAATAGGATACTGAACAAGCATTGGGGTCTGTTGGGTACATGCTTCAAAGATATCCCTGAGTTCTCATGCCCACCATTGTCATCATATCGCCGATCCCGGAACCTGCGTGACCAGTTGGTCAAGGCAGATATTGGCTCCAGGGGATCCTTGAAGCAAACCAAATTGACTCAGTCTGGCTTAGGTTGTTTTCCCTGCCTAAACTGCGTTAACTGCAGATATATCCGCAAGGGAAGGTATTTTGTACACCCCAATACCGGTGTGTCCTACAGCATTTTATTCCATCTGACTTGTGATTCTAACCATGTCATCTATGTGTTGTCTTGCCCATGTAATTTGCTTTATGTGGGTGAGACAACAACTGAATTGAAGACCCGCCTCAATAATCACCGCCTCAGTATACGTAAAAAACGTCTGGATTTGCCAGTAGCAAAACATTTTACTGAGGCCACACACAAAGAAAGTGATTTGAGGTGCTGGATCCTGGATCATATACCCCAGCCTCGTCGAGGTGGGGATAGATCCAGGATACTTAAACGCAGAGAGTTGAGCTGGATCCACAAGCTGGACAGCTTGAAGCCAAAGGGCTTGAACGCTGATTACAATTTTGGGGATGTTTTGTGAGGGTTGGTTTGCCCCCTTTGCATTTCTGGATACTGTCTCGTCTTATTGTGTACATACTCAGAGAGTTATACAACTCACATTATTCCTATCCTAATGTTTTTCTCTTTTTCTTTCTTTAGATCACTTATATCCTGCACTTTGGGGTATGGAACATACGGTTGGAGTATTCGCAGCATACCACGGAAGGGGTTCATTCTATTGTATTTACAATTACATTTGGTTTAGTTCTGTTGTTGACAGGCATGGCAGGCACCGTGAAATGACACACATGTATTTTCATTGACATTCTATTAAATCCTTTTTTTTGTCTTATACATTTTTTTCGTTTGTTATTGGGAGCTGAATTTTATACGCTTTTGCAGCATCTGTTGACCAACTAGAGGAGATCCCTCTCGGGCAGGATGGGAGGTTGGTATCCCTGGCGTTATCCCTGCAGATACTGCGGTCCCCGTGACTGCGGTGGATTTTCTGCCATGGTGGGGCATATAGGCACCCTGTTAAATGGGTTTCCTTTTGCCCTTTTCTAACCCCCTATGCCCGTTTTGGTTTTGGTTGGGTGCGATATGCATAGTGGCCCCTTAAGGGCAGCTCTCCAGTAACAAAGATGGCGCGTCCAGCTCGATTCACCATCGAGCATGCGCATAGGATTATACACTGTGCCCTTCCGGGAGGATGTCTGCAGTGACGCAGGGATGTCGGCCCACTGTGATGACGTGTGACACTCCTGGTCTGCTGAGTACTCGCTATTGGTGCGCTGCCACGCCTGCGCAGAATGATATCCACAACGCCGACTTCACGGCGCTGAATGAGCCTCCTTGCTGGATGGGTATGTCCTGCGGTATTACCTCGTTGCTCCTCCCCCTGCATACACTTATGTATAATGAATATATCATATGTTGTCACATTATTTGATCGTGTCTATGTACCCGATCTGTATACATGCTTTTTGCTTAGTACACATCACTGTTTATTAATGATGACCAGCATAATTATCTACACTATAAGGTATTATGTGTATTCACTGCAAACTATTTTTATGTATTGTTATGATTTGTTGAACACGCCCATTGGATTGTGACCACATGATCTGTATTCCCTATATAATCACTGTTATTTGAGTTGTATCTTTGCTTGAGGAAGGCTCGTGACTAGAGCCGAAACGTTGCACCACCGGTGTGAATAAAGGGTTCACTGCTTTTATCCTTTGGAGTGCCGCTTATTTTTCTGAATTTATCCATCAGGGAAACTAATCCATTCCCTTTGGGACGTGCACCCGCCTTTCCCTTTGGAGCCAGTGCCGCCATTTTTCTCTCTCTATATATATATATATATATATATACATACACACACACAATCTCAGCGAGGTAGAGATATATGATGAAACCAGAAGATTCTGTACATGTCACAACAGGTATTAAGTAATCATTTGAAAAGGGATGAAATACGGATGTAGTAGAGTTAACACACATGCTTTATGAGACATGTTATGTAAACTTAATGCAATTAAATACGTTAAGATATTTTAAAAATGCCTTGTGTTTCATGATTACGTGATGAGTTAAGAAATTTGAGTTAAGAGGTTGTGTGTTAACCATACTACATCTGTACGGATCAGCAGTATAACTGAATATATACATTACTGAGTGTTGTAGAGAGAGATACAAAAATCATGTAAGCATTGTACCTGGGCATAATCGCCGACTATACTCATCGACCTGATCTGGGTGTAGGCGCTTCAGGTTGCACCACTTTTTTTTTAATTGCCTTGTAGTCGTGCCATATGCCGCTTTTTAATTTTAATTCGGCCCGGACAGACCGTACGATGGCCTCTTTTTCTACCCTTTTGTTGGTCCAAGGGTATCCTCGCTCCAGAAAGCGCTGAAGGATAAAGATGAAAGCATATAAATAAATAAAAAATTATACAAATATTTAAAGAAATAACCACAAAAAAGCAAAAAGTAGTTAAGTCTTTAAAACCCCTTAACGCATTATGACATAAAGGTACGTCATTGCGTGACAGGGGATGTATGGAGCGGGCCTCTGCAGTGAGCCCGCTCCATACGCACGATCTGCTGGCTATATGATACAGCCGGCATCCGGCGACACGAACAGGAATCGGCATTCGCGCCGCCCCTGCCATTCAACCCCTCAGGTGCCGTGATCAAGGCTGATCGCGGCACCTGCGACGTGATGCGCCTCCATCTTACTTCCAATCGGAGCCCCTGCAGTGAAATCGTGGGGCTCCGATCGGTTGCCATGGCAGCCTGGACACTGCTGAAGCGATCCAGGCCTGCCATTGCTTTCTCCATACTGAGCTATGCACGAGGCACAGCGCAGAATGGAGTGTGTAAAAATCCTATTTACCGTAATAGATCTCCATTATGGTGAATAGGAGAGGGGATCAAAAGATCCCATGTACGAGGCCCCTATGGGGGCTAATTGTTGTAAAAAAAAAAAAGTTAAATAAAGTTTAAAAAAACACCACTATATTAAAAGTTTGGATCACCACCATTTCCCAATTTTACATATAAAACGACATAAACAATAAAAAGAATATGGTGTATCGCCGCGTCCGAAAATGTCTGAACTCTAAAAAAAAAAAAAAATTCTTGCGCGGTGAACGCAGTTACCGAAGAAAAAATGAAAAACACGCGATTTGCCATTTTTTTTGGTCATTTTGAATAAAAATGTCAGGTCATTTTTAGTGAATAGTGAACGCTGTGATGTCAAAACCCCAAAAACCTTGGTGGAATTTTGTATTTGTTTCAATTTTGCCACACAAATATTTTTTTTTTTCCTTTTTTCTAATACAAAACATGGTAAATTAAATGGTGGCATTAAAAAATGCATCTTGTAATAAGACCTCATATAGCTATGTGAACGGAAAAATAAAAAAGTTATGGCTTTTGGAACATGACGGAGGACAAAACAACAATGTAAAAATGAAAATAGGCCTGGTCTTGAAGGGGTTAAAGGGGAAATATTAGATTTAAAGTTACCAATATAAGATCGGATTGTATTGCGATTATATGTATGTGAGGTCTGAGCAATCAGATATTGGCCAGCTAAGCTGCGATGTACCTGTCTAGTGAAGTGACGGTACGGTATTGGGTGTACTGCTGGTTTGCATCCCCGTGGTGCACCCTGGGTAACGCTAGATGAACCATCAAATACTGGCGGTCTGACAAAAAAAGCTCATGGACATAAATTTTAATCTGTATATATTGTGTGTATGGTATATAGTGTGTGGTATATATTGCATGGCAGGAAAACGGACGTGCTATGTGCATGTGATAGATATTTATCTGTCGTCCATGAATAAATGCTACTGACATAGTGCTGTGAAGTAACAAGAAAACCCAATCAGTAGTATCTGCTATGGGGGGGGGGGGGCGGGCGGTGGAGGAAAAAAAAATTAAAAATAAAATTTGAATCATTGTAGTTCTTATTCGCATACACGAATATTTAGCAACACTCAATCTACATCTAAATAATTTAGATGTAGATCGAGTGTTGCTAAATATTGTTCTGACATGCATGCAATATGAAATAAGATACAGTGCTGTAATACAATATTACTTACAGTGAGAAGAACTTCTTCTTCTTCCTTTTGAAATCGAATTCTTGCCATTTTCGATCGCCGATTTTTCATTAAACTAAGGCCTCATGTACACGACCGTTGTGTGCACCCGTGGCCGTTGTTCCGTTTGAAGTGATTTTCTGCGGTCCCATTGACTTTCAATGGGTCCGTTGAAAACTCGGCTGCTGCACCCGTTTTGTCACCCGCGCCCGTGACCCGTGTTTCCTGCCGTGAAAAAAATATAACCTGTCCTATTTTTTTCACGGCTAACGGTTCGCGGCCCCATTCAAGTCAATGGGTCCGTGAAAAATCACGGTTGCACACAAGATAGTCATCCGCGTCCGTGATCCGTGTCCGTGATCCGTGTCCGTTTTTCCTATCATTTTCAATGCGAACTTAACTTTGTTTTTTTTTTCACTTTTCATGTCCGTGGATCCTCCAAAAATCAAGGAAGACCCACGGATGAAAAAACGGTCACGGATCACGGACCAACGGAACCCCGTTTTGCGGACCGTGAAAAAATACTGTTGTGTGCATGAGGCCTAACTAACGCCAAACTCCACTGGAAGCAATGCAAAACCGAAACCAGGGAACATGTCACGTGACACGATTACGTCACTCATAAGTTCGACTCCTCACGCGATTATTCATAACATTCCCGATTTTCGGGTAAAAATCGGGAATTCGAACAACAAGATTGATTCCACCCTGCTTTTTGCAATATAGCGAATATTCGAAAGAATAATTTATAATCGATCGATATAGCTAATATAGTGGTATAATCTTATTTGTGGGCCAATGACTCATTGGCCCACGATCAAGAAGCAGTGAGGGATCATGTTTTTTAAGATGTTTAAAATTTGCGAATATTCGATATAGCGAATATATAGCACTATATTCGAAATATTCGCAAATTCTCGAATTTGCGATATTCGAGAAAAATAAATAAAAATAATCGCTATTCGAATATTCGCGCTCAACACTAGTCAGCACCTGTCCCCCCTGGGTCAGGCAGGGGACACCAGTCTTTGGCGTCCCCTGCCAGCACTGCTATTGGCTGGAATAACTCACCAGCCAATGGCAGCGCTACAGCTGCACCGCAAAGGGCTGAACTTCCCTGCATGTAGCCATTCTAGCTGGTGACTGCATGCAGAGAGGTTCTCTGCCCCTCTGTGCTGCTGCTTGGCTTGCTGGGACTTGTGGTGCACCACCACTGCGACTTCAACTGTTCCTGTAAAGAAGAAAGAAGAAAAACATCTGGAACTGCTGCAGTGATTTTTTTTCCATTTGCAGCAGTTCTAGATCCCTAAACCACCCTCCGTCCCAGTCCCTTCCCCCGTCCTTTTTTTACGGATGCAATTTTGTCCGTGCATTTGTTTGTTTTTTCTTATCCTTTTTTTTACAATTTTCCAGCTCTGCACAACTTTTTCTGAATGCAAGGTGTGATCGCCAAGTGCTGTTCAGTGCATACCTGCATGATCAGCACCTGGGGATTATTTTTTGCACTTTTTTTTTCCACATCTGTGTTAATTTTCTTGCCAATATTTCCTTTTTTTGGTCAAAAAGAAGAAACTGTAGTTAGGGGTTTATATAAATATATATAGATTTATTTTCCAATTTATTACAAGCCTCTTCACATGTGAAAGCACCTCATACACACCCCACACTAAATAAAGTTTTACACATTTCACACATTACACCACAATAAAATAAAAATGTCCCGTCCGTCCCAACGAGTATACTCAGCTGAAGAGGCATACGCATATCTTGCCTCTGATACTGAGTCGGCCAGTAAGGGAGAAGAGGATGCCACTTTCCTATACTCCTCTACACCCTCATCATCATCATCTGGTGATGAGGGACCCTCTAGAAGGTGCCCCAGGGTAGCAGTGGAGACAGCCCCCCAGAGTGACCCCACCTACTGACTATTATCAGCCCCAAATTCCTGAGTTTGTGGGCAGCTCAGGAATTCAGATAGATTGTGTGGGCTTCACTGAAATTGAATTTTTTTAAATCTTTTTCTCTGAAGATTTAATAAATTTGATGGTAACCCAAACAAATTTATACACCCAGCAATTTATTTCCCAGAACCCCACATCGCACTATGCTAGACCCCTAGGTTGGACCCCAGTAAATGCAGCAGAGATAATGACCTTTTGGGGCTCTTGCTGCATATGGGAGTTGTTAAAAAACCAAAGATTACTCAGTATTGGAGCGTGGATGTCTTGTACCACACTCCAATTTACAGTAATGCCATGGCCCGAAATCGATTCCAAGCAATCCTGAAATTTCTGCATTACAACGATAATGCACAGTGCCCACCCCTGAATGACCCCGCATTTGACCGTCTGTACAAAATTAGGCAGTACGCAAAAATCAGAAAGGCCTCCCTAGATCCCTGGTAGGGCAACCACTAAGAAAAGGAGAAAGCCGTGCTCTCCTCAATGAGAACATGGTGGTGGTTAAGTACAAGGACAAGAGGGATGTCCTTTTACTGACCACCATTCACACTAACATCAGCTCCCCTGCCCCTGTACGAGGTACCACAACCACTGTCCCCAAGCCAGACTGTATCCTGGACTACAATAAACACATGGGGGGGGGGGGGAGTTTGATCTTTCAGATCAAGTTCTGAAGCCCTACAATGCCACACACAAAAAAAAGTGTGTAACAAAAAGCTGGCCGTGCGCCTCGTACAGATGGCGCTGTACAATGCGTTTGTGCTTTTTAAATCTAGAGGCCATCCATGAACATTCCTACAGTTTCAAAAGGTGATGATAAAGGGCCGATTTTTTTCTAACCAAGCAATCGAGGGCCCCAGTACTTCTGCAAGTTACGGTGCCTGAATTGTACCAGGGCAACATTTTCCTGGTGAAGTCGCCCAAACAGCCAGAAAGGCAAGGACCCAAAAAAGATGCAGGGTGTGTTCCAAAAGGGGGATAAGGAAAGATGTACCCTGTAATTTTACCACCTTATAACTGATTTTGTCCACAAAGCTTACATATTGACTTTTCGCCAACCACTACATATTAATTTCTGTAATACACCTGTTTGGTCAATTGTGCGCTTTCAACCCCTTAAAATGTTTGTACGGGGGTGCTCTTTCCAAAATGAAGTTACTTCTTAAAGGTATTTAATTTCTGGGGACCTCAGGAATTTTTTAACATGCGACATGGCACCTAAAATCCATGTCTGTTTATTCAGGCCTACAAAATCCATATTTTGCAGTTTGCCTCTAGAGCCCTACTGTGTGCCCCCATACAGCAGGTTACAAGCACATATGGAGTGTTTCCTGAATGGGGAGAAAATGGGGAACATATACTGGGGTGCATTTTCTCCTTTAACCCCTTGTGAAAGTTAAAGTGGGGTCTGCTAGTAATTTTTCATTTTTAAAAGTGTGCTTTGAAATGCTTTCTCTAGAATTTCTGCCTAATGTGAGTCACCTGTTTGCTGAAAAGTACCCTTTCTACCACGTAAAATGTTCGTACGGGGGTGCTCTTTCCAAAATGTGGTCACTTCTTGGGGTTTTTCATTTTTGGGGGACCTCAGGAAATGTATTTAATGCGACATAGCACCTAAAATACATGTCTGTTTATTCAAGCCTGCAAAAACAATTTTTTGCACTTTGCCTCTAGAGACCTGCTGTGCGCCAATACAACAGGCTACAAGCACATAGGGGGTGTTTGCAAAATGGGGAGAAAATGGGGAACATATACTGGGGTGCATTTTCTCCTTTAAACCCCTTGTGAAAGTGAAAAATTGGGGTCTGCTAGTAATTTTTCATTTTTAAAAATGTGTGCTTTAAAATGCTTTCTCTAGAATTTCTGCCTTCTGTGAGTCACCTGTTTGCTGAAAAGTACCCTTTCTAACACTTAAAATGTTCATACGGGGGTGCACTTTCCGAAATGGTATTCACTTTTTTTTATTTTTTTTTATTTCTGGAGACCTCAGGAATTTATTTAATGCAACATGGCACCTAAAATTCATGTCTGCCAATTCAGGCCCGTCAGCTTTAGCTGTTTGACTCTAGAGCCCTGCTGTGTTCCCATACATAATTTTTTTGAGCACATGTGGGGTGTTGGCATATTCAGGGGGAAATGTGGAACAGAATTTGGGGTGCATTTTGTCCTGTTACCCCTTGTAAAAAGTGAAAAAAAATTGTACATTTTCATAGCCAAGCGTTTCCTAATTTTGTGAAATGCCTGATAGGTCAAAGTGCTCACTACTCCCCTTGAAATATTCTTTGAGGGGTGTAGTTTCCGGAATGGGGTCACTTTTAGGGGGTTTCCACTCTAGGGGTACCTCAGGGTGTGTTCAATTGCAAGATGGCGCCTGTCAATTTTTCTGGTGAAATCTGCCTTCCAGAAGACATTTGGTGCTCATTTCCTTCTGACCCCTGTGGTACGCCCATATAGCAGTATACAAGCATATATGGGATATTGCTATAATCAGAAGAAAAGGGGAAATAAAATAGGTGGTGCATTTTCTCCAGTTTCCCCTTGTGAAAGTGTAAAATGTGGGCCTAAAGTCAATTTTTCTGGAAAAAATTGCAATTTTTCATTTTCACAGCCAATTCCATGAATCCCCTTTGAGGAAAAAGTTCTCACTATACATCTTGAAATATTCCTTGAGGGGTGTAGTTTCCATAATGGGGTCACTTTTTTGGGGTTTCCATATGCAACATAGCTCCCAAAAGCCACTCCTGCAAAATCTGTCCTCCAAAAGCCTATTTCCTTTTTGAACCCTACCATGCATAATTTTTTGAGCACATATTGGGTGTTGACGTATTCGGGGGGAAATGGGAAACAAAATGTGGGGTGCATTTTGTCCTGTTTCCCCTTGTGAAAGTGAAAAATGTGGGTGTAAAACAACTTTTTCTGGAGAATTTTTATTTTTCATTTTCACATCCAAGCATTTCCTAATTCTGTGAAATGTCTGATGGGTCAAAGTGCTCACTACACACCTTGAAATACTCCTTGAGGGGTGTAGTTTCCAGAATGGGATCAATTTTTTTGGGTTTCCACTGTAGGGCCACCTCAGGGTGTCTTCATATGAGACATAGCTCCCAATTACCATTCCAGCTAAATCCGCTCTCCAAAATCCATATGGTGCTCCTTCCACTCTGAAGCATGCTGTGCGCCCAGTGTCAGACTGGGATGGCTAGGGCCCACCAGTAAAATTTATTTTGGGGGCCCACCGTACGGATATATTCAAATATAATAAATAATCTAACAAGTTTTTTTGATATGAACATAGGCTGGTTGAGAGGCTGTACATTGAATATATGTATGTAGTGCAGGGGATGGGAGACTAGGGGCCCACCTTGCTCAGGGGCCCACCGGGGGATTCCCCTGTACCCCTGTGGGCCAGTCCAAGCCTGTGTGCGCCCATACTTCAGTTTTTGAGCACACATGGGGTGTTTCTGTAAACTCCAGATTCAGGGTAATAGATTTGGGGTTTTGTTTGGCTGTTAACCCTTGATGTGAAAAAAGATTAAAATTTCTAATCTGCAAAAAAAAGTTAAATTTTCAAATTTCATTCCCATTTTCATTTAATTCTCGTGGGGTACCTAAAGGGTTAACAAAGTTTGTAAAATCAGTTTTGAATAGCTTGTGGGGT
Organism: Bufo bufo; assembly: GCF_905171765.1. Taxonomy (NCBI): domain Eukaryota; kingdom Metazoa; phylum Chordata; class Amphibia; order Anura; family Bufonidae; genus Bufo; species Bufo bufo. Next base: position 774,242,686 of record NC_053390.1, on the reverse strand, counting down.
GCAGTTTCTAAAATGGGGCCATGTAAGGGTGGTTTCTAATATGTAAGCCCCAGAAAGTGACTTCATAACTGAACTGGTCCTGAAAAAAATTGGGGTTTGGAAATATTGTAAAAAAATTTAAGATTTGCTTCTAAACTTCTAACGTCCCAAAAAATAAAATGTCATTTCCAAACATAAAGTAGACATATGGGGAATGTAAAGTAATAACTATACTTGGAGTTATTACTATCTATTATAAAAGTAGAGAAATTGAAATTTGCTAATTTTTTAACATTTTTGGTAAATTTGGATTTTTTTTACTCAATTTTACCAATGACATGAAGTACAATATGTGACGAGAAAACAATCTCAGAATGGCATGGATAAGTAAAAGTGTTTTAAAGTTGTTACCACATAAAGTGACACGTCAGATTTGCAAAACTCGGCCTGGGATTTAAGGTGAAAAGTGGCTCAGTAGTGAATGGGTTAAAAAAAAAAAAGGATTCGATTTACATTTTACTGGTTAAGTTGCATGCATTTCTCTCCTTGTCCACTAGATGGCAGTGTGGTATTATTGAAATGCATTTCCTAGAGTTCTGTAAGTAATCTTTCTGCAAACTTTACGTAAAATGAGAATATTGTTAGCAACAAATCAGGCAACATTTAAAGAAGTGATATTCTGCAATAATAAAAGATAACATACGAGCTGTAATCCATTAGTGATGGCTGAACGGATGCCTTCAGAAGACGGACTGCAGCAAGTTATCATAGCTATACAGCTTGAGCCATGTTTGTTGAAGAAATAAAATTATGCCAATATTAGCAAGCCTGCCAAATATTTCACTGTCTTTTCAAGTTTGTAACTCTATTTTCCAGTGTTTGTTCCAGGAACTGTTCAAATTTCTTAATACTGCCCAGTTATATAGATTCATTTCTTAAATGCTGCTTGAAAACAGTATATGGTTTGGTCATCTTTGGGTGTGAGTAGTTTACATGGAGGGTAAAATACCTACAGAGTAATTTTTTAACAACGTATCCTTAGAGCATGACCATTATACAGAAAGATATAAATATATAGAGAGAGTCCAGATTTGGATGTTCTTGATATTGGTGAGGATCACAGATGCAAACTCATGAGATAAGTCCTACCAACCCCTAAAGTATCCCACATTACAACAGCTTTCTTCTGTGTCCCCCATGCTTCTCTAACTTGCAGTAAGAGTATGCAGATCATAAAAGCTGCCATATGACACATGAAGGAAGGAGGCCTAAAATAGAATGCCTATCTTTCTTCGCCATGGCTAGTGTGAACCTGCCCAGGGTCTCTCTCCACAAGTCCCTATGCTTCTCCAAGACATATGTATGAAGATCAATAACTGCCAGACTGGTAATGCAACATGAACCTGTACTAGGGCACACTTTGGCCAATTTTTTTTTGTGTCCACCACTGTAATCCAACTTGTATGCTAATTAAATTAATTGACCACGCCATGGATTAATCTCAGAAAGTGTGCCGAGGTGGACACACTGACATAAGGCCTAACTGGATAATGAATACTCTGGGTTGCTATTGAAAGAGGTCAGCACCTATAGTTTTTGAATCTGTGGGTAATGAATGATATAAGTAGAAACCAGTTTGTAGTAGCAAAATCCAGAGAAGAAATTCATAGTCAATCAAGCAAAAGGTAAGGTCTGGCAGAGTTCATACAATACAATATTCCAAGCAGACCATTTCAAAGGCAAGGGCAGAAGTTCAAAGTCTGAAGCAATCAAGAAACTGCAGAAATTAACCCCTTCCCGTCCACCCCGTGTACATTTATGCCAGCAGTCAGACATTTAAAAATGGCACCCAGTCGCGAGCGGGTTGTAAACATCAGGCACACGGGACTAATGTATGCGATCGATGATGTCAATTGCATACTTTTAACCCCTGAGATGCAGTGGTCAAATGTGACCATGGCATCTGGGTGGTTAAAGACCAGTAATGCACGCTCACGGCCGTGTACTGGCTACCTTTGGTGAGGATCAGTGATTGCTTAAACTATTTAAAAGTGTAAAAAATGTTAAAAAATTATATATATATATATATATATATATATATATATATTTATATTTATATATATATATAAAAAAAAATCAACCCCCCCCTTTCCCCAAACTTAAAATAAAAATACATAATACAATACATACATACACGACTGTACATAAACTATACATAAAATATCCCATACGGCAAATGGCGAAATTGAAAAAAAAAGTCAAAATAATCGATTCGCACTTTTTAATAACAAGTGATAAAAAAAAAAATATCACACTTTCATTGGTATCAATGAAAAGTACAGATCACCCTGAAAAAACAAATGAGCCCTCACACAGCTCCATACACATTAAAATAAAAAAAAGTTATGGGGGTCAGATTATGGCAATGTAAACAAAAAAATTGTTTTTTCCCAAACTGCTGAAAAAGTGGCAGAATGCAGTTTTTTTTTATAATTCCACCCCATTTGGAATGTTTTTCCTGCTTCCCACTATATTGTATGCAACCATAAATGGTGCCATTAGAAAGTATATCTTGTCCCGCAAAAAACAAGCCCTCATAAGGCTATGTGAATGAAAAAATAAAAAAGTTATGGCTTTGGGAGGGCTGGGAGTAAAAAATGAAAATGAAAAGGGTTAACAAACCTGTTGCTAAGGCAAGTAGCAGTGGAGGAGGGGTCCTTAAATAGCCATAGAGTTCAGGGATATAAATAGGGATATAAATGGCCAACTTGACCACTTAAAAAGGCCCAGGAGAGGTGGTAGACTTTTCCCTTTGCTGCAGCATGCATGTCACAGGAAACGCTAGCTAATTGCAGGGAAAGGAGGACATGATTTGCTGGTAATAGCGTTATATCATCTTTAACAAGGATGCCCAACCTGTGGCCCTCCAGCTGTTGCAAAATTATAATTTCCATCATGCCTTGACAGCCTACAGCTATTACGGCATGCTGGGAGTTATTGTTTTGCAACAGCTGGAGGTCCGCAGGTTGAGCATTCCTGATCACGAACATATTGTTTTTTCATATCCGTGTTTTTTTTATTTTTTTTGCGGCCCATGTGTGGTTCAATTTACTTCTACGGGTCTGCGTAAAAAACGGAATATACTCCATGCGCATTCCGTTTCCTTATGTCCACATGGCCGTTCCGCAAAAAAATTGAATATGTCCTATTATTGTCCTTAATACGGACAAGGATAGGACAGTTCTATTATGGCCCAGACGTTCCGTTCAGCAAAATGCGGAATTCCCATGGCTAGTATCCGTGTTTTGCGGCTTAGCAATTAGTGGACCACAAAACAGGCAACGGTCGTGTGCATGAGCCCTAAGTGATTACAGTATAATACATGGGACTATAAAGATTTGATTTACTCTCTCAGTATATTTTTTGAATACTACTGCGATACAGCACAGCCACAGTGAACCGTACAGCATAATTTGCATAGTTTTAGAATGGCAATTAAAAAAAAATAACCACACAGCTCAAAACTGTGATGCAAAACCAAAATGAAATGTGAGTTCAGATTATTTCCCTTAAATGAAACCGTTCCTGCAGAACTGCATTGTGAGGATATCATATTTATATTGCATGCAAGCATACAGTGTAAGAATACCATATATATTAGATATAAATAGTACACCTGGTGTCAGATGCAGAGCAGCGGTCCCTGTGACAGCTGTGTGGGCTGTCTAGCTCAAGAGTTAAGGGGTGGTTGAGTGCTCAATTGAATCTTGATTTATCACCTGTTGGTGTGCTGTGCCTCTTGCTTGCGATTTTCACGCAGCCCCATTCACTTCTATGGGGCCTGCGTTGCGTGAAAAACGCACAATATAGAGCAAGCTGCGATTTTCACGCAACGCACAAGTGATGCGTAAAAATCACTGCTCATGTGCACAGCCCCATAGACATGAATGGGTCCGGATTCAGTGCGGGTGCAATGCGTTCACCTCACGCATTGCACCCGCGCTGAAAACTCGCTCGTGTGAAAGGGGCCTAAGTGCAGCAAAAGGGACATTTCTAATACACCCTTCACTCTTTGACACTATCCTGGCCAGCTGGGAATTACAGACAAGTTTTGGAAGAACCTTATTGCCAGCCTTCAACTCTGCAGAGAGAGACTTTGGAAAGGGAAGGGAAGGAGTACTACAACCACCATCATTTCTCATATCCATACATTGCTATTGTCAATTATTTGGAACTGTGTTTTGTACACATTCTGCATCTTATTTTCTACACCTGACATGGTTACTGACTACGGCACATACTCCGACTTAGACACCTACATCTCCTGCCACATTTTAACCCAGATGGTCTTACTGAAGCCTCCACTGTGTATGTGCCTTCCAGTCACTCACATATTGGAGATACTCTACACCAGGGGTGCACAACCTGTGGCCCGGGGTCCACTTGCGGCCCTCAATACCATTCTATGCGGCCCCCAGCCATCTGGTAGCAGACATGTATGTCTATGTCTTGTGGCTGCTCACATGAATCTTTCACGTATTGTCCCATTAGATGGGAGTACTAGAAGTGTAACTAGACATTTCTAATATATACTGTATGTTCAATATGCCATAAACATAGTATTTCACTTGATAATACCCCTTTAAAGTTTATTTTCGGCCCTTGGAATTGGTTCAGGTTGAAAATGTGGCCCCCAACCAGAAAAGGTTGTGCACCCCTGCTCTACACGTTAATGATGAATCGTCCATTAGGGTGGACAATAGTGATCAACAGGGCACATTTACTAAAGGGTTGCACCTGTTTTTAATCTAAAAATGCTCTTTTAGACAGTTATTATTTTAGTTGCATTTGCTGCTGAAATTACGCTTATTTTGGAGGCTTTTGTGCCTTGTTCGCCTATTTAGATTTTTTAGACTCATTCAGAAGTTCTCAGTTTTTGCAACTTTTTTCCGATCTACAGTATTTAAGTAGGGGCGCCATTTTTGCACCTGAATTTGTTGCTAAAACAGTCTAATTTCTACTCCACCCCAGGACTGGCGTACTTTTGTTTGTCTGTTTTTAGTGGAAAAGTGCAGCATTTTTTATGCAGTAAAAGTCACACTTTCCAGGAGACATGTGACTTTTCTCCGCAAAGATGTAACTTTTTTATGCACAAATAAATTAGACCAGTCTATGTGAATATGAACTTGTGTAACCGAAAAACAACCACCAGAGGTCAGACTAATAACAATATGCTGCGTCTAATTCATCAACGGCTGTGCGAATTTTAACCCGTTCACTACCAGTGCCGTATATGTACGGCGCTGGAGCGATGTGTAAACATGGTGCCCACTCGCACGTGCAGCAGGCGTCATGGCCGGCAGATCTCTGCTGTTTCATACAGCAGAGACCTGCGGCTACTTACCGTGACCGCCAATAATGCAGATTGCGGTAATTAAAGGCTTTAGATGCCGTGATCAAGCAAGATCACGGCATCTAAATGCACAAAAACCCGGAAACTCGCACTTTCGGGCCTCCTATCGATGCCCCCTGTGGCCAATTCGGGCATTGATAGTTGCGCTGAACACTTTCATCCCCGCTGATGAGGCTGAAAGTGTTCATGCTGCAATACTTATTTTGGCCACCAGGATAAGAAATGAGCAAATGAGGGTTTAAGTGTCAATTTAAAAATCCCTGATTGGACAAAATCTAAAATTTAAAAACATTATTTATAGGCTTATATATGACCTTCAAAATGATCACAAAAAATGTAAAAAAAGTAAATATATAAAAAAAAAAAAAATAATATATAAAAGTTTAAATCACCCCCCTTTCCATATAATAAAAAATAAAAATAAATAAACATCCTGGATATCACCACGACCGAAAACGCCCGTACTATTAAAATATTTTTTTAAATTTCCAATACGGCGAATGACAAAAAAAAGGGTCAAAATGGCCAATTTGCCATTTTTTCATTGCTTCTCTTACCCCAAAAAATTTTATAAAATGTGATCAAAAAGTCACGCATACTCCAAAATGGTATCAATAAAAACTAAAGGTTGTTCCGCAAAAAATGAGACTCTAAAAAGCTCAGTAGACATAAGTCTAAAAAAGTTATGGGGGTCAGAATATGGTGATTTAAAAAAATTTTTTTTTAAAAAGTTAAAATTTATTTTTACACTATTTGGACACAAAAAACCTACACATATGGGGTATCATTGTAATTGTACTGAACCAGAGAAAGGGCATGGGTCAGTTTTTCCGTAAACAAAATGACGTGGGAGTAAAACGGTGGAGGATTTGCGTTTTTTCCCAATTCCACCCCATTTGGAATTTTTTCCCCACTACATTTTATGCCATAATTAATGGTGGCATTAGAAAGTACAACCTGTCCCACAAAAAAAAAAAAAAAAAAGCCCTCATACAGCTATATATGACTGGAAATATAAAAAAATTATGTCTCATTGAAAATAGGGAAGAGAAATGAAAACACAAAAACAAAAAACCTCCCGTATCTTAAGGTTTAATAAATACTCGGCAAAAGAAAGACAGCCGAATTACATAGTTACATAGTTACATAGTTGATACGGTTGAAAAAAGACATAAGTTCATCAAGTTCAACCAAGGGATAGGTGGGGATGCGAATCCCAGAAGGAAGTGAGACTCAGATTTCTACATGTTTTCATAAGCATTTATGTTTTTTACTTTTAAGAATACGTCTAAACCCTTTTTGAAACTGTCCACTGTTCCTGCTGTGACCACGTCCTGAGGTGTCTATTCCACAGATTCACCGTTCTTACAGTAAAGGAGCTTTGATGCTTCTGGAGACTGAACTTTTTCTTCTCCAGTCGGAGGCAGTTGCCCCCTTGTCTTTTGAGGGCATTTTACATGGAACAGTTTTTCAACTTATTTTTGGTATGGCCCATTCATATATTTGCATAGGTTAATCATGTCCCTCCTTAGACGTCTCTTCTCAAGACTAACTGGTCTATAATTACCTGTGAAGGAACTAGATCCTTTTTTGAATATGGGCACCACATTTGCCTTGGGCCAATCACTTGGCACTGTACCAGTACCTAGCGAATCTTTAAAAATTATAAATATAATTATACGCCAGTCTCATTTTATTGCCAAAAACAGGCGAGCTTGATAAATATGCCCCAATGTGTCTGTTTGAAGAGTAATTTATAACCACATTTGCCATTATGAATCAGATATAAATAACCTTGGTCACCTACTGTGATTTAACTGTTGTCCAAGTTTGTTTAGTAGGAAAGTGTAGGCTGATCAAAGCGGCTAATATTTTTCACAGCCTTGAAGCAGTTGCTAGTTTCCATGGATTCTTGCTTGTAAGTGCACAGGTCTACCATTTATCTGATCATTCATCATCCTATCTTTCCTTCTGATGTGCAAGTTTAAAGCAACAGCCTGATAGAAAAATTGTGCTTTTGGTAAAAATCGCGGGGGCGTGGCTCCATGCGTCCAGCGGTGGCCCCTTGCAGATGAGCGATTGTCACGCTGCGAGTCCGCAGCGCAGTTCCCGGCCTAAATTCCCAGAGCTGCCGCGGGTCACAGATTTATGATGCTATGTAACCCTTACAGTTCTGAAATGTATTGGATAACACTGACATAATGCTGCCAGTGTTATCCAATACATTCCAGAACTGTAAGGGTTACATAGCATCATAAATCAATATAATGCTCTGAGACCCCGTCAGTGCTGGGAGGTCAGGCCGGGAGCTGCGCTGGGGGCTCCTCTGCAAGGGGCCTTAGGGTATGTTCACACAGAGCCGCACATTTATCAAGCTCTCCTGTTTTTGGCCACAAAATTAGACAGGGGTATCATTCGTCTGTCTTTCTTTTGCAGAGTATTTATGAAAAATTGCACAGCCATTGATGAATTAGACTCAGTTTATTGTTATTAGTCTGCCCTCTGGTGGTTGTTTCTTGGTTAGGCAGGTTCATATTCACATAGACTGGTCTAATTTATTTGCGCATTTTTGCAGAGAAAAGTCGCATGTCTCCCGGAAAATGCGGCTTTTACTGCAACCACTGAAAACAGACGAAGAAAAGTACACCAGTCCTGGTGTGGAGAAGAAATTAGACTGTTTTTGCGACAAATTCATGCACACAAAAAAGTGCACCTACGTAAATAGGTCAGAAAAAAGTCCCAAAAGTTAGAAAAATTGGGAATTAGTCAAAAAATAAATAAATAGGTGAACAAAGTACAAAAGACTCTAGTAACATAACATAGTAACATTGTTTATAAGGCTGAAAAAGGACATCTGTCCATCCAGTTCAGCCTGTTATCCTGCAAGTTGATCCAGAGGAAGACATAAAACCCCTGTGAGGTAGAAGCCAATTTTCCTAACTTTAGGGGGAAAAAATTCTTTACTGATTTCAATCAGACAATAAGAATAAGGGCTCATGCACACGACCGTATGTATTTTGCAGTGCGCAAAAAATGGATCTGCAAAAAATACGGATGACGTCCGTGTGCATTCTGTATTTTGCGGAACAGAACAGCTGGCCCCTAATAGAACAGTCCTATCCTTGTCCGTATGCGGACAATAATAGGGCATGTTCTATTTTTTTGCGGAACGGAAATACGGACATATGGAAACGGAATGCCTTCAATTTTTTTTTCAAACCCATTGAAATGAATGGTTCCATATACGGTCCGTAAAAAAAAACGCATCAGTTTTGAATCCAGAGGGGAAACATACCAGGCTGGTGTAGTGAGCTGCATTTATATTTATATAAGGAGATATATAACGCGAGTTTGACCGCGACGCGTGGTTGATTAAGTGTGGTTGCGTAAGTGTGTGACTTAAGATTAAGTGACTTTAGATTCAGGGACTTCAGTGGGGGACTGCAATTAACCTGTTTCTTATTACTACATTGTATTGTATTTTTTGCTTTTGTGGTGTAATCCCCACTTAATATGTGTTGCACAATTGACAGCGCAGTCCAGTGCACATCTTGTCTGATGTATGCAGTCCTGGAACAGCCGTTCGAGGGTGTATATCTTTGTTCAAGATGTGAGCAAATTACCCGTTTGGAATCGCTAATCGAGTCTCTAAACGGGCAAGTTGCAACACTGAGAGGCATTGACAATTTGCAAAAAAGTTTGCTTCTCACCGAGCAAGCACTCTTTGGGGTAGATGAGGGGGAGGGTGACAGAGAGGAGGCTGAGGAAAGTGAGGTAGCTAGCTGGGTAACAGTTAGAAAGCGGGGTAGAGGGAAGAGTGCCAGGGAGGCTAGCCCTGATCTGACACACCCCAACAAGTTTGCACGTTTGGCAGATGAGGGGGATGTCAGTCCAGGGACGGCACTGCCGCAGCCGGACACTTCCTCTGCTAGTCAGGGGAATGTCAGCTCCGGTAAGCAGGGGACCAGGAGAGCAGGGCAGGCCAGACAGGTGCTGGTAGTGGGAGACTCAATTATTAGGGGAACAGATAGGGAAATCTGTCACAAAGACAGTGATCGCCGAACAGTGTGCTGTCTTCCTGGCGCTCGAGTTCGACACATCGCGGATCGGGTTGACAGATTACTGGGAGGGGTTGGAGAAGATCCAGCAGTCATGGTCCATATCGGAACCAATGACAAAGTTAGAGGTAGGTGGAGAGTCCTTAAAAATGATTTCAGGGATTTAGGTCAAAAGCTTAGGGCAAGGACCTCAAAGGTAGTATTTTCTGAAATACTACCTGTACCACGGGCCACACAAGAAAGGCAGCGGGAGATTAGGGAAATTAACAAGTGGCTCAAGAACTGGTGTAGGATGGAGGGGTTTGGGTTCCTGGAGAACTGGGCCGACTTCTGTCGGCTACAGGCTCTATCGTAGGGACGGGCTGCACCTCAATGGGGAAGGGGCAGCTGTGTTGGGGAAGAAGATGGCTAGAAGGTTGGAGGAGTGTTTACATCCTGTACAGAATTATTAGGCAAATGAGTATTTTGACCACATCATCCTCTTTATGCATGTTGTCTTACTCCAAGCTGTATAGGCTCGAAAGCCTACTACCAATTAAGCATATTAGGTGATGTGCATCTCTGTAATGAGAAGGGGTGTGGTCTAATGACATCAACACCCTATATCAGGTGTGCATAATTATTAGGCAACTTCCTTTCCTTTGGCAAAATGGGTCAAAAGAAGGACTTGACAGGCTCAGAAAAGTCAAAAATAGTGAGATATCTTGTAGAGGGATGCAGCACTCTTAAAATTGCAAAGCTTCTGAAGCGTGATCATCGAACAATCAAGCGTTTCATTCAAAATAGTCAACAGGGTCGCAAGAAGCGTGTGGAAAAACCAAGGCGCAAAATAACTGCCCATGAACTGAGAAAAGTCAAGCGTGCAGCTGCCAAGATGCCACTTGCCACCAGTTTGGCCATATTTCAGAGCTGCAACATCACTGGAGTGCCCAAAAGCACAAGGTGTGCAATACTCAGAGACATGGCCAAGGTAAGAAAGGCTGAAAGACGACCACCACTGAACAAGACACACAAGCTGAAACGTCAAGACTGGGCCAAGAAATATCTCAAGACTGATTTTTCTAAGGTTTTATGGACTGATGAAATGAGAGTGAGTCATGATGGGCCAGATGGATGGGCCCGTGGCTGGATTGGTAAAGGGCAGAGAGCTCCAGTCCGACTCAGACGCCAGCAAGGTGGAGGTGGAGTACTGGTTTGGGCTGGTATCATCAAAGATGAGCTTGTGGGGCCTTTTCAGGTTGAGGATGGAGTCAAGCTCAACTCACAGTCCTACTGCCAGTTTCTGGAAGACACCTTCTTCAAGCAGTGGTACAGGAAGAAGTCTGCATCCTTCAAGAAAAACATGATTTTCATGCAGGACAATGCTCCATCACACGCGTCCAAGTACTCCACAGCGTGGCTGGCAAGAAAGGGTATAAAAGAAGAAAATCTAATGACATGGCCTCCTTGTTCACCTGATCTGAACCCCATTGAGAACCTGTGGTCCATCATCAAATGTGAGATTTACAAGGAGGGAAAACAGTACACCTCTCTGAACAGTGTCTGGGAGGCTGTGGTTGCTGCTGCACGCAATGTTGATGGTGAACAGATCAAAACACTGACAGAATCCATGGATGGCAGGCTTTTGAGTGTCCTTGCAAAGAAAGGTGGCTATATTGGTCACTGATTTGTTTTTGTTTTGTTTTTGAATGTCAGAAATGTATATTTGTGAATGTTGAGATGTTATATTGGTTTCACTGGTAAAAATAAATAATTGAAATGGGTATATATTTGTTTTTTGTTAAGTTGCCTAATAATGATGCACAGTAATAGTCACCTGCACACACAGATATCCCCCTAAAATAGCTAAAACTAAAAACAAACTAAAAACTACTTCCAAAAATATTCAGCTTTGATATTAATGAGTTTTTTGGGTTCATTGAGAACATGGTTGTTGTTCAATAATAAAATTAATCCTCAAAAATACAACTTGCCTAATAATTCTGCACTCCCTGTAAACTAGGGACTGGGGGGGGGGGGGGTAATTACACTATAGAAGAGGAAGATAGTGCAGATAGAGACCGGGGGCAAGGTAGTGCGACTGGGGGAGGAATGGATGGAGGGACTAGAACAGTTCAGAAAGAAAAGGTGTAGGGTAAAAAATATACATAAACCTCTCAAATGTATGTATACTAATGCCAGAAGCCTGACTAATAAAACTGGGGAACTGGAATTAGTGATGTGTGAGGAGGACTATGACATAGTGCGAATAACTGAGACATGGCTGGATGATAGCTATGACTGGGCGGTTAATGTAGAAGGTTACAGTCTGTTTAAAAAGGATCGTCAAAACCGGAGAGGGGGAGGGGTTTGCCTTTATGCAAAGTCCTGTCTAAAGCCCACACTCCGTGAAGATATAAGTGAGGGACATGAACATGTGGAGTCACTGTGGGTAGAGATACATGGAGCTAAAAACAACAATAAATTACTAATAGGAGTTTACTATAAACCACCTAATATACCAGAGTCCACAGAAAATCTACTACTAAACGAGATAGACCAGGCGGCAAATCATAATGAGGTGGTTATTATGGGGGACTTCAACTACCCAGATATAGACTAGTAAAACTGAAACTTGTATATCTCATAAAGGAAACAGATTCTTGGCAATAACCAAAGACAATTATCTCTCCCAACTGGTTCAGGAACCGACTAGAGGGACGGCCATACTGGACTTAGTATTAACCAATAGACCTGACAGAACAACAGACGTGCAGGTTGGGGGACACCTGGGAAATAGTGACCATAAAGTAATAACCTTCCAATTATCATTCAAAAGAGCGTTTCTACAGGGAGGAACAAAATTACCAAACTTCGAAAAAGCTAAATTTAGCCAACTAAGAGAGGCCATAGGCCTAACTAACTGGGACAAAGTCCTCAAAAATAAAAATACAGCCACAAAATGGGATATCTTTAAAAACATCCTAAAATCTCATTGTGAGAGGTACATACCGTATGGGAATAAAAGGTTAAGGAACATAAAGAAACCAATGTGGATAAACAGAACTGTAAAGAAAACAATAAATGACAAAAAGAAAGCATATAAATCACTAAAACAGGAGGGTAGCACGGAAGCACTGAAAAACTATAAGGAAAAAAAACAGAACATGTCAAAAACAAATAAAAGCGGCCAAACTAGAGACGGAGAGATTAATTGCCAAAGAGAGTAAAACTAACCCTAAAATGTTCTTCAATTATATAAATGTTAAAAAGTATAAATCTGAAGGTGTCGGCCCTTTAAAGAGTAATGAGGGGGGAGTCGCAGAGAGCGACGAGGAGAAAGCAAAGCTGTTAAATAATTTTTTCTCCAGTGTATTCACTGAGGAATATAAACTGTCAGATGAAATGCTGAATGTTGAAATAGATTCCCCATTAAAAGTGTCCTGTCTGACCCAGGAAGAAGTACAACAGCGACTTAAAAAGATCAAAATAGACAAATCGCCAGGACCGGAGGGCATACACCCCCCTATCCTAAGGGAATTATGTAATGTCATAGCCAGACCCTTATTTCTGATATTTGCAGACTCTATACTGACAGGGAATGTCCCACAGGATTGGCGCATGGCAAATGTGGTGCTAATATTCAAAAAGGGTCCAAAAACAGAGCCTGGAAACTATAGGCCGGTAAGTTTAACATCTGTTGTGGGTAAACTGTTTGAAGGTTTTCTGAGAGATGCTATCTTAGAGCATCTTAACGGAAATAAGCAAATAACGCCATATCAGCATGGCTTTGTGAGGGATCGGTCATGTCAAACTAATTTAATCAGTTTCTATGAGGAGGTAAGTTCTAGACTTGACAGCGGCGAATCAATGGATGTCGTATATCTGGACTTCTCCAAAGCATTTGACAATGTACCACATCAAAGGTTAGTATATAAAATGAGAATGCTCGGACTGGGAGAAAACGTCTGTAAGTGGGTAAGTAACTGGCTCAATGATAGAAAACAGAGGGTGGTTATTAACGGTACATACTCAGATTGGGTCACTGTCACTAGTGGAGTACCTCAGGGGTCAGTATTGGGCCCTATTCTCTTCAATATATTTATTAATGATCTTGTAGAAGGCTTGCACAGTAAAATATCAATTTTCGCAGATGACACTAAACTGTGTAAAGTAATTAACACTGAAGAGGACAGTATACTGCTACAGAGGGATCTGGATAGATTGCAGGCTTGGGCAGATAAGTGGCAGATGAGGTTTAACACTGACAAATGTAAAGTTATGCACATGGGAAGGAATAATGCAAGTCACCCGTACATACTAAATGGTAAAACACTCGGTAACACTGACATGGAAAAGGATCTAGGAATTTTAATAAACAGCAAACTAAGCTGCAAAAAACAGTGTCAGGCAGCTGCTGACAAGGCCAATAAGATAATGGGTTCCATCAAAAGGGGCATAGATGCCCGTGATGAGAACATATTCCTACTACTTTACAAATCATTAGTCAGAGCACACATGGAGTACTGTGTACAGTTCTGGGCTCCAGTGAACAAGGCAGACATAGCAGAGCTGGAGAGGGTCCAGAGGAGGGCAACTAAAGTAATAACTGGAATGGGGCAACTACAGTACCCTGAAAGATTATCAAAATTAGGGTTATTCACGTTAGAAAAAAGTCGACTGAGGGGAGATCTAATTGCTATGTATAAATATATCAGGGGTCAGTACAGAGATCTATTGCAACATCTATTTATCCCCAGGACTGTGACTGACGAGGGGACATCCTCTGCGTCTGGAGGAAAGAAGGTTTGTACACAAACATAGAAGAGGATTCTTTACGGTAAGAGCAGTGAGACTATGGAACTCTCTGCCTGAGGAGGTGGTGATGGTGAGTACAATAAAGGAATTCAAGAGGGGCCTGGATGTATTTCTGGAGTGTAATAATATTACAGGCTATAGCTACTAGAGAGGGGTCGTTGATCTAGGGCAGGCATGTCCAAAGTCCGGCCCGCGGGCCAATTGCGGCCCGCCGTCCGGAATAAAACGGCCCCCCAGAGGTTTGATTAAATCGTGGGTATTCTGGCCCCCGGCCCCTCTCACCAGTCACCGCCAGCTACTCACCGGGAGCCCACAGCTTCACAGGAAGAGGCTGCATCAGCAAAGGCCAAATCTTGCGGCGACGTCCGAGATCACGCGAGATTTGGTCTTTGCCTTCACAGAGAAGGAAAGCCGAGATCTCACAACGTCCGAGATCTCACGGGATTTGGGCTCAGGGAGAAGGAAAGCCCAAATCTCAGATGTCACGAGATCTCTGACGTCATGAGATCTCGGACATCGCGAGATCTCGGCTTTTCTTCTCTTGTAAGGCCAGAATATCGGTCATACTGCACATAACATATAATTGTGATTGATTAAGTTGCAGTTTGTTGAGGTCTCCTACCTCCACGGTCACATTACCCCCAGAGGACATTTATACAGTGTGAAGGTCCCAAATGTAGAAGAAAAAATGTATTAAAACATTTCTGGCTGCGTTCTAGCACTGAGTTCCAGGTCCAAACATAATAATCAAAGTCATCACCAATTAACGTCGCCTTTCCTTCTCCCTGCGCCTCCACACTTACAGCCACAAGGCCAGAGCGACCAAAGAAAATGCTGAGCTTGTTTGGCTCAACATATTTGTGTGAGAAGACATTCTCTGTTATGAACCTTAACAAGAATCGCATGCGGACAAGACTAATTGACTCTCACTTGCGTGATATTTTGCGCATCAAAACCACAGCCTTTGAACCAGATCTAGCCTATCTGCTGCAGTCCAGATCTCAGTTTCACCCTTCACATTAGTGCAGGCATGATTTTTTTCAGTTGAGATTAATACATTGTAAAATCTCAGTTAAAGGGAACCTGTCATCAACTTTATGCTAATCTCACTGAGGGCAGTATAAAATAGTGACAGAAATGCTGATGTCAGCGGTGTGTCACTCATGAGTTAAAAGTAAGTGGTTGCTGAGAACCAGCATCATAGTCATTGCAGCCCAGGCCTTGAAAACAGTCAAATCTACCTGAGAAGAGTAATGGTTATTCATAATCTCCTGCTCTCCCCTCCCATCTGCTGATGACTGGTAGTTCTCTCCTAGATAGAATGGGAGAAAACTACGTAGAAGACTGTCAGTCATAGGTGGGCAGGAGAGCAGGAATTCATGAATAACCATGACTCTTCTCAGGTGGCCGTGACTCTTTTCCAGGCCCAGTTTGTAATGATTGTGATGTTGGTTCTCGGCAACCACTTACTGTTAACTTATAAATGACAGACCGCTGAAATCAACTCACCTGTCTCTACTTTATTCTGCCTTTAGTATAGTATTGGCGGAATAAAGTTGATAACAGGTTCCCTTCAATGTCAGTTGGTCAATCAGTTATAAATATATTTGAACATATGTGTATACTTTGTGTTATGTTCCTGTTCACATTTTTGGAATTTAAAAGTTAACAGACAACCTTGTAATGTACTGTTTCCGACATATTGCTGCCTCCTGTTTTTTATATTGAAAGCAGAGTGATTTAACACCTGTTTAGATTTGTCATCCAAGTCACAAAATGAAAGGTATGCCGTTTGCAATAAAATTTGCATAAAATAGTTAATTTGCATGTAATTTTAATGGTTCAAAGAATGTTGGGCAAAATGGTCGGCCCTCGCACATGTTCACTTTATCAAATCTGGCCCTCCTCGAAAAAAGTTTGGACACCCCTGATCTAGGGAGTTATTCTGATTGCCTGATTGGAGTCGGGAAGGAATTTTTTATTCCCCTAAAGTGAGGAAAATTGGCTTCTACCTCACAGGGTTTTTTTTGCCTTCCTCTGGATCAACTTGCAGGATAACAGGCCGAACTGGATGGACAAATGTCTTTTTTCGGCCTTATGTACTATGTTACTATGTTAGTTCTGCGTTGCGTGAAAATCGCAGCATGTTCTATATTCTGCGTTTTTCACACAGCCCTGGCCCCATAGAAGTGAATGGGGCTGCGTGAAAAACGCATTGCATCCGCAAGCAAGTGCGGGTGCGATGCGTTTTTCACTGATGGTTGCTAAGAGATGTTGTTTGTAAACCTTCAGTTTTTTATCACGTGCGTGAAAAAAGCATCAAAACGCATTGCACCCGCGCGGAAAAAACTGAACGCAATCGCAGACAAAACTGACTGAAATTGCTTGCAAAATAGTGTGAGTTTCACTGAACACATCCTGAACGCATCCGGACCTAATCTGTCACGCTCGTGTAAAAGGGGCCTAACTCCTTGGATTAACGCCAATCTCTAGTAGCTATAGCCTGTAATATTATTACGCTCCAGAAATACATCCAGGCCCCTCTTGAATTCCTTTATTGTACTCCCCATCACCACCTCCTCAGGCAGAGAGTTCCATAGTCTCACTGCTCTTACCGTAAATAATCCTTTTCTATGTTTGTGTACAAACCTTCTTTCCTCCAGACGCAGAGGATGTCCCCTCGTCACAGTCACAGTCCTGGGGATAAATAGATGATGGGATAGATCTCTGTACTGACCCCTGATATATTTATACATAGTTATTAGATCTCCCCTCAGTCGTCTTTTTTCTAAAGTGAATAACCCTAATTTTGATCATCTTTCAGGGTACTGTAGTTGCCCCATTCCAGTTATTACTTTAGTTGCCCTCCTCTGGACTCTCTCCAGCTCTGCTATGTCTGCCTTGTTCACAGGAGACCAGAACTGTACACAGTACTCCATGTGTGGTCTGACTAGCGATTTGTAAAGTGGCAGGACTATGTTCTCATCACAGGGATTTATGCAAAACAGGCGCAATTTCAGTAGTAAAACAATAAGACAGTCTAAAAGAGCATTTTTTGATTAAAAACAGATGCAAACACTGCAAATATGCCCCAGTATTTTTAGTCTTAAAACATGTGGAAACACTTTAGTACATGTGCCCCAGAGTTTTCTTTTGGAGTCTGCGCCAAAAAACTTGGCCAGAATTGCATGTAGATCTTCCTAAATGATTTCAATGGTGAATCCACATGTGAACTCATACTGCACTTTTTTTTGACCTGTTCATTCTTGATTAGGATTCCACATCCGGAATTGCCATTGACAATACTCAGAATAAAAAACTGCCTCAAAAAACAGAACAAAAACCATTGAAAAAAAAACACATCACAGAAAATATTCAATGTAAACATAGAGTAAGGGCTTGTTCACACAGATTTTTCCCCCGCTGTTTTTGGCAAGTTTTTGTTGTGTCAGAATCAGAGCCAAAAATGAGTCCAATCAGCCTCCCATTCATTTTAATGGGAAGCAACCTGCCCTATCTTGGAGCCGAATCCACAATGAATGTCCCATTGAAATGAATGGGAAGCAGCAAAAAACAAAAAAGTTCCCATACACTCCGTATTAGTGTTGATCGAGCACCAAAGTGCTCGGGTGCTCTGGCCGAACACATCGAGATGCTCAGGTGCTCTACCGAGCACCCGAGTATAATGGAAGTCAATGGGAGAACCCGAGCATTAAAGAGGACCTTTCACCTGTATAAACGATGTTAACTGAGTATGCTGCCATATAGAGCGGCGCTCGGGGATCTCACTGCACTTACTATTATCCCCGGGCGCCGCTCCGTTCTCCCGTTATAGGCTCTGGTACCTTTGCTTCTTAAGTTATAGTAGGCGGGTCTTCTCTTGTCCTGTGGGCGTCTCCTTCTCCTAGGCTGCAGCGCTGGCCAATCGCAGCGCACAGCTCACAGCCTGGGAGGTTTTTTTCTACAGGTGAAAGGTCCTCTTTAAAACCAGACACTCCGGGGAGGGAGCCTGAGAAACAACTACGGCTACCACATCCAAGCAAGGCAGCATGCGCGCAAATTACCTATTAGGTATAATTAGGTGAGGGCCTGCAGGAGAGCTGACCCTGTAAAACATTGTAGGTGAGGGCATTATATGCGACAAATAAGCATGTGTTGATATGATGGAAGAGCAGAAGGAGGATGAGAAAAGGAAGATTCAACCATATACCCTTGTTTGTGGTGGAAGGGGTGCAAGGGAATACAGTGCATTCAGTACATTATAAACAACACATGTAAAGTGCCTTTATGTTCAACAGCTTTTCTTTGGTGGAGTCGAGAAGTCATGGTCAATCCAGGCCTTGTTTATTTTTATGAAAGAGTCAACCTGTCAGCATTTTCAGTTGACAGGCGGATATGCTTATCTGTTATAATGCCACCAGCAGCACTAAATACCTGCTCAGACAAAACGCTGGCGGCAGGGCAGGCCAGCACCTCCAAAGCGTAGAGCGCCAGTTCATGCCACGTGTACAGCTTGGACACCCAATAGTTGTAAGGCACTGAGGAATCATTGAGGATGCTGACACGGTCTGCTATGTACTACTTCACCATCTTCCAAAATGTTTCCCTCCTTGTGACACTAGGCCGCGCATCAGAGTGAGGATGCTGGCGGGGTGTCATGAAACTGTCGCAGGCTTTGGAGAGTGTTGCCCTGCCTCTGTTGGAACTGCTGTGTGTTCCCCTTGTCTCCCCTCCTCAATTGTCCAAGAAACTACGGACTCTGCCGCCAGCATTGTCAGATGGAAATTTTTGGAGCAATTTTTCAACAAGAATCTTCTGATATTGCACCGTTTAGCTCGTCCTCTCCACCAGAGAAATGAGAGATGAGAAGTTCTCTTTGTAGCGGGGGTCGAGAAGGGTGAACAACCAGTAATCCGTGTTGTCTAAAATGCGTATAACGCACGGGTCGCGGAAAAGGCAGCCTAACATGAAGTCAGCCATGTGTTGTCACTACCAGAGCTTTGGGACGTTCTCACAGCTCTGTTTCTCCACCCCTGTGATGATGTCACTACTAGAGCTGGGAGGAGTTCTCACTACTCTGTTTACTTTTGGTTTCTTTCACCACAGCTGTCCTTCATGTGTTTGATTTCCCTCTCTTTATATCACCCCTCCTCCTATGATAGGATGTGGATTATAGTTCTCACTTCAGTTGTAGCTCTTGCTTTAGTTTCTTCACTTGTGGCTATCAGTTCACTGGACCTGTGTTCTGCTGCAGCTAGCACTCCGGATATTGCCAGCCTGTCCTTGGATCCGTCTTCTCTGCGGCTGCAACACCGTCAGCTAAGTGTGCAGACATTGTTGTGTTCCTGTTTATTTTCTGACTGGATCTGAGGTGGCCACGGTTCCCTCCATATACTGAGTAGGGCACTGGTGGCCGTGCCCCTTCCACTATTGTAGGGGTTACAGTGGTCATTAGTCTTAGGCACGTGGGCATGCCTCTTTCCGCCATTTGGATCCGGGCATGTGCTTTAGCAGAATAGGGAGAGCGTTGAGGGTCGGACAGGGGTCACCCGTTATCCTCCCTAGTTCTGGGTCCAGTCAGTAGCTCTGTACTGTGTATTACTATTGTTGCTCACATACAGCCGTGACATTATAATCCACCAAAACCGTCCTTTTTTGACATGGATCCGCTTTCTGACCTGGTTGACCGCATGCAGGGTCTTTCTTTGGAAGTAGCGGATCTCCGTCAATCTATGACCCAGCTTCAAGCATTGGGCCCTGCTCCGGCTCATGGAGTCTGTTGCGAGCCAAAGGTCTCACTTCCGGAGACGTTCTCCGGGGGCAGTGAGAATTTTGTTCGTTTCAGAGAGGCATGCAAACTCCATTTTTGCTTGTGTCCTCACTCTTCTGGTAATCAAGAGCAGAGGGTGAGGATTGTCATCTCCCTGCTCAGGGGTAATGCTCAGACTTGGGCTTTTTCGCTGCCATCAGGGGATCCCTCCCTTCGATCCGTGGAGGGATTTTTTGTGGCCCTGGGGCAGATTTATGATGACCCGGATCGTGTTGCTCTGGCCGAATCTAACCTACGTGTTTTATGCCAGAACAAACGGTCTGCGGAGCTTTATTGTTCTGAATTTCGGAGATGGGCAGCTGATTCGGGTTGGAATGATGCTGCACTCCGGAGTCAGTTCTGTCATGGTCTCTCGGAGAGATTAAAAGATGCGTTTGCTTTCCATGAGAGACCAACGTCCTTAGAGTCTGCCATGTCATTGGCGGTACGCCTTGACAGGCGTCTAAGAGAAAGAAACGAGACCTCTCTGTCCAGCCATTGTCAGTCTAGGGGCAGTGGTGCGGACTCATTCAGTGTGCAGGGGCCTCATCCTGTCTCGCTCCCCTCTGAGGAGGAGCCCATGCAGCTAGCTCGACTTGCCCCTGATAAAAGAGGATTTAGTCCTCAGAGTATGGTCTGTTTTTGTTGTGGGGGCATAGGTCATTTGGCAAATGTTTGTCCATCTAGGAGATTCTTGAACCGTACTAAGAGCGATAATAAGAGAAAAATCTCAAAAGGTAAATCATCAAGTTCTGCTTCATCTGCTACTTTGGGCAAAGTTGATGTAGGATTTGATGCTTTTCCTCTGACCTGCAGTTCCCGTTTTTTCCTGTCTGCCAGGGTGGCGCTAGAGAGCAAAGTCATTTCTTGTGAGATTTTTGTCGATAGTGGAGCGGCCGTCAATCTTATTGACACTCAATTTGTAGCCATGCATGGTTTTCAGGTTTGCACATTAGATAAAGATATACCTGTTTTTGCTATTGACTCTGCTCCACTCTCACAGAGATCTCTGAAAGGCATTGTTCACAATATCCGGCTAGCTGTAGGTGACACTCATGTGGAGGATATATCTTGTTTTGTCCTTAACGGATTGCCGTCTCCTCTAGTTTTGGGGTTACCCTGGCTCACTAGACATAACCCCACTATTGATTGGCAAGGAAGGCAAATAAATGAGTGGAGTGATTTTTGTAGAGAGAATTGTCTCACAGCGACTTTTGCAGAGGTGTCTACTAAAACGGTGCCATCATTTCTCTCTGATTTCTCGGACGTGTTTTCCGAGAGCGGTGTTCAGGAGCTACCTCCTCACCGGGAGTTTGACTGTCCCATTAACCTCATTCCCGGCGCCAAGCTGCCAAAAGCACGCCTCTACAATCTCTCACAACCGGAAAGAATCGCTATGCGAACTTACATCTCCGAGAGTCTCGAAAAGGGGCATATTCGTCCCTCAAAGTCACCTGTGGCCGCGGGTTTTTTTTTTGTTAAAAAGAAAGATGGCTCTCTGAGACCTTGCCTAGATTTTAGGGAGCTGAACCGTATCACGATTCGCGATCCCTATCCCCTTCCTCTGATCCCGGACCTCTTCAATCAAATTGTTGGGGCCAAGGTGTTTTCCAAATTGGATTTGAGAGGCGCGTACAACCTGGTCAGGGTCAGAGAGGGGGATGAATGGAAAACGGCCTTTAATACCCCTGACGGGCATTTCGAGAATCTCGTTATGCCTTTCGGCCTGATGAATGCTCCGGCCGTCTTTCAGCATTTTGTTAATAGTATTTTCTATCATTTAATGGGGAAATTTGTATTGGTGTATCTTGATGATATTTTGATTTTTTCCCCTGATGTTCAGACCCATCAGGATCATCTTTTTCAGGTTCTGCAGATTCTGCGGGAAAATAAATTGTACGCCAAGCTGGAGAAATGTCTTTTTATGGTATCGGAGATTCAATTTCTGGGTTTTCTCCTCTCTGCTTCTGGTTTTCGCATGGATCCCGAGAAGGTCCGTGCTGTACTTGAGTGGGAGCTTCCTGAGAATCAGAAGGCATTGATGCGCTTTCTGGGTTTTGCGAACTATTACAGAAAGTTCATTTTGAATTATTCCTCTGTTGTCAAACCCCTCACTGACATGACAAAAAAGGGGGCGGATTTTTCCTCTTGGTCGGAGGAGGCGCTTGCAGCCTTTTCTAAGATTAAAGAGAATTTTGCGTCTGCTCCCGTCTTGGTGCATCCCGATGTTTCCTTACCTTTTATTGTTGAGGTGGATGCTTCCGAGGTGGGTGTGGGTGCGGTTTTGTCCCAGGGGCCTTCCCCTGCCAAGTGGCGACCCTGTGCCTTTTTCTCTAAAAAACTCTCCCCGGCAGAGAGAAACTATGATGTGGGCGATAGGGAGTTGTTGGCCATCAAGTTGGCTTTCGAGGAATGGCGCCATTGGTTGGAGGGGGCCAGGCACCCTATCACCGTTTTTACCGACCATAAGAATCTGGCATACTTGGAGTCGGCCAGGCGTATGAATCCGAGACAGGCCAGATGGTCTCTGTTCTTCTCCAGATTCAATTTTGTTGTTACATTCCGACCTGGGATAAAAAATATGAAGGCTGATGCTCTCTCTCGCTGTTTTCCGGGAGGAGGAAACTCCGAGGACCCGGGTCCCATTTTGGCGGAGGGGGTAGTTGTTTCTGCTCTATATTCCGATTTGGAGGCCGAGGTCCAGGCTGCCCAGACTGAGGCACCTGCCCGTTGTCCTTCTGGGAAGTTGTTCGTGCCTCCTGAGCTACGTCACAAACTCTTTAAGGAGCATCATGATACGGTTCTTGCTGGATCTCATTGCTCGGAGATTTTGGTGGCCGGCTCTTCGTAAGACGGTGGAGGGTTTTGTGGCTGCTTGTGAGACGTGCGCTCGCGCTAAGGTCCCTCGTTCACGGCCTTCAGGTTCCCTTCTCCCGTTACCCATTCCTTCCCGTCCTTGGACACACCTGTCCATGGACTTTATCACGGATCTTCCTCGTTCCTCGGGGAACTCGGTGATCCTGGTGGTGGTGGACCGTTTTAGCAAGATGGCTCATTTCGTACCTTTCCCTGGTTTACCCAATGCTAAAACGTTGGCGCAAGCTTTTGTCGACCATATTGTTAAATTGCACGGCATTCCCTCTGATATTGTTTCCGATAGAGGCACGCAGTTTGTGTCCAGGTTCTGGAAGGCTTTCTGTTCTCGCCTGGGGGTTCGGCTGTCCTTCTCTTCTGCTTTTCATCCGCAGTCGAATGGTCAGACTGAGCGCCTCAATCAGAATCTGGAGACATATTTGCGCTGTTTTGTTTCAGAGAACCAGGAGGATTGGTGTTCATTTCTCCCTCTTGCTGAGTTTGCTCTGAACAACCGTCGTCAGGAATCTTCTGATAAGTCACCATTCTTTGGTGCATATGGGTTCCATCCGCAGTTTGGGACATTCTCGGGAGGGGCTCTTTCTGGTTTACCTGAGGAGGAGAGATTTTCCTCGTCTTTGTCTACCATTTGGCAAAAGATTCAGAGTAATCTTAAAAAGATGAGTGAGAGGTATAAGCGTGTGGCTGATAAGAGACGTGTGCCTGGTCCAGACCTGAATGTGGGTGATCTGGTGTGGTTGTCTACTAGAAACATTAAGTTGAAGGTTCCCTCCTGGAAATTGGGTCCCAAGTTTATTGGGCCTTATAAAATCTTGTCAGTCATCAATCCTGTTGCCTTCCGTCTTGATCTTCCACGGGTTTGGAAGATACATAATGTATTTCACAGATCTCTCTTAAAACCATATGTCCAGCCCACGGTACCCTCCTCTTTGCCTCCTCCTCCGATTTTGGTTGATGGCAATCTGGAGTTTGAGGTTTCCAGAATTGTGGACTCTCGCATGGTCCGCAGTTCTCTTCAGTACCTCGTTCATTGGAAGGGTTATGGTCCTGAGGAGAGGATGTGGGTTCCGGTGTCGGACATTAAAGCCACTCGCCTCATCAGGGCATTTCATAGGGCTCATCCTGAGAAGGTGGGTCCTGGGTGTCCGGAGTCCACCCGTAGAGGGGGGGGTACTGTCACTACCAGAGCTTTGGGACGTTCTCACAGCTCTGTTTCTCCACCCCTGTGATGATGTCACTACTAGAGCTGGGAGGAGTTCTCACTACTCTGTTTACTTTTGGTTTCTTTCACCACAGCTGTCCTTCATGTGTTTGATTTCCCTCTCTTTATATCACCCCTCCTCCTATGATAGGATGTGGATTATAGTTCTCACTTCAGTTGTAGCTCTTGCTTTAGTTTCTTCACTTGTGGCTATCAGTTCACTGGACCTGTGTTCTGCTGCAGCTAGCACTCCGGATATTGCCAGCCTGTCCTTGGATCCGTCTTCTCTGCGGCTGCAACACCGTCAGCTAAGTGTGCAGACATTGTTGTGTTCCTGTTTATTTTCTGACTGGATCTGAGGTGGCCACGGTTCCCTCCATATACTGAGTAGGGCACTGGTGGCCGTGCCCCTTCCACTATTGTAGGGGTTACAGTGGTCATTAGTCTTAGGCACGTGGGCATGCCTCTTTCCGCCATTTGGATCCGGGCATGTGCTTTAGCAGAATAGGGAGAGCGTTGAGGGTCGGACAGGGGTCACCCGTTATCCTCCCTAGTTCTGGGTCCAGTCAGTAGCTCTGTACTGTGTATTACTATTGTTGCTCACATACAGCCGTGACATGTGTGCCAGAGAACCAACAGGCAAGACTCTCAATCTCCTCATCCTCTTCCTCCTCTTCTGCCCACCCACCCACGCTGAACAGATGGAATTAAACTTCCATGGGTACTACCCTCTGTAGCGGAGGCAACCGTCTCCTGCATCTCCTCCTCCTCCTCTTCATTGTCCAATTTGCGCTGAGAAGACAAACTGAGGGTGGTCTGGCTATCACCCTGTGTAATATCTTCCCCCATTTCCACCTCTTCCACATGCAAGGTGTCGCCATTAATTGTAAGCAGCGAACGTTTGAGTAGACACAGAAGTGGGATGGTGACGCTGATAATAGCGTTATCGCCGCTCACCATCTGTGTTGATACCTCAAAGTTTATTAAAACCTCAGAGGTCAGACATCCATGCCCACTCCTCGCCTGTGAATAGCGGAAGCTGACTGGAAAGGTGACGACCATGTTGCAGCTGGTATTCCACTACTGCCCTCTGCTGCTCACAAATCCTGGCCAACATGTGGAAGGTGGAGTTCCAGCGCGTGCTCACGTCGCACAACAGCTGGTGAGCTGGAAGCCGCAAGCGCTGCTGCAGCACCGACAGACCGGCTGAAGCTGTTGATTACATGTGGAAATGTGCACACATGCGGCGCACCTTCACCAGTAGTTCAGGCAAATTGGGGCAGGTTTTGAGAAACTGCTGAACCACAAGGTTGAACACCTGGGCTAGGCATGGGATGTGCCTGAGCTTGCCGAGCTCCAAAGCCGCCACCAAGTTACGGCCATTATCAGACACAACCATGCCTGGTTGTAGGTTGAGTGGCGAGAGCCACAGCAAATTAATCTCTTATCCCCTGCCACACCTCTGCGGCGGTGTGCTGTTTGTCCCCTAAGCATATCAGCTTCAGCACGGCCTGTTGCGGCTTCCCTACTGCAGTGCTACACTGGTTCCAGCTACCGACTTATGACTGACTGGTGCTGCAAGAGGATAATTCGGAGGTGGAAGTGGAGGAGGAGGCAGAGCAGATGTGGGGTTTGGAGGCACTAACATAGGTGCTGGCGGAAACCCTGATCGACGTAGGGCCCGCAATCCTTGGAGTCGGTTGCACCTGTGTGCCGTCAGGGAAATGTAGCGTCCGTGGCTGAATGCACTTGTGCATGTGTCCGTGTTTAAGTGGACCTTCCCAGTAACTGCATTGGTCAGGGCACGGGTGATGTTACGGGACACATGTTGGTGTAAGGCGGGCACAGCACATGTTGAAAAATAGTGGTGCGTAACATGGCACGGTCGCCGACATCCGGCTGCGGAAGGCCTCAGTGTCCACAAGCCTAAATGGCAACATTTCCAGGGCCAGTAATTTGGAAAGCTGCGCATTTAGTGCTATGGCCTGTGGGTGGGTGTCTGGGTATTTGAGCTTTAGTTCAAAGGCCTGGGGTAAGGACATTTGGATGCTGCGCTGGGACATGGAAGTGGATGTGGTCACTGTGCTTGCGAAGGTCCAGGTGCAGGGCGGGAGGCATCTGGGCCTGTGCCTTTGACATGGGATTGGCCAGCATGTAACATAGGGGAAGAGGAGGCAGTGGTGTGACCCGCAGACACAGATTGTGCACCCAGGCATTCATCCCACTTATTACGGTGCTTGGATGCCATGTGGCAGATTATGCTGGTGGTGAGGTTGCTAGTGTTCACGACCCTGCTCATTTTTGTATGGCACAGGTTGCAAACTACAATTCTTTTGATATCTGCACTTTCCTCAAAAAAGCGCCATACTGCGGAACATCTACCCCTTGGCAAGGGAGATTTCTGAAAGGGGATGCTCCGGGGAACAGTTGCTGGCCTGTTTGGTGTGACCCGCCTTCTCCCTTTTGAGACCCCACTGTCTTTTCCAGCCTGTTGCGGTGCTGCAGATCCTTCCCCCTCTGTACCGCTGTCCTCGCTCGGCTTTCCACCTTCCCAGGTTGGGTCAGTGACCTCATCGTCCACCACCTCCTCTACTTCCTCACCCTGATCATCTTCCTGATTTGTTGACCTAACCACAACCTCAGTGATTGACAACTGTGTCTTATACTCTTCATCAACCTCTTGAGACAGTAATTGCCGTTGACTCATTGGCAACTGTGTCTCATCATCCTCATCCACCTCATTAAACACTAATTGCCGATCCCCACCGCCATGTTCTTGTGACTGTGGATCCTCATGGGGTTGGGAATCAGGGCACAAGATCTCATGTCCCTCTTCAAGCGTGCTTGACGAGAGGGCCAAATCAAGTAATGGCGATGAAAAGAGGTCCTCAGAATATCCGAGTGTGGGATCACTTGTTTGGCAAGACTGTACATGGTGGGAGGAAGGAGGATCAGGGTGAGGATTGTGTTGACCAGACTCCTGGCTACTGAGACTGGACTTGGTGGAAGACAGGGTGGTGCTTAACTGATTGGAAGCATTATCTGCTGTAATCCAACCGACCACCTGCTCGCACTGGGATAACTTCGCGAGCGTTGTCCTGTGCCACCCTGCAAACTGGGACATAAAGCTAGGTATCTTGGATGATTGTTTTTCTTGTGCTCTGGCAGCAGGCACAGTTTCTCCGCGCCTAGGGCAATGGCCTCTGCGTGCACCATCAGCATCAAGGCCACTTCCCCGCCCCTAACTGCTCGCCTTCTTCATTTTAAATGTGATATATGCTTGAAAGTATGTCACATGTACAGTAGCGTAGGATTTGAAAGTGTATGCGCAAATAAATTTACAAAGGTATTTGTGATGAGGAAACGTTATACAGGACAGGTACACTGCAGGGTCTACGGAAAAAGTACACTGGATGTCACTGATATTTTAGGGATGCGCACACTTTACACAGGAGATGTGTCGCGAATAATTTAACTGTCCGCAGCGGTCTATTACACGGTAGTTAGCGCACGATGCTCCCTACACTGTCTGTCCTTTCCTATGCACAGCTCTCCCTAACACTGAGCAATTTAGCGCAGGTTGCGCTACAAACATATATTGCTGCTGTCATACACAAACTTTTTGGTCTCTGAAACATTTTTGTACAAATATTCTATATAGCACCCGATGACGCGTTCCAGCCAGCCAATCACTGTAATGCCAGCCAACATGGCTACTGACATTACAGTGAGGGCAGTACTCACCTGCATGTTTATTGGCTGCGTAGCAGCCAAGAAACGTGCGGGGAGGAGACTCGAGCATGGCGCTGAGCAAATGCGGCACTCGGCCGAGTACCGCCATGTGCCGATCATCGAGATGCTCAAGCCGAACAGGTGTTCAGCCGAGCATTCTCGATCAACACTACTCCGTATGCATCCATGTGTTTTTTTTTTGTCATGGTGTTTGGCACAGATCCAAGACAAAAACGGAGAGCAGGTAATGCAGTTTTGCATTGAAGTACACTGAAGTGCAATACGGATGACGTCCGTGTGCATTCTGTATTTTGCGGAACGGAACAGCTGGCCCCTAATAGAACAGTACTATCCTTGTCTGTAATGCGGACAATAATAGGACATATTCCATTCTATGGAATAACTTAGTTTTTTTTCTGCGGACCCATTAAAATTAATGGTTCCACATACGGTCCGCTAAAAAAAAAAAATGGAACGGACACGGAAAGAAAATACGTTCGTGTCCATGAGCCCTTAAAATGTTCACACAGTGTTTTCTGTACTGTGGCTTGGATTTTTATTCCTGCCATTTTCAATAAGAATTCCACCCAGAATCCTTGTCCAGACTGTACATTTTTTCAAGGTTGCAGACGGTATTTAAAAGTGCATGCTGAAAAGGGTTGGAGGGTTTAACTTGCGAATTTCCTATTGAAGTCAATCGGGAAGTTATGCATGCATTTTTTGGGTAAAATTTTTTTCGTGCAGAATCTGTGCCAAAATCTTGTAGCAGATATGTAAAACTGATGCAGCTGAGCTGATGGACAGAAAACCGGTGTTAAAGGGTTAATGCAGCAAAGTAGTAGCAGTGTACAGGAAACCAGAATAGCTGAGTGATGTAGTGGAGCTGGAGCAATATACTGGAGAACAGTGTAGCAGAGTGATATAGCAGAGTTGTAGCAGAATAATAGAGACCGGAATAGGTGAGTGATGTAGGAGAGCTGCAGAAACTTACTGGAGACCAGTGTAGCTGAGTGATGTAGCAGCTTACTAGAGATTGGAGTAGCAGATTGGTAAAGCAGAGTTGCAGCAGTGTACTTGACACTGGTGTAGCAAAGTGATGTAACAGACTTGAAGCAGTGTACTGAAGACTAGAATAGCTGAGTGATGTAGCATTGTTCAACAGTGTACTGCAGACCAGAGTAGTTTTCAGATGTATCAGAGTTTCAGCATCCTACTGGAGACCAGTGTAACAGTGATATAGCATAGTTGCAGCAGTGTACTGCAGAACAGAATAGCTGTGTGATGTAGCAGAGTTGCAGCAGTGTATCGGACACCGATGTGTAACACCCCATTGTTGTGTTACTACACTCCTCTACCCCGCTACTATCTTCGGAGAGCCTTCACACTGTCATCTGATATGATTTTGCTCATGTCTTCACAAATGTGCATGTAAAATCTATGTTAAATTCCATTTCCTTGTAATTTTCCATGTTCACCAGCAGGTGGCAGCAATGCATTGGTAAGGAACTAGTTACAGTTTAGTGTATCTAGGCTGGAATGGTTCATTCCAGCTTAGCTCCCCCTCTGTGGAGGTGTGGACTGTTCCTACATCCTGCAGTAAGGGAGGAGAATGAAGTTAGAGTCAGTGTGCCAGCCACCCCTGTTGGGGGAAGGCTGTGTGATAGAGTTCAGGAGTCCCCCTGCATAGGGAAGAAAGACAGGATCTTGTCTCGGCTGAGACATTGATCAATTTCCCAGTCTGAAGCCCTTTAGCCTCAGCTGGATGAGAAGAAAGCAGACAATCTCCAGAGTTCCAGGACGAAAGCATTCCCTGAGAGCCTATCTGTGAGTAAAGTCTAGAGACCTAGGAGAAGCCATATTATCCTCCTCAGCTAGTCAGTCCCCACAAAGCAGAAGATAAATTCCTGACACAGTTACAGAGCTACTAAGCAAGCGTCTTATCCTGCCAGCTCCAGATTTATAGTGCAGAAGATTTATTCCTGCCAACCATTGCTAAAACCTGCTGGGACCTAACACCAAAGCTGTATACTGCTTGGATACAAGTTATCTTCAGTAAAGAAAAGTTTGAACTTTAACTAAAGGTCTGGACATCATTTCTGCTGCAAAATTCCTCTATTACTCCTACTATCACTGCACTCAAATTTATTGCAAGTGAGCCAGGAGTCCAGCCGTACCCAGGTAGGAGACACCGTTGACACCATTATCATCACCCTATAGAGACATTATAGGCCATTACACCACTCTGGCATTCCTAATCTGGGACGAGCGTTATAACATCTTAGGAGGATCCTGGGATAGTACCCTGCGCACGCTGCAATTGGCGTCACAAACAAATACAGAACTATTATCCACCCGTATCCTGGCCCACTGAATAAGTGGCGTCAGCGTACCCGTATCCTGCTCATTGCAGATGTAGCAAGTGATTTAGCAGAGTTGTATCAGCATACTTGAGACTAGAATAGCTGATGTAGCAGAGTCGTAGCAGCATAATGGAGGGTGGTTTAGCAGACATGGGTTTGTACAACTTGGCACAGTGACTTTACAGGTGCGCCCTGGGTTTTTATGTTGACCTGATGCTAAGAGACTGGACTGACCAGAGGAAGGGACTGAGGCAGCACTGAGCGTTCTATCCGAGACAGGTGAGTAATAGGTGGACATTGACAAAATTTTATATGGGAAGGGGGGGGGGGGGGTCTCATGATCTCTGTGTGCTCCCCCATGTTCATTCAATACAAAAAGTTTTTTTTTTATTGGATCTATTTAGTTTACTGAAAGTCATACTCAAATAAGAATAGACATGAAATGCATTTAATATGAAATTTTATCTCACACACAGAATATATATTATTTTTATGATCTGTACTCCACGGCTATGTTACTTGGTTTCTGCAATAACCTGAATAAAACGTATGCGGTTAACATTTGTGATAGTCCGTTATTTAGCTCACCTTTCCAGAGGTGAAAAGGTAGTGGGATTAGTCAGATTATTTCGCACAAGGAGACCTCAGGAGACAGAAGTGCATTTCAACAGGCGTCCTGCCAGCTTTATTTCACAGGTTGCATTAAAACACAAAAGGAACACCTAGCCTTGTCCAGGCTCTAACTAAACAATAGGTCCCTCTCTAGGACGTGGCTGAGCTATTCTCAGTCCACCCAACATAAGCACACTGTCTGAACAGCCACCTGTGATACTTGCAGTTTGCAGGCTCTGGCCCTTCAGGGTCCCTCAGTGAGATGTGGCTTCTCTCACTCCCAGGAAGTTCTGAGCAAGTGTGTTGTCAGCCCAGTTATCTAGCAACTCCCCAGGTGCAGCTCATCAGGACCCAGGCTTAGTTTTTTTTTAACCCTTTCCTAAATAACTTTCTTCAGCATATGCTAAGAACCTGGGAGACACATATATACCCCCTCAATTACTTCACCCTGTGAGACACCACACATTTAAAATGACAATTAGTTCACAAGACGCCTTCTGTATCTGGCTGATTATGTAGAAGAAAACCAGGTCATACAAACAATAACCAAATCTGCTTAGTCTATTGAACACTTCTGTCTTCCTGCTGGGTGTCATGTACAGTAACGAAGATAGGAGCTAATTACTAGTGTTGGGCGAACATGCTCGGCCGAACACTAGTTTGGTTAGAGTATTGCGATGCTCGGCACATCGCGGTGTTCAGCCGAATACCGTGTGTGCTCGAGCGCGATGCTCGAGTCTCCTCCCCGCACGTTTGTTGGGTGCTACGCAGCCAATAAACGTGCAGTTAAGTACTGCCATTCACGGTAATGCCGATGACACGTGTTCGGCTCAGTATTAGTCTGGGAGAGCTGGAGAGCAGAAGGGAGAGATAGTGTAGGGAGTGAAATAGGAATATTTTAGTTTTTATACTTGTTATAGACCCAAAAGTCTATTGTGCCTGGCAGCAATATCTATTTTTAGAGCAACCTGCGCTAAATTGCTAAAACTTGCTAGAGACCCAAAAGTCCTTTTAAGGACTATAGTTGTATCTGGCAGCAATATATATTTTTAGCGCAACCTGCGCTAAATATCTTGCTATTGTTTGTCCGCTGCAGACAGTGACATTATCTGCGCTACATCTCCTGTGTAACATGTGCGCAGCCTAAAAATATCTGTGACATCCAGTGTACTTTTTCCGTAGACGGTGTCTGCTGCGGACAGTTACATTACCTGCGCTACATCTCCTGTATAACTTTTGCCCATCCTAAATATCAATTACATTAATTCAGTGTAATTTTTTATTAGCCGCTGGTGACAGCTACACTACTTGCGCTATACCTCCTGTATAACGTTTGTGCATCCTAAATATCAGTGACATTCATTCAGTGTAATTTTTTATTAGGCGGTGGTGACAGCGACATTACTTGCGTTATACCTCCTGTTTAACGTGTGCGCATCCTAAAAATATCAGTGACATTCTGTGTACTTTATTTGCGCATACACTTACAAAACCTGCGCTCCTGTATGTGTGACATACTTTCAAGCATATATACAATTTAATATGCGCAAGGCAAGCAGCAAGGGACGGGGAAGTGGCCGTGCTGCTGATGGTGCACGCAGAGACCGTGGCCCTGGGCGCGGTGATACTGTGCCTGCTGCCAGAGCACAAGAAACACACTCATCCACAATACCTAGCTTCATCTCCTAGTTTACAGGGCGGTGCAGAACACCACTCTCGAAGTCAGACCAGTGCGACCAGGTGGTCGGTTGGATTACAGCAGATAATGCTTCCAGTCGATTAAGCACCACCCTGTCTTCCACAAAGTCCAGTCTCAGTAGCCAAGAGTGTGGTCAACAGAATCCTCACCCTGATCCTCCTTCCTCCCACCATGGAGAGTCTTGCCAAACAAGTGATCCCACACTCGGATATTCAGAGGAGCTCTTTTCATGCCATTCCTTGATTTGGGCCTCTCGCCAAGCCCGTTTGAAGAGGGACATGAAGAGATTGTGTACACTGATGCCCAAACTCTGTACCATCCACAGTCAGAAGAAGATGACGGTGGAGAATGGCAATTAGTGTTACATGAGGTGGATAATGATGATGAGACACAGTTGCCAATAAGTCAACCGCAATTAGTGTCTCAAGAGGTTCATGATGAGGATGAGACACAGTTGTCAATAGCTGAGGTTGTTGTTAGGTCAACAAGGCAGGAGGATGACCAGAGTGAGGAAGTGGAAGAGGAGGTGGTGGACGATGAATTCACTGACCCAACCTGGGAAGGTGGCAAGCCAAGCGAGGACAGCAGTACAGAGGGGGAGCGATCCGCAGCACCGCAACAGGGTGAAAGAGCAAGTGGGGTGGCAAAAGGGAGAAGGCGGGCCACACCAAATAGGCCCGCAACTGTTCCCCGAAGCACCCCCTTGCGACAATCTCCCTTGCCAAGGGGTAGGTGTTCCGCAATTTTTAGATGGTCAGCTCGGCAGCAGGCCCACAAATTTTTTTAAATGGTCAGCTCAGCAGCAGCCCCTCGCCCACAAAATTATTTAGATGGTCAGCTCGGCTGCAGGTCCTCGCCCACAATTTTTTTTAGATGGTCAGCTTGGTAGCAGGGCCTCGCCCCTAATGTTTTAGATGGTTAGATCAGCAGCAGGCCCTCGCCCCTAATGTTTTAGAGGGTCACCAGCAGGCCCCTCCTAATGTTTTTGAGGGTCACCAGCAGGCCATCAATCATAATTTTTCAAGGGTGTGTATGATGCCCTCCTTTATGTGTGATAAAGGGTGTATTGGAGTGCCGATTCCTTGTAATTTTTGGCAGCCCTTTCCCTTAGTGCAAAGGCTTTGAGTGTAGGAGTCCCACTACCTGAACAATTGTACCACAATGTGAATCAGGTCCTCCTTTATGTGATATACAGGTTGTATCGGAGTGCCTCTTCCTTGTAATTTTTGGCAGCACTTGCACTTTTTATACAAGTAAATATACAGGAAAGAATGTTTCCTAACAATTTTTCCTCTAAAATCTATTTTATCTTCGGTTTGGTGCATTTTATTGTCAGTCTGTAAAAGTGGCGTACTACTCGGACAACATCGTTCCCAGCAGCGACCTGGGAGTCCAAGATGCATGCAGACATCCTCCCCATGCTGTTTGAAAACCATTTCAGTGGTGTTTCCATAAATTTCTGACCTTTTTACATCCACCCCTCTTCAGAGCAGGGGGTGCCTGGTTTAATGCTCGGGAGCTCCCGTTGACTTCCATTGTGCTCAGTAGAGCACCCAAGCATCCCGAGGTGTTCTACTCGAGCACCTGAGTACTTTGGTGCTCGACCAACACTACTAATTACCATTGAGAGTCCATGTCGTCAGCTTGCAAATCAAGGATTCCAGCTGCAAATCAGGGTTTGGAATATGGGAATCATGGGACTTGATGACAAGCACTCAAGGATTTCATTAACATTTGTTAGCTAAGGCTTTTGCCTTTCACCTGGATAATATGATATTATTAGAGTCCATAATAAATACAGCAGTGGAGGAGAAGCAGACAGTGACATTTCATGTTTGCACTGAATGCCATCATAATGTCAATTATCCAGAACATTGCCGCTTGAGAGTCGATGATTGGAAAGTGTCTCTTTAGTCATCTCACACACAGAAGATAATTAGTACCACACCGTGAAGGCGATTTTATATATCTGTCAATAAAATTGCCATCTACAGCTAGAAAAATGATGATAACATGGTCTCCAAAGGGCTCTCGTTATAACAACTCTACTAAGTGAAGAATAAGTAGTTGACTTTCTTTCCTTTGATGTAGATGTAATTGTCCATACCTGTTCCTGGGCCAGAAATACATCTTCTTGGTAAAGAATACAGATGAGCAAATCATTCAAAATTATTTTCAGGTTTGATTAAGCTGAAATGGTTTAACGATTCAATTTAAGTACAAATTAAATATACCCGGGTCGAAAGTGGTCCACCTTTTTTCTCTCTTGTGTGTTTTTTTTTTTACATTTTCATTAGTTTCTCTTTGCAAAAATTGAATCACAAAAAAATCAGATTCATATACAACTCAAATTTTTACAACATCCTGGTAGCATCCAATTAGTTTAGAATCGATTCACTCATCTCTAGTAAGGATGATATCAAAGCATCTAGAAGTCTATACCTGGCTTTAATATTAAAGCGGAGGTATTCCACTTTCCATATTTTCTATCTGGGTACATAGATGTCTTAGAGGGGATGTCCCTCTATTAGCTAGCGGGGTCAACCATACAGTATATTAAATAGTTGCGCATTTATTTCAATGTGTAAAAGTTTCAGAATGAAGGGTATTGTCACAGATGTACCAAGACATACGGTTAGAAACAAGGAAAGGGATGAATGGAAGACGGCTTTTACGCAAAATTAGAGAAGTGTGTTTTTGCTGTACACGAGGTGCAGTTTTTGGGCTACCTGCTGTCATCATCGGGTTTTCGAATGGATCCAGAGAAAGTCCGTGCTGTATTGGACTGGGATCGACCCGAAAATCTGAAGGCGGTTTTTGGGGTTCACCTACTACTACTGAAAATGTATTCAGAACTATTTGACAGTAGTAAAACCCTTAACTGACATGAGTAAGAAAGGGACATATGTTTCAGTGTGGTCTGATTCGGCGTTGCGAGCCTTTTCTGCGATTAAGGAATGCTTCTCTTCTGCCCCTATATTGGTGCAGCCGGATGTATCACAACCTTTCATTGTAGAAGTAGACGCGTCCGAGGTGGGGGTAGTAGCAGTTTTATCGCAGGGCCCGTCACCTGGTATATGGCGTCCATGTGCCTTTTTCTCAAAAAAAAAAAACTCTCTGCCGCAGAGAGAAATTATGATGTGGGTAACAGAGACTTACTGGCCATTAAGTTGGGTTTTGAGGAATGGCTTACCTGGAGTCGGCTAAACGACTGAACCTGAGGCAGGCCAGATGGTCTTTGTTTTTCACCAGATTCTATTTCACTGTCACCTATCGTCCTGGGGTTAAGAACGTCAAGGAAGATGCCTTGTCACATAGTTTTTCTGGAGGTGGTAATTTTGAAAGAGTCCTTTACTGTCGGAAGGTGTGGTGATATCTGCTCTTTATCCTGATCTAGAGGTGAGGGTGTTAGAGGCCCAGGGAGACGCACCGGATTCTTGTCCCTCTGGGAAACAGTTTGTGCCATCGGAATTGTGTCACGAGGTGTTTGAGGAACATCACTGTATGGTTCTTACGGGACACCCTTAGAGCAGATCCACTGCCGACCTCATCTCTCGTAGATGGTGCCCAGGGTTGCGAAAGTGTGTTGAGGACTATGTGTCAGCCTGTAGTACCTGTGCACGTGCTGAGGTGACACATCCTCGTCCTTCCGGATCTCTACTTCCGTTGCACATCCCGTCCAGACCATGGACTCACTTATCCATGAATTTTATCACTGATCTACCTAATTATTCAGGAAAGACGGTTATTCTGGTGGTAGTTGATCGCTTTAGTAAAATGGTGCACTTTATAGTGTTTGCCTACCTAATGCTAAAACACTTGCACAAGTGTTTGTTGACAACATTGTCAAACTCCATGGCATTCCCTCTGACGTGGTCTCGGATCGTGGGACTCAGTTTGTTTCCAGATTCTGGAAGGCTTATGGAGTTATGTTCAGTGTCGTACACGTCATTTGAAGAGGCAGTGCGGTGGGTGCGACGTTTCGGGTATGGGGCGTTGTTGGCGAAAACGGACATTGAGGCCGCTTTTCGTTTGTTGCCCATTCATCCAGATAGCTTTCACTTACTCGGTTTTAGATGGGAGGGGCAATTTTATGTGGATTGCTGCTTACCTATGGGTTGTGCTATTTCTTGTTCTTTGTTCGAAATGTTTAGTTCATTTTTAGAATGGGTGGTGAAGCGAGAAGCGGGTTGGAACTCTGTGTTACACTATCTAGACGATTTTTTGTTTCTTGGTCCTGCTGGTTCACGGGTTTGTTCGGTGTTGTTGTGCACCATGGAGCGAGTGGCAGACAGGTTCGGGGTGCCGTTAGCGGTGGAAAAAACTGAGGGACCGGCTACATCGGTCAAGTTTTTGGGCATAGAAATTGATAGCGTGGCAATGGAGTGCAGGTTGCCAGAAGATAAGGTGGTAGATTTGCGAGGTGAGGTAGCGTTTCTGCGTAGGAAAAAGAAAGTGCAGTTACATCGCGTACAGTCGGTTTTGGGTAAATTGAATTT